>NC_073701.1:6406717-7060884 GCF_023634085.1 Falco cherrug
AAGATGTTCAAGCAGATGATTGGGTGAAAACTCCAGCAAACCTTTAAAGCAACAGAAAGCAAGGGCTGCTCCTGGTCAGATCTCCTGCTGAGGATACAAATGTTCTTCTGTGTTCCTGAAACTCCATACAAGCTTCTCCTCTTGCAGGCCCCTGTTCAGAATAAGGCCAAATATTCAGGAGAATCATCTGAGCAGGATTGGCTAAAGCAGCCTCTCTAGTATCATTGAGATATACCGAGAAGTCAGCTACTACCAAGTTGTCAGAGTTTGAATTCAAGTCACTTCCTTGAGTGGAAAAAATGTTGCTCTTCTAAATTTGGTCCCAGAGAGTTGGAACCTGATGCAGGACTAATTTTGTGTATGGAAACCCTAGAGAGGTAGGAATTTTTGCTCTGTTAATCCAGTTTTATTTTAGAGTAACTAACTTGAGAACAACAGAAAATAAAACTTCATTACTGGGGATAAGTCAGGTCACCGGAGCTGAAAAAAGCACCCATGGTTATGGTGCTAAGTTTGGAACAGGAGACACTAATCTATGGAAATGAGAAAACTTCCTATGGAAATTGTGGGGCTATAGTAGCTGTCATATATTGTGATGGAAATGCTGTATTGCCACTGAACTGTCGTGTTTATGCAAGAGCTGAGGTTTCCACTCCAAATTAAGGGTTCTTTGCTGAGACATGCCTTTCTTAAGGCTAATCTGTAGAGTTTTGTTTTGATAACAGGGCTTTGGTTGGTTGGTTTTATTTATTCTGTAAGGTCTTTAAAGAATATCATATATAAAGTGTCTAAGGCAACTGTTTCATTCACCTTTACTCAGAGTACTTTATCTGCTTTAGGGCACTGCATTTTAAGTGAAAGAAGGGCAAACTGGATAGAAGACAGAAGAAGATAAGAATGAGGAGAGTGCATATAACCAATGAGGTTGATTGGGAGACCTGAGTTTGTATTTTCTAGATGAGAAGGTCTAAAGAAGAAAAGTGAGGCGCCTTCCAGTATATGAGAGAGTGCTATAAAGAGGAAAGTGGTCAATAGTTCTCTGTGTCTGCTGTAGGAAAGGATGAGTAATTGGTTTCAAAGTTAAATAGTAGGAAAACTTTCTTGTTATATAGTAGACGGTGTGTCTGGGGAGGGAGTGGAAATCCCCCACATTGGGATTTTTTTTTTTTTTTTTTTTTCCAAAATGTTGGACACATTTCTGAAGAGATAGTGTAGGTGAACTGTTCCCACCATGAGGAAAAGGAGTAGACTAGGTGGCTGTCTGAAGAACCTAATGCATCTTTTTGATACAGCCAGGAGGCTGTGGTCATCCAACACTTGGTGTGAAGACTAAGGATTAGAGATTTCCAAAACTACATGTAGTAGAGGAAGAGTGTAAGTAGTAGATGATGATGCTTGTCTCCGGCAGCAACAGGTTTCTTAGGTTTGTGGCACTCCCAGAAACTAGTGGCTGGATCACAGATGCACAGCTCCAGGGGATTACAGATGCACAGCTCCAGGAGCAGGAAGAAAGCCTACCAATCCCAACTTCCACATCTTTGTCTTAGCCCAGGGTGTTCTCCCACCTGGGGAGGCATTTGTCATTTTCATGATAAGAATATAAAGTTACCATATTTATACAAGATAGAATGCCTCCAACTTTTCTACTGTCTCTTAAAGTGTGTATTCTTCTCAATGCAAGGCCTGAGAAGCTTGTCAGGAAGGCAAGCTAGGCAACAATATCAAGCTAGTTCTAGGTAATCTTGTCTAAGTATCAGTGAGATGGATTGCCAAACAATTTTCTAAATACTGCTGCAGAAATTTGAGGCAAAAACTCAGTCTGTATCTGTCTCAGCAAGCCTACTAAATCTCAGGGGTACAAGGCAATTATTCTCTTTGCCCCATAAGCATAAAAGCGAGATAGAGCCTTTGGGGTTCATTCTGCTAGTTATTCCTCTGAAAGACCACACAGTAAGTTTCCAAAAAGAGCTTGGATTCCAGCGTCCTAGGCGGTTTTGCTTCAGGTGAAGGCTATGCACTGAGCTACTACTGAGTTACAGTAGCTGTGGTGGTTTCATCAACACTGTGTTTCTAGAAATGGTAGTCATTAGTGTACCATGAGCTTTGAGATACTGTCATTTTAAAGGACACTAGAGAAAATAAAATTTTGTGATATCTTTCAGTTATGAGCGTTAACGCTGTAAGCATTGGCTTTGCAGAAAGGGACATCTAGTGGCTGTACAAAAAAACCCTTCCTAAACAGATTTTAAAATGGACAACATAGACATTTGTATGTGGCCTGCAGTCTTCAGTATTCCATACATCTTTGTAGCTCTACTACATCATGTATTTGCTGGGATCATTTTTTGTGGTTTTGGCAAACAAAAAAGTCACCTTTGCGGGCCATACGTTTCTAGCTTTAGGTAGGTTTATGTATGGTAGCTTTCACAAACAGAAAACTGCTTGATGTACCTACTGCTGCACTTCCACATTTTCTGTAGCATCTTCCAGCAGTCCACACTGCCCGCTGTTTCCTTCTGCCATTGCCTTCCCCTTTGGTACTGTACTTGGAGAGGTTGTCATTGTTATTGTCATGGTAAAATCTACTTTCTTGTGAATGCCCATAGCATAAAAGTCAGCGGGAGAGGTGGATGAGATTCAAGGAAACACTAATCTAAGCACTCAGTCATGTATTACACAACAAAAGTTTTTTCCTTTCCCATCCACGTTGTGCTCCTTCTTACTAGTTGAGGATGAATTCCATGCATGTTTCTGTGAATAGCGCGACAGTTTAATCGGTACATTTGCATATGGGCAAACCGAGCTTTTTTCAAAGTTGCACAGTAATATGTTTCACCTTTATGCCATGCCAGCTTCAAATTGCATCCCAGGAGGATTGCAAATGTGCATAATCTGTGCAATTGTCTGGGCTTTTTTTTTTCTTTTCTTTTTTTCCTGCTTTTTTAATTCCACTCCCCCTGCCCCCCCCCCCCCCCCTTTTTTTTTTTTGAACTGGCAAACGCCTATTCATTGCCCATCTGGGTAAGAATGGCCTTTGCATTTTCACACCCATTCTTTCCTATATGGTTTGTGAATACCCCTCCAATCAGAACTTGCTTCACAGAAAGGGGACAAAACCATTTTACTGGAGTTTCTCAGAATAAGTCCATTGGGATCTCTACATCATGTTTACTGGACAAAAAAAAAAAAAAAAAAGGGTTGGGGGGAGGCACTTAACAAAGACCACTTGAATTTCACAGAAAGGTTCCCACTGTCTCGAGTTTAAAAGAGTGGCAGGCCTGAGAAGAGCCCAAGACAGCAGTCTTTTTCCTGAGCCAGGCATTCTGTGCAGTGACGAGTAGGTGAGTGTGCGCGTGTGTAACTGGGTCTTGTGAAGAACTGACACACTTTCTGGCTTGTCCAAGGTCTAGTAGTCTTTGTCAGAATGTGGCATTTACTTTAGAATCAAACCTGCATTGGCAAGTCCACCTTTTATGGGGAACATCGCCTTTGGACTTCCAGCTTAGAACAACATACAGTAAGAAGCAACCACAAAACTTGGATCTGGGCAGTTTCCTGCAGAGAGGGAGAGTTGCTGCATGGGACAGTGGGTTTTGCTACAGACCAATCTCTGGAATTCGTTGAAGCTGCTTTTTTATACTGCTGTGGGTTGTGTAGACACTATTGCAAATTATTTGGTTGCCTGTACTTTGGATAGGTATGGTTTTCAGTGTTGAACATCAAGGAGGGTGGCCTAGAAGAAACATCCTCAAAATCTGTATTAGCTTTTTTACCTTTTGTTATGTGTCTGTTCCATCCACCCCACTTGTTTTATCCTTCAGGAGAAGTTTCAGTCATTTCTCAGTTGAGTAAGTGGTAGATGTTACAATTTCATTTGAAGTAGTAAAGAAATGAGGAGAGGATTTTTTTAAGGGATACCAACAGCAACCAAAACATACTCCGTGCCTTATATGAAGGGGCTCAATTGACTTTCAGACCAGTTCCTACACCACAAGGTGCATCCTCCATCAGTTCCTGTAGGAGAGCTATTCATATTACTCGCATAAATGCATACAAACCTCTTTTCTTTATCCTTGATTAACCCCACCTGGCTGTTTTCATCAAGTTAGCTAATGCCAGGTATGTTGTGGATACACAGCTCTTGCTTCCCGCAGGCAAGACCTGAGAAAGGCTACTGAAACTTCCATGAACCTTGCCCTTCCTCCTTTCTGTATGTGATTTATGGGTAAGTGGCAGAATTCATTTTCCCAAAAAGTCACCCAGTCTCATGGTACATATCACACCTTTCTGGAAGGGAGTTGTCCTGAGGATGCATTTTTCAGAGTTCCACTCACAACATCCATTTTAGCTGCTAAGGTACATAGGAACGAAACACATTTCTTTGCACCTGCCCAAGTCAAGGGACCTGTCCATAGCGTCTCTGTTACGTGTGGAATATTCCACCTTGTGCATGTGCAAGGCAGGATTTTGGTTTACTGAGTTAGGCTGCTGCATATTTCTTATTATCAAATGCCTCATTTGACAAAGCAGAGCATAAACTAAAGTCATTCCCTTTTCCAGAAGCACATCTTAAAGACATGTTTGTGTGAAAAGGGAGCCCTAGGGTCAAACCGAGGAAAGATTTCTAGCATACTGATAGTCAGCTACTCAAAGTGTAAGAGACTGTGCCGGTGAGACCCACCATCGCCACAGCAGATGTGTTGTCTCAACATTGCTATGGCAGGAAACTCATGCCATCACCACAGTGAATGATCTATACATTGTTAAGGCAGGACGATAATACCACTGCCACAGAAGAGATTTAAGGCAGGAAGATAACACACTGCCACTGCAGAGATTTATCTATACATTGTTAAAGGAGGAAACCGACTGACGCCATGGAGCAACAGGGAGGCTGATCCTGCAAAACTTAACCAAACCCCTGTGCGTGTGCCCAGACCTGGGGTCGGGGGGATCAAGGTGCCTGGAGGCCCCTGGGGAATGTTGGGCACATACACCATTGCCGGGTGGGAGGTGTGGTTAAGAGAACAGCTTGTAACAGCTCTATAAAAAATTGAACCAACTAACATCGGACGGAACGTTCCCCTGCCAGACTTGGAAACGAATCGGACTGTCAGGATGCCACAGCTCTGGGGTGGTAGCTATTGCTGTGAATTCTTTCCTTTCTTTCTTTCCTTCCTTTTTATCTCTTGCTCTCTCTCCCTTTGCATTCGCAGATTTATTGTTGGGCAAATAAAGTTCCTTGGCTCTTGACTCTGTTTTGAGTCTTAATTCTGTTCCCGAGAATACAAACAACCACGCTCCGGTCTCAGAGTGGCATGTGACATTTTAATTGATATCACGGACAGGATTCTCGGTGACACAGAAAGTGCCAGGTTCTTTATGAGAGACTCGTGTGTGTGTGTGTGTGTGTGTGTGTGTGTGTGTGCCTGAGATGTACGAAGTGAGTGCAGAGTCTGTATGAGGAAAACAGCCGGAGAAGGACAAAGTGATAGAATTGAACAAGAGACGAGTCTCTAAAAAAGTTTAAAAGTGTGACCTCCTGAGAGTGATGGGGGGTGGGGTGGGGTGTGTAGTAGTAGAGAATTTACAGTGACACCCTCTCAAGATGAAATAACCCCTCTTTGGTGAAATGTGTGCCCACACTTCTACAGATGTTTGTGATGTTTCCCCCACTGAAGTGTGGGGTGGAGATTTATATAAACTGGATAACTTACTGGGAACCTATTTATATAAACTGGATAACTTACTGGGAACCTATCATCTCACCCCAAGGGCGAGAATGGGCAAAAAATCACTGGTTCCAACTGCAGAGTATAGTGGATAGGATCATGATATTGCAGAAGGAGGCTAAAGTTAAACCTGGGAAGGGGAAATCCATAATTTGTGCAGTTTTAGGAGCAAGTTTGGCAGCAGCCATGTAAGATAGGAGGCAGAGATTGTGTCAAGATGATGTCGTGGTAGATTCCTTGAAACACTGTGAGAGCAGTTAGAAGAGACCAAACAGCTATTAAAGCAGAAGAGAAACCAGAATGCTTTGTTAAAAGAAACATTAAGGGAAGAATTGTGGAAAGAAAGAGACTCATTTGGGGAGGTGGAGTCGAAGTTAACAGAGAAAGGGATTAGACAAATATATCCCCAGGGGGATTTACAGAGCCAAAAGAGGCAGCAGAAAACCCTCCTCACATGCATCCCCTAGTTAAGACTGAGTATTTATATGAGACAGACGACACTTGTCCCCGAATTGTTACTAAAGACACGACTGAGTTAGCAAAATTAAGGAAGGATTTTGCAAGGACTCCAAAGGAATCCAAAACGGAGTATGTTTGGAAAGTGTCCTTGTCAGGAGGAGATGGGATTGCGTTGTCAGAGAAGGAAGCAGAAGGATACTGGGGCCCAGGTGTGTTTTTAACTACTGGCAGCCGTCAGGCCCTATGGTCATTAACACAGAGGGCAGCGTACTGGGCCGGGGGACTGAACCCTTTGGAAGGGGAGACCCCCTAGCCATAACAGGTACGGTGGGTCAGCTGGTAGAAAGTGTACAAAGGGCAGCTTGTCTGCACACGATGTATGACAGGAGGCTTGAATCTCGCCAGGGCTCTCCCATGATGACGCCTGTGGACCCAGAAGGGATGACTCCTCTAATTCGAGGACTTCCTGATTCTTTAAAACCCATTGGGATCCAGCTACAGGGGAAGATACAAAATACTCCCATATCAGACAGAGTTACATGGGGGGAAGTTGTCCAAGAGCTAATTAACTTTGGGAGAAAATATGGTCCCGTTGGTGGATCCTGGCAAAGACCTGAAGCAAGAGCCATATGAACTGCGGGAAAAGCTGAGGGACAGTTAGCACAGGCTCAGAGAAGTTAGAATTCTAAATCGGTCCAATTTACTGATCCTGGGGGAGGGAGACCCCTAAGCCGACAGGAGTGGTGGCATCTGGAGCTCCAGAGAAGTATTCCCCGGGATCTAATGGATGGGCTTCGGACCCAGAAATTGGAGAATTTCCGCTATGGTCAGGGCACAAAGTTAGTTTTGAGCCAACCCCTAGTGCCCCGCCATCAATAGGCATCGGGGGAAAAGCTGATGAAGTAAAGAGGGCGATGGGAAACTAGATCCTCCATCCCCTGAAGGTGGGGGAGAAACCGGAGGGTGGGTGTTTATTAGGCAACTCACCTGAAATTTGAGAGGAGATTTAATGACTACAGTAGCTGTAGGAACACAGAAAAAAACAGTAACCTTTTTAATTGACACAGGAGCACAAATCACTGCACTGATGCAGAGTGAGGCGGGGCAATGTGGAATTTTGACTTTGTCTGAAAATCTAATTGTCTTAAATGCTTTAGGGAGAACTCAATCAGTACCTATGGCCTTGGTAACATTATGGATGCCTGGGGAGGAAGACCCAGTTAACACCAAGGTTGCAATAGGCCCTTTTCCGACAAATCTTTGGGGCATAGATATATTGAAGGGCAGACAGTGGTATGATACCCAGGGGAATTCATGGTGCTTTGGCATTCCTCAGATGAAACGGCCTGGGCAGAAGTGCGCCTGTTGCAAGCAGCACCTACCCTCCCCTCTTCCAGGATGACTAATGTGAAACCCTATCTCTTGCTCGGGAGAAAGGGGCTCGGGAGAGGATAGCTCCTGTGATTGAGGATCTTAAACAACAGGGCATTTTAACATTCACCCACTCCCCATACAATTCCCCAGTGTGGCCAGTTTGTAAATCAAATGGGAAGTGAAGACTGACTGTAGATTATTGTCCACTTAATGCAGACAGTGGTCCCTTGACAGCAGCGGTGCCTAATAGAGCTGAGCTCATCTCACTCGTTCAGGAACAGGCTCATCCAGTGATGGCCACAATTGATGTGGAAGATGTTTGCCATGGTTCCCCTGCAAGAAGAGGACCATGATCATTTTGCTTTCACATAGGAGGGACAACAGTATACCTTTACTTGTCTCCCTCAGGGATATAAACATTCTCCCACCTTAGCACATCATGCTTTGGCACAAGAATTAGCCCAAATTCTCCCAGAACCGGGACTTAGAGTTTATCGATACATCAATGATGTTTTGATAGGAGGGGATCAAATTATTCCAGTACAGGTAACACAAGGAAAGATTATACAGCACTTAGAGTCTCCGGGACTCCAGATACCAGAGGAAAAAATACAAACTGCTCCAAATGAAGTGAAATTTTTAGGGATAGGTGGAGAGGAGGTTCAGCCTGTATTCCTCAGGACACCCTCTCAACACTACAGCAGGTAAAAATTCCAGAAAATAAAAAGGAGCTGCAACATGCCTTAGGCTTATTGGTCTTCTGGAGAAAACACATCCCAGACTTTGCACGGCCTTTATATGACCTGCTGAGAAAAGGAGCAGCTTGGGAATGGGCTTCAGCCCACGATGAAGTGTTACAGCTTTCGGTGTTTGAAGCAAACACCCACCAGGCTTTGGGCCCTATTCACCCCACTGACCCTGTCCAGATTGAGTGGGGGTTTGCACACTCAGGATTGTCCATTCATCTTTGGCAAAAAGGACCAGAAGGTCCTACCTGCCTGATGGGATTTTATTCCAGGAGCTTGAAGGATGCTGAGAGATGATACTCCAATTGGGAAAAAGGATTGTTTATAGTGAGTGTTGCTCTCAGAGAAGCAGAGCGAACCATATGCCAACAGCCTCTAATTTTAAGGGACCTTTTAAGGGAATTAAACCTGTGTTAGCAGGAACTGCCCCCCCCCCCCCCCCCCGGACAGGGATAGCCCAAAGAGATACTGTGAGAAAATGGTATGCTAAGATTGAACGTTATTGTAGTGTTTTTACTGTCACTGAAGGCACCCCATAACAGTTAAATATCCAAGAAGAAGTAGCAAATCCCCAGGAGAAGGTTACCCCTCCCCTGTCTGTGGCAAAAATTGGTAAAAATCACTCCTGCTTTTTCGGAGGAGTTGTAGAATGTGTAGTTTACTGATGCCTCTGCTAAGAGAGAGGGTAAACAATGGAGATACCGAGCTGTAGCTATTAATGTAGATGCTAACAGGGGAATCATTACCGAAGGTGAGGGCAGTGCTCAAGTGGGAGAGTTAGTGGCAGTGTGGAGTGTGTTTAATAGCGAGGAAGGGGCTAAGACTCCAGTGTACATTTACACTGACTCGTTTGCATTGTTCAAAGGATGCACAGAATAGCTCCCTTTTTGGGAACAGAATAACTGGGAAGTAAACCGAGTGCCAGTGTGGCAAAAGGAGAAGTGGCAAAAAATCTTGGATATTGCCAAACGTGGGGATGTTGCGGTAGCATGGGTGCCGTCTCACCAGGAAAGGGCACTCTGGCAGGTGAATGGAATAATAGGGCAGATGAGCTGGCCAGAATTGCCCCTTTGCAGCAGGAAAATAAAACTGGGGAAATTTGGGACAGACTTTTGGAATGACAACACATTAAGTGTGGTCATACAGGGTCTAATGGTTTATACAAAGAGGCACATGCCAGAGGTTGGCCTGTCACTCGGGAATCTTGCAAAACCTGTATTTCAGCTTGTGAACGATGCAGACTTCTACTAGAGAGACACACCATGGAAGATTCCCCCCTTCATTTGAGAGATAAAAAGTATCTCTGGGAAACTTGGCAGATAGATTATATTGTCTCTCTGTCTCTCGCTCTCTCTCCCTTTGCATTCGCAGATTTATTGTTGGGCAAATAAAGTTCCTTGGCTCTTGACTCCGTTTTGAGTCTTAATTCTGTTCCCGAGAATACAAACAGAACCGCGCTCCGGTCTCAGACCGGCATGCGACATCAAAGGGAGATGCAGATAAGTGGGTAGCTGCGCAATCACTTGCCATGGCCTACAGGAGGTCTTGAAAAGAGGTATCATCTATTTATTGTTAATTGTCTATCCTTCTGTTTCCCCACCAGTTCAAAGTTTTTACCAAGTTCTTTTCCTTTCAGATCAAGGATTCTGACTTTTTATATGAACGCATTTTGAATCCTTGTGTGATCTGACATGTTGGGAAGGGAACTGGAACTGCCCTGGAAGCCTCTGGAGAATGACTGTATCTGGAAGGAGGAGGAATACATCTCTTCTGTACATTATTTTGTGTAATAATAGTTGCAGTGCCCCTGAAGGAGAGTCTTCCAGTTTCTAAGATGCTTTTCCAGTCCTATGGTCAGTCTCATCAGAGGAGGAAACTCAGGTTCCCGGCAGAGTTTATGAACAAGAGAGATGTAATTCACAACCTCCATGATACTGTTAGTGGTTTCCTCCTTGTTTCTGCTAATATGAGCATCCCCCCCAGTGCTCTAATCTTTGATGGAAATTAGTACCCTTCTGATACTGGCTGGTTTACATCTGTTAAACATGAGACTTCTTCAGACAGCTTGGGCCCATCAGGATTTCTGGTTCCTGAGCTTTGTGCTTCCCTTTTATCTTCAACTACTTCAGAGAATTAAAATATCACCTGTGTCCAATGTAGATTCTCTTTGAACCGCCAGAATAGAGGGTGCTTGAGATGTCAGGAGTGGAGAAATGAGAAGGGAAAGGCAGAGCAGGGAGGATGCTACATCTTCCTGCAGATTGCAGTGAGTGGCGTTCTCCTGCCTGTGTATGAGGTGTAAAGCACCCTTTAGGCTGGAGCAGAGGGACTTTGTTGGGCTAAAAGGCATGTGTATGAAACCGCTTTCAATGCTGTTTATTTGCTCTGTATATTTCTGTTAAAATACACCGTGACAATAAGGTAGTTTAATCTACTCATGCTTCTCTACCAGATTTCACTTTTGGATTCTCACACATTAAAAAATAATTGTGGCAGGAGGGGTTGTAGCTTTGCTAGGAATATTCGAGACAAAATGCCTGTAATACTACTGGTGATTTTGTGCTACTTCTCTCTGCATGCTTTTCTGGGAACCAAGGTGTTGCATGCACTACAAATGCTAAGAGAAACATATTAACAATAATATTTTATTTGTTTATCCCTCAAAGGGCAGTTGGTTTTTTGTAGTTACAAGATGAAACCATAGGTTTTGCCCATCAAAATCTAGATAGACAAAACATGAGTAAAGAACAGGGAAGGAAATGAAAAAGCATTAAAAGTGAAGCAAGCAAGATGGAGATAGGGAAAAGTGGATTGAGAGATTAAGAAGTTACTTTCTAGTCACTTGTAAAAGTTTATTTTGAAGGATATGTTGGCTCGGTACTGGAATTGGCTAGGTG
Organism: Falco cherrug; assembly: GCF_023634085.1. Lineage (NCBI taxonomy): Eukaryota > Metazoa > Chordata > Aves > Falconiformes > Falconidae > Falco > Falco cherrug. The sequence continues at coordinate 6,417,926 of NC_073701.1, forward strand.
CTTTTCTAAACTGTTCTCTATTTAGGTTATTCAGCCAAACTAAGGCAAAGTCTTCCATAGAGTAAATGTCTGTAATTTTCCAGTTTCTGTCAAGTAAATAACAGCAGGAGAACATTTGTTTTTATATGATGGCATTCTGGTGCCAGTCAGAACTTGGGATATGCTAAAAATGAAGGGGACAGCTCATGTTAACTTTTTGCTTTGGGTTCTTACAGAGGACTGTTTGTCACTATTGGGTAGCAAATGTTCTAAACCACAACCCCAGACAAAACTGCGCGTGGGATTTTAGGAACATTTACAGCCTAAATCTTGAACCAGATTTGGATTTTACAAAGTGACTGCCAGTTTTTTTGATACAAGTAACTGTGCTGTAAAACAGTATCCAAACTTAAAAAACCAATCTAGAAAGAAATTATGTTTTCATACAGACTCTTTACATTAACAACTTGGTGTAAAGGGTCATTAAAGTAAGAATCTGATTTTTTCTGGCATGGGTCCACATCTGAACAGCCTAAAATCCAGCTTTAATCCATGTGCTCAGTGTTTACAATTGGCTGGCTCTAGGCTTCTTTAAGCCAGATAAACTGATAGGAAGTCCAAGGCTCAGGAATGTGGTTGGAATTTAGGCCCAGCTACACCTGTCTTTGTCTGCTTTTCAGAACTTGAGCTTCTGCAAATGAGTAGCAAATTTTACTTCTAGCCTTACAGAGATGGTGTCTTCTTATCTGTGCCTTTTTATGTGATTTTTACAGTATAATCTCTTTCCTTTACCCAGTGGTCAGGCACCTTCACCAATGCCCTTGACTGTGGCTCTGCAGAGGACAAGACTCAATCTTTTCTTTTTTTTGTCACCCGCTTTGCTACAGGTAACATCAGTTGCAAGGGGATGACAGAGCGCATTCATAGCATCAACCTTCACAACTTCAGCAATTCCGTGCTCGAGACCCTCAACGAGCAGCGCAACCGTGGCCACTTCTGTGACGTGACGGTCCGCATCCACGGGAGCATGCTGCGCGCCCACCGTTGTGTGCTGGCGGCTGGCAGCCCCTTCTTCCAGGACAAGCTGCTGCTGGGCTACAGCGACATCGAGATCCCCTCAGTGGTGTCAGTCCAGTCTGTACAAAAGCTCATTGACTTCATGTACAGTGGGGTGCTGCGGGTCTCACAGTCAGAGGCCCTCCAAATCCTCACAGCTGCCAGCATCCTGCAGATCAAGACTGTGATTGATGAGTGCACAAGGATTGTCTCGCAAAATGTGGGAGAGGTCTACCCGGTGATTCAGGATTCTGGCCAGGAGACACCCAGGGGAACACCCGAATCAGGCACCTCGGGGCAGAGCACTGACACAGAGTCTGGCTACCTGCAGAGCCATTCGCAGCACAGTGTGGACAGGATCTATTCGGCCCTCTATGCCTGTTCCATGCAAAATGGCAGTGGGGAGCGCTCCTTTTACAGTGGAGCTGTGGTCAGCCACCATGAAACAGCCTTGGGGCTCCCCAGGGACCATCACATGGAAGACCCCAGCTGGATTACCCGGATCCATGAACGGTCACAACAGATGGAGCGGTACCTTTCCACCACTCCAGAGACCACACACTGCCGCAAGCAACCACGCCCTGTCCGAATTCAAACCCTCATGGGCAACATCCATATTAAGCAGGAGATGGAGGATGACTATGACTACTATGGCCAACAGAGGGTGCAGATCCTCGAGCGCAATGAGTCTGAGGAATGCACTGAGGACACTGACCAAGCAGAAGGCACTGAGAGTGAGCCTAAAGGGGAGAGTTTTGACTCGGGAGTCAGTTCCTCCATTGGCACTGAGCCCGATTCCATGGAGCAGCAGTTTATGGCTGGTCTGGGCCGGGATGGGCAGCAAGAACCTTCTCAAGCAGATCAAAATGACGTCCCCGCTGATGGCACTCAGCCGCAGCCGCAGCAGCAGCATGTAGATGCCAACTCTTCCTCGCCAGAGAGAAGCAATGACGTTGAAATGGACAGCAAAGTGCTCACAGTCAATAACAGCACCGAAAAGGGGGCTCTGCAGCCTTCTGTCAACACAACTGTTGCCCAACCATTGCCAACCACACAGATCTACTTACGCCAGACAGAAACCCTCACCAGCAATCTGAGGATGCCACTGACCCTGACCAGCAACACTCAGGTCATTGGCACAGCTGGCAACACCTACCTGCCTGCCCTTTTCACCACACAGTCTGCTGGCAGTGGCCCTAAGCCTTTTCTCTTCAGCCTGCCCCAGCCTTTAGCTGGCCAACAGACACAGTTTGTGACAGTGTCCCAGCCTGGCCTGTCAACCTTTACTGCCCAGCTGCCAGCCCCACAGCCCTTGGCCCCATCTGCGGGTCACAGCACAGCAGGTGGGCAAGGCGAAAAAAAGCCTTACGAGTGCACTCTGTGTAACAAGACTTTCACCGCCAAACAGAACTACGTCAAGCACATGTTTGTACACACAGGTAAGAGTATGTCCCTTTGGCTTATACACGAAGCCCGAGAAAGTCCTTGGCAAACACGGACTTAGATTCTGTTTCCCAACCTGCCAGCCCCCAGCACAAACAGGAGGGAGCTGGTATCACTGAACATTTTCCAAGCTTACTGCATTGAAGTTGAGCCTCTGCAGAAAAATATAGGTCTCTTACAGGGGCCTGACTGTGCATAGTGCAGAAACAAGCTCATTTTTCTTGGAGTACAATGTGTCCTGCACCCATCCAAGGAAATGGTAAGCATGCATTGTCCTCTGCAGGCTGTCCAGGCAACACTAAGTGGAAGTAGCATGAGGAAACTTTAATAAGTCATTAAAGAAAAACTAAGAAGGGGCTTCCCCCTGTAAGTTTTACAGCTACAGGGGTTTAAGCTCAAGTGATGATGATTGGCATGAGTTCAGGGCAAGTTCATTCCTGGTGGACTTGCAGCAGTAGATCCAGGCCTGGATGTTGCACACACTGCCACATATTTTCTAAATCTCACATATTGCTGTAAGAAAGTAAATTCTGAGTTTTTTCAAGAAGTTTTACTGTACTTCACTGAAGCTGATTGCTCTAACTCCCTGTCTCTTGGCAAGTCAGGTGTTTCACTAGCTGTGAGTACAAAAACCCAGAGACAGAACAGAACATCATCCTTTTTGTTTAAAAATGCAATTGCTTTTGAGACAATATAGGTAACCATATTTACTACTGAGCCAAAACTGCCTTTTCTGGCTTTGACAAGTTATAACACTTCAAAGCAAGGAGATAGGTGTATCTTATATGGAGAAGCTATCCTGGGTTCAGGACTAAATTTTGCTTGCTTTAGCCCTTGGCTCATTCTGACATTGGAGAGAAATTCTAGTTTAGAGAAAGAGTAAATATTTCTCTCACAAAGCAGTGGTTTTGTTAATGTCAGATCTTAAAATAAATGCTGGGTTTGTGATACATGGAGTAGAACCTGGAGAAATTGCCCAAGGTATGGGAGGAATGTAAGTCATGCCTCCCCATTGTATCCAATAGATTTCACTTCTGTATGCATATGTAAACTTTTAACTTCTATTTACCTATAATTATCAGATAAATGAACAATTCCTCTAGACGTCTAAGGCAGACGTACATATACAAAACGGTCAACTTCTCAGGACTGGTACAAAATGTGTGATTGCAAGGACCAAGAATCCTGAATCCCGGGATTATCCTCTGTGTCTGTTTACGCTCTCCATCCTTCTGTTGTGGATGATGATACTATGTAGAAAGTGTTGTGTTATTCAGAAAAAACATCCCTTTCAGAGCACAGTCAAATATATCTGCCTACATCCTTGTTCTAAAAGCTACAAATGCTTTTTTCACAAGTAAATTAACTGAGATTAGGTGCTTTATTTCCCCCACCCTAACTGTGCACTGCATTTGATATTTGGAGTCAGATAAAGAATAATAGTGGGAGACCTGACCTAAAATATTTCTAGCTACTACACATAAAGTCAACCAAGGAAATTGATAGTCATCTCCAATCACAAATTAATATTTTTATTGTCTGAGAATGCCCAAAATAATGAACTGTGGTGGCAAGGAGAGATTTGGGTAGATAAATTATTTCGAAGTTCATTTAGGAACAAACTGGCTTCTGGAGTGTCTGGGAGGATAATTACACCTTAGCCAACAGAGGGCACGGCTTCAGAAAACTCTTCTGAAAATCAGAGAAGCATGTCTACCTTGTCTAGTGCTGGACAGGATCATTATGAAAACTGAGAAGAGACAGCTTTTCCCACTTCCAGATTTTCCTCAGCCCTGTTAAGTCAGGCAAAGTGGCTCTGGAAAGGATCCATGGAAAAAGGGAAAGATTTGGGAGCTGCAAATGTTTGAATTCGACTTGTTTGGAGGGCTCACAGGAGAAGCCATGGAGGAATCTAATCATAAACCAGAATTCAACAGCCTAAAGTCCCCCCAACAGCTGTGCTTCCAAAAACTACATGTTGATGTAGCTTTCGCAATGGAAACCTACCTCCCTTTCTTCTTTCACATGGACACAGACATACTAGAGATGGATATTTTTCCACGGTCCCTGCAGACTGGCTTTAATGTATCCCACAATGTTGTTCTCCCAGACATGCAACATTGTGGAAATACAGTGCTAGAATGCATGCAGTGTCCGTGCATCTTATAAACCATCATTGCCTTCTCCTACATACCACGCTGTGATTAATATTCGGTAACTGTCCCACATAGCTGTCTAAAACCAGTCAAATTTGAAATGAAGAACCAGAAGGAGGAACATGCACATTTAATTCACTAAGCAAAGTTTTCTCTGACTTCAAGATGAAGAATCGTGGGAATAAAGAATCTCACGTAGGAAGCACATACATTTGCATACAAAAAAGAAAACCTAAAAAGTTTTTAGATTCTTCGGAGAGAAGAAATCCCAGGAAGGTTTTGAAGCTAAGATTAGAAAGCCAGAACCCAGTGTATCTTAGAAACATGTGCATGCAAAAATGAGGGTGGTTTTATAGCGTAGTCTTGACAAGGTCTAGAGCAGAGGAGACTGAGTTACTACGAACTCTGGGACATAGATTGTCTAAGGCAAAAATGAGCGTTGTAAATATAATCAGTCTCTTGTAAGTTAGTAAGACTTTATTATAACTTGACATGCTATCATCATCCACATAATACGTGTCAAGCATATTGGCCTGTCTACACACAACACACTACTACATTCAGCAAAGCCAGCAGGAAAGTAAGGACTTATGTATTTTGACCAAGTGTCTTTCACCAAGTAGGGATAAACTCATCATTGGTGCAAGGAGGAGCAGCATGTGCATTTCGTTCACAGATGTCACCATCATATGTGCAAACTGTGAAATAAAAAGAAACAGAGACTCAGGGGAGATAAAAAAAGTAGGACCTTCCCATCCAATCCATATTAATTATCTCCTCTTAAAATTGAATATAAGTAGCGTATTGTAATCTCACTATACAAAGAGTAAATGATATATTACCACAGGTGTGTGATGGTCCCTAAAGATTGATTCTCCAGCATTTAAAACAGTGCCAGACAGACTAAAAAGGAGGAAGCAGGATGTCTGGGGAGAAAAAGAAGGATCTGTGCTAGAGGGGAAATTGCAGGATGACCAAACGAAAATCATTTTGCAGTCAGTGAAACACAGGATCATTTTCACTGTTACAGTGCTATGGTACCATCTCTCTCCCTGACAGCGTCAGGGATCATAAATGACCACACCTGAAATATACCACAGGTGATTCAGAAAACAACTCAAAAAAGCATTTTTTGGTGGGGCATTGAGGGTGTTGGATATTGTCCACATGATCAATACAGCAACACAGCATGAAAATGTTGCCTGATACCATGAGACAGGAGGCCATGGCATTGTCTTCCATGAGAACTCCGAGCAGGAGGAGAAATTAAGAGTAGTCTGGACAAACCAATCTCATGTGCTCAGCTAAGTATTTTTTTTCAGTTCATGCTTACAGTCACTGGTTTGTCTGGATATAATTTGAGTTCATTTATATGAGTTGCCAGAATCAGTTTTACAATACCCCTGGGCACATAAGGCAATGTGGTAGATGACGTAAGTATTTTGTATCTCTGGCTTACCTGATAAGGTGTTTTATTTAATTGGCAGTCTAATCATTTACATTTCATGTCTGTTACACTGGGAGTTTATCTGTTAGGTTGCCCTTTGCATAGTACTGGCTGGCCTAGGCAATTCTATGTACTGAGGTTCCCTTTTCAGTTACTCTTACCCATGCTTCAGCTATGAGATTTGACCAGAAAAAGGGGCAACAAATGTAAACCTCTTATAAAGTGTTGGTTTTCTTTGGCGATCTCTAGCATTTCTCTTCTGAGAAATTTACAGCAATTTGACAGGAATCTAGTAAGCACTAGCTTTAGCCATGCTTTTGCTGCATACAGATAGGGAGATGGAGGCACTAAAAAATAAAGTAACTTGACTATGACCTGTCTAGAAATGAGCGTGTGGAGCAAAGCAGGAGCATAGGCAGGAGGGGCTGTGCCATTGAAGCTGGGGGTAGATGCCAGGACCTTTTAACTCTGGTCCTGTCTTTGTCAGTGCCTATTATGTGAGCTTGAAGAAGATACCTGAGCTCCTTTTTACTCCATGCCCATTGGGAATACCTACAGCCCCCTTTATAAAGTGTTTCGAAACCTCTGGTTGCAAAAAATGTTGTTTCAAAATATGCTTGTTAACAGAATTACTCTTCCTTAGCCAGAGCACCTCTCCAAAGACCCCTGTGAGACTTAGCCATTAGTTTATTGCAAAGACCCATGCCAAGCTGGTTTAATTTTATTATCTTTTTTTCTGTCTGTTTCTCTCTCTCTCTCTTGTTGGTAATGGGCAGGTGAGAAACCCCATCAATGCAGCATCTGTTGGCGCTCCTTCTCTTTAAAGGATTACCTAATCAAACACATGGTGACGCACACTGGCGTGAGGGCGTACCAGTGTAGTATCTGCAACAAGCGCTTCACCCAGAAGAGCTCCCTTAATGTGCACATGCGCCTCCACCGTGGGGAGAAGTCCTACGAGTGCTACATCTGCAAGAAGAAGTTCTCCCACAAGACCCTGCTGGAGAGGCATGTGGCTCTGCACAGTGCCACCAACGGCACGCCAGGAGCCACCGGCACTGGCGCGAGGGCCGTCCCTGCCGGGGTAGTGGCCTGCACGGAGGGGACCACTTACGTCTGCTCTGTCTGTCCAGCTAAGTTTGACCAAATCGAGCATTTCAACGACCACATGAGGATGCATGTGTCAGACGGATAAGTAGAATCTCTCTCTCTCTTTGTTATGAACAAAAAAATAGAAACAACAAAAAAAGCTATGGCACTAGAATTTAAGAAAAGATTTTTGTTTCATTTTTATCTTTATTTTCCTCCTTTTTTTGGGTTCGTTTCGTTTTGTTGTTTTTGTACTACATGAAGAACTGTTTTTTGCCTGCTGGTACATTACATTTCCGGAGGCTGGGTGAATAATAATTTTCCCAGCCTCCCTCGGATGGTGGCCTTAAGGCCAGGTAGTGCTTCATGAGCTCCACTGGTTGGATCTCTAGCTACTGGCCTCTAAATACAACCCTTCTTTACTACAAAAAAAAAACAAACAAAAAAAAAACACAAAAAAATTTCAAAAAACAGACAGAAAAAACAAAAAAAAACAATTTCTTTTTTCTCACTTGTGAAGAGCACTACAAAAAAAAAAAGAAACAAGACAAAATATATTACAAATCTACAAGGCCTACTGTCGTTATAAGTACACCGCTCGCAGTGTTTCAATGGACATAATTCACAATGCTGATCGCTTTTGGACTTCACAGTATCCAGTTAGAACTGTGGAATATTTTGCTTCTGGTTGAGCAGCAACCAGAGGAAACAAGGCCCTGCTGGTTTCCACCACGTGTCTGCTTTCTCACACACACACGCATCCACAAACACACAAAAGGGCTGAGGGGAGTGCGAGGCAGTGTGGCTTGGATAGTGTGGAGTCCCTGCAGGGTGAGGAAGAAGAATCAGAGGTTCCTCACCTGGATTCTGCTCCATCCCACGCTCTCTGGTGCACCCTCTCCGCTGCTTTTCCCATACCACCACCACCACCTTACAGCAGAAACCAAGAAGATTCAGACAACGAGCAACGGTGGCTTTTTTGTAATTTATTCAGTGTCTTCGCTGAGCCCAGGGCCTCAGCACAATCAAGAGGGACTTTCACAGAAGGCAAAGAGAAACACAGAGGAAAATCAAAGATATCAGAGGTTGCAACCTATGGATCTAGGTACAAGAGAAGGGTTAGTTCCCACAATCTTTGCAAAAAAAAAAAAAAAAAGTTGCATCAGGATTTATTCTTGTGGAAGAAAGAGGAATAGAGGGTGGGTGGGGAGGGGAATAATAATTAAAAAAAAAAGAGTTCTTGGGACTTTTTTAATTCAAAATTTTATAGAGGGGCAAAAGTGACGTTTACCAGATAGAATGCTGATTTTTTTAATATATTTACAACAGTATTTGTGTAAAAAAACAAAAAAAGTGAGATTGTTAAAAGTAATTTTTCTTTGTTTTCTTTTTTGTTTTGCGTACACTGCCACTAATATCTTCTCTTTTATTATATATATGAATATATATATAAATATATATTTTATTTTAAATTGAGACTGTTAAGGTTAGCTAACCTGCTTCCAGATAGAGGGGGGGAGGGGAGATGATCTTGATTTTTATTTTAAAAAAGAGGAAGGAAGTTTCTTAATTTTCTTTTCTAGTATTATTCTCTCTCTCTTTTCTAATGGAATCAAGAATTACCTGGGTCGATGAGGGGCTCTGTGAAGTCATCTGTGAGTTTATCTACTAGAGTTTGTGCATCCTGCAGTATCATTTGAACTGCTACTTTGTTTTTGAATTACGTGGTTCTCTTTTTGGCTCTTACCAAGGTTCTGTTGTTTCTTCTTTTGGTTCCATCTTAGAATTTATTTCTGCTGAAGGGTGGTTCCTTTTGAGAAAGAGATTTTTCTAGCAATGTTCCCTTGGTTTTGGGAATGATAGAATCTATAGTCTTTTCTTTCTTCTTCTTTGAAAAAGTAATGAAAGTTTTGGAAGTGTGTAATAAACTAGGATTTCCCTTCTTTTTGGTCACTGGACAAGAATTAATCTGCTGTATTGTTCTCTCATCCCTGCCTTGCTCGCTAGAGAGCTTCCATATTTGTGTGGGAATCTGATCCTGCCCCTGGTAATTTGCTGATGCCAAAATAACTTAAAATGTTACCATTGCGAATAATCTTCCCTTCCTCATTTGCAAAAACGTCTAACTGAAGGGCCACATCCCGCATTCTCTGCATACGCAAAGCTATGCAAGGAATGTAGGATCAGTGTGAAAGATTGATTCCTGATCTGCATATATATGTTGGTGTTTTGTATTTTGTTTTATTGTGTTTGGGCTGGTGTTCTCCCTAGTTGTCTTCTGTGTATCTGTGTGAGAATTTTTCCCCCAAAGCCAACTCCCAAAGTACATGGGTCCTTAGTTCAGTTGGATCAGTGTCTGACACTATCTTTGTCATGCTTGAAATCCATAGCGAGGACTTGCACCAGCTGCACTCTGGACTTTATATTTTAGGCAGAGAAGAAGCACCTAACAAAAATATGCAAAAAGAAAAAAAAAGAAAAACTGCTAGTTTAGCTTTTACTTGTGTCTATATATAAATTAAGCTTTCTTAAGTTTACAAAACTTTGCTTGTGAACACTGAGCATTTCACATGAGACATTCTTTTATGCTGGACGACTTTCTAACTGTTGACTTGATAGATCGCCACATACGATTTTGCGTGTTCTTTACACCTGCAGCTTCAGTATCGGATGTCTGTGATTCAGCACAGGTAACCTCATTGCTGTGTTCTACACCTGTTCCATTACTGATTTATTTTGGGGAAAAAAAACTGACAGGTGGTTCAGTCTCAGAATCTTTCTGTACCCTGCAAGGTATTGTTCAGCAGATCCTAAACCTTGAAGCCCTGACCCTCAGCTGCAGTAGGCAGTATAAAGAGACTTTGTGGTGAGTGCCAGAGTAGATGAGTCTCCTGTATGGTAACATCTTTTGGGTTTTACCACTTTGTTTGGGTAGTTTAAGGGGGCTAGAGAAGGAGCACAAGTTAATTAATAAATAATGTTCTCGTAACACACTGGTAAAAGCAACACTGGCATGTAAACCAAGAAGTGAAAAGACAAAGCCTAAGACAAAGAGAGGGAGAACCAGTATCTGCCATGTAAAGACACACTAAACCTGTACAGAAAATAAAAGATCTAGAGACAAGGGTGTGCAAGAAAATGGGGAAGGTGAACCTGTACAAAAGGATTGAAGGTCTTTCTGTGGGGAAAGGAGTTTTTTCTGAATGAAGATTTTTACCCATCTTAAAAATCTGTAGCTGCTCATTTGTCATCTGAGGTCTGGGGAAAAGCTGTTTAATTTGCTATTGCTCGATCTGGTGAACTAGAGTCAAGATGTAGTGTATTCTGGAATATGTTTCTGATACTGGAAGAGATATGCCAGTACAGGAAATAAGAATCAAGGTTTATGTCCACCAAAATCTGAATACTGTGGTGTTTAGAGAGAAAAATCCTATCTAAATTTTAATTCTTTGATTTTGAACCTTCCCTAAATCAAAGAAGCATCATCTTTGAAATGCAAATTTATTATGGGACCTAATAAATTTGAAATTAATTAAAGATCCACTGTGAATTAATTAAGGATGTCCATTAAAAAAATAAGCAAATTTCTTTAACATAAAGTTAAGGCATACTAGAATTAATTCTAAATCACTTGTTGAAGAGTTTAGGCCAAGGTCTTCACAAATGGTGGCCTGAAATATAAACTGATTTTGCTGAACCTTCCAGGTTCAAAAATGAGTGACTTGATTTTCTAAAACATGGAGCAACTTGCAGCATGACTGTAAATGTAGCTGAAAGTGCTCATCGGGTCACTAATTTAGGTGCCCTTCTGTGAACTTAGGAGTTCAAACAGAGACCCCTTTACCTTTTAAAATGTTAAATTCTTTTTAATAACGCTTCCTCCCGTCTGTTGAAATACTTCTTTACTACTTGGAAACAAGTGCAGTATCTGAATGTTACAGGTATGTTCAAGCTGCAGGTGTTGCTGCAGTATTCCTTAGCAGACAGAATACCTGTGGTACGCTAGCAGTGGCGATGATCTACGAACTGCTGTTGACAGAGTTTGAGTGCATCCTTCTCAGTACACTTGAAAGGCTTCCTTCAAAACACCCGATAAAATGGTATGAGAAAGAGCAGACTGCAGCACACTTCCCTGTGATGGAGCACACAATATCCCGCATTCCTTGAGCCTGATTCTCACCTTCCCTAAAGCTCTGTGTATTGCTTCAGCAATGGAAAAGGGCATTAAATAGGACATGAATTCAAGCATACAAATCAAGGCCTCTCTGCAAGGCAAAAGTGCAATAAAGGAAGCCTTAGAGTAAATGAGAAGTAAGTGCCTTCTCTTACTGCTGCTGAGGCTGATGAAGTCAATTGAAAATGTAGGACCGGCCAGAGCAGATCTGCCCCGTGGTCCACCTTGCCCAGTATTCTGTCTCTGACACATGGTCAGTTACAGATGATTTGGATGAAGATGAAAGACCCCTGTTGGATAATTACAAAGTAATAAGCATAAGAGAGAAGATTTATTATAATCCTCATTAGCTATGTGTCTGCTTATAACCTAAAGACATAATAATTTATGGCCTTAACTTTTTATCCCACATAAAAATTGTATATTGCGGCAGATAATTCTCATTATCCTTTAAAGATCTAGCTTGTTAACTCCTAGGTGGCCCCAGTGCTGTCCTGTGGAAGTGAGTTTCTCAGGTTAATTGCCACCTTATTGAAATGATTCCTTTTCAGGTTAATTTTGTTGCTGTTCATTGAAATACTCTTTTTCTTGTATTATGTGAAATTGTAAATCAGAAAAAAATTCACTTCTCTTGCCCGTTCCACTGAAGTCTGCCTCTCTCTGGGAAATCTGAATCCACAAGGAATGCAGGACCACGATGTCAGTGTCTGCTGGTCAGGAAGGAGAGAACAGCTACCGAGCGTGTGCATGTGTGTGTCTGGGGTGTGTGCATTAGTGAGATTGTCCTACAGTGATCTCTTGCAGAGGGCTAGCAAGTACAATTTGTAAAGAATGGGAACATACCAGTAACATACAGCAGTCTAGAAATAGTAATACGATATTTCAGTCTGGTCCCTCCTCTCACAAAACCCCTCTCAACAGTCTCTCATAAGGGGAATAGGTGTAGATATTTTGCAGGATCTGCTCTGGGGACACTTTTTCAGCAATTGTCATGCTCCCTCTAAGCCCGCTTCTGGCCCATGCTGTTAGTTACTTGCAAAACCAGCTCAATTTCACAGTGAGCCAACAGGGAAGAGTGGCATTTAGTTGACTTTCTAAGAGAATGCGATTTGCCTTTGCTCTAAGATCAAAGAGGCCAAGTGGTACCCATTTTTCTTGTTTTGACTTCTTTTTCATCCAAAGAAGAGTTGAGTAATAACCCATATGCCATCAGCCCCCTCACTTCTTACCAGCCCCAAACTGATCGATTTCAGTCGACCTTGGGCTGCTTGATCAATGCTGGATCATTCACACCATGGAGGATCAAATCTCTTGCCTTTACTGAGTAATTATGGTAGCATGTCTTGCCTTGTTTTTGTAATGAAAACAAAACCTGTAGGGAGAAGGTACAAAACATACTATTTGCAGGAGTGCTGAGTTCAATCCAAAACCAAAAGTATCTAAACCATTTCAAACATGATCAGACCTTCGGTATGCCTAGGACTGTAGATCTGTGACCCTCTGACAGTCTTGTGCTAAGGAAATCTTCCAACTCTCACTGCTGATTTGCCACTCAAAAAGAAATGCAACATCAAATTAGCACCTGGTGGCTGTTCTGTCAAGGAAAACTAGACCTTGGTAATCCAACCCTCTCAATTCAGCATCCAGCTCTTCTGAGCTATTGAAATAAACCTGATGGAAATGAATCAGCAGGTAGCCTAACTGAAGCAGCATCTGATCAGCCTAAAGCAAAATAGCTGCTTTTCACATTGCCTGATTTGTTTTTATGCCGGCTGTGAAGATTTGTGGAGGAGTAATGAGATGAAAACTTGGCCCTGAGAGGTTCTGAGCCTCCTCTGCTCCCAGGAGGCTTGTCACTCAGTAGGGTCTGGCCCCTAAAGTGATCACAACTCTGCTGAGGAAAGGCTTATGAGAAAGTACAGGTAATGCATTGAGTCTGCAGTCTTGAGTTTGTAAATGCAATGAAAACCTTCCCCAGCACATGAGCATCCCGCTGACAGAAACCAAAGCCAGGTAGGAAGGCCGTGCGGAGTGGCAGATACTGGAAGTACCAGGTTTCTGCAGCGTGCCCAGTAAGAGAGCCAAGCATATGAAAGTGGCCTAATGCCAGATTTGTGTCTGTCGAGGGCTTGTTCTGGCCGTGCCAAGTCAGTGTTCTTGCTGCTGTTAACCTTATTTGTCCTGCTAGAAGTAATAAGCTCTCAGCTAACTTCCTTTAAAGCTACTCGGTGATCCAGTTCATTTTAGCAGGAGCAAAGAAATCCCCATATTTTGGCAGATGACCAAGCTGGGAAATTTGAAGAGAATTTTAGTTATGTGTATATTCTTCAGACTGACTTGGACGAAAAAAAAAAGGGGGTTATGTGTTTGTTAGCATAGAACAGACAGATTTGGTCCACAAGGGAGACACTGACAGACAGACAACCTGTCTGAAAAATACGAATGCTTTGCTCTCTTAGACCTGTTGTTGTGAAGCACAAGGAGGAATCTTTGTTCCATTTTTCTAAGAAAATGTGTAAATGAGAAACAAGATGTATTAGGTAATAGTGTATATCCACCTAATTATTCCCAGTGCTAATACCTAATCAACTAGATTAGTGCCTCTAGGAACAGTGAAAATGTTATGCATTCAGTGTTTCTATTTCTGATCCCCCTCCGCTATAGTTCAGGAGTAACTAAGATGAAAACAGTAGAGTTATAAAAATGCAAAATTTTGGTGAACAGAAGAATTGTTTCCCTGTGTATACCTGCCAGTATCTGGACAAATACCCACTCTGAATTCATGTTTATAATTACTAGGATACCGTTAGACTATTTTGGTTGAAAATCTGTGTTTTTAGTGAAAAAAAAGCCCACAAAGTTAATAGATACTTTTTCATTATATATTTAACAATGGTGTGCTGGCTTCTTTTTACATTTTAGCCTCTGCAGTAGTGCTTGATCCCCAGGCATTGTGAGAGAGTCCAGGTGCAGGAGAAGCAGAGCTGACTGATCTACTGTGAATAGGTCTAAAAATTAAATTGTACCCATCATGTGCTTTAAATCACTATTCACATTGCAAGTTGGTAACACAGCTAAAGAGTTTCTGGGTTTATTTCAAAATATAAGGAGTCAAATATAGTCCAAACATAAATCTAGCAAAGTCACATCAGGAGAAGAATCAGTCATGGTGGTTTTAAAATGCCAGTTTCCACAAGAATTGTGCAATTAAAAGGTTTTAAAAGAAGAGGCTGACTCAGGATCTGCAGAACTCTGCTACCTTGAGTCTTCGTGCTGTATGTGATCACAGTTTCTACCACCAGAACTAAGGCTGCTTCACTAACTGACTTCCTTTCCCTGCAGTCGGTGAACTGAGATATTTGTGCACAACCGCATATGCCCAAGGAAAACTCTTAGTGTCTCCCCTAGGAAAAGCAGTGTAACATTGAAGTAAGCAGACCAAGAAAGTCTTCCAAACACTCTGTTAACTGTATTTTTAAACCCCCAGTTTACACGTTTTTCTGCAACTATTTTTCAGAAAGCAAAGAGCAGTAAGATACTTCTTTGGGAAGCAAATACACTACAGCCTTGATTGAATACACTACACCCTCATATAGAATTGTTGCCTTAATTGCATCAAAAAATGCAGAAATGCATCTGAGCAGTATGGAGTGTACTTACATTTCGTATCTGTAGCAAAGTTTCATCGAAAACACTCTCTTCGTATGAAATGTGTTATATTGTGTTTTTCTGTTTGAGAGGGTAGGGAAGAGGTGAAGAAGTATTAGTGAGGCACAGTGGTCTCTTCATATTGGACGGTGCTTTGCAGCTGATTCTTACCTCAGTTACAGCTCCAGGTTTGGCTTTTTCCAAAGTGATCTATCTCCTTTTGTTCGGGTTGGCTGACGTCAGCTCCCTGCTGGAGGGTAAATCCTCATCCTAAACCAAATGACTAATACAGGGGTAAGGTTGTGTGATTTGATCACTGACTCCAGCCTCACCAATGCCAGTGGAATTCATAGAGAAATCTAAGGAAAAGCTGCTTCCCAGTGACAAATTCTTGATTTCTATCAGCGCAACCTGTATTGGCACTTTTGGGATTGCATGTATGTCACTACAGAGGAAAGTAAGCCTTTTGATGATTTAGCTGTGATTTCATTTAAGAAAAACGTATTCTAACAATATCCTTTTGCTGCAGCAGTATCACTGTACAAACAAAAGAACTGCCAATACGCCATCATGTTTGAGAACTTCTGTCCAGTTCAGCCCATAGGGACATTCCTGTTTCCACTCCTGGTGCAAACTTTATCAGCTTGCTTTGTCATGCAGCCACACCAAAAGCATCCCTTGTAAATGCTCTGTGTCAGATTGGGTTTAGGTGTTACAGTAGCCATAGCCTTTTGCAAGGTCCCCACTGGGATTTACCCTGCTGGAAAATCTGGTACCAGTGTAGCAAAGCATTCCTTGCTTCAGTTATTTTCCAGGCAGAACTGCAGGCTTTTACAGTGTGCACACTTCCTCCAGGCTGACTTCTTGGTGATCCTTTGCCAAGGTCACAGTTATGACACTTGAGGAGAGTGCAGAGTTTGGTTAGATACTTATTACTGTCCCCAACTGTCCGGTTCTGCGGTGTCCTGTTCCTACAAAATGGACAGGTATCTTTCTGAGATCTGTACTTCTAATTAGGCAGCTTTTCTACTTCACTTTGCTCCTTTTCCTTTTGCCACCTGGATATTGTCACGTTCTTTGCTGAACCTTAGAAAGTCCCCTAGAAGTTCAAAACCCGTGCGGAACAGACACTGTTTGCCTAGAGAGAGCCACCACGTCCAGCAAGCAGGGTTACCTTCACCCACCTGCCCTGAAATACTTCACAGCTTTCTTCCTCTCGTTTTTTTCCATGAAGTCCTTTACTTTGGTTTCTCACCTAGTCAGTTGATACCTATGGGATCTTTGAACAAAACCAAATTATGTGGCCACCGTGTGTGTGTGTGTGTGCGTGCCGATGTATGTGTGAGTACGCATGTGTATGTGTGCGTGCGTAGGCAGATAGCTAGCCATCTCTTTCTGGCTTTACAAACATGTTGCTAATTGAGTGTGTGGACATGCATGGTTCAGGAAAGGGTTTAGATGAAGAAACGGTTACAGCATTAACTGTGGAGCATTGGCCTGAATCCCTATGAATTTAATGGAAAATAAGTGCACTATTTATTTAAGCAGTGTATATGCACACATATATTCATAAACCACATTCTGTCTGCCGGATGCTCTTAACTGGATGTTTGTCCAAGGAAGGTGTTTGGCCTCGTTGAAAACATGACATCCAGATTTGATCCAGTGTATTTTTGTGTGTACCTGTTCTGAAGGGAAGGCTGAAGCATGCCTCCCAGAGCCTTGTGTGGTCTTTCAGCCACAAAATAAATAAACCAGTCCAGCTCAGCAGGCTTCACGAGCAGAGATGGGCATCCATGGCAAGTGACAGCTCTGGAATGATATTCTTGAGTTCAGTCACTCATTTCCATTGAATTTCAACATGTTCACCTGACAAAGGAATAAAACCCAAGCAAAATGATCTAACTTGCCAGTTTTGTCCCCTTAAAAGAACGTTAAAAATTATCAAGTCTTTAATAATTAGCAACACAGTGTATTGATAGGCTCTGAAATACTCTGGGTCTGGAGTCTCTAGTATCCAAAGCGCCATATCAAACAGCTCTTTCCCCACCTCATATACTCTGAAACGTGTTGACTATGAGTATCTTTACAAGTGATCCGAGTAATCCATTCCAAATGTGCAGTCACTAACAATTGACGATTAGCTTTCACTCCTTTGGTCTTTGCCAAAATCTTTTCAGGAACATGGTTAGTGTGTGTAGAAGACCAGTAGATTTGACAGGAGGAGAAGTAGTTGGTCAGTGAGAGTATTCAGTATGGAATCCATGAGAAATGCAGGATTTCTAGAACTCATTTTGCGCCCATTTAGTTAGTGGGATGAATAAGGATGTTTAGCTACAGCTGCCTATTTTGGTATCATGTTGGCCCTAAAAGTAGCGTTTTATTCTTTTAACTCTTTTGCCCCATTGGGGGGTTGTCCTTGTCTCAGAAAGGGTAATTGGAGATTGGGGGGTGGTGGATTTTTTTCTTTCGTTTCACTCATACAAAGTTGAGTAAATGTTATTCCTTTTCTTAGATTGGTAGCATTTCCCTTCCCCTTTTGAATAAGATGATAAATGCAACAATTTTGGCTGGTTGATTTTGGGTGAGGTTTTTGTTTTGGTTTGGGGTTTTTCTTTGGTTAAATGTACATTGTCTCTCTATAGTCAGAATGTCTGTGACTGTAACAGTATGTATTTCTTTTACTGGAGAAAATAGACTTTTTGGGTTTTGTTAACAGTACTAGTGACTTTGTGGAAAATGACAAGTTGCTATTTAGATCTGCTTAGTTAAGTACAGTACACTACAATACAGTATTTCTGAAAGCTAGAACATACAGTACACAATATATATAGCAATTCTATATCAATATTATATACATAGTATAATCATTTAACTTTTGCATCTGCCTATGATCATAGAAGAATAATTTTTCACATGTATCATTCACAACCCAATCAACTGCTGCAGCTATTTGAAGCATTTAACAATCATTATTACAGCTCTAGTGTGCTTTTTCATATTATTGGCTTCTTTATTGTCTTTACAGTAATTTTTTTCAGGCTTTTTTAAATCTCTGTGTAGCAAGATATAGGAAAGTAATTCTTTTTAAGAAAAGGTAAAACAGTATTAGGCTCTACAAAAAGTTAGAGATTGTTCCCTGCTACCCTTTCATATCAGAAGAACAATTAATCAAAACAATTAAGGTTATCTATTAGCTCTCTTCTAAGATGTCCTGTTATTTCATTTGTAAAAGTGTATGTCAGACTTTCCTCTTCCATTCCTAGCCTTGGAGAAAGATTCCGCAAGTGGTCTTTGTACTCTTTCCAAGTTCTGTTTCTTTAGTGTTTTAAGATTTCCAAAAATGATTCTCTGCACTAACTTGGGGTACAAGAAATATTAACCTCTGTACAGTTATGCTAATTGTGGCCAGTGGATTTTGCCAGGAATTGGATAAATACCTCCATCCACCACTATTAGTATATTTTACGTATCCACTTGATTCCCCCTCCTTTTCAAATGAAAACATCTGCAAGTTTGAGTTTCAGTTCAAAAGTTTTCCAAGCTGAGTGTTGCCTTTGTCATCTTCACACCACGTTGCTGTTGGTTCTGAGTGTGGGGTCAGTCCCACTCGATTTTAATTGTCACCACAGAGCTGCTGAAAAAAACGTCACCAGGGATATGTCACCATCCAAATAGCCCAGGGGAAGCTGATTGACGCCAAGCCCACCTTATGGCTTGGGGTGTCCTTTCTGTATTCTCCTCTTGCGACAGATGGCCCAGGCAACAAGTCTAGATCCAAACTCCGCAAGAGTGCAGACTTACAAGAGCATGGGAATTTATGTTTGCTTTTCTAATTCGGGTACATCTCAGCTGACCTTCATTCCTTTTGTCGATAACATACTGCTCCTGAATGAAACCGGGCAAAATCAAGTGGATGAGGGTTGTGGAGGAGGTATTCATTGTATCTCATTTCTCCTAACTGTGAAGACTGGAAGAAATGGGAGATGGTCACATCAAACTGTGCTTTCACTGAGAATGAGGAAATCTGTGTCACTGCAAATCAATAAGCTTAAAAGTTACTTTGGAGTGGGAAGAGAGGGAAAGTGTTACCTATGCCACATCTTGGGATAATAAAACAAGAACTTCAAGCATGGGAATATCAAGTGCTGGCGTTCCTTAGACACTCCTGTCATCTGCCATTTGCACTTTCGTGGAGGCCACTACCACATCCTTTTTCTTTCTACTTGCAGTTTAAAAGTTACGGTCTTCCATCAGTGATCTCTTAAGTCTGGCTTTTCTTTATTCTGTGTATACCCATTTGTAAGGGAAGGAGGAGACTATCCTCTCGACATTAATTACGCAGGTAACAAAAGTAGCTTACCCTATTGCATAAGGATGGGCTTTGTCCCGTTAAACCAAACAGGTGCCATTTCTCAAATTAATTCCAGTTAGCTGCTGCAGTGCTGATTCAGTGGTCCACATTTTCTGACCATGGTCTTTGCCTTTTCATTTGACTGAATGCTGAATCGTACATATTTTCATAGAGAGTGTTCTCACTTCACTGAGAATGCCTGATCATTTAAATGGCTGCATACCCATTCCACGCTTCCCCTGCTAATCCTTTGTAAGGTTCAGTAATTCATTTAAGATAATTACTAGTTTAATGTGTTTCTTGATTTAACTTCTTTGTTGCCTTTTATTTTTCCTAATGCTTTTTTAAACACCTCAGTTCATTTTGCATCTTATACAGTTTACAGTTTATATTTTTAGGCTAAGAAGTGGTTTTACAAACAGGATGGTACCAAACAGGTAGATTATCCACACTAGAGATTGTACTTTTAGAACGCAGTGTGTACAGATACAATTGCCTAAGGGAAAGTGAAACTAACAAAATAATCAGCTGGTGAACACTATTTTAACATATCTTTTACATAAAAGACAATCAGTCATTTGTGAATCCAGAAATCTTGCTTTTTTTGAACATGTATCCTTTCTTTTTCATTCTCTGAAGAAATACTAATCTTGAGAATTGTGACGTTCTAAGAAATTCATTTCATATGTGCATATTTTCTGCTTTTCTAAGGAGAGAGAAAACAGGTGATACTGGCTTTACAGTTTTACAGATTTTTGCATTGGAGATTTCCCTTGAACGATATAAACATCAAGGGAAGACTCTTGTCCAAATATTAGCTTTATTCTAGTATATGGTTTTCATTATGACTTTCGTTTTCCATCTCCTCGTTGACCAAGTAGACCTCCAGGGTTAATGCAAACCATGGTCTCAGGTTTCTGTGGTCAACAGCATTTATATTCAGCTCCTTTTTGCACTTCTGTTCTGTGTTACGCAGCTTTTGAGGAACACAACAGTCGCAGTAGGTAACACTGCCACCACCAGAGGGAGAACCTCCTAAGAGAATGTTGCTCTATGCTACAGAAAGGGATTTTAAAGTTCTTCACTGCAAGGTTGAGTAAGAGGAGAGCCCCCCACCTTGGGGGTGGTTGCACCAAAGACTGGGGGCCTCCCACGAGAGAGGAATGCTTGAACTCCATACAAGGGACTTGCTCTTCGCCTGTGCCACTTAGAGAAAAGACTGAATCTCCAGTAGCCGCTGCTGCTCATTTATTATCTTCTAAAGAATTTTTAGTTCCTATTTATTGACGGAAGAGGTATACTCTTTCATTTATTGGAGTCAGAATTACTTGTTTGCAAGTATCTTCAGCAAGTTTCATTGTCTTTTGGGGTGCCCTGTTTCCTTTGTCCTATGCCAGGATGTAGCTTGGGCTGCTGGGGTCCTTTAAATCTGGAATGTACCCCCAGATTCATATGTGCTGAGCATTAACTCCCCTAGATCCTTGCTCCAAAGTTCAGATTAGAAAAAATTCGTACAATGAAATGAAGCAGTAAATCGGTAGTTTCCCATAAACTCCACCCATAATGAACTTTTGTTGTCAAACATGAGATAAATAGGCAGGATGTACTGCATGACCTTTCTTCTCAGCATCAGTGAGGTCATTATTATATTACCTAATCCTGAAAATTGACCGGACCCATACTCTGTGGGCCAAATTCTGCAGCTGGGACCCACGTGCTCTTCTGTTGACTTCAGTGCATTTTCTGTGGCAGAGAAAGCGTACATAGTCCACAGTAAGCTATAGTCTAAAAACTAGTTTCATGTAGACCATTTAAGATATCACAGGACTGTTCCTCATAATTTAGCATGTTTCTGCCTAAAGTTTCTATTCTTCATAAAACTTACTCAAGGTTTGATTTCACTCCAACAGGCAGTTGTTAAGGGCTCGGTGATGAAATAGTCTCTGCTTCTTGCTGGGAGGCTTAATTCAAAAGAACTATACAGGGCAGGACAGCTGCTTCCCTTTGAACAAGCCTGGGACTTTTTTTGTCCAAAGAGTCATAAATAGCCTTGACTTCCCACATGTAGCCTGTTTCAGTTTGATTTGTGATGGGGTATTGATCTTAAATAATTAAATAGTGAGCCACAATGGTGTAGATATATGATGGACAGCAATCACTTTTCCCTAATTTACACCCTTGCTGTGTCACGTTTCTATTGCCAGAACAAAGTAAAAGCATTTGGGTATTTGGATATTTGGAGTTACTTGAGTCTGAGTTTCTGACTGTTTCACCAAGAAGCACTCTGGCCATACCTTTTCTGTAATGGTGATCACATATTCGTGTGGGTGGAATAAAGTTGTTTCTGTGTAATATCTGATTATATAACCCCAACATTCAGGCTAGAAATCAAACTTCTCTGTGGACTTTTTTTTTTTTTAGAAAGTGCTACAGCACTGGGTATGCAGGAGAATGGATGGGAACCCACATAGTCTAGTGTGAACAAACGCATTTCAGCAGACAGGTAGGACACCCTCAAGTACACACAGCTAAGCAGAAAGAAAAATCACTGCTGTTGATTATACTGGCTAAATTGATGGGTTTAGACTTGACAGAAGAGCTAGGAAGCGTTATCTGGTCTGTCTCATGTACGCTCTGGCATGGGACACACCACTGTAGCTCTGCGCCCAGAGAAACTGGGTTTAGGTGCCAGCCCCTTGCCTTGGCTAGTGATTCTTTTGTGCTCTCTTTATTTTTCATGATAGGCTCATTGGTAAAGATAAACAGATAAACAGTAAAAGTCCTTACGGCCTGGCATTTTTCTGTTTTGGAGGTGGATATTCAGGAGCCCTGCACCCTTATTTAGATTCTTTCTCGTAGGTTTTTTCCTTATTTCTGTGCATGTGAAATGCTTTTCTGCACTAGGATGAAACAGAGTGTATCTGTGTGCCTGGAGGCAAGGGCACAGTTCTATCTTTCCAAGAAAGAGAAAAATGAGGAACCTGCTTCAGTTCTTGTTTGGTTTATTTGTTGGTGTTTGCTTTTGTTGACAGTCTGGGGTGGGCTGGACTTGGGAGTGAGGGCAGAGGCAGAAGGCATGAGGAAGCGTGTGCCTGAGCCTAAGTGAAGCAGCGCGTACTATTCCTCTATATACTGAGCAATTACAGTGAGATTAGCGTAGCAGCAGCAGTATTGCCCTAATGTGTTCCTTTTCCCATACATTTCCCTTTCTTGCTCCTCCTTCCCTGATGTGGCCTCTTACAGTGCTTCAGTGGTTCCCCACACTCCTTTCTATAGTTACGAGGGTTGAATGGAGGCTTTTGTGGCTATCCAAACTGAAATTAATCTCCAAACCAGTGAGTACCCCAAAATCCTAGTTGCGTTTTCCCAACTGATACCTTAATGAGTGGCAAGCCCTGGCAGATGTTTTATTTTGTGAAAAGAGAGAGATAGGCTAGGGGAGGTATGGGCTGACTGGGATTCAGTAACCTGCTTGCCTTTGTTATTAGTGACCTTTATTTTGTTTTTCTTACGTGTTTTCCTTTTGAGGTACTTAAGAGCTTATATGCCTGTCATTAAAATTCCTGCTTTTCCCACCATAGCCCTTGACGGGTTGGGTCGTGAAGCAAATCCTTTATAGTTGTGTTTCTGCAGGATGGGGGAGGGAGTTGTCCATGCACGTGCATGTCTGCGTGAGAGGAAGAAAACTAAAGTTAGTGTTGATCTGTCCATTTGTTTTAGGGTGGCCACAGAGAGCTGCCACTTTGAAGAGTTGATTGCACTACAGAACCTTAGCTTGGGCACTGTTAAAATAAGGACTGTATATTGGGAACAGGGAAGCTTTTTAGATTTTTGTATCCACACTTACACATGCCCTTTGCAAGGTGTGCCCTTACAAAGTTTGCATCTGACAACTTTGTGTAAAACCACTACTGACCTTTTTGCTGTATCCATTTAGTTCTCTCTTCTTTCTGCAGCCCCCAAACAATGGCTTGTCTCCTTTCCAGTTTCTGTCATTTGATTTATTGTGTTTTCGATAAATGTCAGATCTGCTAATGAGATCTCTACGTTGAGCGAGAAAACGAGGCATACGAAAGTGTGGCTGGGAGACTGCAAATCCCTCTTTGTGTTGGCGCATTGATACACTTTTACTGAGAGCTGATTTCTTGGGGGCTGGGTGGGGTGGGGAGGGAGTTTGTGCTTTTTTGGTCTGGATAAGGCTTTTTATTTTTGCACTAAGTATGACTGCACTGCACTGCATTGCACTACTGAAATGTATTTACATGTGGTGGGATTGGAAGGGGCCAATTAAGCAGGAAGGGAGGAGAGAAAGGGATAGGCACAGAAAACAGGATGTACCGTAAACCTGACCAGGTTGAAAGAGAACTGGGGTCACCTTTACCTTAAGCAACTAGTCAGACACTGAGATAGCTGTGTTGGATAGCTTCTGTAAAATAAAAAAAAAAAAATAAAAATAGAAAAAAGCACTATAATAGAAACTGAAGAGGCATCACAGGTTTCAGGGTGCTACAGATCTTTTCCCCCCTTTTCCCAGACAGTGTTCTTTGGGGCTGTGAGAGAGTTAAGAGAACTGCTCATCACAAAAACCAATGTAAGGCTTCAACGTAAAGATACCAATTCCTAGTTTAGATGTCAAAACTTGCGTTGTCAGATGGGACCTCGTCAGAGAGGTTCGGCTGCAATTAGCATCCCTTCAGTATAAGCATGATCGCTCAGCTCAAGAAGTGAAGCCACAGAGCAGGCTTACCAAAGGGGAAGGTCACTGAAAAAAAGCACTTCTTTCTGAGGCTGTTATGGGAACAGTGCAATAAACAGTTATCCTGAACACTCGATTAAAGGTGTTCCAGTCAAGCTTTTGGGACAGAGGGAGCAGGAAGGACATTTGGACAAGAAAGGGTGACATGGTATTCAGTGCAGTAAGTACCATTCAAAACAATACAGTTCCTGCTTAGGCAAAGATGCTGTTGAGCATTTTAAGATCGTCAGTCTGATTTCTCTCGTCAGACGGATAGTCGAGCATTATGAAGGCTTTTGGCTGGAATCAAATGGAATCCTAAGTTGGAAAGTACTTTTAACACTCAAGCTGCATGTTGACCTATGCCTTGGCCATTAACTTTGTAACAAGCATAATATGAGAAAAAAGAAAACAGTAGTAATGTGCAGCAAGATCCATCTCTGCTGTAACTCTTTGTGGTCTACAAAGTCTCAAAAGTTTGTGTTGAATCTCTTCAGTAAGACCATAATTACAACTTCAGCCAGGAGGTGAAACAGGATCATGAAGAATGCTCTGGATAGCAGCTGGGAGAAGCACATAAAACATGAGTACGTCTGCTTTGGTCCTGTAGTGAAGGGACCGCCTGTCTAATGTGTGCAGACATTTCACAGACAAAAAAGGGGAGGTAGTCATCCAATTGCTAAGGCAAGTTGAGAGTAACTGGGTGGTCAGAAATTTGTTTATGCCCTAAATTTCTCCTTAGACTTGAAGCTAAGACATTTTGGCATCATTAGTACAGAGGAATGGATAGTAAAGAATTGCACAATGCAAAGCGGATTGCTGCTGGTCAGTCTGTTGGGCTGCCTCATTTGAGAAAATTGTCCGGAGCCAGAGGAGGAATAGCATACAAGAGGCAGGTCCTGGGTGGGAAAGAACAAATCTGTCTGGAACCAGGAGAGACTTTGGAGTTAAGGATGTGTTTTTCTGGCAAGCTCTGAAATTGCCGCTCTTAGGTTTTATCCATCCTGGCTTGAAAGGACTGGAAGAGAACTGGGGATATCCTCC
Source organism: Falco cherrug (assembly GCF_023634085.1). Classification (NCBI taxonomy): domain Eukaryota; kingdom Metazoa; phylum Chordata; class Aves; order Falconiformes; family Falconidae; genus Falco; species Falco cherrug. The sequence goes on from NC_073701.1 coordinate 6,443,051, forward strand.
AGTGTAGTGTTAGATGAGCTACTGAATGGTTCTTCCCTTGAAAGCAGGCAGGGCAGCAGAACACACAGTCTCTTTCTGAGCCATCTGCAGGAATCCTGTAAGATGAAAACCACTGGAAGGTCATCTTCCAGTAATGAGGCAGCGGGAGCCCAACAAAAGCACCGTTCATGTGAGGGTCAGCATAATACAGTGGCAGGAAAGCACCTTTAATTTGTAAAATGGCATTTGCGTCTACAAGAGTAGTGACAGCTACCGAGTCGTGATATGGGAGGAGATGAAGTCTGTCTGCTGAAGTTAATTCAGGTTATGAGCCAATACTCCCCTTTTTTTGTTTAGGTGAGTTTTTGTTTTGTTTTCTTGTTTAAAACAGCTGCATATACTGCTACTGTCAGAGCAGATTTGCATTGTCAAAGAGGAATGGTGGGCTGCTCCGGAAAAAAAGTGAAGCTGAGGGTTTACTGAGCCTGCTGTGTCCAGAGTGCCTTTCCTGCTGTGGTAAAATAAAGAACTTGCGTAGTTTGAGCTGTTCTGGCTGACTGATTGCTGCATATTCCTCCCTTGTGGTGTGACCTGATGGCAACCATGTTTGGTCAAGGCGAGGAACACTGCATGCTTGCAATGCTGTGATAAGATGCCATTTGCACTAGTTTTTAAAAAGTACTGCAACCTGAAGAAGTGGGCTTTGAGCCATGCTCCAAACCCGGGTCTGAATTCAGCCTGTTTAAACCTGATTCCAGCCGATCCAGTTTCAACAAAACTGGTCTAGCCCATGTAAACAGGAACCAAACCATGTTTTAAAAGCCAAATTCCAGCCTGTTTTCACTCAGTTACAGTGGTCAAGCAGATCAGTTCCTGGGCATAAGTTTGATTGTATAGTTTTAATGGCTTTTAAATAAGTTGTTCCTTTTTACATGGTCAGTTTGAAACTAGTTTAACTGGACCTGCATTTAAATATAGCACAAACGCTTTTTTTTTTTTTTTTTTCAGCATGGTACTAAAGCCCCATGTAGACAGTGCTTGACTGAGAAACCAAGGATAACTTGAGGTTTATTTTAAGAAGCCAAAACATATGTTGCTGACTAGAGATGCCGCATAAGTTAATGCCCTATTTTTTTCTCCAGATGGAGAAACACTAACTTCCATAATTCTCCTCCATTTGCCATCCTGCTTCATTGTTGCACCTTTTCTCTTGAATGAAAATCACTTTGGCCAGTGGGCTAAATCCAAAACAGAACTTCCCTGTACTGTTTGATCATCTTGTTTCTGTACGTTCCTTTCCTCGTTGTTGACAAGCACTACTGAGGATCAGCTTGAGTTTTTGCTGGGATTATGTGGCATAGTTATGATTCAATAAGATGCTAGTGGTATTTTCAACATTATGGTAATTTTAGAGCTTAGCCTTGAGGAAAATGTTATGTTTCAGAAGTTCCACGGAAAAAATAAAATGCCAGGAATCATGATGGAGTTTCAGCCACAGTGCTGTAGCCAAGTTTGTAGGGAACGCATTTCTGGTGGCTGGTGATGCTGACATTTACAAAGGCAATTTGAAAGCAATAGAACACGTGTACTTTTTCATCCCCGCTGAACTAAGAGAATTTATACTCGCAGAATGATCCCGGAGTAACCTGTCAGTGTTCATCACTTCTTCCCTGGTGGAGGAAGCTAAACAGTCTGTCACATCACCTTAGAGAGTCTGAATTTGCTTCAAGACTGCTTCCAAACGGCCTGCCAGCCAGGTGCCCTCCCTCATTGATTCTGGTATCACAGTGGCTTGCAATTTGTCACATCAGCCAAGGTGACCAAGAGAGAGCCTTGGCCCCAACTAGGAGCCTTTTACCTTTCCTTTTCCTTTTGGTTTTCCATCGAACCAGGAGTGCAATTAGTGGTGAGTACATGGCAGGTCAGCTGTTGCTCCAGATGACAAGAATGGCAAAGCCACATGGCGACTGAGCTACTGTTGTCCTCAAGGACACCAGTAAAGGCAAAAGACCAGGCTCTGGTTGCTGGTGTAGTTGTAAACCTACAGCTTCTGCTGCTTGCCCCTGCAAACTTGTTTTGGTCAGCTATGCTGTTGCCCTCGAATATGCTTTGTGTGTGAAAAACTGAATGCGATTGTTCTGTTGTCTGTCTTCTTTCTTCTGCATCACGGATGTGGCACCAACTTACTCTCACAACAAGCTTGAGTTTTGTTTTGCTGTTGTTGTTAATATGTAATTCTACTGTAGACCAAAAAATACGAAAAGGAGAAAAAATCAGTTTCAAGACATAAAAGACCAGTGAGTGAAAGGTGAAAAAATTTAGGAAGCGAAGGCGTGAGAGAAGCAGTGGTTAACTGTGTTAAGTTAGAAATATCAGAATAGCCTTACCTATTTCTTAACCAATGCTTACCAATCATCCAGTAGTGGGGTTAGATAGCTTTCTTGGCTGATTCATACCTGTATCCTAATATATATATATATATTATTTTTGTTTCTTTGGTATTGCTGTTGCACATCATGTTGTCTTTTATAATGCCTGATTTTTATTGTATTGTACTTTATCAGTCTGTTTTGTTTTTGTTTTCCTTTTGAAGGATGGGAAAAGTAATGTTTCCTTTTTGTTTAGAATTTTTGAGAAAAAAATGCACTGGAAGTAAACACAAACACATTTTGCCATTTGGAAAAAGGAAAACACACAGCCACGCAGTGGAAAAGGCTAAGAAAAAGCTCCCCTCTTCTTCCTTATTATGGAAGCATACTCTAAAAGATATGCTAGAAAGAAAACAAACAAACAAATCGCAAACAAAAGAAGAGAGAAGCCTCTTTGATCCTAGCTCTGCAATCTGGAGTATTTTAACGCAGTGTTTTGCAGGGTCAGGCTCCTAAATGGCCAACAGTCACAAAATCCAGAACCATATGGGGCAAATTCATCCCTGGTGCAAACAGATATAATTGCATTGAAGTCAAAGGAGGTGCACAAAGGATGGATTTAGCCACATGTGTCCAAGATACAGCTGCCTTCCCCATAGTACCTAAGGCCCCACTGCTAGATTTTATCGCTGTCGAAACAGTTGGTCTTTTGGCTGTGTTAATCGCATAATACCCCTTGAATGTTGTCCAAGGTAGGCAAAATACTTTCCCACTGAATAAATCAGTTCTGGATGCACCTTGGCGTGACACTTTTTGCCTACCAGCTTTCAGCTGTTACCCACTCCCAGCCGTGAACTGATATAATCTGACTCTGGCTGAAGAGCCTGCCTTTGCCAGAAAAATGGACTTGACTATTAAGCATAGTAAAACTTATGCGTATTTAACTACTATGATCCAGAAATGGCCCTTGCACTTTTAAGGCATATGGAAACATCCTCTCTGTCTTTCAAAATGGCAACAGTTCCTTTGTGAGCGAGACGCGGCGTGCTGGCATGTGTGCACGCACCCACGTGTGGTCCCTGGGCTCATTGCCCCAGATTCTTCCCAGATCTTTCGGTGCCTGGCAGTGTCCTGTCTCCATAGTGTCTGGTCATTTGAGTACAGTGGGGCAGAGACACGGGTTGAGATAAATGCAAAGAACATACATTTTAAAAGGCAGATGATTTTCCTGTTATGCCAGCATCTTTGAATCCCCATATCAGCTGATGGTTTTTCCTAGCCTGACGGCTTTCAATCAGTTGTTGTAACCTTGGCTTTCTCTGTTTTGTTTTCTAAGGAGGGAATGTGGGGTGGGGAGAATAATGAGGTGTTGTTTGTAACTTCACAGTCCTGATAGTTGGTTTTTATCTTCCATATTTTATGCAAAAACAGACATTATAAGTCAATAAATAATTGTGCCCTAGGTTGAAAGTTAAGTGTTCAGGAAAGGAAAAAAATGGTTGGCATTTTTCTACATTTTTGTGAAGACTCTTTTGGAAAGGAAGGGTACATATTTTTGTTGTGTAGTATTTTCTATTTTTGAATGCATTTTCTTGGTACAAGACTGTTTTGTGGAATTTCTTTTCTTTTTGGTGAACACATTATTTAAAAAAAAAAAAAAAGAAAAGAAAGAAAAAACTAATTGAAAAGTTTGCCCTTAAGGATATGCTGCAGTTTTGAGGTTTAAAATAAAAAAAAAAAAAAACATTCAAGGCGCGTGTTAAAAGTTGGGGGATTGTATTGTTGGGAGTTTTTTTGTAATTGTTACAAGAAGAAGTTTGTAGCCACTGCTGTTTATTTTGTTTCAGATGAGTAAGTAAAGGGATTGTTCTTGTGTTATTCTTTTTTTTAAAAAAAAAAAAAAGTTATTTATGAAATGTCACAAACACTGGACTGTGAGTTTGTGTGGAAAGCATTTTACCACCCTGTGTCTTCATAGAGCTGTTGGTGATCCTACTTCTCATTACTCTGCCTTATGACTTCCTGAGCAAATTGGGGGGGGGGGGGGGGGGGGCGAGGATCTACATGCATTTCTGAGGCAGAGACTCGGGGAGAAAACGCAAAACAGTGTTTTGGAATCCCAAAGCCAGGCCGTCAGCTCTACTTCTCCCATCTACCACAGGAATGAGAAAGACTTACAGCCACTGGCAGAGAAAGAAAACTCGTGGTACCTGGACATGGCAATGCGCAAGGGGTTAAGTGACTGAGAGCCACGATGCTCATAATGACCGCTGTAAATGACATCCTAGTTTCTCAGTCAGCAGCTCCCTTTGTTTGCCTTTCATCTGGCCAGTGGCTTTTGTGTCTGACTGACCAACCAACTGAAACCCTGAGGATAATTTTCAGTCGCTAATCAAGCCTTTTTGGCACCCCAGCAGTGGGAGTGACCGGCAGCAAGCGCTGCTCATTTTGATCACTGGTTCTGGATTTGAGGAGAAGTAGAGGCTGAGAGCGACCAAAGAGGTGTGCCATGTTCTCAATTTCTGAAGAACAGGCTTAAAAAGACTAAAGCAGTGGTCCAGGCACTCATGGGGCTGGAGAAAAGGGAAGGAGGAAGACACCAACAGCCATAACAGAAACTGGAGATATGTAACTGGGCTACATTCGAGACCAACCAGACTTTTTCTTCCTGGACAATAATGCAGCCAAATCTTGAGACTGTCAAGCAGACAGAAAGCTGAATGTGGCCTTCATTTCTCCTGCCTTTCCTATTTATTCTCCCTCTTCCTTTGCCCTGAGATTTCTTCTCAGTGAGCACCTGCTCCACTGAGCACTTTTTTGCCCTCCACCTAAACTGCCCGTGCTTTCAAAACGTGGGTTCAGTCAGGACTGAGTAAAATCATGTGCCTTCTTTTTCCCCTTTTGTAATTCTACCAACCTCCTCCCCTTCCCCAACTTACAGATGTGAGAGACGCAGGAGGAGGCTCTTTAGAAGTGCTACTTGTCTACAGGTGTCCAGCAAAACAGTAGGGTGGTGGTGAGAGGAAGGGGAGTGGAGAGATGCTGTTAGCTCCTTTCCCTTCCCACACGTAGCAGGTCTTCCCCAGGAGACATCCTCCACCACCACCTCCTCAGATGCTCCCCTCTCCTACCGAGCAGTCGTGGCGGGCACGGAGTGGCTTTTCTCTCCCATTCCTGTCCGAGCTGAGCGAAGCACTCGATTTCAATTCATGCCGTTCACAAGCATTTACATTGACAAGACAAATGCAGTTTGTGGCCTTATCAAGATGACTTTTAAACCACTAAAAGAAAAAAAAAAGGCAACTCATTTCCCACCCAAGGTTTGCGTCACTTCTAAAAACCCAGTCCATAGCAGTTTAGGCTCCTTTGATCTCAGTCCATTTTAATGATGGTGGCCAAACTGGCCAGCCTAGAGCTTAAATGCTAGACCGTCTGGTCTCATGCTTTCTTTGCTATAACCCCTACTGTCTGCTTGCTTTTCTTACTTTCTGCTATATTCTCTGCTTTTCGAGGCAGCCCTAGCCTTTGGGGAAGGGTGAGAGGAGCCAGTGGGATCCTGGCTCTGGGAAGGTAGTTGATGGATCGTTTTCAGCATTTTAGCAGGAGAAGGATATGCCGGCTGCCACAGCAAATGTGTATTATGATGGGCTGACTGCAGTATTTTTAGGGCCAAGAAACCCCACCCAGTTACTGGAACATGGCTTGTCCCCGGGTCAAAACCACGGAGAGAAAAGAGCGCTTTGGCATAATGGAGAAGCCACTTGCAACCCACAGCTGCTTGTGGGCAAAGACGGGGGCCCGACTGCCTCCTGGCTTCTCTGCAGGCTTGCCCACTGCGCAGCCAGTGCCCCTGCCTCCTCACGGGAGCCTGCTGCGTTGTAGAGGCTTTTCTGGTTGTAAGAACCGGCGCAAAGCGGCCCCCGAGTAGTGTCCGTCTGGTGGGCAAGCACAAGGGTGGGCTCCTACCCGTGCTGGCCCTCTGCACAGCAGGAGGCACCTGTAGCACCTGGGTGATGGGAATGAAAAATCCCTTCTGAACAAAAATCCCCTTTCCATAAACGATCCAGTAAATGAAAATGTTGTGGACGGGGGACTGGAATTTCATTCTTCAGGCTGGGCTCTAGAGCCAGGGAGGAGCAGCAGGGGAACGGTGTAGTTATTCCCCCTTCCCGATAAACGGTCCGCATGTGTGCATGTATATACAAGAGAAACCGTGTATTCCTACCCGCCTTTGGTGCTGATGGACTTAAGGCATTTGTCCAAGGCTTACTGTTGACACACTTAGAGACCATAAGAATAAACTCTTTACCACATGCAATATTTCTCCCCAAAAAGGGAGGGAGGGGGAGAAGAGCAGTGCGGTCAGTCGGGATTGTTAGGGTTGGATTATTTTGCATCTTTTATAAAACTGTAATTTCAACAGTGCCTTATTCCTAATAGATGCTGGCACTTGGGACACACATGCGATGAAAGACAGAACTAGGGAGAGTCAGACGTGGACATCCGTAAGACAGAGGTCATTAATCATCGTAAAGGAAGCTGTATTGGGAATGACACAGCTATGTCAGAATTGAAAACAGTTCAAATATTCAACCTCTAAAGCAATTTCCCTTCCACCACCTCCTGCCTTCCCTCCTTGCCAATGGTGCTGCCCAAGAATAGCTGCCTACACCGAGGCCTGTCACTGCCCCATTTGCTTTTGGCGTTGTCAAGTCTGAGGAGTTTAGCGTAGTCAAGCTTTCCACTGCTATCGTGTTTTCCATGGGGTATGTGAATGCCAGTTATTTTGCTTTAAATGCACTTTAAAAAGAAAAAAAAAAAAAATCAAATCAAAGCTCCAGACTGTTTCAAATACATAGGGGAAGACAGTGCATATGTGTTTGAACCCAGTTCACTTTATCTCCAGTTAAAATGTACTCCATGCAGTGTGTATGTATAGAACAATGTGTATGCATACAAACACACATGTCAACCTTAAATATCAGCAGACTAACCTTTCTCCTTAAGCTCATGAAACCAGATGCTACACAAACACAGCAGCAGCAGAGGAATTATGGTTGGGCTCTTGAAACAGATCACAAAAAATAAAAACAACTACTTGGTCCTTTCTGTACATTCAATAATTACAGAAGGAATTGGGTTGTAACCAGAATAAAAAGGAACGGTGCTAACTGAATGAATGGGCAAAAACAAATAAATAATAAAATAGACAAAAACAAAAACTCAGCCCAGTAACGCAGTTTGACTTTTATGCTAATTCTCACATTGGGTTGGTATGTTACTTTTTTTTTGTTTTCTATGAAAAAAAATCACATCTAAACTGATCCACCACCACCACAACAAAAAAGATGCAAACAAACTAAAATGCATCCTGCCCTGAGGAAGCTCTTGTTTATGGAGGATGTCAGAAGTCTCAAAACTCTCGGCCTTGCTCTCACGTACCACATGCTCAATCAGTCCTTTTTTTAAAATGTCTGAAACTGATTAAAAAAAAAAAAAGAAAAAAAAAGAAAAAAAACTTTTTGAAGCACCTTACGTGGCTTCCCATTCCCGGAGTGGGAGCCACCTTTTTTTCTTTGAGCACCTTACTGATGTGTTAATGCTATCTGCTGTCTTTTTGTTACCCGTGGGCCGAGTGGCTGGCTGTTGGCATGTAGACGCGAGCGTGCGGGGGGCGAGGGACCGGCCAGGCGTGTGCTGCCACGCTCCACACGTGTGTGCACCGGCCTTTCCGCAAAACGCTACACACGCACACCGGAGCGCGCAGCCCCGCGGTGCAGGGGGGCACCCACCCACCTTCCCATTCCTCGCCAGGCGGGAATTTCTTGGTCGGTGTTGGCTCTGTTACATGGAGGGGAGGAGTGGGGGAGCTAAACGGTGGAGGGGAGAGCACGCACGCATGTGTGTGGATGTAAAAAAAAAATCAACAAAAAAAAGGGGACGTTTTCTTCTTTGGGACAAAGAAATTCCCAACAGTCATTTGATGGTGAGTGAATGGGAAACTGCATCCAAGCCTAAATCCGGGGGTCTTTATGCAGGCAACCACCACTGACTACCCTGGGGGCCGTCTTGCCGGCATAGAGACTGCAGGATTTGGCCCCAGAGCGGAGGAGATCCTCCGCAGGAGGCGGGTCTCTGCCGGCACCCGCGCATGTTGCCGTGGGCATATGTGTCATGAGACGCCCACCCACCCGCACAGCCGCATGCGCGCCGCCGCCTGCGCACACACAACACGCACCCCACACACACACCCCCCACCGCTGTACAGGCATCTCTCGAGAAACATGGTTTGTGACGATGTGAAGAGCAGGTCAAAAGTTTTGAGGGGTTAAGTTCCTTTTTTTTCTCTCATTATACTCTGTAAATGGTATGTCAGTTATCAAAAACAAGCAAATAGAAAATTGTTAAATAAAAAAAATACCTTGCATACGCCTTTTCTATCAAGTGCTTTAAAATATAGAATAAATACACACATCCTGCCAGTTTTTTCTTACAGTGAGAGTATCCTTACCTGCCATTTAATATTAGCCTCGTATTTTTCTCACGTATATTTACCTGTGACTTGTATTTGTTATTTAAAACAGAAAAAAAAAAGAAAAAAAGAAAATTAACTGTAGCGCTTCATTATACTATATTATTATTATTATTATTGTGACATTTTGGAATACTGTGAAGTTTTATCTCTTGCATATACTTTATACGGAAGTATTACGCCTTAAAAAAATACGGAAATAAATTTTACAAGGTTTCTGTTTTGTGTGGAAGAGTAATTGATGTTGCTAAGAATGATGTTTGTTTTTTGTTTTTTTTTTTTTTAATGTTACCAGCACTTTTTTTGTAAGTTTCACTTTCTGAGGTATTGTACAAGTTCACACTGTTTGTGAAGTTTGAATATGAAGGAATAATTAAAAAAAAAAAAAAAAAGACAAAAGAACGTGGCAGGTGTCTGTGTGCATTTCTTTCTCTCTGGAGGACACGGAAGGTGGATGGCGAGGTTCCTGCGGACCCCTCTGAGCTGTGACGCAGCGTGGTGTGAGTCTTGCTGGCAACAAGATCAGCCAAGAACTTTTATTGTGTTGGGATCATTGTAAAAAATCTGAGTGTCAACAGTTTTTGATGGTGGGGCCAGACGCCGGGAAGTTTGGGGTCCTGGCGTCTGAGATAGTGCTCAGAGAGAAAGTGAATGACTTCCCATTCTTCCGATTTGAAGCAGCTCTGCACTAGAAGGCAAGACATGTCCCTTGCTCGGCCCTTGCCAGCCCCCTCCAAATATGAGAATCTTATTCTGCCTGTCGGTCCTGGCTCTGAAAGAGCAAAGTGCTCCCTGGGAGCCGTGGGATCTGCAATCAAAGGGTCTTCTCTCCCCTGGCTTTCCCCATCGTGACAGTGAGTGGTCCTCTGTCCTCTAGTTTCATTAATTTTTTTCCTCTCGATCGTTACAACTAGCACATAAAAAAGACAGCCCTGAAAGCTACTAATTACTGTGTTGAATGGGGGCAAAGAACACCAGCTGATGGTTCATATGGTTTCATGCTGGTCACTAATGATTTTTGCTGCAGATCCAAATTGGGAATGGTCAGTATCCCCCAGGCACTGTGTGCTGAATGGAACGGGCACAGCGCTACACCTGAGCCACTTTGAAAAGCAAACTTTTAAAATGGCGCAAGTTTTGTTAACTACGATATCTGAAACATTACTGAAGATGTGAGCGCTTCTACCCTTCAGCTTTGCCCTTCCAGCCCTGCCGTTTCCACAGTGAACGTCATTCCCAACTTCCCATACCTTCACTACGATTTTCCCTCCGTCCCAATTCATCATGGAGTTACAATACCCTAAGTCTGACGATTTTCATTGAAAACACTGAGTAGTCAGGCCCCACCGAACTCACTGTCAGGCCACACTTGAGCCAATGCCGTAAGAACTCAGAAGACGCTGCTGCAAGGTACAGCAGCAGTGAGGGCCGAACCAGGGCACGGGCTGCTGAGGCTGAGAATCAGTGAATAATTCTTTCATTTTTCAATCAAAGAAAAAATCTTCAATGGGATGAAGAACTGTCCCCACGGTCCTCTGACCCCTGAGTGGTAGAAAGGAAGGGATCCTCCCACCCAAGAGAGCCCATGGCGGGTAAATTGCTCCATGAGCAGCTCTGAGCATTTTTGCCTGGAGCTAAAATCTGGTTTCTCAGCCACCACAAGCAGAACTGGCAAGTTGCCTCATGTCTAACTCCTCACACCTCCGGCTGAGTCAGGAGGACAAATAGGCAGAGATGAGCTCTGGCCACCTGAGTGTTGCTGGGCCATGGGTGGCCCAAGCCACAGCTTTCCCAGGCATGTCCCCTCGGTGTCCCTGGCAGCGGCCACCCTGAGGTGGGCTGAGATGGCAAGAACCTGGGCTTGGTCCTACATGTGGCCACCATTATTCGTGATAAGGTGGTCACTTGCCTTCTCACCCTCCATGCGAGGAGGAGCCAGCCCTTCAGGGGGGGCCTCCACCAGTGTACCCTTCAGCCGGTCCCACAAGAGTTTCACTCGTCTCCACCAAACAGCTCCTTTTCCTGCATCTATCACAGCCCTCTCCCGACCTCTGGACCCGCTTTTACAGACCTGGGAGGAGCCAGGGAGGCCAAGATCCAGATGATGCCAGGAATAACAGGGCTGATCTCACGGCCACGTGCCCTCCCCTGTCAGCCTTATCCCCCTCCCTCTTCAAAATCAGCCCATTTTTGTTGCAACGCTCACACAACTGGCATGGCTTTTGTAGTTTGAGACGTACCCCTGGGTTCATCATTCTGCACGCTGGCACTCTGGGCTGACACCACCCCTTCCTCGGCCGTGGTGCCTGGTCCCCTGGCATCCCTCAAGAGCACCCTCCATGGTATATATGGCAGCATGTGGTTCACCACTATTTTCTTCTGCAAAGCAAACCAAGGTAGATCCCTTCTCAAACCAAACTACTCCACATCAGAGAGGAAACACACGTGCACGCACGGGACCGCTGAAACCACCACATGTCCCCAGGCTGCGGGCAGGACTGGTACCAGGGTTTCACCGAGCTGACGATGCGTTGGTATGTTCCAACCAAGGGCCATAGTGTCTCAGGAGGAGATTTTGGGGTGGGAGCTTGGTGGAAGAGTAAGGAGGAGGCAGGGAATAGAGGTGATTCAGGATGTGTCCCTGTACCAACCCCACAGGCTGGAGCGCTCCTCAGAGGTGTCACAGACTCTGGATGAGGGAGAAGCTCTTACAGGAAACCTGCCCCCAGTTAAGGAAGAAATAAAGTCTCCTGAGCTGTGCCCCTCGCCTTTGGTCCGTGAGGGAGAGGAGGGTCCCCTGGGGCAATGACAACATTTGTCATTGCAGGGCGCAGCTGTAAGATAAGCTGGCACACTTAGACGCACAAAATAAGCCTCAAGTGAGGATCCTGACACAAGCCCCTCCTCAGAATTGTACCTGTAGTAGCTGGGAGTGGGGAAACCGGGAAATTTCCTAGAAACAGGCTTCCGGGGAGCCACTGCATGTCCTCAGTAGGCACTCAGAAGGACACGGGGATATCTCACACATACATAATGGGCACGCACGTGCAGGTGTTCATTCCTACCATCACACAGCTCAGAGAGGTTTCCTCACCCTGAGCCACAGCCCCTGCTCAGCCCTCCTGGGGACTTGGTCCTCAGGCCCCAGAAAGGATCAGAAGATGCAGCTGAACACAAAAGCACAGAACGAGAGTGGGTTCAAGACCATCATTCAGGTTTCTTAAGGTCAGAAACTTCTGGCCAGGTGAGATTCGTTTTGGTTTTAAATGCTCAACCGAAACTCTGCTGGCTGAGGAGGTCCTTCAGATGCCTGCCAAGAGCTGGGCTGGCGAGGTGCCACCCAGGGAGAGCAGCCAGGACTCAGGTGTGTTCAGCCAGGATCTGGGCTGGTTCCTTGGCCCAACAGGGGGTCCCCCGTCCCCCCCCACAGCCAGTTCAGTAAGAGCCACGTGGCTGCATGGTCCCCTCACCTCCCCATTCATGGGTCCAACCCTACTCAGAGGCATGTGGCCAGTATCAGTGAGCCCTGCCGTGCTGAGTTAGGTCGTGCTTATAATAATCACAGATGGGCTGGGCCATGGCCAGGGCTCTTCTTTACCTGCTGCGATGAAGTCGCAGCCTCAATCTATCCACGGTGCATGTACCCCCTCTCCAGACTGCAAGACTGGCGAAGGGAATGCAGCATCGGTTTGCTGAGCTGAACTTGGTCAGCCCCCAGGCTCCTTATAGCCATGCGACTGGGCAGTGGATGTTGTTTGCAGCCCCTCACCAGCTCAGCTGCCTGGTAGCCCCCATTCTGAACACCTCCTTCCCCCCCTCTGCCTGGGACCAGGAGTGGCTTGACTGCACAAGCCACCTGCAGGCACCACCATCCAGGCCCGTATGCCCAGACAGAGAACAAAACAGGTACGTGGCTGAGTGTATTGGTCGTGCAAGGGGTGTACTCCAACCGTATGATAAGGCAGGGGCCACAACAGCAGGCAGCCCCCTCCAGAGCCACCACCAACAGCCTTTCCCAGCACATCAGCATTTTTCCCAGCCCACGTTTCATTGCTGGCTGGCAGACACAGCTGCAGCTCTGTCAAGGTCAACCTTAAGTTGTTTAGTTTTGATATTACTTTTTTTTCTAAAGCCCCTCACTGCTAAGGTCAATGGCTAAATTGCCCCCACAGGGAGAAAAAAAAAATCCTATTAACTCACAATTGTTTAAAACATTAACAAAGAAATGCAAGATCTGTATCTGAAGATTTGTAACCCAATGCTCAGGTTATAGCACAACTCCCAAATCAGAATTTCCAGAAATCCATATTTAAAGCTTCACACTGGCATATTTTAGAGTATGGAAAATGGAAGTTGATTTAAAAAAACCCAACAAAACCACATCACAAAAACCAGGAACCTCAAACTTTTTCTGGCCACTTTCTCACAGAACTAGGAATGCCTCCTTGTGCCAAAACCAAGATGAATAATTCCAATTGCCAATGAAATTGTGCAAAGTAGTTTTCATCAGAAGTGTGACTTTTGGTAAGTGCTGAGAAAAAAATTCAATTATAGTCAAAGTTCATTAAAAATAGCTTGGTTTTTTTCAGAAGGGCTGCAGTCCTAATGTTCCCAGTGGATACCCATGGGATGCAGAACAGTTGTGAACAGTAGCTCTGTGATTTCGGAGGCTGAGACAGACTGATGAAACTCTTTAAGGCCAGGTCCGTGGGGGCAATTCTGTGTCTCTGACACGGCTCCATTTCAGAGGAAGCGAAGCAACTAGGCAGCTCCTCAGAGCTGAGCCCCAGTCCCTTCTGAAAGCAGGCTGTAGCTGCTCTTGAAATGTTGTCAAGAGCCTCCTTTCCTGCAGCTTTCCTTGGCTGACCCATTCACCGAAGGGTCTCTGCACAGAAACCCAAGTCTGAAGCACAACAGGAGACTGAAACAGCATTTCACCTAAAGAACTAAAAATGTGATTTCCTTCAGGAGACACGGGAGGATGCTCTTTCACAACTGCATGGAGGTAGCCCAGATGAATACTGCCATCGTTGCCCCCATTACACGTCTTTTTGAGTATGAGAGATACTCCCCACAGCCCTGGTGAAATGGGGCTTCAAGGCGCTGGCATGGGCGCTTCCTTTAGTAACCATCATTATCAATGGCATCTCCGCAGCACTGGTACCGTGCAATGCATCTTGCAAACCAAGTCATTATATTAGGAGGGAGGGAAGGCATAATATCATTAATCCAAGAAATTAAAAGTGTCTGTGGAAACAAAGCTGTGCCGACAAAGTTCTCTGTGCCTACAAACCAGCAGACAACGGTCTCCTTGCCCACATTAGTCCCACTGATGGGCTTCAAACTCAAACCTCAGTGGAGAAAAGTACTCAGCTCACATGTCCCCCTCAGTGGTGGCCCATGTGCCACCAGCAATTTGTAGGCAACAAAGTCTTCTTTTGCCCAGAGACTGTCCTCATAGCACAGCACTGATGAACCCCACACCAATACCGCGGCAGAGCCTTTACCCAGTTTTAAATTTGCAGGCTGTGCTGCGGGGTTTTCATGCCAGGCTCTTCTGCCCAAGCCAGAAGTAGTGCATGATAATGGCACTGGCGTTATTACTGACCACAATCCCATCTATCTCATCTCATTAAAATAAGCAAGCGAGGAAGAATCCAGCTATTCAGACAAGTTCTATTTTCTGTATAGCCACGCTGCCTATCATCAATTAGCCTGATGAATGAGACAGAGCCAGCTGTATGGAAGAGACTAAAAACAAAGCAATCAAAGGAAAGAAAGAAAACAAACAAACAAGCAGACAACAGGAACCCAACTTCCCCAGACAACAGCACAACCCCCCTTTTTTGTTCTTGCATGGCTCTGGGGGCTCGCAGAACTGAGGAAGGCACTGAGTGAGAAGGGCGACTTGCCCCCGCTGCAGATGAACAGCAGCATCTCAAACAAACCCCAAGTTTTCTCATTCTCTGCCAGCACACCAGGAAAGCCATCGCAACCCAGCACCTTCCCAGGACGGCACCTGGACCAGAGAGCATGAGGATGCTGATCACACACCAGCACAGCCCCCTTGGCAGGACCAGCCAGGTCACGTTGCCACCAAGCCATGAAAGCTGACAAGCGACAGTTCTTGCAATTCCCACTCCAGCAGGCATTGTTATTACGGAGAGAATTGAGGAGATTATGTTAAAAGCTATCCCCTGGAAGAAGCATAAATGAGCATGCTGCTGACCTGCAGTCAGCTGCATGTGTCTGCAAATGCATTTCTAGTTCCCAGCATAGCAGCTGCGGAGTGGGAGACAACTCCTCCTCCATCCCCCGCGGTGGAAATAAGCCATAAGGAGATTGCTCCGCTCTTTTGCGGGGAGGGAAGAGGGAAGAAGCATCCACAAGCTCATTATCTTTAGAGATGGGAGGAGAAGGAAAGTTTCTCAGCCCCATAGATCACCATCCTCTGAAATTTAAGACCTGAATACCCCATGCCACGAAGCACAGGCGTTTTTGGTGTCACACCTCTGCTCCCACTTCAGCCCTCAGCAGAACGTGGGGTGCAGCCCGGCTGCCCCACCGTCTCACCTGCACCCACAGGAGCCAAGCCTGCCCCTGGAGTGTGGGCAGCAGTTGCTCTGCCTTTACCCGAGCCCCAGACTTAAGATACAGGGCACGCTGGCAAGGTGCCGCCAGAGTTTGCAGCCGCAATGCGCTTTCTTGGGTCTTGACACTCCCTCGAAGCCTCCCAGAAGAAAAGCTGTTGCCACGTGTCTGCTAATTCAGTCATTCAGCTGAGCCCTGAAAATGTTCCGCAGCACGTGCCCAAGACCTGTCTTTGGAGTCCTGCCTGGAGAGGCTTGCTAAGCCCGCACCACCGCGGCTCAAGGGCAGCTTTCCCAAACTTCCAGAAACTGCCAGCTGACCTGCAGGAAGGCTTTGCCAGCTGCCAGCCCTCCAGCATTGGTCAAATTATATTTCTTCCTCGCTCCAGCTCTCAACCTACGTCACCCCCAATGCATTCACCCCACCACCCTGCCCCACAAGCTGCAGCTCAGGCAGGGCAGAGCGTGGGTGGGTTTGGGGGGCCGGGGCACAGCCGGGCTGCGGGGTCCTTTGGCCCTGCCAACTCACAGTCTGTAGCACTGACCGCTCACCGCCTCCTCCCCCAGCTTAACAGTGCAACAAAACTTCAGCCACTCTTCTTTTTTATCCTTTTGCCTGCCCAAACGCCTTTTAAAGCCCAGCAGGCTGCCTCTGAGGGGATTTACTGCCCAGTGCAATGAGGTCAAGAGCTTGGCTTCGCAGCTGCTCGGGGCTTTCAGGCTGCTCGGGGGCCTTTGCGAGCGTCTTTTCTAGCTGCCCCTTGGCTCAGAACCACATTAGTGACCCCAGCTCGCCATAAATACAAGCTGCTGAGTTTAAGATCTCATGCGCCAAAGGAACTTCAAGGCATCTTAATCCTGTTTCCTTCCCTCTCCTCCCCTAGGTTTAGATGACGCCTACTTGAATATATATGTCTTCCCACCCACCTCTTTTCATCAGACCGTTCTTTGGTCCATTTGCAATCTGCTTACATGGCTTTTGGGAAGATATTTTAGTGACTGTGTTTCATCGCAGTGCCCAGGCTTATTTGGGTTTATGTCTTTGGACAGCCTCCAAAGGATTTCATCCGAGGGACTTAATTAGTCACCATTAATAAAGTGTATAAACAGCTGCTTAGGAGAAAAACAGATCATAAACCCAAGTATTTTAACAAGGCCACTAGCCTGCAATTATATGTGAGACAGAAAAACGTTACCAGGCCATCTTGTACCAGCCTCAGGTGATGTTTGAAAAAATGGCAAAGAAATTTAGGTGCTGGCATCCTTCTAAGTTTCTGGCAATGATGCTGGCACTGCAGAGCAGCCGCACGCCTCGGCACCCTCTCCACCTTCTCTCTTCAGTGTCTGTGAGTTAGGATGTCTGCAGGGACCCGAGGGTGGCAAGCACACGTCGCTTGCACACATGGTTCATAAGCCATTGACCCACAGGGACTGACCCTGAAAGCATTTGTCCAAAAAAATATAATGATTTGAGCATACTCTTAGGTGGACTTTTTGGGAAGGGCCACCAGGAAATACCTCTCCTTTTGTGGGTCTACACTTGAAGTGTCCTCTAGCTAAAACAGCTACAGACCTATACAGCCAGATTTTAGCAGTGAAAGTTGTTTGATGGGCACAATGAACCCAGAGCTTTAATTCCCCAGTTGCCCACATGACGTATGTGCTGGTTGGGGGTCTGGTGAGAGCTGGCAGGTTTCTCCTCCAGAAAAAAAGACAACAGGGCACCAGCAAAGCACCATGAGCTTCAGCCCAGGGGGCAACTTCCACCTTCAGCCAACTGGTGTGGTAAAGTCCAGCCCCAAAACCAGCTCCATACCAGATGGGACCAAACCACCAGCACCTCTTCCCAACTGCAACAGGAATAGCTCAGCAGCTGTTGCATGTTGCATGGCACCTTAATCCCACCTTCCCTTTTTGGAGGAGCCTTTCCTGAACGTAGTGTACAGATGTCCCCCTGGACCTTCCTGCAGCCAGGCCCCGACACAGTGCAGCCAGCCTGGTGTGTTTTAGGAGGAGGTTTGGTGACTGTGTTTTGCCACGCTGGGTGTATCAGGTGTCCCAACTCTAAATGTTTCCAGCAAAAGTGGTTATGACCCACCTTTGAATATGCCATTTGACAGACAGGCCATGCTTGCCTCTTGTGCCATCTCCTCTCTTCTTTTCCCCAAATTGTCCCTCCTTTCAACACTCAAGCTCTCTCTACCCCCATGCATTTGTGTCTTCCCTGATGAAGGTCCCCTGCCTCCTCACAGTCCTCCCCAGCTCCCTCCTCTGGCCATGTGCCCCAGCCCTTGCTATGCCACACTGGTCCCTCAGGACCACAAGCACCTCGGGATGCCTCTCCCCTGACAGCTTCATCTACCTGTCTGCTCCTTTTCCACTTGTCGTGCTTGACTGATGCCTTTGAAGAGGCAAGCTCACAACCTACATCCTTCTTCACCTTCTCCTCTTGCCCCATCATCCAAACCACATTTTTTCATTTCTTTTTCCTCCCTGCTTTCCCCTCCTTCAGCTCCCTAAACCTCCATCATTCCCTGTCCCTTTTCCTTTCAGAGAAAGGACACACCAGCAAGGGGATTTCAAAATCCCAGCTGTGTTTGTGGAAGTGGGAAGATCGACATCGGCCTCAGCAAATCGTGGCCAAAGCTCATGGCTGCTCAAGGAGCAAGTTGTTTGGGGTTTTTTTATTGAAGGAGCCAGTAAGCAGGGTCCCGTTCCAGAAAAACACCTGTGCACCCATTTGTCTTTGAGAATATGAGTGATCCCAAAGGAGACACTGGCACTCTTAAATCTTTGCTCAAGTGCATTAGTAGCTCGGGACTGAAACCAGCATCACCCTGACCTCACAGTTCACAGGGAGATGGAAATCTTGGCAAGGAAAGGCAGCCGCTATGAGGTAACCTCCCCTGCCCTGGTGACACCATCGAAGCCTGGGGAAGGACTTCAGACAAGTCTTTTCTGTCTCGCCTCCTACACAGCAGGACAGTCAGCACTGTAACAGAAATCTGGTACAAGTGCAGCATGAATGGAAATGTCTGTAAGCAGCAGCAGGAGAGTTACAAGAAAGGCCTGGTAACGAAGGACCCTGTCCCCCATGGTCATACCAAGGAACACGTTGGTCACATCACGGCCAAAAGCCTGCAATGACTGCAACACAGACAACTCCGCAGCAGACGACCCGGCATCCAAACACCAGGAATGGCAACGAGGCTGCAGCGTATCACATACACCGTTCCTTTGCCTGTTGGCCTGACAAGATAGACTCTGGTCTTACAATTCAAATACATGGTCCAAACAAGGAAGATCAGACGTCAGGTGCCATCCCAGCCCGCAGGCTGGGGCAGCTGCAGCCAGACAGGTCTTCAGGTGCAGGACCAGCCCCAGCAGCTGCTGACTGCTAAGGGAGCCCTCCCTCAGCGTCCGGCCAAAACTAAGGTTGTTGACAGTCAAGAGGAACCCAAGAGGCATGGCAAGGACTTGAGAGCCACTGTCCCTCCTCCTCCTTGTTGCACACAGGTGGTCCTGGCCTGACCTGTATGAACCCATACACCTTGGTGCTGGTTAGGATATGACTGTGTAACTTCAGCCTGCTAAGGATTTGGTTTGAAACTTTTCTTCCCTTTCCATAAAATTCCACACTGAGGTTTTTTCCTACATTCTTATTATCCTTTGAGTTTATTACTAAGCCTCTAGAACTCACATGTTTATTAATATTTGCTTGTTTGCTACAATCGTACAGATCAGAAATACACTGTTTAAGCTAATCGAGTATTTACAGGCATAGAGAACGTTCTGCTTAAAGACTCAAGAGAAAAGGGTTTTTTTGTCTTTTTTCTTTTCCCTAATTTACTACTGAGAGTTCATGTAATGTTGAGAGAGATTAAAATGCTCTTTCTACAAACTACTCAAATACTTCATAGTTTTCAAGCTCTTAACTGAAAAGAGAATACAAACCCGCAAGCCTGAACGAGAAAGAACAAAGGGCTGCCGCACCTCACCTCGTACTGTTTCTTCAAAAGAGAAGAAAATCATTACAACAGATTGGAATATATTAGTACCTACCATTCTTGTATTTGATATCTTTATCAAATACAGCTCCTGTGGTTTCTAAAAGTTCATGGTGAAACCTCCAAAGTAACGTCTCCCCTCTCCTGTCATTACAAATCTACGTCAGCAAATGACTGGAGACCACCCTTCAGTCCTACACACCAAAGCGTGTAATTCCTTAATTGCAAATGTCCTTATTGTTCCAAGAGCTTAAAATAATTTAACTTTCCCCCTAATACGTTGAAATACTTTTAGAATCCAGAGGGAAGCATACAGACAGCAAGAACTTTTATGGAGATATTTAGTACCCCAAGGAAGGCTGAAGGAAGGAATTAATTACCCAAATATTGTACTATGGCTGGCCCACGCTGACAAGTGCTGACCCACTGAGGCAACAGCAGTCAGTGAGTAACAGCAGTTTAGTTCTCTCCAATCCCTCCGAGGATGAGGGCAAGTCTTGCACAGTGCTGCAATAAACTCTGGGTACTTAAAAGCTTCATAGCTTTTTTGTTTTACTGAAGGAACAGCTTACATGCAGTATCCATTGCGGGGGGGGGGGGGGGGGGGGAAGGAAAAAATAAAAAAAAAGCCACCCAAGAAATAAAGCACTGAGGACACAGCCAACCTTTTGCTCTGGTGTGGTGTAGGGACCCTTCCCTCAGCGCCGGTGAGACACCCCCAGCCTGGGCTGCAGCGTAGCCTCTGTCAGCTGCACCCCAGGTCTCCTGCCCTGATAGCGCAGCCACGGCGCTGGTGCGAACACTACACACCGTGAAGTAGCGCTGCGCCCCTTCCCAGTAGGTATACTGGAACAAACTCACACACAGACATCTCTAACGAGGGACCAAAAAGATTAATATTCTGCATGGAAAGAGAAAAGGTTAGAAATAACAGCTAGCTCTCTTCTCTCACTGCCGGTGGTGTCTTGTCTGGCTTTTTTGGAGATATTTATAATTCATCAACACTAAAGCTTATTTCTGCATAAGTGAAAGTTTCCTTCCTTTGACTAACATGGTCAAAGGAAGGAAATGTGAAGCTGCTCGGTGCAAATACACTGTAGCTCGCCCACATCTCGCCTGGAACAGTAACGTGCACTAGGCAAGGGAGCAGGCACTGACCCCACCTGAGCAGCAGGAGGAGTTTGGTGAACTGAGTCACTGATGGTCCAAGGTTTGCCTCAGAAACATCAGAGCAGCAACATGATTGTCTTCCATCTTTTGGTATCAGCACTGTTACATCTCCATATTAAACCGGAGACAGAATGAGAGCTCAGGTTTTCCTATGGCTACAGACCAATTGCAATTAATGTGAAAATCGCCTTTCCAAAGCAAAAAGACATCACTTCTTGCACTGGCAGAAGAAACCCCAAGACAGCTGATCAGAGGTGGCAGCTCCTGGAGAAAGAGGATCCCCTGGACCACACCGCCTGCAAGGTGCCAGCCCGTGCTGCATTGCAAAGCATGGGTGAGCCTGGGGGGAGCATGCTGTGGTGTGGGGGTCTGGCCCACGAGGGGTCTGCGTCAGGACTGGAGATTGCCCAGAGTTACAGTGCAGACACCTTGCGTGTTCTCCTGGGCATCTCTGTACAATGAAAGCTTTCAAGAGGGGAAACTCAAGGCTAAAGTTTCAGTAAAGTGAGCCAGCAACCATGGACTTCGTAACAGCTGGCGAGATGCAGTTGAACTGCAGACTTCTTTCTAGGACCTAAGAAAGAAAGATTAGCAGCCTCCCTTGGATGTTCATGCTTGAATCTTTCTGGACGCGGGTGGGAGACGGGCCTCCCAGCAGCAGGTCTTTGCTTTGAGCAGCACCATCTTTTGGCCTAGTAACAGAATAACCAAGGCCAAGCACAGAGCCGGGGCAGTGATAATAGCAGGGATAATTTCACTGCTTCCCTCTTACACCAGCCAGAGCTGCTAGACATCAACTGGCTTCTTACTGACCAGTTTAACAAACAGCACTTGGCTTAATGCCATTTCTGTGGTTCTGCTATGCTGAAGGTGAAAACACACAGAACTAACATCTATATTCCTTTATTTCTGCTTTTTGGAGTAAGACCATAATCACCCCACTCCAGAAGGGGAATTGAAACTGGAGGCGGGACTGCCTCTGGAGCTGCTCCAGGAGGGCAGGGCACCTTCCCCGGCTGGGAGCTCCCCACAGGCCCCTCAGGGAAGATGCTGGCACAAGGACAGGTCCCCTCTTCCCACTGCTCCCTGTCACACCGGCTAAACGTGCCCCAGTGGCTCTGCGGAGGGGGTAGCAGCAGCCCCCTTCTCACATGGGATGTGGGACCGAGGGGACAGTCTCTCTCCAATGCAAAGTGCAGGACTCAGGAACTGGGCTAAGCTAAAAGCTGAAGGGCAGCTTGGAGCTTCCCTTCCAGAAAAGCTCATGGCCAGGGAGGGCTGGCCGAGCAAGGTGGGGAGGACAAGCCTGCGGGATGATCCTTCGGGCACCTCACACCACAGAGTGGGCTGGTCCTGCCAGCACCAAAAAAGCCCAAGGAAGGTACAGCAGAGCCTAAGCACAGGGAGTTCGTAAGCAGCCACACCAATGCAGGGATGCACATGAGGGCAGTGAAGAAAGACCCTGCAATCCAGCCATGATCTCTTAAGAGATGTGCACACAGAGCCCCTGCCTGAGACCACCCCTGCTGATGGCAATCAGGGGTCATTAATCTTCCCTCCCAAGAAGACAGCTGGGGCAATTAAAAGAGAAAACACTGGGCACTGACAAAGATTTTTATGGTTTTTAGACACCATAATTATCCTGTGTGACTCACTGCCACACCATATTTTTGCTACCAAGAGGTAAGATAGACTAAAGAAAAATTAAAACGCGGAGTTCGGATGAGTCAGGAAATCGCATGCAGCTGTGTTGGGGAAACCGGTGCAGGAGTCCCCTCCGGCCCGGCTCGGTGCGGGGCTGGGCAGTAACGCTGCCTTTCCTCCGGGTTTGCCCCCAGCGGGGCCGGGCGCAGGGTCCCCCGGGCCGGGGTTCGGTGCCTGCGGCTGGGGCTGCTCCGGGGGCTCCCCGCTGACCGCCACCGAGTGTCCCAGCGGGGCCGGGCAGCGGAGGGAAGCGGGGGACACACACACGTTGCTCCAGGGCCACTGCCTGCGGTGGGACACGTCCAGCCTCATCGCTAGCACAAGGGATGGGGACGGGGAGGTGTAGCAAACGCCACAGCGCACCTACTACCTGAAACGTCGCTTTAAAAATACATTTCCACAACCGTTGCGAGCCCGTGGGACATCAGGCTGCCAGGCACACCACTGCTCTGCCGCTTGGCACCCCCTGTGGCAGCTGCCTGTGCCCCCCCGGCCAGAGCCAAGCCCCTGCAGCATCCCTCCCGTGCTGTAGGTCTTGCCTGCGTAGAGGGAAACAGCTGCCTCCTGCTATAGGGGTGCCCGGCTCAGAATGCTCCGTATCTCAGCTGTACCTCATCCCTCGGAGCAGATGCAACCATCAGCGTTACCTAAACTCCCAAATTTTTCGAGCTCTGATGTGGTTAAGTAAGAACATGCAAAGGTGAGGTCAAGCTGACCCACCCTCTCAGGTCGTTAAATGACCCACCTGCTCAAGTCATCAAAACTGATGAATGAAAGGACTTTAATCAAGGGAGTCAGCCCTGGGAAACAAAGAGCAGATGATAAGATGATAAGAGCACCGTTACGTAAATTACACAGAAAGAAGTCCCCAAGTGAAAAAGTTCCAGCTGCCAGAGAAGACAAGCTGATAAGACATTAAGGCCTTCAAAAAATTAGTTGAAAGTAGGACAAAGGTAATTGTGGTAATGGGAGATGGGGATCTCAGACTCAAACAGCCCCCCAAGAGAGGGCAACCCCCCCGCCTGGGGAGCACACAGAGCTGGCAGAAAGCTTCAGCAGTGCTATCCGAGGGTGCAGGCTGATTTGCATTAGAAACCAGAAACTTGTAACCAACCCTGTGCATGAATGAAAATGAGTATGTAATGTACTGTGAACGTGCAAGTACTCTGCTGTATATAACGCGTACCCTCAAGTAACTTGGCGTGCCTGTTAGGAGGAAAGATCCCCCACATACCCGGCACTGCAATAAACCAAGGTCAGCTTTCTGAACTTTCATTTGGTTTGGAGAGTTTTCCTGGTTATGATTTTTTGGTAACAAGAGCCCCCAAACCTGTTTGTGAGATGTTACCTGTATGTGCAACCTCAGCTCTGGGTTGGGGCACGTCAGCCAAACCCTTACATGAGCAGGAGACGCTCCTCCACAGCCCTGGCAAATTTTGAGTTTGAGCTCTAAGCCACAGGAGAATTCAAGTTTAAGAGAGAGAATTTCAACAAAGGCAAAACAGCATTTTCCCCACCGCACCCCTGGTGTTCTAGCTCTAGCTTTAATATTTTTGAAAATATTTGTGGCATTAATCAGACCACTGGCATGGAGAGTTGCTATGTGTAGCATAGTTAAAAGTGGAGAAGGCTAGATAGCAGGTAGCATTGGGCAAGTGATGACTCAGCATTGCTGCAGGAGTACGGCAAAAGCATCACAAGCTTTCAGATGTTAAATAGACAATCTGCTGCTTACCACAGCCAGCCAGCCAAATGCTACAGCTTTTTTTGGCTTTGGGGCATTTTCCATGATGAGACGTTCCCCCCCAAAAAAAAAAAACCCACCAAAAACCAAAACAACCACTTTGCTCTTTGTCACCAGCCACAGGTCACAGTGAGCCACTGAGTGGCTTCAGTGGAGCTGTGGTGGCCCTGCTCCTGCCGCACGCACAGCCCATGGCACTCGCTCCGCAACCGAGTCCTGGGACAAAACAGCCCCAAAGTCAAACACAAGTACACACAAACTCCTGATTCCTGGCTGTCAAGAGCCTTGGTTTAATAGAAATAAATTAGCCTGAAGCTCCGTAATGCTTGTGCGGCTGCAAGTGCCCTGCAGGTGACTGACGAAGCTGCTGTTTGCTCCTTCAGGAAAAAGCACTTGGTGCCAGGCTTTGGAACTGGAGCAGCATGCAAATGGCAGTGACATGGGAAGACGCGGTTCTGAACGACACCTTAAACTGCTCCTTGTCTTCTAGTGCACTTCAGGGAGACAGAGTAGAAAAGCAGCAGCAGGTCTCACCATTTTCTGTCCCAGCAGACAGCCCAGAATAGATGTTTACATCAAAAAGTTCACAAGAAACCACAGGTAAAGCAGAGTTTACTGAGGCAGGACTCAGGGCAGGTATTTGAGAGGGTGCAGGAGAGGAAGAGGAGGTTTGCCTTCAAGGCAGACAGAAAGCAGAGGGAGATTTCAGTTCACAGCCAGGGAAATGCGTAAATGCTACATCCACCCCAGCAATTTTCACTTGAGATCATTTCATAGTATGTCTGTATATAGCACCCGAAGTACCTCTGAAAGCTATAATGAAGAGTACCAGAACGCAGTCTAATTTCTTGGCTCACTGTTCGGGCTATAATTCTGTCAGTCTTGCCTCAGCTCAAGTGTTATCGGTGCTTTTAAGTAAAAATGGTTCAGGTGCTTTTAGCTTCATTGCTCTTCTAAGGAAACACGGCTTGTGCAGTCGTACCCTTTCTCTGCCCCTTAGCACAGATTTTGAGCCCAGTGGCCCAAACCCGACAGAGGGAACAGCAGCAAACCTGAAGAGGATGACGTGACTCCAAGCCCCACGCAAACTGGCAGCGTAGGGAAGAGAAAGGAGCAGACCAGGCTTTGCAGCTGCCCGCTATCCCTGCTGAGCTTGCTTGGGACAACTCTCCTGCTCGGCCAGGGAGCAAGAGGAGCAGCCAAGGTTCTGGCGGTAGGAGGAAGGCAGACACCTCAAACCCATGGGAGGGCAGCCCCTACTCCTCCCACTGCTCCTGGAACAATCTCTTCTGAAAGAAGCGGAAATGGGATCTTCTGCTGTCTGTCTTAAAACAGAAACCAAATCTCCTGGAACATTCTTGCTCTACTCACGGGTCACCATGCCTCAGAGCTAGAAAGCCAAAAATTTGGCAGAGGCAACACTCCTGTGTGAGGCTGAAGTGTTTGGTGGGATACTTGGGCACCTCAGCCAGAGGCAATTAGGACACTCCAAGTCCACGTAGGAAGCATGGCATCTCCCTGCATCTTTCCCAGCCACATGGATGTCTGCCGGTCAGTCACATCTCAGCCTGGACAGGAGAGGTGGCCAGAGCCACTGCCCAGTGACAACACCCTGTGGGGTGGTGACACAGGGCCACCCAAGGCAAGAGGTAATTGTAGGTGGACACTGGGGCCAGAGACCAGTCAGTGACAGGAGAGGGCCACCAACAGTCCTCCCAGCTCACCTGCACGCACATGTGTCTGCGTGCAGCCTCTCACCTCAAACATGAACAGAGGATTAAAAATTCCTGCTAGCTGCGAGACCGGTGTGTTGCTGTGACCAGTGGTTGGGGAAACCGAGAGGTCAGAAGACCAGCACAAACACCCCAGAGCCATGGGCGCCAGGGAGCTGGGTCTGAGCAGGGATCCTACGTGTAGGATAGGAAGCATCAGTACTATTACTGACAATGCCAAGATGCCACAAGCCCTGTCAGATGGAGGAGGTGTGAGGAAGATGAGAGGTGCAGGCACCACAGAAGGAGCTGATGCTGCAGCAGACCTTTGCTAAGGAGGGGTCCTGTATGCTGAGGACCCCCAGGCTGAGGTGGAGGGGAGGAGGGCTAGAAGAAAGGACACTAACTTGAGGAGCAACCATAGCTGTAGCATTTGGGTTTGGTTCACAGAACCCCTCCTCCAGTTCAAATAGAGCAATGGTCCCATAACCAGCCTCCAAGGCCAAGCTGCACGCCCTCCCCGCCCCCAGCCACGGCTGCGGCAGGCACTGAGCAATAACCAGCCTTGCTGAGATTTAGGGCTGCTTCCCTGAGTGACTTGACAGCCCCAGCTGCTGAAAGGCTGTGCCTCACGAGAAAGTATGGCAGAAGTCCAGCAGCAGCATCCATCACAGACCAGATGGGTCCATTTTCCGAGGTGGGAAGGAGGGACAGAGGTAAGGACAGCCCTGCAGTGTCACAGCACTATCAAAACTAGCCGGCTGCAACAAGACTTTTTTTACCATCCCATCCCAGGTTAACTTCAGTAAGTAGTTCCTGTGCCTTGCCCCAGCACAGCCACTGATCCCCCAGAAGATTTCAACGGTTCATCTACCGGCCATGCTGTTCCTTCATCCTCTTCAGGCCAGGCCACCCTGCTTCTTGCCTCTGCTGTATCCTTCTCCTTGTCTCTCCTATACCCAGGGCACTCTCTCCTCCCTCTGCTTCTTCCAGGTCTGTCTTCACCCAGTGCTCCTCTTCCTCACCCCTCAGAGCTATTTAACTACTTAGCAGGAACCAGCCACAGCTGCACATTATCCACATTATCCACGTCAGCCAACCCACCGCCCCTGAAGCCAGCCCACAGCTGTATGTTATCAATGATAATTAACCGCCTTCATTCCTCTACACTGCAGTTCCACAGCTTCTTTGCAGGAAAACATAAACAGGTTTCCCTGGAGGGCAGCACGGTACTTCTGAACACTGATGCCCATTTTCTCACATATACATCAGGTCTCCAGCATTTTTCCCCATGTGTCTCCTGGAACTGCCCTCCTGGCCAAGCCCCTTGGGCTCCCTGCCCACAGTGGAGCTTGTGGGGAGACACCGTGAGGTGCGGTACAGCAGTCTCATCCCCTGGTCCCCTCCACAGCCCTTCCTCTGTCAGGTGGCCCTGCAGAAGTCACCCTCCTTATTTTTAAAAGCCCCAGCTCCTCTCCCCGTGAGCAGCACCTATTGCCTGAGCCTGGATGCAGAAGGAAACTAACCGCAGCAGGATCCATCCTTTTGAGGACATGCTGCAGAACACGTGTTCTGACATGACCAACCTTTAATGAAAGGAAAATAGGATCAAAACAGTAATTTTAAAGACGGGCTTGGCAGGATACTGGCTTTATCCGATCAGCCTGCTTTATGGGATACAGAGCCTGAAGTCCCAGTTCTGCCTAATAAAGAGAGCTCCTATACCCCAGATTATGCCTTAGGTGAAGCAAAAGAAGGACTTGGACCCAAAAGATCTAGGCTAATACGTAACCACTGGATGAGAAAGAGAGTTGTTATGCTAACACCTACCCTTGTAGTATTATTTTGCTGTATAAAATCTGCTGCCGATGTGATTTACACGACAAACATTCCCTGCAGGCTGAGCTGTGTGCTGTGCAGGTTCGGGATGTGGCCACCTCTTTCCAGACTGCTGGAAGAGGGAACAGGGAAAGTAAAGGCTGAGCAGAAGGGAATCAATATCGGCAGGATCTGAATCTCCTGTGAATCTTGACACGAGCCGTGGTAGCTTCCTCTCATTTCTCCAAGGAGTCTGTACTAGTTCTGCAAGCTGCTGTGCATACATTATCATGAAGCTGCTTGAGCTCCTTTTTGGTCTCCGCTGCGAAAACAAGTGAGTTTTGTAAAAACATTTAAAGCAATCAAGGCGGAATAGGCGTATCCTACTTAGATGGTATGGGTATGAACTTAAATTTCATCAGAAGCCTGCAGGTTGTGCCAGCCAGGAAAGCTCTGTTTACATCTAGCAAGCAAGGTTATTTTCACAGCAGCACAGGGTAATTCAGGTTGGGAAGGATCCCCTGGAGGTGTCTAGTCCAGCATCCTGCTCCAAAGAGGTTCAACCATGAGGTCAGATGAGGGCTTTATCCAGTCAGGTCTCGAAAACCTCTGTGGATGCCGAGTAGTTTAACGATACTCACCGTCAGGGGGGGGCATCCTGGCTCGGTGGAAGGTTGGCACGTGTTAGACACTGCACCTCAAACACTGGCTATAGTAACAGCAACCGTGGTGTGAAAGCCCAACAAATACCATTTGCAAACAATCCTTTAAGCCGCAGGAGCACAGGGGACTAGCAGCCCAGCCAGGGATGGCAAGGTGGGCAGTGAGGAGCTGGGGAAGGAGCAGTGGTGGGGAAGGACAAATATGCTGGGTGAAGCCATCAGGAGTTTGGAAACTGGAAAGGGTGCTGAGGCTGTGGCTGGAAAGTGAAGGAAAAAACACGAGCATGAGCTGGAGAGAGAGACACAAGGGAACAGGATAGCACTAACACTCACTGGACAAACTTGGCACAGAGGAAAATTGGAACTGATGGGCAAGGAGATGGGGAAAAATTAAGAGGGAACACTGAGATTTATCCAAGTTATTTGAAATCTTTACCAAAGAGCTTGGGGACATGCAGGACTGAAAAGAAGAATTTGACGAGTTTGTGTTGGAAGTGAGGGCAGAGAAACAGGCTAGAGGGGATCCAAAGGGAATGGGCCAGGTTTGGGAACCAGGGACTCTCTCAACTTTCTGCACACGGGGACGGAAAGCCTGTGATGAAGCTGGAGACCCAGGAGTTTGAGCAGTCTTTGTTGTTCGGATACACCTGTGAAACCTGCTGGTACATCCTCTCATGCTGAGTTCCCACAACTCACTACTGACTGGTTTCTCTGCCATGCTCCAGCAATACCATGGTGTCACAGCCAAGGTCTGCAACTTGTTTAACTGGGCCACATAGTTGATTTTGGGGTAGGAAGAAGGAAAAGACTTTATAAGAGAGGCACTGCACTAAGCACTATATTAAAGAAGTTGTAATGTTAAAGAAAATAATCACTGCAAACATCACAATCAAGATTGCCTATGCACTTTTAACTCAGCCCCGTCTCTGTGTGTGGTACAATCTAATCTACATTAAATGATTATACGGATTATTACCTTGCTCCACAAGACCTCTGCCACACAGCGAACACAAGCAAGTCATGAAGTCCCTACCCCAAAGAGCTTCCAGTCTCAGGAAAACCAGCCAAGGGGGTGTGAAGGGAGCCACCCCGGGGAGGGACCACAGGTGAGAACGAGCTTAAATAGAGCAGCAACATTTACAGCTAGATTTTTTTTCCCCCTCAATTCAGAGTAATATTAAGAAAAGAGATAAAACTAATCAAAGCAAAAACCAAGTCTCACACACTCCTACTGTCCATCTGTCTCATTAATCTGAGCAGGTTGATGAGGACCAGTTGCCGCAGACCGCTCAGGACCAGAGGAAGGTAAAGAGCTGGGGCATTCGCAGTGGCTGTCTCTGGGGTTGGGGGGTAACATGGATCAAGGGGTGAGGGGGGTCCTGGGAGAAGCAGCACACAAGGCAAGGCAACAGGGAAGGTTTCAATGCTGGAAGATAAAGCTGTGGATCAGAACAACGGTGCTTTTACGGGTAAAGCACTGGATTCCCCCAGCTGAATCCCCCCTGCCCTAGAGGAGGGGGGCAGGTGCAAGGTAATGCCTCTTTATCGATCCGGGGTGAGCCGTTATACTGAACAGATGGCATCAGTAAAGCCGTATCGCCATAGTGCCTCCCAAGCGTCCTAGAGCTGATGTGAGCACCTTGCCGGCCACAATCCTTCAGGAATTGCCTACAAACAATCTGCATTTAAAACAGAAGCTAAAATGCCTGCAGCTCTTTGCAACTCTCTAGCCCCGCTGCGAGCAGCCATCCTCACCGGCCATCCACACCCGGCCCACGACTCCCACAGCCCTCGCTAGACAGAACAAGCATCACGGTCTGTGCTTTTCCCTCCAGTTTTAATCACAGGAGTGTGGGTGTGTTGGACTCTTTCCAAGCTCACAACTAAAAAGCCTCTGCTGGGAATGGGTGGGAGGGCTTCCCCTCTTCCTTGACTGCTCCAGGCACAGTTAGCAAATG
Source organism: Falco cherrug (assembly GCF_023634085.1). Taxonomy (NCBI): domain Eukaryota; kingdom Metazoa; phylum Chordata; class Aves; order Falconiformes; family Falconidae; genus Falco; species Falco cherrug. Next base: position 6,473,296 of record NC_073701.1, read on the forward strand.
CATTTCCCTGGAGGTGAGCAGTATGGGACAGATGACAGAAGAAGTTCAACCGTGCGCATAGAATATAAATATGGTAAATGTAGTTTGTGTCACACCATTTTGGAGCTCAGAAGGGGACAAGGGGGCTGTAAAACCCTTCATGGGTCATTCGGTCCATAGCCTGGCAGCTATATCCTCCACCACACCAAGGACACCTGCAAATGTGTCACCTGTAGGGACTAGGCAGTGACTCATCACACTCATCTAGTACCATCCACCAGCCTGCCTCAGGGTAGTCACAGCCTTGGTTAAAGGTGTTGGGGCTCATTAGTCCCCGTCAAGTCCTGTGTGAGCACTTCCAGCATCCCCAGCCGGGCTAAAGCTGCTACTCTCACACCTTGCGGGTACGAGTGCTCTCTACAGCACTTCTCCCTTCTACCTCTCTCGTCCCTGGAGAGATTACCTTGGATAGCTGTGATCAGGAGAGGCCATCCAGGGCAGCCAGTGTCCCAAGGCTCCCTTGTTAAGGTAACTGATTTCTTAAAAATAAATAAAAAGACTCTGCTCTCCGCAGCATCTCCTCTTCTTCTTGCCCACCTACAAGTAAGTTAGCCCATGGCCACCCTGACCAGTGGGTGCATAAAGGGGAAGAGCCCTTTCCCCTCTCTCTGCTGGGGCTGCAGTGCTGCTCCTGAAACTCTTGCAACCCTGGGAAGGGAGCCCCCAGCCCCACCGCTGAGGTTCCCACGCCCTGGGAGCCCCGCTTGCCGTGCCAGGGTGGCTGGTGGGCACAGCCCAGCCCTGAGGCCCACCAGCATCATTAGTACCCACAGAGCCCACCCAGGGACCACCGTCCGAGCAGAACTGGGCTCAGAGGCCTGACCCCAGAGCTCAGGGGACGCCGTGGCTGGGTGACGGTGGCTGTGGTCCCGCTCTGGTCCCGGTGGATGCGCCACGCTGTGCCTGCAGGCAGCGCTCCCGGGACAGGGACACTTCCCCAGCATCGCTCTCCTTCCCGCCTCCCTCCCCCGTTACCCAGCACTTTTTAATCTCAGTTTTAAGGGAATTTATTTTCAGATTTTTTTTTCAGTTCTCTGCCTTTTAAAAATCATCTCTACTTTGATTTTTTTTTTTAAACTAACAACTTTTCAAGCGTCATTTTTTTATCCCAAGCCGCACGCTCATTGTCTCCCGAAGGGCTCTGCCTGTTTGCCTTCACCGGAGCGTGGGCAGCTCCCCCCGCTCCCCCCCGACCGGCACCCCGGGGCCCAGCCCTCGGCCCGGGTTCGGGGTTCCCATCTCCCCCCTCCTCCCGCCGGGCAGAACCAGGTCAGCCCCTCCGCAAAGCACCCCCTTGCTGCGGGCCCCGGCTCCAGAACGAGCCCAGACCCCTCTGCAGGGCCCTTTGGGAAGGGGCGGGATGGGGCGCGAAGCCGCCGGCCCTGCCGCCCCCCTCCCCAGGACACGGCGGGGTACCGGCCGCTGCCGCCGGCGGGGCAGGGGCGGGGGCGGGGGCGGGCGGGGGGAGGTGCCCAGCCCCGCCCACCTCCGCCCCGCCCTGCCCCGCCCCGCCCCGCGGCTCCGCGCCGGGAGAGCGGCCGGAGGGAGCGGGCCGGCCCGGGAGGCGGCGGGACCGGGGCCGGGACCGGGACTGAGCCCTGCTCGGCGGTGGTGCCACCGGGGGTAAGTCCAGATTGCTGCCCCCCCGCTCCCCTCCTGCCCGGTGCCGGCGGACCCCTGCCCCATAGCCCCCGCTCCCGGTTTCCCCCGCCTCCCTCGCCCCCCGGGGCACGGCGGGCAGCCGCAGGGGCGCCGCTGCCCCTCGGGGGCGGGTGCGGAGCAGCACCGGCAGCCGGAGCCGGACCCAGAACCGCGGCGGCGCCTGGCCCCAGCGCTGGGAGCCCGTACCCCTGCCCTGCACCCTGCGCCGCGCGCCCGGACCCCCCCATCCGCACCGGGACCTGCACCCGGACCCCTCCGAGGCTGAGGCCACCGGGAGGAGCATCCTCCCCTTTCCCCTCTGTCAGCTCGTCCCCACGGCAGCGACCCTCGCCCCCGCCGCAGCTCGCTGCCAGGGTGGTGGGTGTCCTGGTACCCCCGTGTCCCGCCAGCCCCGCCCGCGGGTACCGCGGTACCCCGGCACATCAGCATCCTGGTACCCGGCGCATCAGCATCCCGGTACCCCGGTACCCGCCTGGCTGGCAGCGCCCTGGCCGTGGGCAGAGTGAGCAGGGCCGGGGTGTGTGGGGCAGCCCAAGGCAGGGGGAGCCTGGCAGGGCTGGGGGGGGAGCTGGGAGGGATGCTGGGGGGGAAGATCGACCTCTGGGCGAAAGTGGAAAATACTGCTTTAGGCTGTAAGGGGTGGCAGAAGGGGCAGGAAACCTGCTGGCAAACTGTGTAACGTGGTGCCTTAGGCCATTTGGTGGTATCGTGCGTGATGTTTTGTTCATTCCCTGCCCTGGCTTTGCTGATCAACTAGGCAGCTGCTTAACGTAGGCTTTCTCAAAAAAAAAAAAAAAAAAAAAAAAAAAAAGAGGAACTAGCATACTAGCTTTTCATGGCCCCAGCCAATACAGGTTTCCCAGAGTAGGAGCTCTGTCGGTGCAAGGGATGCTGCTAAATGAGTCTTGTGTTTGGGTGGCTGCAGCGGAACTGTTTGATGAGCAAACAGTCCCGGACTCGGCAGCAGCGCTCACGCTATGGGAAATCCTGCAGTCCAGTGGAAGGCTTCACTCCTGTGTCAGGGGCTGGCAGAAGAAAGACAGAGAAGGAGAGACAAGCACAGATGTTTCCAAACACAACACAAGCCATAAGAGATTGTTTCACCCCTGTCCTGGGGGATCTGTGTTCATGGGACAGAGGGAAGTTCAGTTTCTACCTCATTCAGCCCTTGCCCTCTCCCAGCTACAAGGCAGCAGGGGTGAGTGACACCAGTTTCAAGGATAAATATATGCCAAGGGGCTGGAGCAATTTATACCCATTGTAACGGCTTCTCTTCTAGGAGCGTGTGCATCACAGATGCTGCTGTTCAAGGGGTGAGGTGGAGCAGAGTAATATTTATATCATTGGCATTGCAACGTTTTGTCCTTGCCTTTCGTAACTGTCACACTGATGATGAGTTCAGCGACAGGAGCACTAGCAAGAAAAAAAAATAAAACCAGATACAGGCAATTAAATGTCACAGAACAACCCTGGGACAGCAGCCTTCCTATTCCTGGAAAAAAATCATCCTCCTTCTAAATCAAGACAGGATAGGTTCCTGGGCACAATCACGAATCCATTGTAAGGAAAAGAAATGCAGAGTACCCCGCAAGCATCACTCCATTATTTCATCCCAAATGACAAGTTGATTTGCTCTTCAGCACAGGAAGCACATCTTCTGGCCAGGCATGGAAAACAGAGCACAGTATGGATGAGCTGGGGGCAGCGGGGACAGCCAAGCTTTGGCAAGGCCGGCAGGGCTGAAGCAGAGCGTTATGTTAACAGGCGGCCTGGGACAGACACAGGTTGCAGAAGAAGAGTCATTCCCTAGGTGGGTGCTTACTGCCAGGCGGCCAGGATGCAAAAGGCTACTCGAGCATTGCAGGTGCGGTCTGTGTGCCGGGCTGCCAAGCACTCGAGTGCATGAAGTTAGTGAAGACGTTTTTTAACGAGGGAGGAGGGAGGGTACTTCCCAGAAGAAAAGATTCCTAGGTCCAAGCTTCTGGCCAAGCCCTAGTTTGGGTAACTGTGTTGGGTCTTCCTCAGCACTACAAATTGCTGTCTTGCAGGCTGCTCTCCTGCCTGGCTGACTTGTGCTGTGGTATGATGACTTCGGTGCATCTTTCAACCATTGCTGCTTTCCGCGCAGCTGCGTTGGTTGGTAAGATGCACCTGTCGGATGCACACAGGAGGTGGGATTTTGCATTCTTCTCTTGGCTTAGATTCGGTGAAAAACAAAACAGGCCAAGCAGGACTTTAAGTAAAGTTCTGCCTAGGTATGAGTGGAAAAAAAGACCTCTATAAATGGCTTGAAGTAGTGTTTGTGAAGTATGAAAATCATACGCTATCCACCACAAGCAGTTCTCCACAATGACTGTGGAGCTCCAGTTTTCAGCCAGCTCTTTCTTTCTCTTTGCAGCAGTGTCCCCATGGCCCTCTTCACAGGAACCAGCAGTCATCCTAACACCACTGACCCTCTTCCCTGTGGGGGAGACAACACTACAGAGCCTGACCTGCCACACTCACACGCTTACTACGCCCTCTGCTACTGCATCTTGATCCTGGCCATCATCTTTGGGAACGTGCTGGTCTGCTTAGCCGTGCTGAGGGAACGCACCTTGCAAACCACAACAAACTACCTTGTGGTGAGCCTGGCGGTGGCGGACTTGCTGGTGGCTACTTTGGTGATGCCATGGGTGGTGTACCTGGAGGTGAGTACATCTTAGGAAGGATCAGCAGAATTTAACCACAGCACGAGTGCACCAGCGTTAGCACACGCTCTCAGGGTGGGCCAGCTCTGCTACAGGTGAAGTCCATTCATGTTTTAACCCCCCAGCCAGCTCTGGGGCAGTTGTGGGGTGGGTAGCAGCCCCATGTCACACAGGTGGCCCTTGCAGGCTGGACAAATGCACCACAGTCCCACCCGTCAGTAGATGCGCTGAGCCTTGCTCTTGCTGGCAGAGCGCAGCCCCTCTGAGCTTGAAAGCGGGTGGGCTACAGCCAGTAATGTAGATCGTGGGTTCTGATGTGCTAATGCCGCTTTCATCTGAGCATCCCTGAAGCTGACTCCATCAGCCAGAAGGGTTGCCATGATGATTCAGGAGCGGTGGGGAGGCAATAGGGTGGAAATACCTTGTTAGAGCCCAGATCAAGCCGTATTCCCGCTGGCCAGAAAACAAGTCAAATCCTCATCTCCTGCGGAGTTTAAGAGCCTTGATGTCCATGATGTTAAGTCACCTCCAAGCAATTCTCCAAGCAGGCTGACAAAGGGATGAAGCCGAAGAACACGCTCCAAAGTCTCTTTAAATCATGTGAGCATTTTCACAGTAACTTCAAATGACTCATCAAGCCCTGGGGTGTCTTATACTCTATTTCCCTGATCTTTGCACGTTGGCCGGCGTAAAAATGTAGCGGCACAACCATGTGTAGTATGGACAACACCATCAGATAAAGCAAAGGTTTCCGCCACTGCAGGGCAGCAAAGATGGAAACTAAATCCGCCCCTGCCGCCCCATGGCAAACCCCTGAATTACTGAAGCCACTTCTGATATAAATATTGTTACTGAAGCAAATACATGAAGGTATGCTACAGCTGACATTTTTATCTGTTCTGTTCAGCATTTTTACACTAATTCACAAAAATTTGTAGGTTTAGAATTAGGGTGAGCATCTATCAGCGGTAAGCTTTCAGCTGAGCCCTAGTACCGTGTTCTCATGTGAACAGAGACAGAATAAGCCTCTGAGCCATAATCTTGCAGAAGCCTCATGCTCTTTCTGCAAGGGCCGAGCGGGGATCAGGCTGAAGGGTAGGGTAAATATTCTGGTGGCAGCTGCCCACCTTTGGCTGACCTCTTTCCTGCAAAACAGAGGAGAAGCAGAGCAGGCTTTTAACTCGTGCAGATGGACTGCGCAGCATGTGGACAGAAAGTAGGACAAGGCAGGACACCACCGGCAAATGCCAGACCGACTCTGGGGGTATGAGGAGGTTCGATCGAGTAGCAGGGGACTGGCAGTGGTCTGCAGCCCTCCTCTGCCACTGGAGTATGTTGAGTAGGCAACACAGCTCTAGGCTTTGGCACCCAGCCTGGGCATTTCCCTTGTGTTAATCCAGGCCATTCTCCCAAACTGTGTCCACTGCTGTCTCAGCAAGGCTACAATTAAGAGAAATTGAGGGTTTGCTCAGTGTATAAGCACTATTAATAAGGGCACTGATGGTTAATTATTTTTATATAGCATCGCTGTGGAGTGAAGGAACAAAGAGAGCACCACGATAACCGCATGTGTGATTACGTTCCTAATTAAGTCAGTAGCAACAGTGAAACCACTCCTTGCAGAGCGGTCCTGGAGCTGGCCTGCTGGATGCCTGCAGCGCAGTTGGGTTACACTGAATGATTAAAAAGCAAGGAATAAGTCGGGGCGGGGTGTGGTGGAGCCATCCCAGCCAGCCAGGATTAGACTCTGCAGTTTGATTGCAACTGAAAATTATTATTAAAACCCAAATTTTGAGATTGGAATAGTTCACCTCAAGTGTATTCCAGTCTTTAATGAAATCACAATATGCTTTGCATCAGAAAAGACCTAAAGCTCACTCTTACCATGGGCAGGGTGGGACTGAGGCACATCTGGGAAGCAGCTTCTGTCCCCATGGCAGTATTGTGGTCAGATCTGTTGTCTAGCTGTGTTTGCAGACCCATTCAAGGTTGGTTTCCAGCTGTGGAGCTTGAGTAATGAAATCTTGGGTAAATCAAAGTAGCTGATCCAAGAGGCACATGAACAACAGGGAGAAGAACCCACATACATCCCAAACCCGAACTACCACTTCCAGCAGTACCTCCTAGAGATCTAGGCTGCAGGACTCCAGCAAGACTAAGATTTAAAAAAAAACCTCCAAAAAGCCCTGAAGTCGTTTAGATATTTGCTGCTGTTTATGGATCAGCACTGCTACCAATGAAGCAGAAATGGCATCATGCTTCAGTACACTATAGCCCTGGAAATTGTGAAGAAGTCATTCAGTCCCCAAACCTGTGTACAATAGCTATTCATCTACTGAACGTTTGCCAAACCAGACATCTGAGACCTATTTATTGAGAAGCTAAAGGTGGATGAATACCTCAGATTTAAATATCACTTGTGAACTTTGTGCTTTACACTCAATTTTTAGAGCCATCTGTGGCCTGGACCTTCTCCATGAAATTTTTCATTTTATCAGTCCTGCAGACCAGAACTGTCTCTTTCTGAGAAGCCTTTGGGGAAGGCTGTGACAGAGCAACAACAGGAACATTTTATAACCTCAGAATCCTCCTCTCCACCTAACGAAGCTTCTGGCATAAAAATGCTATTCAGCACTGTGTCTAGCAATCTTCAGGGGTCAACAGATATGTCTAATATATCCGTACTGCTACCCCAGTTCTTTACTGACCTCTGATGCTGTGCCTGGTGTGACTACGGAGGCTCACCAAGGTTTCTAAGATAGTGGCATTAGGGTGCCCTGCCCACTAAAGCTTGATGGCATTGAATCCCATCGTGCCTTATAGTAATTGCATAAACGGAGGAGGACGTGGAGCAGCATGGCCTGGAGCATCCTCCTTAGTCTTCTCACAACATCCAGTTCTACCTCCAATGGGAAAAAAGCATCAGAAGATGATTGTCACTGAGGTCCAACCTGCAGCTCTCTTCAGAGCGAGTGAGAGTAAGGCTGTCTCCTCCTCCGTGGCTCCCACACTGGAGTAGCGAGACCTACAACAGCTCTTTGAGCTCGAGGAGCTCGCCAGGCCACCATCAAAAGCAGGGCAGACAACCGAGTTACTGCAGCTCGGCAGTTTACCACTTGTCAGCGGGCCTGACTGCACGCGTGCTCTTGGTTATTCCTGCCAAGCAAAAATATAAGCAGCCATTTCACAGCTGCAGGGAGTTAACAGCACCCCCAAGAAGAACCCTTTCTTAAACAGAGCACTTGAGTGAGCACGCTTAGATACACCGCTGCCTGACATCACCTCGTGTAACTTTGCATTCGTACTTTCAAATCCATCTACTGCTCAATATGTCATCATCATACATATCTGACTTTCAGAGAGTCTTTTTATTTTTAAGGATTCAAGAGAGTGGTGGATTTGCATAAGCTTATGAATGCACAATGATTTTCATTTTTTTTTAAACTGGAAGGCTTCCTATAGGGTTGGAACGTTCAAATAATAATACATTTTGTGGCTAAAGCAGACTGGACTGGTCATCAAGAAAGATGAGGTGAGAGCCCGACCTGAACAGTCTATAAGGAGCTTTAGCACTGTCTTTGCCAGAGCTGGGATTTTATCCTGGACTCTATTCCCACTTCTGCTGCACACAAACTGAGTGGTAATGAGAGATTCTGTCAGCTTACCTCTATGTGGTTTGCTCTCATCAGCTGTAAGAAAATAATATTTGACCATCCACCTCACTCAGGCAGTTGTGAGGGTTCATTCAATTAATACCTGTGATGTGCTTTGAGATTCCTGGACAAAAGGCACCAGCGGGATGAAGAACAGGTACCCTGCCAGCACACTCGCACGTTCTAGCTGCTGTAGCAAAGATGAGCGGAACAGAGTAATGAAAGGAAGAGCAGAAATAGAATTAAAAAAAAATTATGAACGAGGCCTGTAATAAAAAGGCTCTTCATTGTTAAATTTGGGAATAGATTCTGGGTTTGCATACCCCACAGGTAAATATTAACTACTTCACCGACTTCAGCAAAGCTACACCCCATTTTGGAATTTGTGGCTGGTGGAAGCGAGGATGGGTTTTAAGCCCAAACGTTTTGATATGTCAAGTATCATCTTCATACAAGCTACAGCTTAGTATGCAGGTGGTGTGATCTGAACGCATCATCCTGAAAGGGTTCACTTCAGAGCCATTCCCACCAGCACCTTCTTCAGATTTAATGGTACACATTCTTGGGTTTAGCATTTGAATGTGCTCAGGACCTTGGAAACTCCCTCAGTTAAAAGCCTGCACATCTGCTGGGCTAGCAGCAGCTGGCTTGCACCGAACACCTGGCACTGGCTCCTGGTGAAATATTCTTCAGACTCCGCAGATCACAGAGACACTGCATTGCATTTTGCCTCCGACTACAGAAAGACCCCTTACTGGCTCCCACTGCAAAGGCTTCCAGCATTTATGATTTTTTTATATATTTTGAGGTGGTCAAGCAGATCTCAAAATCTGCAACTAAAGCAAAAACGGCGTGGGGTTTCTTTGAAAACTGAACCTACCTATTAAGGTCCCCAGTTTCAGAGGGACAGCCTTCAGTTTGCACATCTTGTAGCCCACCTAATCGTGCAGAAAAGGTCTAAGGGTTTGGTTTGTTTCTTTTTTTTTTTTTCTTTTTTTTTTACTTTGCTTGCTTTTTTTAAAAAAGAAAACAAAGGAGCCCCACAAGTATTAGAGAACTGAAGATGAAAGCACAGTTCCCCACCGCATTTTGCAAGCCAGCTCCCATTTCTCTCCCCTGCATTCATTCAGAGGAGGTCTCATGGAAGGCTACCTCATCCAGTACCTGACTTCTGGCACGCAGCAGCTGGGTCCAGCAGAGGACACCCCAAAGACCCCGTGAGTTTCTGTGCCCATGTGCGGGAATGCTGGCACAATCAAAACCATTTCAGTTTCTCGGGATTATTTCTTATACAACTCTGAAAACAACTCGTACGAAATGAATTCTGTGTTTATACAAGCGCTTCTGTCTGCAGGGAGCTGCGTCCTGGAGCTGCGTCCTTCCTAGGCACTGACACTTGCTGCAGGGTTGACCCACTGCCTTAGGAGCCAAGCTCAGTTGTGGCACCCTCTCCAGCCTGGTCTGGGATGGGTATTGTTGAGTAGGTCATGAAAACCTCCAAGGATGGAGCCTGGCCAGACTCACCAAGCAGCCAGCTCCACTGCCTTACCGTCCTCATGGTCAGAAAGTTTACCTCCATAACCGGTTTGTGCTTTTCTTCTTTCAACTTACGACTGGTGCCTCTTGTCCTTCCACCCTGCACTGCTGTGAAAAACTTGGCTCCGTCTGCTTAGCAACCTGGCTCCAACTTTCTTAATAACCTCCCAGTAGGCACTAGGGGACTGCAGTTAGTGCCCCCACACCCCCCAAAGCCACCTCTTCTCTTCTCCAGGCTGAGCAAGCCCAGTTCCCTTAGCTGCTCCTCACTGGACAAGTGCTCCAGCCCCAGGGACTGTCTCGGTGGCCCTCCGCTGGACTCACTCCCGTTTATCGATGTTTTTTCTGTACTGGGGCCCCAAAACCAGATGCGGTACTCCAGATGAGGTCTAAATGTAAGCAGAAAGATCTGGATCTAGCACCAGTTCCTCTTTCTCTCTTACCCCCGCTTCTGCACCCAGTGCAGCTTTAGATTCCTTTGCTGTACTCATCCAGCAGGCTGATCTGTGGGAGGATGGGCTGCCTCTGTGTTGGAGCACTCGGAGTCAGGCTATCATCCCAGCCCCGACGACAGCAGTGCCACACGGTGCTTGGAGCATATGTTGTCATCCAAAAAGGTCATTGTCAAGAACTTGACAGCTGGGCCAAAAAATGCATTTCCCCATCACCAAGATCAGCCACAGCTAAGCTTTCATGCTTACATGCTTCAGATTAAAATTTCAAACCAACCAGAACAAAAGCTGGACATGGTAGCAAACCAAACCCCTTTATCCAAGTAGCCTGTGAGTTCTCGCTCAGATCTAATAATCAAAATATGTAACTGAGATCAGAATCCAACTAAGGTTTTAGAGAAGCCTGGGCTCTCAGGTCTGTTTCATACATAAATGCATAAAATTTGCAGCACTTTCCCAGCTCAATGCCTGCAAGAGAACTCCAGCAGCTAAGCTGAGAAACACTTTTCAGCCCTTAGGTTTAATCAGATGATCCTTAATCAAAGGATAGATACAGTGATATCAAATTTAAATCAATCTATCGTGCTAGGGCTCAAGGGAAAGGATAGCTGCTACCTATTTCTTCACCCTGCCTCCCTCTGTGAGAGTAACCAAAGGACTGAAATCAAGGTGTGGCTCCTTCTCCATGACCTTCCGCTGTGTTATCTTGCCACACAACATAGGCGCCTCAGTTTTCCTCTGCACATCACAGCAGACATGAAAGCACGTAGCTGTTGAGACCCTTGGAGGAGAGCACCTCTGTATACGTAAGGCGTCAGGACTCGATGCAGAACCAGGCTGACAGTTTTGTGGTTGCTGGTGCAGGTGACGGGAGGAGTCTGGACTTTCAGCCGCATCTGTTGCGACATCTTCGTCACCATGGATGTAATGATGTGCACAGCCAGCATTTTAAACCTCTGCGCTATCAGCATTGACAGGTGAGAGCCAACAGCATCCAAGGGGATAGATAGTCTGGAGATGGGGGTCGGCTCTGTGCCCCAGTGTGGCTAGGGCAGGAAAGTGGGGTTTGCACAGGCAGCATTGCTGTCTTCAGGGACACAAACCTCCCTGCCAGTCTGTCGCTGCCACAGCTGCTGTGAATAGGCTCTGCCCACCATGTGCTAGGAGGTGCCTGCACTTGAGGGCAGAGAGGCACAAGCAGCGAAACATCACCAGTAGGCACTCGGCCACATCCTCATGCTTTTTGAAGGCAGGGACCAGCATTGGCCATCTAATTCCCATTGAGTGTCAAAGAGGGTTTTTTCTGGAGACCTCACTCATGAAGTTTTAACAAACACAATCCTGCCATAAGCATAGGGAGGGGTGAAGGTCATCGCTATCTAATCTTCAGCCTTGCCCTGTTTTTCCGCATCTTAAACCAGCCTATTTTAAGCAACGCTGAGGGCTGGGAGCCAAGACCTCAGCACACGTGGTGCTGTTAGGACCAAGGGGTGGGGGAAGGAAAAAAGCACTGCATGCTGTACCTTTGTTAGATGTGGTAATCATATGAAGCAGCTCTCAATGCTGGCTTGGCCTGGTGTTCCTCCATGGGACTCTTTATCCCCATTTCATTTTGGCTCTGCCCTGCAAGGAGCAGCCCCCAGGTTATCCTGAAGACAAGACTGCTGTGGCTTTCAAACCTGAGCCTTGCCGAGCTGCATCCCCTGGGGCATCCCGGCAGCCGAAGGCCCTGGGCACCCACCATGGGCAATCCTCTGGCTGTCGGCAAGGCCGACACCAGAGCGGGTGGATGAGGCACAGGGTGTAGCCGGCTGTGGTTGCTCCAGGGACTGCTCTTTCCCAGCAGGGCACATATAACCTTCGGGGATCAAGGGATAGGGGGGGGTCCTGGGGCTTCTAGATCCAGCAGGTATCCCAAACCTAGAAGCTTCACAGTGCTGGCAGGTCTGCCAAGCATTTCCCTGCAGTGCTGCCAACTAACTCTGATTTCCTCTGTTCCTCCTTGCAACACCCCACTTACCATTTCTACAAATTGCTGATGCCATCATCTGATCTTCTCTCCTTTCCTCTTCCATTTCTTCACCACGTTCACCATCGTGTCCCCTACATTGCTTTCATTTCTCCTTTTAAAACCTGGTCCTTTTCCTCCCTCCATTCTTACCTCTCCTCTTTCTGGAGCTGGTTTGGTCTGCAGATACACTGCAGTGGTGAAACCAGTTCAGTACCAGTACAGCACTGGGCAGAGCTCCTGCAGGAGGGTTTCTCTCATGATCGTGATAGTCTGGATGCTGGCGTTCGCAGTGTCGTGCCCTCTCCTCTTCGGCTTCAATACTACAGGTAGGTGACGTCCCGAACAATAGCACGCAGGGAGGGATGGGACATGGAGCTGCCCTGTGTATGGCCAGGTCATTTAATGTGGGTCCTGCAGACTTTCCTAGTTACAGGAAATTTTAGGGAACTGTAAGGTGCACTGTGAAGGGTGAGAAAGATCTCCAGCACTGGAGAGCAGATGTGCTTTTGTCTATAAACTTGCAATTTGCTCAGGCAGACACTGACATGGTGTCCAGGTCTACAGATCCCCCCCCCAGACAATCACTCTGGGCACACAAAGCAAATCTCCAGAGGTGCAGCATGTCCAACACCCCCACCCCACCCCCACCTTACTGCATCTTGCTGGTATCAACAGGTCCAGCTTTAAATCTGATTCAGGACACATTCTAAACAGCAAGGACTGCATATTGGCACTGCTTGTGAGAAACCTCCTTCCCATCCAACTGGCTGGCTGCTTCCTCACCTAATCCCTTGAGGAGAGCCAACAATCTGGCCTTCTCCTTGGAAGCAGGTTGGTCTTTCTCCTTGCCCTCACCTAGGGCAGCCCATTCTCCCTGGAGGCAGAGGGGCAGGGGAGCCTTCCTCCCCCCTGAGCCACAGGCAGAAGTCCCCTGCTCCCCGTCCATCCTCTGTGTGGTGCTTGAAGTGGGAAGGAGACGGGGTGGGAAGTGCTGCTGTCCCCCGCTGCCTGGTCCAGACTGATGGGGTGAAGGCATGCCTCTGCATCCAGGCAGCGCAGAGGCTGTCAGAGGAATAGGAGAGAGGGTGAAAGGAGAAAGGATGGGACTAGACTTGAGAGAAGAGGGCGGAGCTGTTGGCCAGAAGAGCAGGCAGATGCCTACGGGGTCATGCTAGATGGCCCTAGGTAGAGTCCATTTTAAGCATCCCTTAGGTGAGTGGGTAGGTCACAGAACAATTTGCAACCACAGAGACAGGAGATCCCTGCACCCCTCAGACTGCCTTTGTCCCCCCTCCGCCTTGCGACTTGCTTTGCCAACGCACCAGCGCCTCCTTGTACTAAGCTCAGCCGCTCCTCTCTCTCTCTTCTCCTCCCCAGGGGATCCCAGTGTCTGTTCCATATCCAACCCTAGTTTCATCATCTACTCCTCTTTGGTGTCCTTCTACCTCCCCTTCCTGGTAACCCTGCTGCTCTATGTCCGGATTTACCTCGTGCTAAGACAAAGACAAAAGAAGCGAACGCTCACCTGGCAGGGCAGCCACAGCGCCAGCACCAAACCGTGTTATGCACACAAAGTAAGATCCACATCAATGCAGTAGGAGCTGTCAAAAAGGACAGGGCATGCATCATCTCTCCTCTGCAAAGGGCCAAAGCACAGAACGGAAAGCACAGAGAAGGGACATGGCATGTTTTCATCCCATCCCTCACTCATACACCATGATACTTGAGATGCAGAAGCTCCAGTTAAATCCTTTCCATCCCTCTAGAAAGAGGATGCTCCCTGTGTATCTCTGCCCTCTAGAACCGAGCAACTAGAAAAGAGCACAGCCTACTTCAATATTTCTTCAGATCTGGGCTTTCTCAGCCATGCAGAAGTCTGGCTAATTTCCTCATTTATTGATTTTTGCTTTATGAAGCCTCGTTCTCAGGGCTTCGCAGGCTTTAATGTAGATTATTAAAAAAAAAACCAAAACAACAAAACCAAAACAACACAACTCTTCATCTGACAGACTTAGGAAGCCAAAATGCTCACGGTGCATGGAGCATTTGTTCCACTGACCTTTCTAGATGAAATATCTGCAACCACGGGAACCAGCAGGATGGTTTGAAAGGGATCACCTGGTCATGCATACCTGCTTGTGTTACCCATTTTCTCACAGTGAAGCTACATTAAAAAAGGGTGGGGATGTTGAGGGGAGCAGGGCCAACTGAAAAATACAAGTGAAAGTTTAGCAGAGCGAGTGTGTCAGCTCTTCTTGTTCTCATGCTTCTCCTTGGTGGGATGGAGAGTTGTCTGGTGCTGGTTCACCCCTCTGCTAAGCCAAGGTCAGTCCAGAGGATGAGGTGCAAGCCTAAGCAGCCGGTGGGGCTAAGGATGACTCCTACAACTCTCCTCATCATCCTTTGACCCAGGGAATGGTTTGGATGGTTCCCAGTTCTCTGTGGCATCCTCTTTTGCAGGAACACCCGGAGAGAAAAGCTTTGCCAAACAGATGCCAAGGCACCTTTTCCCCCTGTCTCCCACTCAAATGCTCAGGCCAGGAGATGTCTCCTAAAAGGAAGTTGCTGACTGTCTTCAGCCTGCAGCGGTACCGCAGCTTCTGCCATGAGGCATCCCTCACCAAGCCACCGGGGACTACACAACACAGCAGGCTGGAAGAGAGGAGAAAGAGTCTGAAGCCAGGACTGGAGGTACGGAGGCTCAGCAATGGCAAAACCATCAGCTCTTTGAAGCTAGCGCACCAGCAGCCCCGGCTGATCCAGCTTCGGGAGAGGAAGGCTACACAGATGCTAGCTATTGTCCTGGGTGAGTGAGAGCCACGCTGTGCAGCGGGGTGCAAGGGGTGATGGTTTGGGGCTTGCAAGAGAAAGGAATCTCCTAATACAGTATTGAGATTAAAAAAATGCAAGCCAAGCCTAGACTTCAGCTGCTCCACAAAGTCACAAAGAAAGAGAAACAACAGTGGGACACTTGGGGATCTAGGGTAATGCTCTCAAATTTTGAGAGCCAAGTATATTAGCATTTTATTTATGTTTTGTTACTCTTTTGTTTTATATCAGTGGCCAACAAGCCCTGCTAGAGGGAGGAACAGCCAGCACCTTTGCTTTCCCTTTACCTTTCTATTATTATTACTATTACTACTACTACTATCATCATCATCATCATTATTATATTATAATTATTTTCATTATTATTAAGCTGGAACTTTAGATGGAATCCTAAGTTTCTATACACGTAGCAGCTCTTAGGTCCAATTACAGAAGGGGAAATCGAGGCAAGGAACAGCAGAGGAACCCCCTCATAGAGCTGGATGGAGAAGCCAGGACAGTGGTGCCCCAGCCACCTGCCACTGTCACCAGACATGCTGCTTCCCCTCATTAACCCAGCAGTAGTAAGAAAATAATGCAGCCCTTGTCTTAATGGATTAAAGCAGCAAAGGCAGCAGCCTTTCCCTCTAAGTTGTGGCCACTTGCTTTTGCCAGTCACCAGGCCACCTCTGAAGCCCCATCCACCCATTCACATAACTGGTCCCGAGGAGCCTGAGCTCTTGCCAAGCCCGGCTGTACCGGGAATACATGATATTTATTCCACGTTTACCAAATGCAGACACGCACATGGAAATAGTGAGAGGATGGAGGGAGAGGGCACAGGTGCAGGCCTTTTCCCAAGCAGTTGCTTCTCTAAAGTCACAGACTGTGTTCTCCCTCTCTCTATACCCAGGAGCATTCATAGTCTGCTGGCTGCCCTTCTTCTTGATTCACATCCTCAACACCCACTGCCCATCCTGCCACGTGCCCCCAGGGCTCTACAGTGCCAGCACCTGGCTTGGCTACGTCAACAGTGCCCTCAACCCCATCATCTACACAACCTTCAACACCGACTTCCGCAAAGCCTTCCTCAAGATCCTCTGCTGCTGAGCGCGGGGCCAGCACCGGGCTGCGCGTCTGTGGTTTGCAGCAGACTCCTGGGCTGGGGACAAGGTGTGGGGCCCTTTCCTGCCTCTGCTTCACGCGCCGTGGTCAGTGACGTGCTCCCCTCGGCCGTGAGCAGTGCTGCTCGGCGTGATGTGGTCATTGCTGATGGCCAGGCACCCTCTGCGCCAGCGTGAAGAGCAGGACGGCAGCCCGCCTGCACGGCTAGCTTCCCACACCAAACCTCAACGCTCCTGCTTGAAAAAGAACAAGTGCTTCCCGCTTCTGGGGAGGGAGGGGAAGAAGACAGAGGCAAACCAGTGAGTCCCTCAGTGTTGGGCACAGCAGTGCTGAGAGGCAGACCTGGGTGTGCAGTGGAAGGTTGGCCACCATGCCACTGGGAGCTGCCAGGCTCACAGAGCACACAGGACCCGGGCGGACAGCATCCTTCATCTCCACCGCCTACGTGCTGGGAATGCATTTCCCCTCCCGTTGCTGGACCCTCAGCCTGCAGAAGGCTCGTGTGCAGCATTCCTAATAAGAGGGCAGGCCATGACCTTTTTGAGAAGAATCCTGATCCCTTCAATCAGCAGCCAAGAGCAAAAATTCAGCAAGGAAACTTGGAAACGAAGCACTGAAGGAGAAACAACAGCATCCCTGTTGTCTCCATCAAAAGGTTTGCCCATAAAACTGGGGCAGTCTCAGTGCTCGAGAAAATTGCCCCAGCTGCAAACGAAACCTTCCCTTGTGCCACCAGCTTGTGTTTTATTGCTCCTTGCAAGGCAGAGAGGTGGCTGCCAGCCCTCTGGTAGGTCTGATCACACGAGAAGCGCAACGCTACCGCAGTGTCCCCTCTCTTCCTAACCCAAGGACCAGCGATAGGTTGGCCACTTATTTAACCACCACACACCCTGTCATCTGCTGGGGACGCTAAATAATGAACAAGGCCTAGGACAGCTCCAGTCGTGCCTGTGATAGGTTTGAACCTGTTCGCTCAGCTGGGACAGGTTGCATGCACCCTGTCTCAAAATGTGTTGGTGATCTCTTTGGAACCAGTCTCCATTTGTGCCCCTCTCCTTGTCAGGAGCACTGCTAGATTAAGGGTTTGTCCTGCCTGCTGTGATAACTCCCGTTACAGCCCGTGCCTAGGTGAGAGCTGTTTCAGTACCATCCCAGTAAGAAAGGTGGTGTGCCCCAGGATCAGACCCAGGACTCTCCCTGGCTCCCCTGGCCGACACACCTGCCAGCACACAGGGCATCCGCACATCCCAGCTTCCAGCAGCCAAAGACAGCCCTGCCACGCTCTCCTTCCCCAGCAGTATTTTACAAAGCCACCTCCAGTAGGTCCTGGATGAAAAGGCCAGACAAGCCCTGCCGTACCATGTAAGCTGGCCTCATGTCAGGGCACTCTACTGCTCTTCTCCTTGTACAGACAAACCTGACCTGGAACAGCCTCAACACGTTTCGCTTTCCCTGCTCACCATCCTGGACCAGAGGCTCCAGCTCTCGCTGCAAGACTAGGCTTCGCTGCGCTGTTAGCCCCCCTCATTCGACGGCCTTGGGCATAACTGTGTGTGCTGCCCCTGCCTGTGTCCATGCCACAGCTCCTTCGTCTGGGAAGGGCTTCTTCTCTTTCCTAATATAAAGCCAAACCTCTGGAGCACACAGCAGAGCTCTAGCTTCTTCTGTTTGTCTGGGTTTGGGGAGGAGATGCTTGTGGACAGCATGTGTTGTTTGCCTGGGGAGGTGCCCTCCATCCTGCATTGTAACCGCATTAATCCAATAAAACACAGGTGTAACTGGAAGCTTTGGTACCTTTTGTGGTGAACACAGCCTTTCCATAAGCCTTTTCTCACCTGCAGCCCACTTTAACGCTTTCGCTGTGCAAAATGATCATCCGCCTGGACACACCAGACACACAAAAGGTCTTTATTATTACTTGCATTTTACTTGCAGCTGGGAAAGAAATCAACAGCTGCTGTAAGCACTTCCAGCAGATGAATTCTGAAAATATGGTCAATTAGTTTCCCAGCTACACCAGGCAGGCGTGTGGTAGCATTACTCCATCTGCTCAGCGGTGCTGGGTAGCACGGCAGGTACTCAGCCCACGGGTTATTGGGGTATCAATCGAGTGAATCGACCTGTGGACAGATTGCTGCTCAAATTAATTCCCATTAAGATGCTCCATAACGCAGATCACCGGAGATTCAGTTGCTTTTATATACACAGTTGCCAGAAAGGTGGAAACGGGGAAAAAGACCTTTTAAAGAGTGACTAGGTCCATTTCAAGCCCTAGCCTAGCATGTCTCAGGTGTCACGTTCAGTCTGATCTTACTTGAATTCAAACCTGTTCTTCAAGCAGTGATCCCCAAGGGAATTCAGGATAGAGGTGAGAAACAGGAGGTGCAGAAGACCCCAAGCAGTATTTTGGTATCCACACGACTATGAGGGATGAGGAAAGCTCTGTATCTAAGAATGCAGTCCTTTATTAAAGAATTAAGATTTGAACTATCAGATCACAGAACTGACAACAACCTCTTGAACTATAACCTGCTATGGCCAAAAAAAAAAAAAAAAAAGAGGCACCACAAAATCGATGCGCAATTAGAAAAACTCAACTCCAAAAGAAAACAATCTCTCTCTCCCCCTCCCTCAAGTACCGCTTGAGCTTCATGCCCAGTTTTACTGTGGCAATATGAACACGGGTGGCCTCACGGCAAAGGCCAAGGAACAGAAGCGACCAAAGGTGCAAGCAGTTGATGCCTCCACACCCTTCCCAGCAAGCCAGAGAGACAGCTGAGCAGCCCCCCAGGACCTGGGCTTCACACACACCCCCTTCATTATTTGCAGTAGAATAATCCGTGCTGCCTATTTTTTTAACTTAAAATGCCTCTTTCTAACCTTCATTTTCTACAATGTTTTCATCTTTGCTGGGTTTTTTGCCCCTGGCTCCACGGCCGGCTGGAAGAGGCGAGCCGCGACCCTGCTGGAGAGCTGCAGGCGTTGTGCAGGGTTTCATTTACGTGCTGACAGTCACATTAGAAGAACCTTTGGAGAATACAGAAAGAGGGAGCTCAGAGACCGCCGCAGACTGTAAATAATTCCCCGTGCCAGGAGAGCTGCGGTGGCAGCGCGGGCGGCAGCCGTGCAGGTGCGGTGGGGGTCCTGCCGCCCGCGCTCCCCTTCCCTCTGCCCCACCAGGCAGCAGGAATGGCATGGCTATGGTCCCCTATGCTGGATGCGATTTGTAAGCGAGCCAGCAGGCAGAATAGCCAGGAAACATCTCTACTGTAGCCGAGGAGAGTTAAAACCGTTTGGAAACAAAGGAGAGCTGGCAAAACCCACTGGGAGCAGCAGCTCCCCTCCCCGCAAGGTACAAGGCAGCCATCCAGGGGACTGCCTGTCTAGACACAATTACAGCACGCCTGAGAAACGGACTGAAAAACACCGTTTAGCCCCAGCCGCCCCCATTTCTCCAGGCAGACGTGTCTCCCAGCTCACAGAGCTACAGGAGCCCAGATGAAGCAGCCGCTGTGCCCGTGTACCCCCCAGCTCGCCCAGCGGGCTCGCAGCTCAGCAGGCACGCGCAGCTCTCCTGCGGCACCCCACACCGACTCAGAAAAAAGCCCCTGATCTCCTTCCTCCACATGTACCTGGGGCTCCCCAGGGTCCGTGCTATGTGCACCCCACGTTGCACGCATCAAGTTTGCTGCTCCCACCTGTGATGCTGCTCTCTGGGGGCTCCTAAACAGCACAGGCCACCCAGGTGTGTGTGTGCACCTCCCGGTGCCCTTCCCGGAGGGACATGGGGGACCCTGACAACAGCTGCAGCTCTGAGGTGCTTTTTTTTAGAGCATAAACCACAGAAATCAACTGGATCATGAACCTGCTGGTCAGAATTAGAGGTTTTTCAGAAGAAGTGGTAAGAGCCTGACTCAGGGCTGGAAAGGACAGCCAGCCAGGCACCAACCTACCCTCCACAGCGCCTCTCAATCTGCAGCCTTTCCTCCAGCTGCTGTGCAGTAGCCGCGATGGTAGAAGGTATTTAAGGTGGGTACCAACCATCTGAAGACAGCCCACCCCCAGCAGCTCTCAGGCACTCACTCCTGCGAGCATGGCAGGCAGAAGCAAGCAGAGAGCATCCCCATAGCTCACTGCCACCCCTTCACAGATCATAAAAATTTCTATTTAGGCTGCTGTGTGGTGGTTATGGTAACTACTTGTGTGGCTTACTTGGGTGCAGGTGCAGCAGGAGATGTCCATTGCAGAGCAGAGCCCCACACGTGTCCCATGGCTCTCAGCTGTGTTCTCAAGGGCCACAATGCAAACTTCAGGTCTGGCAGCAAAACCATGGGTTACCCAAGTTACTAAAACCTTAAAAGGTACCAGGCACCAAACTGAAGCCATCCAGAGCGAAAATCAGCATTTCTTATATTGAGTTTTGCATTGTAAAACAAAGAGAAGAAACCATGAAACACTCCCCGCCGTCAGAGATAGCAGCGGGCACAACAGGCACCAGGTCACGCAGGAGCTTTTAAGCAGGAGAGCATTAAGGCCCTTTGGGCAGAAGGCAGAACAATCTTCCACGAGGGAAAGCTGCCTGCTGGGAAAGCAAGGAAATGATGGAGGAAGCAGGTTTCACCTGCTGGCACTGCCCCGCTGCTCTGCAGGTGACACTGCTCAGCTGACATGCTCCAGCACACCTTGCAGCAGCTGTTGGACATGTCGTCTTAACAATCCCAGCTGCAGCCAAACATCAAAAAAGCACCATTTGTCAGACTACAAGGATGAGGCAGTCTTGCAGAAAACCTTGCTTCCCCCAGGTAATCCTCCCTAGACTCCTCAAGGGATGGGCAGAGCAGCTGCTCAGCTGAGCTCAGCTGGAGCGAGCAGCTCCCCCTTGGCAGGGAGTACCCCTGGAGTCCCTGGCATTGCAGCCTCTGAGGGGGATCGAAGTGACACGTTTCCCCAGGCTGGTCCTCTGCCCACAGCTGGGGTCAGCACAGCTGCTCGGGCTAGCAGCCTCTGAAAGGGTCAGCCTTACACAAGCTGGAGTTTGGCTTGAGGTTATCGTGACGCAAAGCCCTGTCTCAGTGACCTGTCTCCATCACTGTTACTGACATGATGGTTTTTGAACAACGTCTAATCAATGCCAGTATTTCAAGGAAGGATCAACAAGCTGGAAGCTGTTGATATGGTGATGCTCAGAAAACTAAAAATAGGAATTGCAGACACCTGGAGGATGCTGGTACCAATCTGATCAGCTTCAGCCAAGTGTGTGATGGTTTGCTCGTGAAGTGATGACAGGTTCTGGCAGCCTTCAGCCTGCAAACACTCCTGGCTGTGAGGTGTCTCATCTCCCAAAGAGAATGGGCACATGGGTTCTTTCTCAGACAAATGCGAGTATCTGAAATCTGAATTTGCCTTGGAGTGAACCATTGGGGTGGACTTTTCCTTAATCTAATGGTAACAAGGAACTAACATAGTTGTAACCTCCTGGTGGTATCTTAGCACCTGGCCTGCTGCCTTAGGAGCAAAGGAAGGCGCACAAGGCTGCCGGCAATTCAAGGCATGAGGGATTCGAAACAGTACTTCTTCAAGGTCAGCATCAGCTGCCACACCTTGCTGAATGACATTGAACAGGAGGTAGAAGAAATGTGCCAGACCAATCCTGCCTTTCAGTCCTAAATGCTACTGATCCAGCTGTGCTGTTGCTCTCCAAACAGTCAATCTCAGCTCAAGACAGACCGGTGACTTTTCTTGTTCTGCTTTCCTGGAATCACCCATGTCACCCTTCCTTCAATAGCTTAAAAAAACCCGCCCAAATGGGCAATTTTAAAGGAAATAAAAGGGCAAGGAGCCCCAAAATCCGATGGGGACCAAGCCTTCAGCACCAGAACAGGAGCCCATCAGCTTTGGTGCCAACCACACCTTTCTCCAACAGGGATGCTCTTTCTCCCAGGCCCAGGCAAGGAATTCTCCTGAGCCTCCTTCAAGGTTCTGGCCACACATCACTGAATCTCTTCCTGCTAGACACTGGTCTCATCTCGCTCCTGAATGCCTCTGGAAATGTGAGGCAAAGAAAAAGAAAACCCCTAGAGCTAAAGAAGAAAACGAACATAATTAACAATTAATTTCAGTATAATGATTTAAGCTTCTCAGCGAGACAAGCACCCGGCTTCTGTATGTTTGGCAATGTGGGGAAGACCCTTCTGGTTCCCTGCCCTGGGGACTCTTGTCAGTTTTAATAATTTTTACCCTGCAGCTGTGAGCACGGTGAATCGAACAGCACCAACAAAGGCTACTTTTCACCGGGCAGAAGCACACTTACTACGGGACTCCCCTGAATATTTTTGATGGCGCTGGCTGTGGGGAACAGGGAAGTCAGGTATCAGGAGTGAGTGCAGCACTCGGTCCGCCCTCAGCCCCAGGTCTGAAAGCCACCAGCGTTACTCTGTAGCCTTTTGCCTTGGTGAGGAGGAGTACAGCAGCCATCGCTGAACTTCCTGAGCAACAACAGAACGCTTCTTCCTCCTCAAGACATGTGCAAAACAAGCGATGTAAAAAGGCACATGTCGGTGTCTTCTGCACCTTGGTGTTGGCAATGCTACGTGTGGACATACTGCACAGCTCCCACTCCTTTCTTTGCTGGCCTTGCCAAATCCTATTCATCCTGTTTGCCTATGCTGGTTCCTCCCAGATGCTCCATCTCCTGCTCCTTTCCTTGAAGATGCTGCCTCTCTTTGAAGGTTTCGGCTGCCTGCCAGTCTCTGTGTTCTCTCCCATTCCAGTTCACTCAGCTTTGTCTGAGGAAAGCATCTGGCTTTCCTAAGGGTTGGTTTCCTCAGCTGTTTTTCGGCACACAGTAGCATTAAATTTGACATTACATCGTAGACGGTTCCATTCCAGCCTGGGAAGGGCAGTATAAAAAGCTCAGGACAGACTGACAGCCTCTGCTGACTTCCTGCAAGATGTTGGCTACATCACTTCAATGGCTCCCCCGATTCCCTCATCAAAAGGCAACCAGCCGTCCTCCTGTGGAAGCGGGCAGCAACGAGCACAAAGCATAGCTAGAACGCCACTTTCATGTCACACTTTGCAATACATGTCTGATACCTCAGAAAGGCGATCAGCTCAGGAGCAGAAGGTATCACATGCAGAGCACTGGAATGGGTCCAGGAACTCCGGCCAAGGACGTTGAAAACACTCATTTCTTTTGTGAAAATCTGTGCTGGGCCATTACTTCTAAGGCCGTAGTTTTTAGACCTTTTCTTGACCACCAATCTGCAAATCAGCCTGCTCTGCAAGTGGGACAGGTGAGGGACACCTTGTCCTGTAGAGCTGTAGGCATGAACCACAACCATTGCCTTTCCCAGTGCACTGGGCATCCCCTTGACCAGAAAATGCTTTACACAGTAGCAGGGGAATAGGAAGACAGAAAGCTGGCTAATCCTGAGCCGTGCAGAAGATCTGGATGCCTCTAGTTATCATTCCCTTACGTATGTCCCCACTACATAGCTTCTTACGTTTTCAGGCTGAAGTTTGAAATAACCCCTTCTCACCCAAACCTCTTCCTAAAGAGCTCGGCAAGATGTTCAGACACACAAAGAGCTGCCAAACAGAGCAGGCTTTCTCTGAAGTGTTTGAATTGATGGGGAGTGAGCAAGGCCAGCAGCTGGAGAAGGTACATCAGAAGTGCGAAAAGAGCATCCCACTGTGTTGCACCTTCGGCTGACCAACCTAATTAAATCGTACAGACGACAGATGCAGAAGCAACCAGGCAGTTCATCATCACCTCGCTGCGAGGCAGGGAAAGTATATGCCACCCAGGAAGAGACTGTGCATTCTTGACGGACAACATTCACACTGGCAACATCAAGAGGGAAGCAAGACCATGCTGCTGCAGGAAGATGTTAACCACTTTTGTGCCAGCACCGACTTTGCCAATCTAGATCCAACTCCTCAAAGAGATTTAACTTAATTGTCTTTTGGTTTGAAAAGTCCTATCATGCCTACAGGATGTGCTTAAGGCAGGATGGTAACATGCTGGAACATCTTTAATAGTCTTTAATAAAGAAGTAACTGCTGCATTACCAGAAAAGAGATGAGGTCCCTAGTGAATTACGTAGATCACCCCTAATAAGACCATTAAAGTGGTCTGCACCATCACCTATATTGTGCACACCTTCCATATCAAGGAGGAAACTTCTCTGAAATTACTGAGAAGAAGGTTTAACATTTTATTGGAGTCCTTTGCCTGCCAACTCAGGCTACAAATCAAAAATCAACAGGATTCAGGAAGAAAAAAAAAAATAGCTACCCAGTGCTTAAAAGCGTCTCCAAAACACACCGGGAACTGATTTCTCTATGCATAAACCCCCAATGATTTGAAAGCCCTCTGGACCTAAGAGATGTAGAAATAAAATGAACACCCTGCTGGGACATTTCCAGCCTTGGGCAGCTCCTGCGATCCTATAGAGCCACAGAAAAGCAGACAAGACTTGACACAGCCTTGCCATGGACCCCGTGTCTGAGTAATTTAGAGGATGGATGGGGTGTAGGTGAGTGTGTGGGGGAAGAAATTACATACCTGAAGGAAAGGAGAAAACATTTTTGTGATAAATGAATTTGGTATTTTTTTTTTCCTTAACACATTTTAAAGCGTATATTTGAAACTGCTAAAGGGTCTGCAATATTAAAATAGCTCTGAAAGGGGTAAGTGACTGAGCAGAATACCAATGAAGTGGTCAGAAAAGCATTTCAGATGTGGCCCTGACAGTTATTGTCATCAGAAACAGAGGAGCATGAAAGATTTTTCTTTATCAAGGGGAGGGTTACACTAGAAGTTGCTAAGGGAAAGATGTTCAAGGGTCTAATGTTTTTGTAACACACCATCTCTTTTGCATTCTGCTCTGCTCCCTTGTATTCTGCCATTTGGGGATGGATGGCAGTCAAAGATGTTTTTGCTGTCTCTGTGCTAAGTTAACAGCACAGAAATTTTTCCACTCCCGATTAATTTCAATTTTCACTTCTTGGAAAGTTTAGTTTTCTTTCTGTAGCTTTCTTGCCCGTATTAGGGCAAGAATTCTGTTCCTGAAAGAAATTAGATGTCTGCTTGGAAATAAAATAAAAAAAACCATGAAAAACGTTGCTTAATTTTTACTATGTGAACTAGGAGGACTGACAGATTGAAAACGTGTGTAAATACAACACATTAAGGCTGTTTCAGGGTTAGTGCAGCTTGTTATGTGTTTGTCAGATAATGAGTAGATGTAGTTAGTCAAATTTTGCCCATTAGGAAATTGCATGCTTTGTGCAGCTCTGGGACACACATACACACACGCACGAGCTAGGCAGAGAACTGCAGCAGGAAAGCCTGGTCGGTACGACTGGAGAACAAACAGGAACACAGTACAGGACAACTGGAAGGTCAGAAGGAAGAACAGAAGGGTTAATGAGAATGGCACGTTAACTGGCACTTAGTTTAGCAGGTCACCAAGACTCCAGTACAGCTACATGCAGCTTCTCAGGACAACCAGGTTGGGAGACAAGGAAAAACGAGTAAATCCTAATGATTCATACAGGTGGGGCAGGATGGGGAGACTGATCACAGCTAGCTCCCAAAGGGTACAAAATGGCACTTCCAAAACTAGTAATAAGGCTACCAATCAACGAATGCAGGCTACACGAGGACGTATAGCCTTCCACATCTTCACAGAGCATCCCTGACAGGCCTCTTGAACACAAGCATCTTGGTGCCCGAGTGTTGGGCTGACTCATACATTTTGGTGATTTTGAGCACGTGGGTATGAAAGCATCAGCAAATGAGACATTTTAAGATGGTCACTGTCTGTCCGTGTCCAGCGTCCCGTCCCCCATTAGGTTTTGCACTGACATTTGCAACATTGTAGAAATAGACACTGCAGCAACAAGCATTGCAAGGTCCAACGCTACCACATCCTGCGGTCCCTCTTGAAAGAAGGATAAAAGATTTTTGTTTCATTAGAATTCCCTGCCCTTTAGGGTAGGCAGACCTCACATGTGTATGCAGGATACGGTTTCCAAGTTTCCCGGTGCTGCATCAACACTGACAATCATAAAGTACTTCTTGGAGCACGTGTCCCGTATTTTATGTAGTTTCTGTAGCTGAACTATTCTCCATAATCTCTGTTTAAAGATAAAAGTAAAGCAGTCTTTGCACCATTTCTTTAGGCTCCTGTGGAACAGAAATATAGTAAGGGTAACACAGTGGATAAGGCTGGAATGGCAGAAAGGACTCCGAGCCCACTGCGTAGCTGCCCAAGGAGATAGGGATGCACAGGCAGCGCTGTCAGGGATGATAAAACCTCCTTTTATTTTACAGTAAAGCCGCTCTGATGTGAGATATTAAAGTTTTGCAACATTAAAGAAATGGTGAAGAACAAACTGCAGATTATCCTTAATTGCTTTGTGGTCAGCAACTTTAACTGCAGTATTTTTTAAAATTTAATTCAGGTAGTAGAGTTCTTACAGGGAAAGGGACAGTGTCTTTAACATTTCCAGGTCAATTATGGCATTCTTTTGAAACAAATTATTTGGAGCCCTGCTCTGTGATAGGATCCTACTCCTAGATGACTCACTGTCCTCCATCAGGCTGCTAGGTCAAGTTTCCAGGAGACATCTTCTTGGAACAGTGCGCTCAAGCTCTGCGGTACACCACCTCTATCACACATTGAGGAGCCAGTGTAATTAGAAAAACAATTTTAATTGTTGCTTTGTAACATAAAATGAATCAATCCAGGATTCCAAAGCAAGAGGCGTTAAGAAAAAAGCCGAGTAAGAGGAACATGACGTAACTAAGTCATATTTTAAAACAGGGAACCACAAGAATCCAAACACCTTTTCCTGCGATACATCTCTTCCACAGCTCCATCCCACGCGGATGTTTGTGTAGCCTGGTATTTGATCAGTGCTGGGACAGCTGCAAGGAGTGGTACTTTCATTATCATCCACATGCTAGCGCAGGAGTGAAATCTTAGTCCATACAGGTGAAAGGGTACAGAGTAAAAAAAAAAAACAAAAAACAACTCTATAGCAGGACATGGATTAAACACTTTCTCTTCTTTCTGGCTCTAATGTCACAGACTAGCACCCCTGAGGCAAGGGCTGTCAAGGCCCGGCTGAGGCCAAGGGCCTCCTTCTGGCCCAGAGAACATCCTGCACTGCAGGTGGCCCAAGAGAGAAGTACACATCCAGTCCCCTGTGCCACCAAACACAGCAGCTCTTCCAGTCAGCTCTTTTCAGGGACAGATGCTGGCAACAGCCACAAGGAAGAGTGTGTTAAGACTGAGGCAGGATCTCTCATCAAGGAGCTCCACGATGGGACAACAATACCACTAGGATTTGCTAGAAAAATAATTACCTGTAATAACCGTTGGGTACGGAATGAGAGTCCCAAACAGCTGCTGAGCCTCCAGGCAGCTGGGTTAATTTTAAGTATATGCCCTGCTGCTTCTTCAACCGCAAGTTCAGTAATTCAGTCCTTCCACATGGAAAACCAACAGTAACTGTAAAAGCTATCCATGCTGGTCTCGCGCGCTGTTCAGGCTCTTGCATACCCCAAAAATGCACCAAGCCAATTAACCGAAAGGGACATTTGAATAAGATCTTCCTTCCCCACCAGGAAGTGAGATGATCTTCAAATGTCCCTTCAATTCCCTTCAGGAAGGCAGGCGTTTTACCACTAAGCGGTCCAGGGGACCCTGCTGGCAGTACACCTCACACAGTCCCACTGGATAGGGATGTAGCCCGCAACCTCCTCTCTCCTCTGTGGACTCACTGGTCTGGCTTCGCATTTGCTGGGCCTTGAAGCGCCTGCCTGAAGACAAGATTCTTCAGATGATCCAGTTTATTGTCTCTTAAGGCATCCCGTATGGCACTGAAGAAACTGAAGTAGTGCTGGAAGTTGTGCATCATGAGCAGGACACCAGCCAACAACTCATTGGTCACAAGGAGGTGATGGACGTAGGCGCGACTATGCCTCTGACAACAGTAACAGGTGCATCCTTCCAGCAAAGGACCAAAATCATCTTGGTATCTAAGGAGGAAGCAGTGTTGGATAACATCAAGGTAAGAAGACCCATTCAAGCAGTAAAGAATATCCAGTTACCACATGGCCTTTTGCAGGGATCTGAATTTTGAAGTCCTGAATCCAGTTGCTGTAAGATGTGTTGACATCTAAGACCACCACTGGCACTAAGGACTTCAAATATCATGCCAGAACTCACTACAGAGCCAAAAGGTCACACATCTGAAGTCAGATGATAACTTGGACTAAATCACAGCTAGCAGCAGAGAGGCCTTACCTGTGCCTTCCCTGACAGAAAAGCTGTAGCACAAGACACACCTCACTAGCTATCACACACTCTGTGAAGAAGGAAGCTATCCAAAACAAGGATTTACTCATTCCACTGTTCACAAAACTGTATTCCCCTCTGCTGTGAGATGGCCCAGTCTCACAAAATGGAGAGAGGATCTACCGCAGCGACACAAATTATCTACTCAAACAGCCTAGAGGCAGCTGTGGAAAAAAAAAAAAAGAAGTACAAGTGGTAACCCCGGCCAAAGTTTTTGCGTAGTATCCAGAAGTTGCAGAATTGCTCTGCAGCTGCCCAAACGGAGCCAGAAGGTAGAGGCTCTCAATAGGTTAAATAAAATCTAGCATCTCAAGGTGACCCACGTTAGATGCGGAAGACCAAAATGATCCCCAGACAACCTTTGTGAACGTACTGACTTTCAGCTGGCACAGTTATGACCACAGTATGTCTTCTGGATAAATGATCCATTGATCCATGGATAA
Organism: Falco cherrug; assembly: GCF_023634085.1. NCBI lineage: Eukaryota > Metazoa > Chordata > Aves > Falconiformes > Falconidae > Falco > Falco cherrug. The sequence goes on from NC_073701.1 coordinate 6,502,089, forward strand.
ATGCAACTAGATAGCGCTTTCAGCCATACACTGTTGCCTGATAACAAGCTAGAACGATTGTCCCGGACTCCTCCATTCAATGTCCAGAAGCACTGTCTTCAACACATTCATGTTTTATGAAGTCTCCTATCCAGCTACTGACCCCGTGCACTCAAATACAGAGGATAAACTCAGCATATTTTGTGGTGCAGTTGCAGGTACCCTCCTCACAAACTCATGTACCTTTTGTCCTTCAGAGGTATCTCAAATGGTGTCATTTCTGGGTCAGCTCTGGAAATTTCATCCTGGTCTTCTTCAGCACCGCCCTTCTCCAGGTCCTGGGCCCCATTTTGTTTTAAAACTGTTTTAAATAAAGACAACAGCCTTTTATGGACAGACAGCAAGGGCAGAGAAAGGGCAGCAACCTTACAGCAGGTATTCCTGCTACTCTTGTTAGATGAAAACTGCCACAAGTTTCCAACGTTTATGGTAAGCAACTGTGTTTCTTTAATTGTCATAGGTTAGTTAACGCAAATACAATTTTAGAGGATTAAAACAGCAAGAGACAAGTGAAAACTAATCTACTAAACCTAATGAAGGGTTAGAACTGAAACAACAGTATAACTTCTTGTTGCTCTACTGAGCTGAATTCTTAATAAAATGTCAAAAATATTTCCAGTCTGAACTGCATGCTGAATAGAATGCAACCACCTGAACAAATTGGTTTTATTGAGATTTTTCTAGAGTACAGGCAACTCATCTGCATTCAATCATTCTACTCTCCATGCTGTCATCAGGCTCAGAGATTTAGATGCTTTTTTTTTTTTTTTAAACAATCTGAATCAAAAGAGGTTGGTAGCACTAATGCAGAAGATTTAGATTCCACCTCTGCCTTTTTGGCAGTCTATCTTAAAAATAAAAAAATCAGCCCATAATTTTGTAGGTTTGCATTAAGCATAAGATGTCTGGAAACATCAGTATTACTGTTTGCACAATCCATGTCTGCTGAGTGTCAAACAGACACAGAACCAAGAAATTGCCCTTACCCAGAATGTTATGATTTAAGAATAAGGTGAGACAAGGTAAAGAACAACAAACAAAGAGAAGGGTTAAAAAAACCACAGCAGCCAGCACAAAGAAACAAGATGTTCCATTCTATTCTATTCAGCTGGTTTTGAATTACCCAGGCATGAAGAGCCGATAGGTTCTACCCAGGAGGAGAAATGTAAAATGTTTTTCTGTATTAAAGACATGTAATATGCCAAAACAAAATGGTTGCTTGAAACACATTTGATAGATGCTTTAATGGGTGATACACATGCTTCCATCTCACAGCGTAATGAGGTGATGAGTTATGAACATCTTTTTGTTTTGATATGAACTGATGAATGCAGAGGGAAAAGCTCCCCCCAAAAACGGATCCCTAACTTTTGTCAGCTAGAAAGAAGAAGGGACTGCAGAAATACATTACTAAAACAGACATATACTCAGTAAATTCTAGAGATCAAGTATTTTAGATCCCCACTTATCAGGTCCAACTTTCACTGTTAACAGTAACAGAAAATTTGCCAATGGTGTCAAACCCCCCCCCCCTCTATTCACTAAGTATTTAAGAAATAATGGAGTATGGTTTGGCTAATCAGACATCAGACCCAAGGTTGAGGCCTCAAGTTTGCCTCACGAGGTTTCACACCAAAATGCTCCACCTTCAAAAGCAACACTTGACAGTGTAATCCCAGTGTTTCCAGTGGTTACTGCACTTATTTCAGACATGAAACCCCCAAACACAGATTCCTCCAAAGCATGAACTACACTTGCCACAATACGGGCTGACACAGTAAGAAATTATCATGACCACCAAGAAGCCTACCTGCTGCTTCAGGATCTGAACGGCAGTCGTAACTGAAAACCAGGGCACAGCCTCGCTCTGTCACTTGGAAGGGAAAAAAGCTCTCAAAAATGTCCACTCCCCTTTCAATGCACTCAATCACTTCATCTGGTTTGCCTATGCCATGGATGATTCTGTAAGAGACACGCAAGAAGAAAAATCTAGAATATTCCGAGTAGAAGAAGCAAGCAGGCACCTGAAGGAAGAGATACGTGCAGTATGTGTAGCTTATCCCTGCAACTGCTAATCAGAAGGCAAGTGGGTACGGCAGTCACCGCTCAGAATCCTGCGCGCTTCCACCTCCCCATCTCCAACCTAGCCAGTACCTAGCAGGCTTTTCTTTATCTGCCATGTGGAAGACAGCAATAATCCCCCATTCACTGCAGGAAAAAAAAAAAAAAAATCATTCTGTTCATTATTTTGGAAGTTTTTTGGTTTCTTTCACACACTTAAGTTCACTTAGATTCAAAATTCACCTAGTATCTATGCCATAGAGCAGACATTTTCCTTAGTCATGTTTGTGCCCCAGGGGAAACAGCACTTTCCAGACACACGGACCCCTTTGCTGGGTAACTGTTTAGGGGACAGTCTAAAAAGACTTGCTCAAAAGCAGCAGAGACAGCAGCAAACAGCTGGTCAAAGATACAGTCCTTCAGGTGACTGACAGACATACCATACAGCACTTGGAGAACTACCTAGAGGAGAATGCACTAGTAACAAATGTCGCTGAAAAGAGAAAGTTCCTTGCTTTATTCTTCCCTCCTCTTTACACTCTTAGCTGTTCAAATGATTTATCCAGAAACCTGGGCTGTAACATCTCCTGGGACATGGCATTAAGAGCCAGGAAGAGCCCAGCTGGATTGCTATCAATGGTAATAGAGATCCTGCTGTTAGCCAGATTTAGCTGGCAGCTTCCCCGAGGGTGAGTGAGGCAGAAGAGAATAGAGCAGTGCCTGCTCTCCTGCAGGTGCATGGCTGGGCTGACAGCAGTAGAAGCTAATGTAGGGCAATGATCTAAACAGATAATTAGGAAAATACACAGGGGCTGATAAATGAAGTCACAAGGTGCCATTTTTAGTCACTTTTCTAAGTACTCCAATTAAATTGATGAGCACAGAATAAGGACGGGAGAAGTTTACAGCCTGAGTGTCTTATGTTTCAGGCACTCATGGCAGGGAGAAAATGATACTCAATAGCTAAATCAGTAGCTCTGCATATATGATCAAAACCCTTGCTAAAGCTTATCTCTGCACAGGGAAGGACAAGCATTTGTTCTTGCAAGGGTTCTGATGCTATTGAGAAGGAAAATAAATTTTACCAAGAGACTTCAGCATCTTTAGGTACATGAAAGGACTCTCAAGAGCACATTCATAAGATCATTTCACCATCACACAAAAATCAGACGCTTCTTAGGTGAAGCACAGAAAGCGTTTGTCTTCTACAGATTTTCATATTGGGATAGAACACAATTGCAAAACAACTTCTCCAGCCAGAATGGCAAGGGTGATTCAGGAAAACAGAATTGTCTGAAATTCACTTGAGGTGAATTACAAGAGCCCCTAGGGCTAACCAGCTTTCTTCCAACAAAGAGGTCAGAAATGCCTGTCTTAACCCGAAAAGCAAACTATTTGATAGATGAGGCAGATGCACTGGTAGCCACTAAGGTTAGCTGAGCAGATTGGACTCTATTGCTCCCGGGGGATCTTTTAAGTAGCTCAGCCAGACAGAACGGCAACAACACAGCAAGCCTTCTAATTGTCAGGAAAATTCAAACCCCAGGTATCGCTAAGCATGAACAAACGGCAACACCAGACACATGCTTTCGCATTTAATTTCCTTTTGAACACCATTAAGTCAGAGCAATGCTTAGCTAGCAGAGGGCAGCAGAAAGACAACGGGGCCCGAGTCACTCCTCAGGAAACGATGAAAAAAAAAAAAAAAGCACTCATACCACTTCTGTCACAGCTGCTCTTCTAAAAGCAACCCATGCAAAAGCCAGCAAGCTCAACCCAACTTTAAGCAAGCCCTCCACTTCTGAACCACTAGCAAATATTAGCACATATTTTCTGGAAGTCTTTATTTACTGTTAGTCATTTAGAAGATACAAGAAAGCTGCCACTCCTGTCCAGTCTCTGGCATGGATCTAACAGGCATAACTAACAGAACACACAACGATCTGCACATTATGCCAGTCCAAGCAGAGAACATACTTGTTCTGGGCCAGGCTGTGCCACCCCCTGGTAGCTCACAGGCTCAGGCACTAGGGCAGAGTTGGCTGCTGTAAGATCGTGTAAGCACCGGCTCGTTCTGTCAGCACCCCTTTCTGCTCTCCTCCAGTTCAGGCCAGAGAGAACTGGAAACATGACAGTTTTTCTGAGAAAAGGTTCCTGTAAGATAGCTTGGTAAGAATGTTCTTGTTTGAGCTGAACTTCAGGCAAGCCATGGCCTCAGAAGCCAAATGCAAGCAGCACAGACATACCCTACCTGTAATTCTCCCTAAAATAAGTAAAGGTTACCTGAACTAAAACCTTGATTATTCTCTAAACGTAGAGAATACTCAAAGCCACAGCGTGAGCCCAGCTTCAGCTAGAAATTGAGACAGAGGTTGAAGACTGCAGCCTGACAGGGGTAGAATTTATGCAGCCTGGCACACGAGCAGAGCTATGCAATACAGTGATTATTTCCCACAGTGACACTGCACAGCAGCCTGCAGACACTCCTCATGATAGGACAGATGGACTTCTTGGGATGTTGCCCACACAACTTACCTTGGTTTATCCTCTGGCAGTTCTGCTGTGACAGAAGCTATCAGTTTCAACTTGGTCTCTTTGGCCATGGCACATCCCTGAAAACCGTCTAGCAGAAAGCCACCCACCGGTCGCTTGGCAGTCTCCCTGGCTGATCTGAGCCTCTCTTCCAAGATATCTCCACCTTCAATTGCCCCAAACATCACACTTCCTTGTAGTTCCTGGCCCAGGAGAAAGCCACAAGCATTAGAGCACGCTCTGCCAAAGACACACAAGACATCTCACAGCCCAGATTCCAGGTGCCCTGCATTCCCAGGAACTTGCCAGAGCCACAGTGTTTCATCCATGTAAGACTACTCCCCACAAAACAGTGTACGGTAGAAACGGGATTAAGAGAGACAAGATTCTGCTCCTTACCTCGACACTAACTCACTGTGAATTTTGGTGCCATTCTTTCCACCTCCCTATAGAAGGCAATAACCACAGAACATCTTTGTACGTGGCTTTTTATAGATGGCCCCTCAGCACTACATGTGTCAGTGCAGAATACAAAGCAGGTGCCATTATCCTGGCTGTCAGACACCAGATTTTGAAATTGATTGCTTTTCAGGGAATGCCAGTATCAGCTGCTGTCACCCATTTTCCTTTGTAGTACAGACTCAGATAGTATGTTCCCTTTCACCAAAAAGGGGGGAATTTTCAAAGCTGTGGGAAGAAATAAAGAATAGCACTGGCAAATTTTAGCAAGTCCCCCCTCACTTGGAACTGAGGGGGCTTCAGAGAAAAAAGATGGGTTTTCTCAGTCTGAATGAGAAGATCCTACTTTGCCCATGTATATAGCGTGAAGGTAAGTGGGGAAAAAAATGCACTGAAGTCCAAAAGTGGAAAAAAAATCAGGAAAAAAATGCCCAGGATGCAGCACAGACTGAAAAGCAGCTGCGGTGCTACTGCCCTGATATTTCAGGGATCTTACCGGTGATTTTTCTAGCAGCTGAAGACATACATCCAGGAAGGAAAGTGACCTATCCACAGACTTCTTGGCTCTTTTTCTGCCAGCTTCACCAGAAATAGTGTCTCCATCAGAGATGCACTGGAACCAGTCTGGCTGGATGGCCCGCTGGATGTCCATGAACTTGGAAGCTGTCACTTCCATACGCCCCGAGCTTCCCCACAAGGACACCGTCTATCAAGGAAGAATAGGGATGAACACTAGTCACAAAGGTTAACAGATCTTCATGGTCAAAGGGGAGAAGGAATTGTTCTGGTGAAACACCAGATACTGGAACGATACTTCATCGATAAGTTCTCCAGAAGCACGGCTCAGATAATCAGCTGCACTTGGCACAATGAGTGAAAGGAAATAAATAACTGAACTGGGATTTCTGGGATACTCTTTGGTGAAACCATCACACTCGACACAGCGACTTCTCCACATGTTTACAAGTCTCTGAGATAGAGCAGCTGGCCTATCATCACACAAATTAGTGGCAGATTTGGAAAAAATAAAAAAAAGAGAGATTTAATTCTCATCAAACTTCTGTTGTCATCTCATAAAAAGTGGCAAAGGCTGCAATGGGAAATACAGCTCACTGGTTTTCTGTACCCAATGCAAACCCAAAAAACTATTTCCTCTTCCAAGCAGTGAATTCATACCATCCATTTAAATATATCTTTATATATAAACTACACAGATATAACCAGGAAGAATACAAAAGGTTGTTAGGCAATTCAATCTCAGAATCCGATTTTATTTTAGGCCCCGAATCCAGCCACTTAAGAAGCAATTGAAACACCAAGCACAGCTTTCAAACCAAGCTAATGTAAGAAATGGCAGGTAACTCATTAGGATTTCACACAAAGTCTTCTCAGTCTCTTCATATGCTTTCCATTCTGCGTACACACATGGGTCTCCATCTTCCTTGTTACCATGTTACCCTTGAAAGATTTTGATTTTAAAGCAAGACAAAAGCACCTGCATAGAGAGGTTATGTTACCTGAACACCTCTGGGCTGGCAGATGTCACCATTCAATTCACTGAACATTTAGATTCACAAAATATTTCTCCAGCCACTGCAACTATGCACGCTACCACGTTTATTCCTATTCTGCAGAATCTGTAATTAACCTGTGAGTGCAGCTTGGCAGTTGCTTTTGTGTTGTATTATTGTTACACTTGCAACATTGCTGCTCCAAAATTTTAAAGGAGTATTCAAGGAGGTTAAGTAATAGTCTCGAGCCCTTTAGAAGTCAGCTCTTTTCATCTGCAGCTCCCTTAGTGCTTTCTTAAATGAGGAACCGTTTTCAGCTACCAGAAATAGCTTATAGCTTGAAGTGATATGTGGACTTTTTGGGATTTGAGGGTTTAAACACATTCTCCTAGCCTATGCCAGACAGACAGATTAAGCAGCACAGTTCTCATGCATACTAATTCACAAACTGAATTCGATCAGCTGATGCAAAAAATATGAGCAGAGTATTTTTTTTGGTCTGGTCTCCACAAAAACTAGAAGGATTGCGCAAATCAAATACACTACATATCTGTTGTCCATCCATCTCTCCTGATTACTTTTGGCCTCATCAGCTAATTTCACTAAATTTGAATAACAAAGAAACAGACAGAAGTCTCCAAAGTAATAATAATTTTGTAAATTTCCCATAAAAAAAAAAAAAGAAGAAAAGCAACTCTAAAGGAAGGAGATCCCAAATTAGCATCTGCAGAGCAACTGGAACACAGCAGCTGTATGTTGTGCTGCAGCAGCATGTTGGCCAGTTACTTCCTGCTGCTTCTTATGTGAGAGCATCGAGGAACAGCTGGTGCAAGCAGGCGGAGGAAAGTCAGAAGTGATTAAGCCAAAGGGCACAGAGTGTAATCAAGTCTAGTTACCTTCATTCTGCTCTCCAGGGGAAAAAAGCCGCTTTAATAAATAAAATAGCCATAAGGCTTAGAGAACTGAGCATTACCCCATGATCATTTAAATCCAGCCTGTGCCTGGTTTTCTGGCACAGAATCCAGAGCTTTCTGTCTCACTGCTTTCAAAAAGCTTTCCTAAGTATTTGTTAGCACAGAGCCAGCTGCAGAAGGCCTTGCAACAAGGTGATAAAAATCTCCACCAGCTTAAAAAAAAAAAAAGTCAAATCAAACCTGCAACGCCCAGGCTTAGCTCACTGCTATCACCTGATAGCTGCACAATGATGAGACAAGCTTCAGGCAATTCCTTCCCTGCAGAGACAGGACTCAGCCTGGATCCCAGCAGCAAAGAATACACACTGATAGCTGGATGGCAGTAGCTCTCCTCTGTCGTTCAGTGACCTTTCACCAAACCTGGCTGTACCCACACAGGCCTTGGGACTGCCCATACCTGAGCAGGTACCAGGAGTGGCCCCTCCAGGCCAAAGCTGTGGCAGGCAACAGGTAGTGCAGGGACCACACAGGGAAGGTGGGTGCCTGTGGGATGGAACAGGCAAACATCCACAATGCTACGCACTCCTGGATTGCCAAGCCACCTTCCTGCAGGAATACTAAGTTCTTCCTCTTTGTTAGCCTGTAGCAGACTGTAAATACACACGTAGGAGTTCAAGTTTGTTTGCTTATCAGTGGCATCACCATAAGCTTGTACAACATAGAAGCTAATACATATGTATTTTCTTTTACTACCATATTAACCGCAACAGCATGGGAGTCCAGAGCTCCCCTTTCTATCTGAATTGCCACTTAACTGTTCAGAGAGCACACTGAAAAGTAAAAAGTGTGCAGCTTTATTTAGTTGGAGGTATGAGCACATACATGATATTCTTTTTTTGTGCAAAGATTTAATTTTCTATAAAGCATAACAAAAAATATTGTGGCCTTCTAAGCACACGCACACAGGTGAGGGGAAGACTGACAGCTTTCTTTTGGGAACTTTAAGTGGCCTCTTTCAAGTCTTTATAGTTACTGTACCTTGTTAGTGTTGTAGCCAGATGGACAGGGAGTGACCGGGTCATGAAGGGAGCAGTACAGCACCGTGTCTGGCATCCCTAGGAACAGAGCAACAGACAGAGAGCAGTTTCATGAACCAAAGCTAATGCAAAGATGTGGTTTGTAAATTTGCAGAAGGGAACAGGGTATTCTCCCACTGACAAGTATATCCATTCTGACAAAGACAGTATTGTTCATTCGATCCCTCAACACCAAAGGTGGCAGACTTTTTCCCCTTTTACTAGCTGCAGGGAGGAAGAGCGCAGCATCAGGACAAACCATCAAATAGTAATACCCTTTGGTTCTGCAGCCTACATAGCTCCTTTGAGATTTATTTATGTTTCTTCTTGATTAATACTCCTGCTACTAGAATTTGGCAGACCCAACAGCTGACTCCCTTGACCACTCACTAATACACTGGAGACATCTGACACTTGACATAACCTAAACCAAGCAACAACCTCAAGCCTAGAACTTTTAAGGCAGGACAACATACAGTGAGAGAACAGATGAGCCACACAAATTAGAAATCTATCATCCCTGCCAGACTGGAGATTTCAAATACCAGAAAGCTAGACAGTGTATCTCAATGTCATACAGTTTTCACAGGTCGTCACTGAAATTGGTGAAGCCTCCAAGAAGTTTCAGATAAAGAGACTTTCAATCTTTCTTGAAGGAATAAGTTGTCCAAATGCAGTCAAGGCTTACTAGAAGTTGGGGGTAAACTTCCTTTGGACATTCAAGCCATAACTTTGCTTATATAGCGAAATGCATGTCCAAATTTTGATGTGCTTTTTTTTTAAAAAAAAAAACCACCAAGAAAAACTTGGTCTCTGTATATAGGAGAGAAATTATTAATCACTTTTTTAAAAATTATAATAAATTACATTATTTTATACATTCATAATTATGTGCAACTAACACATACAAAACATTCATAAAATACCTCAGCTTTGACACAAGCATTAGCAACTCAAAAGTTGTTTTTTCTTGCAAAGTCCGCTAGATTCCATATACAAAGAACTGTCCTTAAATTATACACATTAAAGACATGCCATCACTTTGACAGGATTTACAGGATTTACCTTACACCAAATGTAGCCCAAGATCTGCAGACAAACAAAGCGTCCCAGAGATGCTTGCTGACTGGGCTGATCATCCTCCAGTTCTCTGAGCTACCTCCCCAGATATAAATACAGGCTACGATACACATATTCACACAGATGTTAACTCTGCATTCGCTGTGCGTTCAGGTTCCTTCACCACGTGAGCCTGACAACAGTGATCTTGGCTGCACAATGCATGCGGTCATTTACTGCTCTGATACGACAACGATAGGAAAAACCAAAATAGTCACAAACACAGGAACTGCTGCTTTACTCATTCTTACCACCAAGGTGTCGAGGTAAAGACTTCATTCAAGAATTGCTCCAAGAATGGAGTACAGGGACTGATGAAGATCACTACGTCTCAGAGCAGTAGCTGAGCACTATGGCAATGTTGACTGTTTTGTGTTTGGCTATCCATAGGTAAAACTGAGTTTATTTCTAAAACAGACCCTTTAACATGGAAAAAATGAAAGAATAATACAGGGAGCAAGTACAGTCCAGCTGCTAAACTGACAGGAACAAAGAACAGCAGAAAAATTAGCTTCTCCACCTGCTTCTTTAGCTCCTCAAAGCTCCTGCAAATCCAACATGGGTTCTTCTCCTAACACCTTCTCAGAACATCAATAGCTCAGAGGCAGAAGTGTCCACCAGCTGAGACTGATTTAATGTGGGATGCTTTGTCTGTTTATTCTTCATACTAGATGAAGACCTCCTCTTGGAAATATTTAGATGAAACCAACTATTTTATAAGAATCAAAAAGCCAGCTTGAGCAGATAGATACTCCCAGGAAATGTATTTGAACAGCTGTATGGGAAAGGCCAATTTCATGAGAATTTCTAATTCTCCTCATCAAAATTAGTCAGAAATTGCACCTGGCAAGATTCATTTGCAGCAGTGACTGGGGGCTACAGTAAAAATTCTCTCAGTTCTAGTCTCAACTTTTGGCCTGAGCCCATCCCAGTCAGTGCTGAAGCCCCCAAGGGGAAGGCTGGGTGCAGAAAAAGAGAAATAAAGCAAACCCACGCATTTTTGTAGCCTGTTTGAAGGATTTCTGCCCATACTAGTGACAACACACTATTTCAAGTCTTCCTTAGCGTCACTTAGAGTGGGAAAATGCCTACGTGTGGAAAGCCTACGCCTAAATCTTTCTGCCTACTGTACTGCCTGGAAACACACCAGTGGGATCCACCTGCATTATCACTCCAGACATGCAAGCAGACACGCATGCTTTACCTATAAATTTTGCAGCTCCTTCTTTATAATCTTCCAGGACATCATGAAGTTCTGCCCTGCATCCAGATACAGAAACACATTAATTAAGCAAACAACTGTGAAGAAAGATCAGTGGTTTCATAACTAAGGCTTCTTTTGCCATACTGATGTGTTGTCTGAACTTGGATCGGTTTAGGCACCAAGAGTTGCCACCCAGCTATCAGGCAGCAAAGCAGGGACAGACAGAACTAAATGCCAGCGACCATAGAGTCACAGCTTACAAGATGCTCGAGAATCACAGCTTATGTGCCAGGGGAGCCATAATTCCGTGGCAAAAAGGCAGAGCTTTTACCCACACCGACCAGTGACCACTAACTTGCTGGACAGCATGAAGTCACGCAGTGACTTTCTGGGGAGCATTACTAGTGCATCACTCGACTACACTAGTTAGGGAGGGGAGAGCTTCTACCAAGCTTTATGATGTTAATTTTTCCTTTCAGTTGCCACTTACCCAACTCGTTTTGAGAGTTAGCTCTGTCTAAAGCTGGTTATTCTGCTGGGGAGAAGGCTGTGAGGTCGCTAAGAGGGGTTTGGCCAAAACACGCTCAGAAACGATGCCGCCCTCTAGGCCTCTTGACCTGCTTTCCACCCAGGCACGCCACCTCCCTTCGATGGGGTAGCAACCGACCTGGACACGGGGCCTTGCACCGGGAAGGCGAGCAGCCCGCCCGCCCCCTGCAGCGCCGCGGAGCCCCCCACCCCCCGCGCCGCGGTACTCACAGGGCGGGCAGGCCGAGCTGGGCCACGGCCGGGACGCCGCCCACCTCCTGCAGGGTGTCGTGGGTGAGGTGGGGCGCGGAGCCGGTCCGCGTGTAGAGCAGGCAGCCGGGCAGCGGCAGGGCGGCCGCCCCGCTCCGGCCCAGGCCCGCCAGCACCCCCAGCCGCCCGCCGGCCGCCCCGCACAGCTTCACCCTCATGGCGGGCCCCGCCGCGCGCTACCGGCGGGCGCGGGGCGGGGCCGGGGCGCGGGGCGGGGGCGGGGCGCGGGGCGGGGGCGGGGCGTCGCTCCCCGCCCGCCCCAACCGCCTCACGCCACGTCATCAGCCCGCGCCGGCGGGAGCGGCCGCCCCTCGCGCGGGGGCAGCGGCGTTGCCATGGCGAAGGCGCCCCCGGCACGCTGCGCCCTGCGACGGGACGCGGAGGTGCCCGGCGCGGGCGCGGCCATCCCGGGGCACCGGCACCGGCTGTGCCGCTGGCGGCGCCTCACCGCCGGGGCCAGCCCGAAGGTAACGGGGCCTGAGGGGCCGCGGGTGCGGCGCGGAGAGCGCTAGGGGGCGCCGGCCGGTCGGGGCTCGCCCTCGCACTGAGGGGACGCGCCACCGCCAGCCCCCAGCGGCGGCTCCAACGGCCCCAGCGGCGCGGGGAGGGCGGGCCGGGCCCGCGGGATCCCGGGCACTTGGAAGAGGAGGGTCGGGCTCAGGGAAGAGGCGTGCCGGGTGGGCAGCGGCCGTGCGGTTTGCCAGCGATGGGCAGCCTGCGCTGCGCTCCCGTGGGTGGCGGCGTTCAGCTCTGGGTCCGAAAAAGGAGACAGGTGATTGCAACGCTATTATTATTTTTTTTAAAAAAAAAAACGTATTTCCAGCCCGGTTTTGACCCTGATAACTTGGAGCACAGGGTCAAGGTGAGGTAACTTGCACGGCAACTCAGGAGTAAGGGACCTTGTTGCTATGTGTAAAACTCACGGGTCACACACAGGACTTGCTGTTGGGCAGTACTGCGGCTTGTATGTATAGGCAAGTAATGCAAGAGATTTACCCTAAAGCATGATCGCCTGCATCTACAACCACCTGAGATGAAGGAAAATGAATTCTAGGGTCAACGTCCTTTTGTTTTCCTTCCCTGGGACCTGTCATGGTTTAACCTCAGCTGGCAACCAAGCACCACACAGTTACTCACTCCCCTTCACCCAGAGGGACGGGGAGGAGAATCGAAAAGGAATGTAAAACTTGAGGGTTGAGATAAGAACAATTTAATAGGTAGAGCAAAAGCCATGCACGCAAGCAAAGCAAAGCAAGGAATTCATTCACCGCTTCCCATGGGCAGGCAGGTGCTCAGCCACCCCCAGGACAGCAGGGCTCCATCACATGTAACGGCTACTCGGGAAGACAAATGCCATAATGCCAGATGTCCCACTTCCTTCTTCCCCCAGTTTATATACTTAGCATGACATCATCGGGTCAGCTGTCCTGGCTGTGTCCCCTCCCCATTTCCTATGCCCCCCCCCCCAGCCCTCTCACTGGCAGGGCCCAAGAAACCAGAAAGCCCTTGACTTTGTACGGACATCACCCAGCAACAACTAAAAATTTCAGTGTTATCAGTTATCAACGTTGTTCTCACATCACAGCCAAAACAGAGCACTGTTGTAGCTACTAAGATGGAAGTTAACTCGATCCCAGCCGAAGCCAGGACAGCACCCCCCATGCTCCACTGCCCGCAGGCAGGTAGGGGTGTGCATGTGCCTCAAAGGCCTCTGGCAGCAGCCGCTCGGGTTGCCCGAGCGCAAAGGGAAGAAGTTCTGCAGAAATGCAGGCGGTCTGGGGTACAGGTGTTAACATGTGAAAACACAAGTCACATGTCAGAACCATTTACACCTTAGAGGGATGAATACGGGACAGAAAATCACTCAGACTGTTTACACGGTGGCCAGCCTGGTTAAGACAAAATGCTGAATACAAATTTCATGGTGGTTGGTGGGGACTAGCTGAACAAGTCACCATCCAGCTCCCAGGGGCTGGGTGTTTGCATTCTCCCTGTGTGTTCTCCAATCACTATGATTGGCACTAATTGCCAAATTAATGATTATTACTTAATGATTTCCAAGTCCAGTATTTCCAGTGGGAGAAACGTGTTTCAAAAGAAATCTGTCTTAGAACAGCTATGCTGTCTTGTGTGATATTCCCACTGATGTTTGCTCTCTCTGGAGGAGAAGCATGGATGTAAGAACTTTAAAAATTAATATCTAGCAATCCTTAAAAATATTTTCCTTTTTTTTAATTTAAAGAGAATGGACCAAGCCTCTGAGTATGCTGTCTCTGAAGCTTTTTCCCTTCAAAAGTTAAGGTATCCACAGAGGCCTTGTGTTCCTCTGACAAGTTTGGAAACTGTGGAACGGCTGCAAGATCATGATGAGGCCTGTGAGGAAGGTGAGCTGAAATACTGCCTGCCACGAGATGCCTAAAGTGAACTGTTCTTGATCTAGTGTTGTGGTTCTGGTCTGAACAAGCTCTTGCAAGGCTTGAGACTGTAAGAGTCAGTTCATAGTAAGATGTCTTTCATCTGATGGAGAGAGGCATAAGAAGAATCAGTTGCTGGAGTTCAAGGTAGATCTTGACTAGCATACCTAAGAGAAGGATAAATTCTCTGTCTCCTGGCAATTTCAGGTCAAGACAAGGGTGAATACCTCCCCTGAAAACACACTGTATGGCCAAATACAAGTTAATGGGTCATAGGGAACCAGGTAAAATTACCTGACAGATTTTTGATAGTGGGCCAGATGTGAAAATGGAGTTGCTCTGTGTAACTTTCGCATCTACAGATAATTGTGTGGTTTTGCTTTGATTCCCATGCAAAATTTTCCTTACTAATTAGCTAACTAAATATTCCCTTTGTAATGCCTGCAGAAACAAACGCTTACTGAAATTTGAAAGTAAAACTGCAGTACATTAAAAAAAAGATGGGGAAATGATCTCCTATCAGTGTTAGAAGTACATCTGCAGTGTAAAAAGCTGACAGGAGGCAAGATTTTAAAAACTGAGTTAACCATTCTTTTAAGACTCAAAAGTGAGCCTTATAGAATGGAATGAAGACACGTCTCTAGAGCATCCACTTCAATACAGGAAGTCAGTATTTCACTTATACTCATCAAGGGTTCAACTAATAGCGTGGAATACACATATCTGCTTACAGTGCACTCTCTGAATGCATTATACAGCACAGTGACTCGAAAGGAGCTGTCTTTGCAACTGCTGGAAAAGTTGCTTGCTTTCCTCGTGTTTCTTTATTATTGTTGTTTGCCTTTCTCTCCTAGGGTTTTCCTTTTTATAGCTACCAATCCCTCAGGATTGTTCCTACCTCACTGAAATCTTTTTATCTGGAACCCATGATTAGAATACTTAACTTCACATAGTCCACTTTGTAAAGAAAGGTATCGATAAGAGAAGTGCCAGAACCCATTTGCTGAAGTTACAAGGAGCTCACATTTCCCAGTCAAAAAAGTAACTCCTCCCCAAATGATAAGCTGTTTTCCTATCTTCTTTCTGTTATCAGTTGTATTTCCTTGTTCCTGAGCTGGCCTGAGAGATTATGAAAGAACAAAAGTGATTTGAAGGACAATAAACATTACATTTATGTTTTCTTAAAAAAAACCCGCCCCATTTCGAGGAAGTTTTTAAAAGGCTTTGTTGCATTAGAAATACCAGGACTCAACGGGAACATCTTCATTTTGTGTTAGACGTAGAGATTTGGAGCAGCTGCTTCCTCTTGTTTATTGGCTCTGTACCTTTACAGGGGATGACTTGCACTACAGCGGCTGCTGAGATCCCTGCTCTTTGCCCATCCTCACAACATGGATAGCTCAGGATGGCCCAGCTTCTCGTAGGGCTGCTCTTGATGCCGTGCAGTTTACAGCCCTGCATTCGGCTTCAGGAAGAGTTTGGCCACCCATGCAGCAAGGCCAGGTGGTTTGCTGAGGCAGCAGCCACGTTAGCTGTCCTTGCTTTTGAGTAGGAACTCTGTAAAAGTAGTTTTTGCGTTTTTCCACAGGAGAGTGGAAATACAAGTAAAGTCCATAGAAGGACTTCATACTGAGTTGTTCGTTAGGCATTTGAGCTCACTGAGGAGTACCAAATCCATCATGTGTGCACTCCTGTAGTTGCAGTCTTAATGCTGAGTACAGGTAGTCTCCAGTGAAGCTTACCACCTGACAGACTTGTAATTTAGACTCACCAGTTGTTCATGGAGCTGCGATACTTGCAAAGGTTAGCCTGTACACGTGAAATGAACATTTGTCCAAACATTGGTTCTTTTTGTATTTAACATCTGACGTGTATGTGGAAAACATCTAAGTGTCTGCAAGTGCAGTGGTAAAACATATGAAAGCTATCTGAGGCATGAATTACCTCATGTGAATTCCGTCTCCTTGATAAATGCTATAATAATCACGAGTGATCTAAATGTCCACAGAATCTTGTAGGAAAAATGAGGTGAAGAATTCATTTGGTACACGTGACAGGGAAAAAGTTTACCACTTTCTCTTCCTATTCTTTTATTGATCGAGAAGATGAGAACAGAACTGTTAGCCTTATTCCATTTTCTGTTGCAGATCAGCTTTCAGTCATTTTAGACAGCCTTCCCAGCATGTGATACAACTATTCCAGAGATAGAGTCTTGCTAGTTTACACTTACCTATATATTTTTTAAGCAAATGAAGTCATTGGTCTTTTTCCTTATGATAGCCCAGCAGCTGCTCAGTAACTGGATGAAGTCCAAACTGCAACTGGAGCAGATGAGTGATGGAGAAGAGGAAGTTGACTCTATCCTCTTGGAAAAGCCTTCTGCAGCCCCTCTGAAGCATGAGCAGTTTGATGGTGAGCACAACAAAGGAGTTCCTGACATCCTTTGTGAGGTTGTGCTGGGAAAGGGAGCCAGGTCTCATGGCTTGTCATACTGAGAGATAAAAGTTGCTTTGAGGCCAGGGTAACAGGCTCAGTAGAAACAAGATCAGAGGTGATGATTTTTCTGCCCTAGCTCTTACAGCAGCTTGCCGTAGGGCTGCACAAATGCGCCTCATAAACATTCGATGTCTCCCTTTGTAAAAGAGAAATCATATTTCTTTTGTGTATAGGTATTTGTGAGGCCTGTCAAATTTATACAGCCATTTGAGATGCTCAGAGGCAAGGCAGTAAAAAATGGTTGAAATGCTGTTACTGCTTTAGTGTGTTCAATGGGAGACTGATTAAGACTCTTTGGGGATAAATGGAGTGCAGTCAGTGTGTCCACTTCCATGATAAATGCATTCACAGTCTGGGAAAATGATCCCTTTAATTGTGTTAGGCTTTGTGATCTGAGACAGAGGGGTTTATTCATTTCAGACTAGCCTGAGAGAATCTGAATTCCTCATTTCAGACTTGTGCCGCTATCTGGAACATGAAACGGAAAGTTTTTCTGTCCAAGAATACCTACAGCATCTTTTGCAGAGTGAAGTTGTGAATGGTGGGATAGTGGAAGACCTTAGACTTGAAGATATCAAGGAAAAGAAAAAACTTGCAGATC
Source organism: Falco cherrug (assembly GCF_023634085.1). Taxonomy (NCBI): domain Eukaryota; kingdom Metazoa; phylum Chordata; class Aves; order Falconiformes; family Falconidae; genus Falco; species Falco cherrug. The sequence goes on from NC_073701.1 coordinate 6,519,313, forward strand.
CACGAATAATCATGGAGCTCAGACACAAGCAGGTGCGAGCAGGCAAGGCAGCACAGTTAAAAGGAGTAAGATGAAGGATTATAGGATTACAGTAAATGCTCAGTGATACTTCCCCTGTATTCTCTCCCAACCTGCAATAATCTCTGACTTGGAGGCAAACACCTGAAGATACTCTTCCGCAGTTTAGCTGAATTTCTGCGTGCACATTAGCTATTACAGTAGCTTGCACAGTCAACTTTCACTACGTCTGTTAAGGTTTTCCCCCCTTTCTGAAGACTGACAGGAAAAGCTGCCATGGCAGTCTGAGTTCTGAGTAACACTTGTTTAACCTCACTCTCTTGAATGGAACTTTTTTGCTGGTCTGAGAACAGAACCTGCCCAGTCAGTGCCAGCTATAGATAGGGTTGCTTGCTTCATGTGAAAGGTGGCTTGTAACCCACCCTGTCAGTGTACAGTGAACCTCAAATTCTTCAGCCTTTGGTATCTGCTTTGACTTTTGCTGATTTCCTCCTTCCCAGGTGAAAGAAAACCGAATGAAGCGTCAGAAGGCATTAGAGCTTCAGAGACAAGAAAAGTCTCTGAAGAGATTAGCTCTGTCTGAGGCCAGGCTCCAAGCACAGGAGGAGGACAGAAGGAAGGCACTGAAGGCCAAGAAGGAGGAGGAGGAGATCCAGAGGGAAATGGTGAAGCTGCGAAAGGAAATGGCTGAGAAGAGGCATACTATGGCAGAAGCACGGAGAACGTAAGAGGGAGAGGGGGGCATGGAAATAACCGTATGAAGAACGCTTATCAGCTCCTTTGGCTAAATGTAAGAGGAGTGGTGGTCCCAAAGGAAACATCTGTTGTTGCTCTGTCTTCAGACTCTCCCAAAAACTTTTATTTCTTTGTCAATGGCAGTTTATCATTAGTGGGAAGATGGGCTAAAGGTACCATTAGCCTTCCTTTCAGCCATTACTGTACTGAATCACAAAGTAGGAGCATGTTTGCACCACCATGCATTCCTTCCATCAGCTTTGTGGCCGCATCAAGCCTTGGTAGTGTGTAATGCAGCATGAAAGCCAGCACACATGCTCCCTCTCTCCCCTTCCCTCCCCGTCCTCCCCTCCCCAGCACTTACAATACTTCCTCTGCTATGAGAATAAACAGCATTTTTGCTGAGGATTCTGCAGAGACATTATTTTTGCTTCTGCTGAGCTTGAACTGTCAGAGATGTGACTCGTAGGGATGCCGTTTATTTGCTTAGGCAGCCCTGAGATCCTAAATCTTCTAATGCAAGTGCTTTGTTGAAATCTTACAGTTTTCTTCTGCATGCTACACTTTGGAAACACTCCAGACTTTTTAAACCATGACAGAGGCTGTTTTCTAAGAAGGCTGAGTTAAATAATCAGCAGCTTTCGAAGCTGCAGGGGTGGTTCTCTTAGGATTGGCCAAAAAGAGAGTGGAATCTGAGCTACAATACTTTTCTCGTTGTATTAGATCTGTATGTTTGTTCATTTTCCAGGGAGGGGAAGAGACAAGAAAAAAGTCAGAAGTTGTCAATGCAGGAGGTATCTATTACTGCATCACCACTCCTGGTCCCGAAGGAGGAGGAGCAAGGAGAGGAGAAACAGAGAAAGGCTCAGGAGCTGTTGCGCAAGATTCACACCAATAAGCAAAGAGTGAGCATCACCCCTCTTTGTCTGAGACCGAGTTACCTGCCCTCAGCTAACATTTGCAAAACTGAAGTAAAAAGTCCTGGTTATCAGAATTTTTTACTCCTTCCAAGCTGTCCTTCTGATACCAGGAAAGCAGAAGAGCAGGGCAAAAATGATCTTGTAAGACTAGGAGCGAGAAATCCTGAGCCTCCATCCCCACTGTGTCTGTGCCTCAAGTGTACTCAGTGGGAGTTTCACTTAGAATTGTGGAAAAGATGTGGTGCTCAGGACAGCTGTGAACATAGAGGCTTCTGCATTTGAGAAATAGGCAGATGCACAGAGGAGGCAGTGGAGCAAGATTTATTTTCCCTTGAGGAAGAAAGTAAAAAGGGGGAAGTGGCACAAAAGGTCCTGAGAAGACCTTATTGTGTGCATGGGAAGATATTTTAAAGATTGCCTTGCAGATCCTGGTGCAGGAGCAGGGAGAGGAAAGGGAAGTGCTGAGGCCTGGAATGAATTTTGAAGTGGGTCTCCCAGAACTGAAGTATGCCAGCACATCCACAGTAATGGGTTCCTCAGGGATCCACTCCCACTGGGGGCAGCAGGATATTCTGTGATATTGCAACAGCTCTTTCGAGGCAAGCATGCAGACTTTAGTAATTTCTAGTAGGAACCTATTTCTTTTACCCTCATTATCCTGTCACCATGGCCAGCTCTGGGTTAAACACCTAATTGTATCAAATACTTGCAATTAAAGAGCAATGTTTTTGTACTGAATTAATTTTATATGGGCAGTTTCAGCAAAGGGAATAAATTTCCCTGAGTGCAGGTATGAATGCCACCCATCAGATAATGGTTTTAATTAATAGATCAATCATCATTAACGCCTACTTATCTACATCTAGAATTTCTTTTATAGAAGAGTCCCACAGCTTTTATGGTGATTCTCCCCATGGCTGACTTCATCTGCCCGTCTGCTGGATTTGAGCTTGCCTACTGTTTAGCGGTACACAACCTCTCTCCAGCCCAATTTAAGCTATGAAGATAAGCCTGAATGAAACCACAGAACAATTTAGGGCTGGCATAATGTGAGAAGCCAGGGCTTAGCTGAGCTAAGCAATAGTGACACTCCGATTATTTTCCTAAAGCAGAAAGAAATGGCTAATGCATTGCATTTTGTCCGTTTTGTAAGTCTCCATTTGGAGATTTCAGTGAGTGAGAGGAATGCAATTAAAACAAGGCATTACGACAAAGGGGAACAGCTGAGTCCTGTGAGTTGACCCACTAGGAGGATCAAAATGAACAGTGTTGCGGTGACAGGGCTAGAATCATGGGGTAGATTAGATAGCAAATTGCTGTTCTGTACAATGTAAATCACTCCCAGAGGCAGCGAGTCTAATTACACAACAGGGGAAAGGTTTGGCTTCATGCTGGAACAAGGGTGAGCTTAGGTTGTGTCATAAATTCATGCTGGGAAGTATCTTAATTTTTGTCTAAGTTAGAAAAAAACACACCAAAAAACAAGTGGCCCATGGGAGATATTTGTGAACTGTTCTCAGAAGTGTTTGTAACTGTAGCATCTTAAAGACATTTTCTAGATTTTGAAATTACTTTCCTCTCTAGAACTTCTATGATCCTCACCCATTTTATTCCTTTATACTTGGTGAACTAAGTGCATTTCACTCAAAAGCATAAAGCCCCATGACGTTATCCTTCTAGTCCCTTTCTGCTTCTTGTAGAAGACCTGTACATGCTCTGCACTGGGTTTTTTACCCTCAAGGTAATTGTTGAAAGTGGGGATACTAAAAAGAATCTCAAAAAGGAAAGTCAAATAAGGGGAAGGGTTGAGAAGATCAGCATTTGTGTGACGGGCTGTACCTTCTCATTGGTTTTCTGAAACTCTCCCATGCAGTGCATGCAGCGACATTTCTCTGCTTGGCTGAAAGTCGTTCTGGAGCACAGAATTAAAATGGGAAAAGCCAGAGCCTTTGCTGACTGGAAATGCCAGTTGAAGGCCCTGCGAGCTTGGAGAAAATATACCTGGGCCCAGAAGGTAGAGCAGGAGACACAGCAATTGGAAGCTCATCTCCGAGATCAAAACAGGTAGTGACCCTACACTGTGGCACTCTTCCTACTGCAGTAGTACTTGGGCACAGCAGTGATCAGGGACTGTAAAAGGGGGTTGCCAGTTAGCCAGCAGGGGGAAAACGGTAGCTTTCTGAGAAAACTGCTACGCTGCCTGTAGTCTGCCAGAGACGCTGCGGCACAGATGAAAAGGAGGACAGAGATAAACAAGAGCTTTAGCACTTTGCAACAAGCCTGCATCTCACTCGCTCTGTAGGTATCTTTCCTGGCAATCTCACCCTGGCTTGCTCTGGACCCCAGAGAATACGAGGTGCCAGTTTATTCCTGATTAATATAGTTATTTCCTATTTCAGTAGCAGTACAGCAGAGATCATTTTGGCCAGTGTCTTTCATTGAGGAGGCTGTTGGATGAATTACCTATCAGCCAGAGAAAATTTTGCTCTTGCAGGTGTCTGGCAGGTTGTGTGGTGAGGCACTGCCACCTCCCCCTGTGCAGCTGGCAAGGGAACTTCCTCTTTCAGACCTGTCCTACAGATGACACAGGAAATTGCAAAATGTGAACTAGGGAAACTTACTTCAAAATAATGGGCATCCTTTCTGCCCTCCCACTCCTCCTTGGAGAAACTGTACAGCTTTGGAGTGCCTCAGAGTTAGGCCACAAAAAGAGACTCAGGAAATTATGGGGCCTCATGCCATAGCCTGGTCTGCTGTACTTGCTGCAATTGTTTCAAGCCTGCAGAAGTCTCACTCCTGTCGTAACACAAGTGCTTTCTCATTCAGGAAAAAACAACTGTCTGCAGAGCATAACCGGCGACGGCTTTTGCGCTGCTGCTTTCTGGCATGGCAGCGCTGGAGCCGAGCAGAGACAGAAAAGCAAGAGCTGCAGATCCAGAGGGAGAAGATGAAGAGAAAGATGGCACAGCTGCTGGAGGCAGTGTCACTGGGGCAGGGTGGTCTGGACAGGCCACTGGAGGTTAACAAGCCTGGGACAGCAGAAGTAAACCATCATCAAGATTTGCAGCAAGACAAGGTAAATCCTTCCCATTTTGTTTTTTGTCTATTGGCATTTCAGTACTCTTACAAAGTACTTCTTTTGTGCAGTCTGAAATCAAGAGTACATTGTCCCAGAGAAAAGCTTCTTTCCCAGGGTGACCCCCACATAACTGCCTGCAACTGTTCAGGAGGGAAGTCTTTAAAAATCAGAGGCAAAAGTGAAGGACAATGGATGCGTTTTAAAAATAATCTCTAATAATGACAAAGAACAACCCTTCATGTACTGTGAGTCGCAATGAGCATCCCACCCCAGATCGCTTTTGCTGAGAGATTAGTTACATCTTTGATGCCTGCTTAGACTTAAAAAGAATAATGCTTGACTGCGTGACAAGAGATTTTGTCATGCCAGTGCAGCTCTCTGGCTTTTAAGCATGGGGGAAAAAAGTTGTCAGTGGCTGTTTCAGATAATGTGCATCACAAGGAGGTGGGAGAGGAGAATCAGAGCTAGCTTCCTTAAATTGGCATTTATCAGGTCAGAGCCTGCCCTTCCTTTCTGTCTATAAAACCTGTACCACAGCAGTATCCCGATCCCAGCATGAGAGCTCACACACACATATTACAGGTCAACCTTTTAGTTTGCTTAAGTGTCAGCAAAAGTTGATTTCCTGCAGTGCTTGTATCATCCTAGTAGGCCCCTGTTTTTCTTCTGATGCACTGGTAAAATTTGTGCTGGAAGGATGAGACTGAATTTGGGGTTTGACCTAGGAATCAGAAAGCAGATCTTACATCTGATGCTTCTTCAGAGAAAAACCATGTGTCAGAAAAGGTACAGCTTCATTCTGCACTGTGCACCAGTTTCATGGTAATACTTAGCAAAGCTGGAGAAGAGGCACGAGGAAGCAGCACCTTGTACACTTCTCTTCCACCTGAAAAGGGATCAGCCATGTAGATCACTTCAACATTTTTTTCTTTTATTCTCCATCTGAGTTCTGAGTGGGGACAACACAGTCCAAAAGGGACAGTGCTAATCCCTGAATAATGAGCTGACCCCTGAGAAATGAGCTGTCCTGAGCTGTGCTCCCTAACAAAATAGTCAGGATATATTCCTGCCAGAGCTCTTGCCTGATCAGGATTTCTTCCTCCCAGTGAAATGGCACACAGCTCCCTAACAGTCTTTTCCTACAACCTGTTACTTTGTGCATAACAGGGCCCCTCTGCTGTGGCTAGGAACTGGATAAAGACCGCGCAGCTGAGATTACCGTACTTCTCAGGCATCTCACCAGATCTGCATTAAAGAAATACTTACTGCGTAGGAAGGGCAGAAGGGTACTTCATTCTAATCCATGCCAAGTTTTCCTTATTTCTTTTTTTTCCCCCCTAGCCAACTGAAACTGGACTCACACAGAAAGAACCTGACCAGACCAGAGACAACTCTCATTGGGATGCTGCTCACACATCTCATTCCCACAGAAAACCCAAATTTGCCTGGGAGATGACCGTAAAATGTGCAGCCCTGAGTGCCCAGGACCAGGCTGTGTACAGGAATCAAACAGCCACTCTCCCCCAGCAGTTTCAGGCACCTGGTCCAAAGCCAGCTCCTGCTTATGGTAGCAGTTTTGAACACTGTCATGACTTCCAGCGATGTCTGATTGAGGAGCAGCGGCAGCAGCTTCAGAAACAGCAAGAGCTGATCCTTGAACTGCAGGAAGATCAGAGGCTGAGCAGAGTTAAAGAAGAGTCAGCACAAGGCACGGCTGTAACCCAGCTGCTTAACAACTCTGCTTCACAAATCAGGGAGGAAAAACCGAAGATGGAAGAACAATCCAGGTGCAAGAATACAACCCGTTTGAGGTATATGCCCTCGATGAAGCAGGCTCAATTAGTCAGCATGTCTCATTCCTACTCAAGTTGTGCCAGAATTTGGCGGGCGCACTTCAGCCACGCTAGCATTATTTGCTCTTCTCTCACCTGTGACTTAGCCCCAAGGGTAGTATCAGGCTGGCCACAGTTCTCCGTCCTCCCTTTTTGCAATGGCTTGACATCATGTGATCCATACAGGATCCACTTAGAAACAGCAACACTAGAGTGTCACATGTAGTAGCAGCAGGGATTTATGTGGTTAGGAAAAAAGAAAGTGTCATCCTCAGTATTTCAGAACATGCAGCAGCCCTGGGTACTTGACTCCTTTGCAAGGATGCATCATTAATCCCATTTCAAGCAGAAGAAAGGTGTATCAGGGATTCAGAATGAAAATGCAGCACAACGGGGAATAGAAATTACAAGGCCTGTTCCTCAACAATAGGTGGTAGGTGTGAAACATCATTTGACCACATTCGTTGATGAGTTTCTGTTTTCTTTTCATAGTCCACCTGTTTCTCATAAGCCAGCAAACACCAGGGCAGTGATGCAAAGCAGGAAGCCCTCCAGCCAGCTGATCTCACCTCATCCCATACTGAAAGGTATTGTTCTAGGTAGCAAAGACCATTCCAGACCACTTCTCTCAACAGCTTGTCTGAGAACTTTTCCCTTTATTTGCCTCAGCCTTACTGGTTGATGACAGCATGCAAATAAAACTCAGCCCTCTTTCCCAGCCTGACCAGCGCTGTGAGAGGGGGATCTGTCTTCATGCCCAAGTCAGGCATCTGTAAAACCCGGGCCACTGCAAGCCTCTCAAGTCAGTGCTTAGTACGCAGTGGTGGCTAACACTTGTGATTGTTTCTGGTGTGACAGGACTTGGAGAGAGCAGCTCTGCAGGGTTTTTTTTGCTGTCAGTCTCATTCCCGTCATCGTACATTCAAGTAACACTTAAACTGACCAGACATTTTCATCTAACTTTGACAGAGGTATTGAGATTTCAAAAGGGAACTAAGTGCCTACCCAAGGTTTTGTGAGATAACAGTAGCTAGGGCTGGGGAAGGAGCTCAGGACCCCTGCCTTCTGTGAGATATCTCCCCCCCATGCCCACACTGGAACAGCATATACATGGTAAACATGCAGCACAACCTTTTCAAGCAGTAAATTAAGATCGGGTTCTGTTATATCCCTAGGTCATGTCCTTCCGTATCAACTAGGGGGTGGTCCTGATTGTCTGGAATATGATCATTGTGATGTTTTAACAGTTTTGGGATCACTGTGTTCAGCTCTGATGCTACCTAGTCTAAGCCATCACTCAACTCTGATTTGCCTGAACTGTATGCCTTAGAGACAGTGAGCATATTTTCAGAGCACTCAAGTGCTTTTTTTTGAAGATCCAAAAAAAATGCAGTGAATAAGGTATCGCTGGATGATTTTCCCTTGACAGAGAATCCTGCGACAGCTGAGAGGAGAAAAGAATCTGAGGAAACCTACTGTGGTCAACACACTGAAGTCCCCCCAGTTATCAGTTGCTCTAGCCTGTGCCTTGTTTGCAGCTTCAGAAGCAGCAAGCATGGGTTCTCAACTCCACTGCATGTTCTGTGTGGTCCCCTCAGCACTGTAACACCTTTGCTGATAGCCAACAAGATCACCACATTGCAGTTTATCTCCCAAAAGAAGCATCAAGCAGCAGTTTCTCACTAGTGGGACCAAGTACCTGTGTGTCACTGTGGCAGGGATGCTTTCCATCATGAAATTGCCCTATAATTAAGCAATTGGAGCTTGCTGGAGACCTCCTAGCAATTGCTGCCAAATCAAGTCCCCCGAGCCTCAGCTCTCAAATCAGGGAAGACGGGGATAAAACCCTGAACACAGCTTCTTTCATAACAGCCTCATGGCTGTGACTGTCAGCCAAGGAGGGCAGAGTGAATCTAATTGGGTAGTCCTGAGTCATCTCTTAAATGTTTGTGGGTTCCTTGTTCACGACGCTGCCAGCCGTAAGAAGCAGCAGAAAGCAAGTCCCTTTGTCTGGCCACTGCAGGTCAACAGGGGCCTGGCAGTAGAGTGAAGTGGTCATCCTTGTTCACCCAACTTCTGCCATTATCCTATAGCTCGTTTCCACTAAGCCTTACATCCTCTGTTTCTATAGCTATGGAGGAGAGAGCAACTCAGCGGGCAGAACGGAGGAGGAAACTAGAAGAAGCCAAGCAACAAAGAGAAGAGGCAAAATTGGTAAGGGAAATGGAAAGTGTATATCTCTTTCACACCATTCCAGTTACAAGAAACGCTGTTTTAACCCCAAAGTTAGAGACCAAGAAAAGGCCCTTTATATAAAACGGGAGTTTTATAGCTTGTGAGAAAGCAGATGTCCAGCACACATCAAAAGGAGTAGTTAATACTGCATTTGCATATGGTGACAGCACTAGCTGTGCCATATCTCAGGCAGACACTTCATGTTAATGCAGCTGCAATTCTGGAAGCAGCCTCCCTTACTCCCAATACTTTTTTAACACCTACCCCGTAACTTGTCTTTGCCAAGGATGGGAAGGATGGAAGTGCTTGCAGACATCCACTTGACTGGACCTGCCAATGGTGATTTCCCTTCCCCTGCCTTTCCTGTCTGGTCATGTGCAGTTCAAGGACATGCAGTCTCACCCAGTCAAAATCCTGCATCTTTCTAGCAAATCTCTGCTGAAGAGAGAAGATACTGACAATGTTTGCATAGTTAATACCCAAATTCCGTGACACACATCTAACAGAGGAGCCGCCTTAGCTTCAGGGCATTAAGCTGTTACTGAAAACATGGATAGTAAATTGTATTAGGTTAGAAAGCTCAGAACTGGGGGTCCTAAAACAACCAGCATTTCTTCCTTCTGCAAGCAAGAGAGGTGCACTCACATACACAGGAGGCTGAAATGAGCTCTAGAGAACGCTAACCACAGAGTGGACAGACAAGCACCAGGTTAGTTTTCCTCACCTGCAGTTGCCACAGTTGTAGAAATCAGGAAGCACAGTCATAATAATCATGCATTATGGTTCCTGTGGGTTTTAGGCCTTTGATACATACGTTGAGAGTGAAAGCTTTGTGAAATGAAAATAGAGTGGGGTTTGCAAGGGGAGTAGATAAACATTCAGAGAAGTATATTTTGCCAAGTATGGCCAGTACCGAAGTACCTTCAGTGTTTGGAGAAAGAAATGTTTGGGTACCTGTAATGCTGCTCTGCATGGAGAAGTAAAACTTCAGAGCAGAGCCCAGGGCTTCAGAACTGACTTCAGCTATCAGGTTATCGATGAATAACTTGGTGTATGGCTTAATTTTTTTAGAGGAGGAGTGGGCAAATACTGTAAGTTAGGGCAAAGATAGATAGACAGATAGATGTAATAGAAAGAACAGTCCCTTCTTCCTCTCCCTTCCACGGTTCACTGTCCAACACAGATCATGTCTAGTATGTGACAAAGTCTGTTTCCTTCTGAAGCTTCAGGTGCTGGTCCATACTAGAGGAATACTGGGAAAGCTTAGAGGTCTGTGTTCTCTGAAAAGGTCACTTGCACCAAATTAAATTTTACCTTTCTCCATTTTCTCCATTTCAAGGCCCAGCTGAAGGCTGAAGAGGAAGCACGACAGAGGAAAGAGGCCGAGGAAAAGAAAGCTCAGCAGGAAAAACGACGGGAGGAGAGAAGGCAGCAGAAGCTGGTGACCAAACACCTCACCTGTTTCCCCCCCTTTAGCAGGGATAGGGAAGCGGAGCCGTTACCCGCTAGCACTCACTCAGACCAATGTGAGCTGAAGGTCTTCATTAGCAGAGCAGAGCCGCTATATCCACTCACCACCTTCCCCCTTTTTGGCAGTATTAGAGGAAGAGCCGTGGACTGAACGTGTTATGAAGTATATATTATCTGTCTCATCAGCAGGACTAGAGGGCCCAGCCGGTGGGCCTTCACTGCTGAGGTACAGCCACATAAGCCCCCCCCACTGGCAGCATGCTCAGCCTGCTTTCAGACTGCTCCTTCCACTTGTATCCCCCCTCCAGTATACACAATGATACCAGTCACAAACACACAATTTAAAAGTAAACAAGCCTGACAGTTAGATTGGGGGCAACATTCCACCTGAACGATAGAAGCTTCCTCTCCTAGGAGCTAGCCTAAGAACAGTCCCACTTCATTATTGTTACTTGGAAATGAGCTGTCCTGATAACCCAAATAGCGCACTTGAAATCCTACAGGAATTTGACCTACAACTACTGCTCTACTTGGACTGAGCGTTTTAGGATGTTTGACCTTCATCCCCGAGTCTCAGCCAAAAGTAATATTGTACAGTTACATAACACCCGCTATTTAGGCTAGACTAAGAGGTAGGGTCCATGTGTAAACTCAGAATCATTTCTGGACATGTTTTCAGTCCAGTTTTATAAACATAGAAAGCTGCCCTCCTCAAAGCTCCCCTCCCCACATGATGAAGCCCCATGAAGAGGAGGTTCCTGCTGTGTCAGCACTGGTGGTAGCCACAGACTATGTATCTGCTACAGTAACACCAAACTGCGGTGCTGAGGGAAGGCCACGTGCTCATACATGGCCCAAGGAAATGTCCAGAAATACCATCATCTTCCAGGAGAATTTTCAAGACCATTTGCTCCGCTTTCTACCACAGGTTCTAGTACACAGGGTCATGTCTGGTCTGCACTGCTAAAGATGCAGATCCCCATTTCCTGTCAGGTCAGGACCTCCAGCTCCAGTGTGATAATCCATTGGTATTGCTTAACATCCTTTTTACCCAGAGTGAATCAAAACTACTGCTCTTTGTATTGTAGAAAGAGCTGGAGAAGCAGAGGATGCTGGAGAAAGAGCAGCAGCTCCAGAAAAAGGCCAGAGATCACTATGAGAAGGTCCTGCTCAGAAAACTGGGAATGGTGCCATGGAAAAGGTTGAGGGAGCGAGCCAAGGAAAACCTGGTGGTAAGTGCTGAGGAGAGGAAAGGACTGGTGCCATGGGAGGAAGGGAAAAAGCATGGATGCAGCACTTAGCAGAAGCCTTAATAGGCTCTTAAGCAAGGTAGAGATGGAAAAGCAAAAAATCTCCCTGCACATCCTGACCTGTATTAGCTCTTTAAATCAGCCCATCTGACAATAATCATGAAAGGTCATCAAAAAGCCACAGAGTTGTCATCCTTATTTGTAGCTGATTAAACAGGAACCAAAAGGACAGAGAAAGGAACGAATTTCAATCTAATGAGAAGTCATCTTTTATTAGCCTCCACTTGTCTGCAGTACTGCCACGTGATTTGATGCCAATAACACAGTGGGAGTTAGTTTAGTATGATACAGCCAAAAAAATAAATTGAAGTTATATGACGTGAGCCTGTTCTCTTGCTCCACAGCAAAGCCAATCAGTAAGATGCTGCCAAGCCACTGTAGTTCTGGCAGTTAACCCCAGCGTATCGCTAGGGTTTTCCCTCTCTCTGGAGTTGCTGCTGGTGCAGCGTTGGCTGCTGCTAGATGTAGGACACCCACAGGTGGTAATCCAGTGATCTGCTCTAGCCTGGCCATATCTTCAGCACAGAATAGCAAGCGGTAGCTTCTGAGACCTTGACACGTAAATATTGCTAATGAAAACATTTTTGTACATGACTGAGCTGGCATGCCTTGTCAGGGGTGGACTAATACCACTTGCCGTATCCTGAAGATTCAGCCAGAGCCCAGGGCTAAGCTGGCAAACTTCCATTTAAGTCACTGGAACTGCAGCTACTTACAGCACTCGAGCAAATGCACATAGGCCTCCGGCTGGGAGGGAGTAGAGGGATAGCAGCTGCTCCGAAAGTCCACCCTGCTGGCCAGCGTTATGGACGGGGCTGGACTAAACCGTTATGGGCCGTGCGTCTGCTTCATTCACAACAGGTTAAACTGAGCATCTAATTAATTCAAAAGGCTGTTCTCTGGAAGTGACACAGCAGTAGCCTGATAGAAACTTGTCTTGTTCCTTATGCTGATCCCTCCTTGGGGGAACCTATCCTGTAAGTTATTCAAGCTGTCAGAGATCTGCATTTTGAGGGGCCCAAAAAGCTGAGGTGATTTTCTCGCGTACCCGGTTTCCTGTAGCTTTATGTTTATGTAATCACTAGTTGCAGTCACCAGCTGCTGTCTCTGCTGTCTTTACTCAGACGGCACAAAGGCACCACTGCTTGGGCCTGCAGAGGAAGTGCCTGGTGTCTTGGCTCCAGGACACCCAGAGGAGCCTCACAGAGAAAGCGGCTCAGGCTGAGGACTTCTATTCCTGCATGCTGCTGCGACGGGGCTTCAGGAACTGGCTAAAGGTTTGCCTGCACCACAGCAGAGAAACGATACCAAGCAAGCTACTGCTGCCACACTTCCCCCTCACTGGAGTGCCGCTTCATACGCTTGCAGCCCAGCCTTGGCTGAGTTGCACTGTCCCCATTCCAGCAACGTCTTTCCCTTCTTCAGAGACCTTTCAGCTCACCGCTTTCCATCCTCCTCCTCCACCTTTGCACTCTCACCCTGCTCCCTGCTGATTTTCCTCCACTCCTGTCCCCATTACCCTTCACTGCTACAGTCTCAGCGCTGCTCTGTTTCTGGTTTATTGGGCTGGGGGTTGGGAGGAAGAAACCATTTTTCTCCTCTTTCTCTGTCCTTCTTCCTTAGTACAAGGATTATCTCTCCAGTCTGGAGGAGAGAGCGAGTGCCCTCCATGCAGCCTGCCTCATGAGGAAGTACTTCTGGGCATGGTTTGATCTGATCATGGAAGAAAAATGTACCTTATGGGAGAAGCTAAAGATTGCTACCGAACACAGTAACAAGTAAGTGCGCTCCCTTGCCAGCAGTTCTTTTTACTTAGGTTTCATATAACTTACAGATTATTATTTTAGAGACCAATTTTGACAGATCAATTGTGAGCTCCCCGAGAACATGTGAAACAGGTTCTTTACTGCTGGTATTTTGTTTCTGTGATATGCACAGACAACATCAGCAGAGGTTTCTGGTAAGAATTTTCCATGTAGCCTGGAAAATGAAACGCAGTAGTAACTTTCGCAGGACTTTCAAACCTGCTGAAAGAGAATACAGTGAAAGCAGGTAAGTAGCTGAAACTTTCTAAGCTGATTAGCAGATCCAGCCAGGCAGCTTCTGCTAAAAGCTGCCTGAGGAAAATCTTTTAAGTACAATTATAGCAAGCCAAATGATTGTGCAGGAATTACATTGTACTGCTTTGTCCACAGCAGATGATTTAGTTCACAAATCCAAAGGTGATCAACTAGAAACTCTGCTTAAGGAAGCTCTCCCTTTATGCCATTGTCAACCTGGCTTGACAGTGAGAACTGCAGGAGACAGTTCAGCCCATCATGACTGGAGCTGGATGCAGCCAGTTCACTTCCTGTCCCGTAACTGCATTAGCCATGCATTGTAACAGGAAGAAAAAAAACTATTGTCAAAGTTCAGCAGAAAACAGAAGCGTGTTGACGTACCTCATCATGAAAGCATGCCAGCTGCATGGAGTCACGAATAGGCTGCGCCTGTGCATAGCCCGAACGGGATCTGCAGCACCTCGGAGGAATAATTAAATTAAATTCACCTCTTGCATGGTAGAGCAAACCTGTTCTAGCTTGCTGCGTCAGTAAGATCAGAACAGAGCGCAGTTTAACCCAACAAGCCATCAAACTGAAGGAACCAGGGAAAATTCAGACCCAGAAAGAGACTAGATTCATTCTATGTATGGTCTCATATTAGGAGCATAATCACCTGTCATTCCTCATTCTCTCTTCCCCCAGCGACTGGCCAAGGGCAGTTCAGACCTTGGCATAGCAAACTATTCTTTAGACAGGACCGTTGCTCCCTATGGCCCCTATGGGAACCCAAGGCAAGGCACCTTTGGTGGGGTGATTAAAATCAGGTAAGAATTAAGAGCCCAGCTGCCTGCGCTCACAAGCAGTTGGTCAGGACCAAAGGACCCTGCATTTTTCCTGAAGAAACTGCTTTCAGAGACTCTGTTTATTCTTCAAGAAACATCTTTCATCTTCAGAGTGCTAAGCAAACACCAGCTAATGAATCCTGTCAGGGGGAGGAGCAAAATTCTGGAGGGAGAGGAATAGAGAAGGGCAATGTGTTATTTTTCCCTCACGTGATTGACATATTAATGGAGTGATCTGCATGTAGATATTTAACATGTCACAGCCCAGACTAGCAGCAGAAAGGACAAATCCCGCAGCTGTTATAGAGGAGTTCCCCCCTCAAATGGAACTAATCTTTTGATTACCTGTTGTTATGTACACGTCACTTTGTTCCTTCTGTCCCCAATGTTTTTTAAGGAGACTCACACTGAATGCGTTCAAGGCGTGGAGGCAGTACCCATTACTGATGAAAAAGGAAAGAGAGAGGGAGGAAAGGAGAAACCAGCTCCGCAGGAGAGTAGCTGAAATTCTCCCCAACTTCCGAACGTGACAGAAGAGAGTCAAAGGAGACTGGGAAAGGGGACAGAAAGACTGATGCTGTTCAGTGCTGTCTTCCTGCTGACTGAAACAAATCCAAGGGGAAGTCCTGTCCAGTGCAAACAGTCTCACAGCCAAAGGAAGCTCCCTGGGGTCGCTGCTGTCGTAAACGAAGCATATATGAAAACTTCTCTGATGGTTTTGTTTTGCACTCCAGGGGGTTATTCCCCACAAGGTCCTCCTCGTGTGAAGTCTCCGTACGAGTGTCTTGGCTGGTGGCAGCACGGCCTAGGTAACCAAACCCTAGCACAGAGCGTGTTTCGGGCCAAGACCGTTTCCACACGCAGAGCTGCAGCACTGACACAAATCCTCCTCCATCACAGGAAGCACAGGACTGAACTGCACCTGTTTTTCCTTAAGCAGTCACCTGGTGCTTTTCTGTTGCCAGCACTCTGTAGGGTGACAGCCTGATCAGAGAGCAAACAGACCCGACTGTCAGCTGACCCCTAACCACTACTGTGAACTTGGCCACCCAGAGAACAGGTTCTAGCTAACTGTGCCAGGAGAGTTTGGATGGGAGGAGGAGAGGGAAGAGCTATTTATGCAGATCATATTTGCTAACAATCCAGATCACAGCATCGTGTATGAACAACCTAAAACCTGGATTCTTTTTCAAGGGACTGCCTAGTTCACAGCACTGGCCAGCTCACAAGCACTGCGCTTTGATTCTGGTGGCAAGCAGCAATTCCAAGTTTATAAACCTCTATCTTCTTGTCATTTAAACATTTTCTAAGCTGTTTAACTGTAGTATTAAAGGATGTATTGTGCAAGTCTATCTGGGCCTTTTTGCTTGATCCAGCACTTCAAAACACCCTAAAAATCCAAGAAAAAGGCAGGCTGCTTTTTTACATAAGCTAAAGCTGACATGATTAAAATGAAAGTTTCCTATCACTGTTCAAACTTAACCTGCAGCACAGTGCAGACAGGGGAATGCCGTTAAGGTACGGCATGTCTTGTCTTAGCAACAGCATAAGGCAGGAATCTGGAATGACTTCCCCCTCACAACAAGACAGGCAAAGTTCTCTCCAAAAGCATTTGGCAGTACAGGGAGCACTTGGGTAATGCCAAGAAAACAGTTTACTGTTATCTGTTGCATCAGGTAATTTTTAAAACCTGTATATGCACGGAAAGTTTCCAATAAACCCGAATCTGAAATGAACACAACTGAGCTGGTGGTGCTAATTGTGTCAGAGGCTGTCTGGGTGGCACTAGACAGAAGTCCAGCATCAGGGGCCCAGACTGGCACCAAGCGCTGCAGGCGAAGTGGTACAGGGCAGGTCAAGGTGCCGAAGCACAGCAGCAGGCTCCAGAACTTTAGCATTGGGAATTTGTCCATGCAGAGAGCTCACGGGGGTGCAGTCGGAGAGCCCCTCTGCCCAGAAAAGCCAGGCAAGACTCTCGGCACAGATCTGAAGACAACTGTCACTCCCAGGTGACCCCCCACTGCCATCCTCTACAACCCATGGATGTTTACGTCTCCCAAAGGCTGCTTACAGACCTGAGCACCAGCAGGTCAGATGAGCGCATTATCCCAGTGCAGGGAGCTGAAGGTGCCTGCGTGGAGTGTGGGCGAGCACAGACCATCTGGCTGCATTAAAAAGCAGATTGTGAGAGGAAGCGATAAGCTGAGAGGGCCGAATAACTTGCCTTGCAGGAAAGAACCGGCACTGCAGAAGGGTGGCATCATTTGCAGAGGACTGAGCCAAAGAGGCAGGGAGGAGCGGGGCTGGGGGCTGAGCTACCAAACTGACACCCCAGGGCAGCCAGCAGCCACACTTGGTGCTACCAGCTGCAACCCAGGGGCAGCCAGCAACCACGCTGGGTGCTACCAGCGGCAACCCAGTTTCCTCTTAGCGCACTCTCTCCCTTTGGAAGCCTCTCCCACGTAGTGCCTAACGAGCTCCTGGAACACCTCCGAATCAGCTCTTACGCTCCCCAAGTACTGGTGGCCTTTTCCCAAGCTGACTTCCTCCTTACCCAGGCTTGGCAACAAACAGCAGGGAAAGTCTCCAGCCCACCATCCATCTGGATTCACGGCATAAGGAGGGCAGCAACCCAGAGGATGAGAGGTGAGGGCATATCCTTTCTCAGCTAGAGAGAAGGAAGCGTTACAGCCAGCCGGAGACAGGACATGCTGCAGCTGTAAGGACAGTAGCAGGAATACAGAGCAGCAGAGTGGGTGCACCCACGTGCAGCCTGGTCTTGACCCCAGCAACAGGCTGAGCAGGTGTTGGATCTGCACCTCACAGCTGAAGGGGTGCCCCAAACCACTGGCTACTCAGGGGAGTATCCCGTTTACTGAACTGCAGATTCTTTCCCAGCAATGCCACAGTTGCACATTTTGTTGTCGAGGCTCACAGCTCCCACTCACCATCCGTGAAAATAATACTGCTTATGTGGATTATAAATCCCCCCCAAAGAACTCCAAGTACTGTCAACGCTTGCTTTAGAAACCGGCCTTTGATTCCAAAACTCTCACCTTCAAGGGTTTTCTTCTATTCTTAGTAGCCTTGAAAAACTGATTCTCCAGGTAAGACACCGTTTGGTTGGACATTCCAGCAGCAAGAAGCCAGAAGATCCAGGAGGACCTGTGCTTTGGCACCCCTTTGCCCTTGCCTACTGCTAACGCAGCGCTAGCACAGAGCTGAAGCCTCAGCTGGATCCAGCCGAAGGACAGGGATGACGTTGAGGGATCAGGCGCATGCACGCTGAACGTGGTCTGAATCAAAGGGGAGAGGAGAAGCCCCTCGACTTCCCCATTCAGTCCACACCTGGCTGAAACAACTCCTGCCTCCTTGGCAGAAGCAAGGCTGTGCCTGATGCTGCTGCCGAGAGACTGCCCAGGACACCCCTAAAATCCCTGGCATGATGATAGTGTTTTGCAAATTAAAGCTCCAGCAAACATTTCCCAGCAGGAGGGTGACATACAGAAAAGCTTGTTAGACCAAGGAAACAGGTTCAGCCTGCAGCTGTGCCAAAGCATCCCTCCTGCTCCGGTGCTTGGTTAGACACAGATGTCAATGCCTTAATGCTGGTCATCAGCCCACACTCTCACAGCTCAGGCACGCTCCTGCCTGTCAGCTCCTTGCTTTTCTTAGCAAGAGAGGGAGGTGGCTGCACAGCCAGACTTTCCTTCTCCTGCACAGGGAGGGAGAGAGGATTTTCACTTCGGTGCAACAGCAAACGCAGAAGTGACTGCAAACTCCCCTTCCCCCTCCACTCCACCCCCCGCAGACACCTGCCCTCCAGAGTTCCTTCATGCTTTCCGAAAGACCTCAACCAGGAACATCTTCTCCTCGGTGAATCTGTACACCAGTCCTTCAAAGCCTCCAAGGCCCAGCTCAAACTGGACTTGAAACACTGCCTGAAGCACTAAACCATTCCCTCTGCCTCCTCCCAGGCAAACGAGACTGTAGCTGGGGACTGCAGTTAGCCTGGGACGGGTCCACGCACCACTGCAGGCTGATCCACAGCTCGCATCTTGGCCGGCCTGTTACGGACACCGGCCGCAGTAGCACACCTTGGCCTTCCCCAGCACCAGCTGCCACTCCAGGCATGCTCCTGCTGTGCGGGGGGACATGGCAAGCCGCAAGGGGGGAAAAAAAAATAAGAGCTGGGGAGAGGCAGTAGTCTCACGTGACCCTGTCATCAGCACTGGAGTTAACGAAGCTGGTGGCTGCTGGGGTGTGAGAAGTCTTGACACGTTTTCTGCACACACCGCTCTCACCTAACTACAAGCCCGGCTCACTGCTACCGCAAGGTCCTCGTTGTCAGCGAGTGCAAAGTAATCCTCAAAGAGAAACAGCTGAACAGCAGGCGCAAGTACCACCCAGGCAAATCAAAGCAGAGCTCTGGGAACAAAAGGCACCTGTGATTCTACTCATTGAAAGTCATCTTGCCTTTCAGCAGATGTCCCAATATACCAACAGAATCAAAGGCTACATCTTTTCCCACTGCACAGAGAATATCCACATCATTTCCAAACACGGCTTAGAAGAGGGTTTAAATTAAGAGACTGTTCCTTTTAGGGGTTCTGGATCTATTGTGTGGGCAAGTGTAGGAGGGCAAGCCAGACACTGGACAACAGGCTGGGAGCCTGATGCCACTCATAACGGATTGATTGCTCATGGGATGCAAGATCCTGGTTCAGATCCCCACTGTGGGGGAACATCCCTAGTTTCCAGGCTATCAAGAACTAACAAACCCAAAAATTAACTCTTGCTGAACTGGAAGAGCACTTGTTTCCTAGCTTTTCCGTAGCCTGTTGCTCCCTTATTCCCAAGTTCAGCTCACACATAAACAGCCATGAGATGATGGCAGCTTTTGTTCATTTGACCTGGCTGAGCATGTTGTCATAAATCAACAGGCCACTCCACAGATCATTTCTAATAATTTATTTTGATTCATAATTGCATCCATTTGGAAACACTGAATATGATGCAAAATGGACACATGCGCGCGCACACACACACCCCCCCCAGTCCTTTCAACAAAGCTCACAAATATGTTTCACAAAGTTTCTTCCTAAAGCTTAGAGTGGAAAAAAAACCCACAACCCAAACCCAAACTACCCATTCTCCAAGGCAGACAGTTCTTCCAGAGCCCATCATTCTTCACATTATCATTACAGAAGTTCCATAAAGACAAGATCTTGGGAGGCTGACTTCCCACATTTCAGAAAGAACCTCACCTGTCTGCAGGAAGATTTTTGCTGTACAAACATCCTGATAGCAGAAGAAAATCCTAGGAAACTGTAGAGTTCTTCACTGAAAGCAATACAGGAAAACACATCCATAATCACACACACTTCCTGCCCTAATGAGGCAATATACATTCATATAGAAGGAAAAAACCAAGCACATTATTAAGACATTAGGCAGTGAGGCAGTACCCATTTTATCTTCAGGAGACATTTTACAGCAAATGGTTTCATTAAGACACTTTGAAGAAAAAAAAAAAAAAAAGCACCATCATAGCATGACGGCTGAAACGCGATTAGGAGTCACAAGCAGCGCCAACTCAGGCTCACCAGTGACTTTTGTCATTTGAGGACAAGTTAAATGGAGAAACAGTCGATGTGGGGACCTGTGACTTGCCTACAAAAAAAGCACAATGTCAGAAGACACAGTTAAAGAGTGCCAAGCCACCGTTTACAGGGTGTCTCTAATGGTGCACAGTTCTTACAGTTACCAAACAGCAGGGTGCTGGCATTTGAACACGGGGGGCATTAACACTACAACAGCAGCAACATCAGAACCCTGGCCCTTTAAGAGTTGCCCTGCAGAAGTCCACACTAATCGTGAAACAACAAATACCTTTTAAAAGGTCACGGCTAAAGCAGGATAAGCTAATTTCCAAGTCTGGGCGGAGAAACCTCAAGGCTAGCTATTACCAAAATCCTTCCCTGCTTCTGACCAGCTCTAGGTCCTCTTCTCTTAGGGAGAAACTTCCCAAGGGCCAGCAGAGTACTGTTTTACTGGTTTACCATCTTCTAGACTGCCAGGTACCTGCACATGGTTTTACAGGTGAGACACTGGTCCAGCACCAGTCCTTACCTTAAGGCCACAACACGTGAACCACAAGTCACCTGTCAAAGGCAGGCTGCTCCCACTGCTCCAACACCCAGGCAGCAAGGATCTAGGCAGCTGCTAACACAGCGAGCCCAAGGACTGACCCGATGCCCAGGTTTTAACGTTTTTCTACCAGTGTGGCCAGCAACAATCTCGGCAAGAAAATACTTGGAAAAGCAATTGTCCCTTTAGTGCACAAGAGATCACAACAGTCTGCCCTTGCTACAAGTACAAAAGGGACTGTTACCCTTCAAGGGCTTCTTGCTAATTCTTAGGGCTATTAAAAGGAAAGCTCCAAAGTATGTATCTGAAGCTCGCAACTCCTCTACCCTTTTAGATGCTTTTTAGATATCCTGTTACTTGATGCTTCCCATCTCCCAAGGCATTCACAAGGTAAGTCCTCTGGGGAAGACGCCAGAATGGTAAACAAGAGCCATGTCCTTAAAGAAAAAAGTCACCACTGCTATGCAGTTTACAGCCCTGTGAACTTCCCGTTGGCTGGGGAATCAGCACTGCAGCCTCCTCCTAAAATACCCAGCCTTACAACACTTCTCGTGTCCTGAATGGTTCCAGTTCCCTCTGCAGCAAGTGCAAAAAGAAAATTTACTTTAGCACTTCACCCCCACAATACTGGAGTGGGCTTGACCAAGGTAGCGAACGGTTATGTTAGTCCAGCACCCTTTGTTCCTAATCTATGCCCCAAAGCCCACGCTGCCTGGGAGGCCACCACTCCGAGGGTCTCCGTATAAGCAGTTCAGATGACATCTCCCATGCCAGAGCTCACCAAGAGACAAGGGATAAGGCTACGCTGACAGGCTGCAAAGCAGTGACCAGTCTCTGCCCGTAGGAGACTGAGCCCAACAGAGTCAGGCAATCCCAGGGAAATGACCCGCGATCTGCTCTGCGCTGCTTTCCCCCAGCCAGGGGTAGCAGGACGCTGAGAAACCACTTACCTCAAGCCTGGGAACACTCCCAGAGCTTATCCAGCTCACGGGTGCAGGATTTCTGCCCACGTAGCTCACAGGGACAGAGGGGTTGGCTACCTCCGCTGCAGGGGTTCATTTAGCCCAGGATGTCATTCTGCCTTCATCTTCCCAAGTGCCAGCGGGATGAGATCTGAGCAGATCACAAACCTGCTAGCCCACAGCATCCTGCTCTCCAGGGTTGCCAGGCTCCAGTTCATCTCAGCAAGCACCACAGAACGCCTATGTGCCATAGAAACATTTACAGACAACTCAGGTGGAGGCAACGTCTTTCTGTGAATTCAAACTCCTAGGGTCAGGCTCCAAGCTCCAAACTGTCAGGTCATAGAAGAACAGATAGCACAATCTGCCTGGGTGTCTTTTTTCTTCACACTAGGGCCAGGGAAGCAGCCAGAAACATCTTGGTGTGTTTGGTTAGAGGCAGGAAGCAAGAGAGGTGTCCCCTTTGCCTCCATATAAAGGATTGCTCACTGGATGAAGAGAGGTAAGAGGAGATAAGGGACACTCAGTAACTTTCTGCACAGCCACATTCCAAGTACAGCTGCTCCTCAATTATCTGCTGGTTATAGAAAGTGCCACTTGAGGAAACCAAACAGTGCAAGGAGGGACAGGTTCTTCACCTTAAACAGGGACACATAATCAGGATGTCACGGCAGCGATCTCAAGAGTCGCCCTCAACCCTCTCACCTTTTGGCACCAGGCACCATCCTTCAGAGATAATGCACAGCAGCGCACAGTGCATTTGCATCACTCAGCCAACATCCCCCAGCTGCCTGCCACACAAGCGGCATCAGATCATCACAGCTATGATCTGCGCATGCTGCGCACACATCTAAAAACATCAGTAGCTACAACAAGGCTCTTCCATCTGCTTCTGCATCTCAGGCCCAACTCTTGTGCCATGGTCCCAGGCTTTTCCAGCTAGACCTTTCACATTACTGAAGGGCCAACAACATACACAAAAGGTTTAAAACAAAAAGCGAAAAAAAAGGAGGAAAAAAAAAAAAAAAAAGACCCCACGCACACAAACCAGAAACCATCGTCACCAAAACCTTGGTATTTCAGCTGAAGCTCAAGCCCAGGCAATAGTACAGTTGCAGGCTGATGAGGAACAAGTGGCATCCTTGCAGAACACATAATACATTCATTCACCTGCCAGCTCAGGTCATCTGCCACAAGAAACAGATGGCTCCAGCACATCCTCTCCCTACATACGCAGAGGCTGAACTGTTCCTTGGCTTCCTAGCTTGAAAAAGCAGATCTACAGTAAGGCAGCTCCACAGTGACTGGGTTGAGAGGAGACAGGATCACTGCGTTATTAGCAACACAACAGACCAAGATGCTACCTACCAAAAATGCTATTAGCAGAACTGTCTGCTCTCCCACAGGCTCCCTTCTCCCATAGCCAGAGAGAGGAAGGTAGTTTCCATAACGCTACAGTAACACCAGACAGCACTCTTGTTTTCCCCTCAGCATCCGCTGTTACATGTTGCTTCAACACGTCTCCTCCTTACTTGCTATAGTTACCTGCTGTCTCCTGTCACAATCCATAATCTGAGCAGAAACACTCTGAGGGAGATGAGCCAAGCCTTCAAACCAACACAGACCCAGCCTGCAGAAAGAACGATGAGATTGAAGATGACAGTGTCTTCTCACCCGGTCGGACAGATGGGGATGGAATAACAACTTTATGGGTTAAGAGGTGAAGGGAACTTACAGAGTCCTACAGAAATGTTGCTCACAAAGGCACTTAGTACAAGCATGTATATAGCTGGATGGAAGAGAAGATAGGAAAAAATAAAAATTAAAAATGCACCAGAGAGGAGGGAGCTGTTCAGCGACTGCCTAGACGGTCTCTTTTAGCCAAAGAGCCTGGCTTCTGCAGTGGTCCATCTGTTATCTGTTTGTCCTCCTGACATCTCTGAAATGCCACATGCAGGTACGAGCCAAGGATTCCTTAACCTCTGCAGGAGCCAGTGCTCACTCTGAAGTCCAGCAGTGGGTTCCTCTTGATGCCAGGGTTCACACCTAATGAAAACTCAAGTTCTCAAAACCTTGTGCTCTTCTTCCTGCCGAGCTGAGCTGCACAAAGCTTCCGACAGTGGAAAAAGCAGCAGGCTCCTCCTCTCCAGGTCTGTGCATATGGCTTACTGCTTTCTGCATCCTATTGCTGGCTTCCAGCACACGAAGAACCACTCTGCCTGGGAAAGCCTCTGATGTTGTCAGTGACGGGATAGGCAACCCATACACCGACCACAAAGGAAGTGTGTGGGAGGAGGGAGTCCTAGTGGAAGGGGCCGTTCCCCTGCTAAAGAAAGTCAGTCAACATCATCGACAGAAAAAGGTGTCACACGATGTCTTCAGCAGAGCGCTGTGGAGGAGAAGACCCCAGGCTCAAGAAATGGCCCCAGTTGCATAGGAAACCCCTGTTATACTGGCCAGTGTCTATCACTAACCCACCCAGGAGCCTGCGCCCAGTGTTGTCCCGCAGAGCCAGCCGAGCTTCCCTCTCAGTCACGTTGTAGCTGATGTTCAACAGCTGGATAAGGAGGATGTATCCCATGCCAGCTGTTACAATGGCACAGTACCACACACAGGTGAACGACAGAGCAGAGCTGGCAGCAGGGAAAAAGATGGGAAGGAAGCCATTTAGTTTTGGAGCAGCTGTTTTAGCATGACTGTCCCTGGTAATCACTATCCTTTCAAATCCCTGTCTACATCTGCCACAGTGATCTCACTTTGCTGCTTTCATCAGATAATCCTTGAAGGCTTTCCCAAAATTAAAGCTTCAGGGCTTACTTAACAAGAGCTTTTAGCACTACCAGAGCTACTCTTGCACATTGCTACTGCACTACCTAGCTCTTTACTCTTTCTGTTGTAAAAGTACTGGGTCCTTATTCAAGGACACAATGATGTTCACGCTCAACAGATCACGAGGGCAGAGTCACTCATGCTGGTGTACTCTGCCCATCAGTGGTAGCGCTAGTCTCTGAACTCACGCCTGATGCTCCTCACCGCCCTCCCTGCCCGATATTAACGCTGCCTGTTCTAAGCAGGTAACTCAGTGGGACAGTCCCTTGATAAACAGTGAGGGATGAGAGGAAGAGACAGCACAGATTCCAGACTGTTCAGACCATTACCTGCACCTGGGGGCAAACATATTTAAGGGCGTATCTATATAGGACAAAATAGACGGACTTCAAATCCCAGCTCCTCCAACAACTTCTTCCAAATAAAGGGTGATCTCTCCCCGAGTCTCAGGCTCCACACCTTGGCAAAAGCAGTAATGCATCACTGCTTTCCAGAGCTTCTTAAGGAGCACTTTTTGGTCAGATTTGACAGCCAACACCACTGGCCTAGAGCACAGAATGATGAACAGGAACTAAGCTGCCTGACCAAGCCTGTTCCCACCCCAGCTCTCTCCCAGACAAATCTCTCACCTGTAGTCAGAATAGGCCCCAGGGCAGTAGAACAATGCCACAAACGGAGTTCGGCCCCTACAGATGGTGTGCAGGGTCAACGTAATTCCATACACAGAGGTGAGCATGAAGAAGGAGAGTGCAAGGATGAATGCTTGATGGTTCTGCTCCCCTACACAGCTGTTAATCCTCCAAAAGGAAAGAAGAGAATACTTTGCTTAAAAAGAAAAGAAACTGGCTTCTCTTTCCTGCTCCCTCCCCCAGCTGTCAAGAGAACCTAATTTCTAAGGTGCTTCTATACAACACAGGCTAAGAACTTTGAAATACATTCAAGGAAGCTTTATAGCTTTTTCATGGAAAGGTTATAGGCACAAGTCAATAAACCAGTAGGGCAACAGTAGTAGACTGTTTGCCTCAAACTGTTAACAAGTATGGTATCCTTTGCTGAGACATATCTATACCCTGCTGCTGCTTGGCTCCAGTACTGCATGCAGACAGGCAGCTTTAGGCTCCCTTGCCCCAGGAGAGCACTAATGCAATTTAACTGCAAGACTGCTAGTGCTCAACAGACTGAGCCTAAAAAATAAAACAAAAAGCCACTCAAAACCACAGGCCCAAAAAACCCTCCCAAATGAAAACCAGCAGAGAACCAGAGGCAATTCTGAAGTACGCTGCAGAAGTTATCAGCTATCAAGTCAACCCGCTTACAAGAAACAAAGTTGTTTAAATTGTTCTTTAATACAGTAAACGCACATTTACTGTTTTAAAGGACATCACCAGGTCTTGCACATAAGAACAGCAACCCCATTCAACAGGGACTGTAAAAAAAAGAATCTAACTTAAAAAGGGAGAGAACTTGAAAGAGAGGGCGTGTATAGATTCAGCAGTGCAAAACCTACCAGACACAGTGATGGTCCAGTCTCCTTACGCACCGGCCACAGAGCCGACAGTGCCCTGCTCGGGCAGGTCTGACCAGCTGGCATTTAGCACACCAGTCCTTCTTCACACCTTCTGGTTCCTCAGCTGACAGCCTGGAATAGCCTTTGGCTTCCCCATTCACAGCACGGCTGCTGGCGGCTCCTGAGGAGGTGACGCCATGGAGCCCGTTGGAGCTCCCTCTAACACTCTTGTTGGGCAAACCCTGGTGCGACACCTTCTCGTTGCTTGCTGGGATGGGGAGGTACCCGGGGTCCTTCTTGGCTCGAGACAGAGCTGCAAGCATAAGAATTACCCCACAGGTGAGAGCGACCACTTGGGCATACCCCACGCGGCCGCGGGGAACCACCTCCTGCAGAAACACGTAGTACATGTAGCCCAGGGAGAAGAGCCCCAGGCTCAAGAAGAAGAGAGTCCGCTCCTTCCTCCTGTGGGTGAGGTAGTAATACCAGAGCACCAGCACGGGCAGGGATGTCAGGATGACCAGCCCCAGCAGGAAGTGCAGCGCGGCGATGTGGAGGAAGACGGGCAGCAGCACCAGCGGCGGCACGAGGCTGACGTTGACCTTCACGGCCCCTGCGAACCAGGGGACCCGCACCCGGTCCGCGACCGTGTCGGCGATTCTCCCCAGAGCTCCCGGCGGCAGCGACCGGCACGTCAGCCACCTGTTGGGGGGGAAGCGCAGGCACCGGCTGGCGGGCGGCCGGGCGGGCAGCCGCGCTCCCCGGCCCTTCCCCGGCCCCCGCCCGGCTGCCCGAGGGCGGCCCGCACCCCCCGCTGCCCTCCCCTCAGCGCCGCTGCCCCGGGGTCCCTCCCTCCCGCCAGCCGAGGCCAGGGGCCCGCCCGGGCGGCCCCGCGGGGGTGGCGGCGCCCTCACCTCTCGCAGCCCTCGTCCAGGTCCTCGCAGTCGCAGCAACACGCCGCCAGGTGGTTCCTCTCGCCCCTGCGGTCCACGTACTCGCAGCAGCAGAGCGGCTCCTCCATGGCCGCCCTTCCCCGCCGCCCGCCCCTCAGCCGCCGCGGGGCGCGGGACGCGGCTCCCGCCCGCCAGCGCCGCCGCCCCGCCCCCTCCTCGCCGCAGGTAGCTCGCGCCCCGCCCCCCCCGGCGGAGCCCCGCCGCCATTGGCCGCCCGCGCCCCACGCGGCTCCCGGCCGCGGAGGGGTGCGGGGGGGGGGGGGGCGCGAGGGACACCCCCCGCCCCGGGCCCGTCCACCTGACGGCGGAACAGCCCAATGCCCGCCCGGGGGGGCGGGACTGCCCGTGACGCGGCGGCACCTGCCTTAAAGGGCCAGCGCAACAGGTGGCGCCGCGGGGTCCCGCCGCCCCCGGCCGCGGAGAGGTCCCCAGCCCGCCCCGCCTCCCCGCCGCGGGCGGGACGGAGGGGACGGAGCAGCGACACGCGTGGCCGCGCTGCGGCCCGGGACCCCGGCACCCCCCGGGGCTGCAGGCAGCGGGGCTCGGCTGTGTGACCGCGGGGAGCCCCCCCTGCGCCCCCAGGGACGGTGCCGCTTCCCTCGCTTTGCGTTATTTCCATCTTCAGTCCCTCAAGCTGCTTCGAAGCAGCGGGAAGGCAGGAAGGGGCCGCCCCGGCAGCGGGCCCGGCGCCCCGGAGCTGCTGAGCAGCCCTCGCCGGAGGGAAAAGACCGAGGGCTGGAATTTCTCCGGGAGAGCTACAGCCATATGGCATAAGCAGGCTGCCAGAGCTGGCGGCACGCGGGAGAGGTAGCAGAGCTGTATGAACCATTTTCCTGTTTGCTTAATTAATCTTCAAAATATTCATCCTTAAAGATGGTGACTTGTTTTTACACGGTCTCCATGGCTAAAAAAAAAAAAACCAACCAAAAACACACACACAAACAAAAAACCACGCACCTAAAAATGCCGTGGCTGTGAAACCACTGCCTGTGCTTTCTCTCCACAGCACTCTTTGCTTGGTGGTAGTTTTGGAGGTTGACCTAAACGGCTGTGACCCTGCTCTGCTGAGGGTGCTCTCCCCTCCTCCAAAAGCCTGCAGCTCCCTTAACCCGCAGCACACACAGCCTGGGGTCCAAAAGCCCTGCGCTGCCGGCGAGCGAGACTCTGCAGGACACGGGGCTGGCAGGAGAGAGCACCACGCTACGGGAATACAGAACCCAACTTACTTCTTCCAGAAACCTTTATTCTGTGCAGCTTTTCAGCCAAATGGTAAAGAGTCCGAAGGTGACAGTGACAATCCCTACCCCGCAAGTCCTCACACACAGAGCTGTTCTTCCGACTCCTTGAAGGGAAGGCTGCTGTGGGTATTAACTCTCAGTCTTGCCGCTCTGTGTCCTGTTCAAGTGGTCAAAGCTTCTTTGGAGCATGGAAAGGGAGATCTTCAGCTGCCAAGATACAACCATCACACCCCACCCAATTACTTCGGTTAGTCTCCTGCATGGGTGAAGGACATCAGCAAAACAATGTCTCCCTCCTCCTTTTCTCTTAAGGGTTTCATGCAATTTCCTTCCCCGTTTCTATTAGCAGTTGCCTTCCTGTGCTGTGCTCTAACAGCTGTACTCCGGAGTTTGTAATTACCAACAGTCCAGTGTGATAAAGTCTTAACACCTCAGCAGACAACAGTGCAGAAGATAAGCCATCCCACTCATTTTTAGTCAGTTAAATGTTCATAGCAAATACTCTTAAGGAATACAGCAGCAAAGCATGAATTTTCTTTTAATACTTGGCCCTTTCCAGTGCATTTTGGTGCACAAAATGTTTAGATTGACAACCGTCAGAAAACCCAAGGTAACAGGCACTAAGATGTGTCATGACTTCCAGACACATTATTTCCATGTGTTATTTGGGATGAAAAAGGTGACTGAATTCTCACTTTTTTTTTTTTAAAGTTGTGGGGGTTTGGGTTTTTTGTGGTTTTTTCCCCACTCTGCGTGTTCAAAAAACAGTTTAACACTTCAGAATTAGTAATTGTTTGGGTAGTAAGCAGAGAAAATGAAAAGGGCATGGAAACCAGGAAATTCATTTCTACAGTGAAATTTTCAGCATTTGGAAGCTTTTTCAAGCTGTGATCAAAATGGTTAATAGATTAATAGCAATTTTGTGCGCAGAGACACCTCTGAACAAGGAATGTAAGAAATGGCTTCTTTTTCTACCCTCCTTTACTGTGTGGGAGAACACAGAGCAAAGTGGTGATGGATAGAGGTACATGTGAACTCCCCCACAGCTTTCCTAATCTAATAATTTCTTCTGTCACATTTTAAGATTTAATAAAAGAACTTAAAATCAGAACATTCATAGGTTATAAGTAAAAAAAAAGTATTTACTGTCCCTTCACTTACTGAGTGGAAATTTCAGCCTAGGGGTTTTCCAGTCCTGGATTCAGGATCAGAGAAACACAACAGTATTCAATCTTTTTTTTTATATATATATATATCATCTGTGGTATGAAGAGCCTGGAAGTGTAAGTTACTGAGGAGGATTAACTCCACAGCCATGGAACCTTTCAGAAACATATGGTCTGTAGAATTTATTTTTCACTGGAGCTTAGGTGGCCCATTGATGTCAAGGCTAAGTGAAGCTCTCACCAATATCTAGAAGAGTAGGGAGGAGCAAAAACCAGGATAAACCTGCATGAAGAAGCCTCATAATGACATGCGCAAACACTTAAAAATTGTGGTTTGAGTCTTCTTAGAAGAGAGGATTTGTTTTGAATTACTCCAGTCTTAGCTTTGTCAAGATTCAGAACTGCATCAACATATGTACTTGACAGGTTTAAGAGAATTGACATGAGTATTTAAACTTAGTTAAAAAAAAACCAAACAAAACCACAACACACCACCACAACCCAAAACACCAGAAACATGAGCATTGCCTATGTGCCAAATTGAAGCCTAGGACAAAACAGGTTAAGGAGTCAAGAAAACTTTAGTTAGCACCAGAAGACACCAAACAAAAGCTATGATGGCATAAGGGAGAAAGAAAGCTTGAGTTGCTGAGTAAGAAGAATATCACCGAGAAAGACTGGCAGACCTACCTGCTCAAGCATTTCAATTGAGTCTCTTAAAACTCCCTTCACATGCTTAACCTGTTCCTTATCATACTGAGGGATCTCCTCTTTTGATACCATTTCTGGGGATATACTGAAAGAGATGGAGATCACATCAGAAACATGAAACAAGCACCTCCATGCCTTTCTAAAAGCAACTGCTCTCTGCAACCATTGCTCTGCCACTGCTAAAAGCATCCTTTTCCAAAAGCCACATAAAAAGCTGCCTGCAGGTGAATTTTGATCCTCGCTGCCTTGAAGATACTGCCTCAGACCTTTGTAGACAACAGCCACCACCACCAAACGTGCTTGCATTAAGTCTACAACGTAAGTTCTCACACTTCAGAAAGCAAGACCTTTCTTATGAAGAAAGTTACTCTAATCAGTTCTGAGATAATCTCTACGGAAGGTCACCACACCACTTCCATACTCAAGATCAGGTTATGGTTTTCAGACTTGTTGATCACATATTTGAGAGAGGAAGCAACATCTGAGCCTTTTTCACGTGTCTGAATACAAAAGGCACCCCCTAACACAAAAGTTTGAGGGGGAGAGGAGATTTAGCAGAAGAGTCACAGAAACAGGCTAAAAAAGCTAAATGAATTGTTAACATTACATTTGAGACCATGCTGGTTCACCCAAGATGAAGTGAACGCTTCGGTTCTGCGATCAGCACTACGATATTCACAGAAGATGAGTCACAGCAGGGTGATAATACGCAAGCTAAGGTTAACACTCCCAAAAAACAGCTTGTCAAAGGAGAAATTTATTTCTGCAAGATGTAGTCAGACATGTCACTGGATATCAGCACAGACCACAGAAAAGCAGCAAGCCGCAGCAGCTTTTGAAAACTTACCCTCAAGTTTGATTGTTTAAAATGCATTTCTTTAGATCAGATTCTCACATAAGCTGAGGAAGAAAGAAAGAAAGCAAAGTCTGTGAATTCAACTTACTTCAGAGAGCTTTCTTCCTGAAGCTGGACATGATAGAGAGACTGAGCTGCATGCTCTATCTTTGACAGTTTGAAAAACAGTGTTATATTCAGCAAGACCAAGAGCAGCAAACTGTAGAAAGAAGAGAACAAAAAAAATCAGGTCCTGTAACAGTTCCTGTTGCAATGATACAGAAACAATGTCTTGGCTAAAAACAGCTAAGGAAAGAAGCCTTCTGGGAGGAAAACACACCCCAAAAGGTTTGTGGCTGTGCTATACTGAAAATAAACATCTATCCAGACAACTCTAAGCGTTAAGCTACGTAACAGCAACCAATGGGAATGACAACAGTGTCTCCTGTTGGAACTTTTAAAACTTGTGTTTTAATGCGTAAATTCTAGATATTTCTTTTCTAATAGGATCAGACCCAAGTAAATCTGCAAGGCAGACTAGCTTGGCAAGTCAGCATTTTCATTCAGTGTCACTTCACAAGTTAATCCATTCCCCTCCTATACCAGAGTGCTCCATTCAAATTAGGTTATTATGCTACATGCAACGTTAACATGCAAGGGAGGTACAGACAGACAAAGACAAGATGAGCTCGAGTCAAACCATATTTTAATGCAAGTGAGTACTTACAAGACACTCATTACTACAATGATGGTGGTGGTCCTACTTACAGCATCTCTTTTCCTTCCTATAGGGCATGGAAGAGAAGGAGGTTAAAAAGTACTGAAGCACATTTCTAAAGGATGCTTGCAGATACATGTCAGTCAGTGCCCAACATTTCACACAGAACAGCTCAACAGCTGCTGATGGGGAAAAAAAAACCAACTACCAGATCATGTGGGTGCACAGGATCATCTCCAACATTTGCAGAGGTGTTTTTGCAGTCATGTCAGATAAGTCAGCTGGACAGTCAGGCTCTTCCAGCAGGAGCAGGATTCTCCCTACCCCAGTACTTGGGGGGTGGGGGGGGGTGGGGGAGGGGAACAGCACTGGGGCATGTTCACATTAAACCTAGACAGCCTGAGAAGGTTACAGTCCATCCATTACCAACACTCATTCAGCACATACGCTGCTAGCCACACACAAGCAGAGACAGGCTGCAAAATGGCTCTCTTTTGCTTGCTCTTCTGCCCCTATTAGTCTTTCTGATAACTAGTGTCAAATGAGCTTCTCCTGTAACTTGTCCCATCCTTATTGGCTTGGTTTATATTTTGACCTGAAGACAAACTTTTGAAAGAGCACCTCCTAGTCATCAAGCAACAGAGATCAGACGCTACTGAGGCTGAGGAAGCGTGCGTGTCCTCTCCAGACTGAGCAGCGATCACCTACCACAGTGGGCAGGCTGACCTTTAAATGTAATTACCCGTTCCTCTCAAACAGTTCCTTACATTCATGTTTCCTGCCCTGGGCAAAGGGCATACATGAACGCTATAGCGTATACCGAGACACACTCACCTGAAAACATGGAGCAGCAGTAGCAAAATTAAGCAATCGGGAAGTAATCTCAGTTAGGTAAACAGCCCATTACACATGCTGGTGATCCAGATGTTCTCTCGGTACTATACTCAGTGTTGCCTCCCACTTTAGGAAAGAGCACTTGCTCCTACTTCAGTGTGTACAATTCATCTTGTGGCATGAAACCCACCATTCTCTGCTACACGTTAGCACACAGATGTTCCTCATCTCTGTAGGTGTAGCTAATACTGTATATGCTAGTGACCAAGCCTGTCACACCTAGGGGCAGTGGAACTAAGAAATGCTTCAGTGACCCACAAGTTACAGAAGCATAAAAAAACCCCAACAAGGAGATTAAAAGTCCAAGAGGTGAGTGACAAAGTTTAATCAACCCATGACTGGAACGTGCTGTTATTTGGAGAAATCAAGCCATTTTTCAGCAACCTTACAAAAGTCAGGTTAAATTTCTTTCTGATCCCATCTCATTTTCAATCCTGTGCAGGTACAGTGCAGCATTTTGGGTTTTAGTTGGTTTTTGTTTGTTTGTTTTAAAAACAGAAGGTGAGATTAGGTTTGATTTTATGATATACTCATCATAGAAGCAACTATGGATGCTCCAATTATTTTATGCAAGCTCAAACACACTAAAGCATCTGCTATCACACCAATTAGATAAAGGCAATGAGTGTAACATACATGCAAGTGTTACTCATGCACTACTTTAAGAGTTAAGCTTTCTTGAACACACCTTCTGAAAAGACTCGATATAAAGATTCCTACCTATTATGCTGCCCTGGGACTCCACTCCCATGTCACCAGAAGAGTGTTGGGAAGAACGTTTGGGAAGTGATTCTGCCAGACTCCGGTGTAAAGTGCGTCGTCTTCGTCTCAGGGCAACGAGTTTTCCAGAGTCTTCTATAGACTGGTTAATTGCATATTCCTCCATTAGGAGATCTGATTCTACAGCGGAAAAAATAAGGTTACCAAACTTTCAAAAGGAAAGCTGAAAAGCCTAGCACTGAAGACTTGAATTGAGAGATACGGAGGGTGGCAGTGAGAGGAGTAAGCACACCTTCTAGTAGATGTACTCCTTGACTTGCACTAGCTGTCCTATTTGCTAGAGGGCCCTTTGTACGCTTTTCAGATACAGTGTATATCCAGCCTATGCAGGATTGTTTAACGATACGTTAGGCAGCACTTCAAGACACCGTTAGACTGAGACCAGGAATTGTGTTAGACTGTGAGCCTGCAGCCACGGCTGGCCAGGCTGTTAACAGACACAGCCAGGGAGCCTGCCAAGTGCCACTGCTTCTCCTCTCATACCCACAATCAAGGACCTGCTTAAAGATAGGCACATGCAGCTGAGAGTAACAGCTTTCCCACTGCTCCTCCTGTTTCCTTCGGAAAGCAATTATGACAAAGTATACAAGAGCTCCTCATTAGCATGAAGCCACGAGGCTTCTTTTACACCCTGAAACTGGCAGATACACTGACGTCAGGAACGTCTGACTTCACGATTCCTTTGGTGTTGCCTCCTTTTCAAACCATCCTTTAAGGAATAGAGTTAGAGACATGAAAACATACGTAGGAAACGTAACCTTCTTACTCCAGCACAAAGAAGAAAATGCCTC
The DNA here is from genome assembly GCF_023634085.1 of Falco cherrug. NCBI lineage: Eukaryota > Metazoa > Chordata > Aves > Falconiformes > Falconidae > Falco > Falco cherrug. The sequence continues at coordinate 6,553,330 of NC_073701.1, forward strand.
ACCAAGTTGTTTGAAATTTTCCTGTATGCCTCCCCAGGTATTCTTCTCGATTACAGACTTGACAAGGCCCCAAGGCTGTTTTTTGTACTTCACTTCCGCAGAAACCCTAATAAACAGAATGCAAGAGTGAGTTTACTCTTCTAGGTAGCAGTGATAGCAGAAATCCCTCATTAGAAGGAGGCTTCTAGCTTACATCCATAAACTGAGATACCAGCTGGAACTGCCTTGGCTTTCCACCTGGGTAGCTCTTACACTGAAGCAAGGCAAGAGACACACAGCAGCGAAGACAAAGTATCTAGCTAAAGCCTCAGCACATCAGAATGTCCAAATTATGGGAAACATTTTGGTGTTTTCCTTCACACTCAGACTAGCAGAGAATTTCTTTCCTCTGAAGTGTTCTCATTTTTAACATGTTTAAAATAAGCTTCAGGCTTTCAGATCAGAGTCCTGTTTTTTACTCTGTGTGTATACACAATGGATTACACAGGCATCGCAGTGGCAGCAGGTGAAATTCATTATCACCAATCACACATCAAGTGCTTAGATCCTACCCTGGGTAGACAGAAATTAAAACCTGTCTTCCTGTGAGCGTGACAGAGGGGAAGTGACATTCCTACCTCGTGTTCCCCAGGTCAAGGCTAATCAATAATGCTTCCAGAATAAAAATAAAATGGAGTAGAACCCTTCAGAGGGCTGCTTTAACAGCTGAATGAGTCCCAAAGCGTTTCATAAAGGACAAAAGGAGAGCCTGTGGTTTTGATTTAAGTCAAGAATGCTGACCATCCTAGAATACACTTTTTTCAGTGTTTTCAAATAATCATCCAAATCAGTAAGCCTGCTGTCTTTCTAGTCTAACCAAACAGCATCATTCAAACAGCTTCTGAGCCATTTTAAACACAGTACAAAGACAGCTGTAACACCATCATGCACCTTCTGTTCCATACATGCTTTATGCACCATACTGAAACCTAGGTTTTTGCTCTTACCCTAGGGTTACTATGTGTCTCACACAAAATATAGCTCTCAACAAGGAAGAACGACTCAAAAAAAAAATATCATCCAGAACAGTTCTTCAAGGACCTTTCTCTTCCCTTCTCCCAGCAGAGAGGGAGTCTTCAGCACTTTTATAGCCTGAGATAAACCAGGATAAAATCCAGGCTTGCTTACCTTTCCTGGGTACTGATGAAGTTTGAAATAAAAGGCCTTACTAAAGGGAGCACAAAACCTACCAAGGATTACAGTCAGAAAGTAACACAAATGCACTGAACATGGAACTTCATCACTTCAGGTGTTTTCAACAAGTGGGAAGGGAAAGGGAAGTGCCTTTTAAGACTCCCCTACCTAGGTAAAGTTTAATAATGGAGTCAAAATTTTCTCCAGTGCCCTCCCTGCAAAAGTAGGTACATTCCCTCTTCCCTGCACCTTCCTGTGAAATCATCCTCACCTGCAGGCCCTTAACAAGGGTATCTGGGAAATTGTTACAAAACATCTCAGGCAGTTCCAATTTATCCCACTCACCCAGCTGCACATGAAAATACAAGGTGGTCAGAGCCCACTTCAGTCTTGGACACAAGTTCTGTACCTCAGAGTCAACATAAAGAGTTCATTTATCGCTGCATTAATGAGACCCAAGCACAGCATACACATGATGAGATAAACCAAGCTTATTTTTCAGAAGAGATCCCCAACTTCAAGAGAAACTGACCTTCTCTACGCTGTTGGCAGATCTTTTGATAAGCACACTTCACCAACCCGTAACATACGTGCCTTGGCATCTCCCCTCCCACTGTGCACCAGTCAGGCTCACCGTAATCGACACTTGTGACTGGATGTGCGGCTGATGCAGTATCTGTTCACAGTGTAGAAGTAATCATGGTAGGGGACATCATGGGTCAGTACCTCAGCATCCACCTGATAAGACTGACCTTTCTGGCTCTGCTTATGCAGGATCTACCATAAAAAAAAATAAAAATGAGAAGGTATATTCATGGTATCTGGTTGCTTTTTTTGGGTCCCACTCCCCTCACCACCAACCCCCCACCTTTCTGCCTGAATTCCTTAGGCTAAATCAACTCCAGGCGAACTGGAGTAAGGAGAAAGCCTGAACAATCACAATAAAATGCAGTTAAGAACAGCAAGTGTAGATGGGGTGGGGAAAAAGAAGATGCCTCCCACTAGAGCCAACACAGGCAGCGGCAGTACTTCCCCAGTGCCATTTCAAGTACCAGATACAAGGCTGGCCACTGACTCCTGATCACAGCTCTTTTTAGAGACAGACCTGTAAGACCTTTCCCAAAGCAAAATTACAGAATGGTTGAGATTGGAAGGCACCTCTGGTGGTCGTCTTGTCCAAGAACCCTGCTCAAGGAGGGCCAACTAGAGCTGGTTGCCCAGGACCATGTCCAGGTGGCTTTCCAATACCTCTTAGGAAGGAGACACCACAACCTCTATGGACAACCTGTTCTGGTGCTCCATCACTCTCACAGTAAGAAGTGTTTCCTGACGTTCAGGGGTGCCACCTGTGTTTCAGTTTCTTCCCATCACCTCTGGTCCTGACACTGGGAACCACTGAAAGGTGTGGCCTTTGGCGGTGAAGGCCTGGCTCAGTCTTCTTTGCATTCTCCCTTCAGATACTATATATTGTAAGATCTCCTGCTGAGCCTTCTCCAGGCTGAAGAGTCCCAGCTCTCAGCCATTTCTCACACAAGATTCTCCAGTTCTGTAATCATCTTAGTGGTGTTTCACTAGACTCTTCCCACCTCTTTCTCTCATAGTGGGGAGCCCGTAAGTGGACACTGAAGGCCTTTCATTACATCTTTTCACCTCCCAGTTCACAAGAGATGTAAACATTTTTCCCCACAGGCTTTGTGGGATAAGTTTACAGGCATCTGTACGGTTAGAAAGCCTCTGATTTCATCAGCATTTGCACACTAATGGCGAGAGGGGCAGCAAGCTACCCTTAGAGATGCTACATTTAGACTGCAGATCCATATTCAGCTTCGTGAACCATAATCCATGGTCAGACCTCTGACAGACCGTAGGGCTGACCTCTCCCTCGCCTTAAAATGGCACCAGGCAGACACGTGCGTGCACACAGTACCTGCTTTTCAGTTGCAGTCGTGAACTTCCCACAAAGTGGATTGTTAATCGTTACAGTGTATGTCAAAGTCCTCAACTGATTGCCACTGGAATCTCTATTCCAAGGGGTTGATACAGCATCTGGATGAGAAATTATGCAAAGTCTCACATGCAGATTACCTGAAAGGCGTTACCTCTGCCCTTTCATATCTTAACAGTTTAAGAACAGTGGTGGTGAGAAAACCAACTCCAAATGGCTGTATTTTTTTCAGAAAAAACAGAAAATAGTTCACTGATGAACAAAGGTGAGGCACTACATAGCTGAACCAGTCTACTGAAAGAGACTTGAGGGTGGGGAATAGAGTAAGCAATTATATGAAAATATGTAATTTCCCATCTGCTTAAACTTGAATAGATTCACTTAGCATTATCGAAAGCTTTTGCCACTGTGCCTTCCAAGCTGACACTGAATAAATATTACCCTTTTTGACTCAATTTTCTGTCCTTATGATCTCAGTGAATAAAATTTACTCATCCAGAAAATTAAAGCCTGTGAGTATCGTTTAGGATGCAATGATTTTGCCCATGTGCCAGCCACACAAATTTCACTGTTTCTGGGACACAATCAGAAATACCCCACAAAATGCACGAACTTAAAGGCCTACCCAAAATGCAGGTATTCAGGTGCGGTTTTGTAGTGCACTGAAATGAGGTTTTTACTCCAAAGTGTGACTGATCTACAGAAACAACAGGCTAGCTTTAAATATCCTCTCTCAGTGAAAATTTCAAGTTTCGAAATACTTTTAAAGCAAGGAGAAACTTAAAATTCAACTTAGCCCTATTTAATGTTTCCCAGAGGTTGAAATTTTCAAGGTAATTTGCAACACGGACAAAAGGGAGAAGAGTGCATTACCTACTATGCTCCTGGAATTGAGAAACCTCTGCATGAAGTGAGAATTGGTGAAAAGGATTTCAAACATCTTGTCTGCAGTGATGTGGAAAACTCTGTTTATAAAAAGTCTCCCATAGAGATCATTCTCAGGGACAGTCTCCTTCACTGCTAAGGAAAGGCAGAGAGATCAAGTTAGGAACAGAACAGTATTATGAAGAAGCTTTATAATATTCTAAGCTTTGTTACAACTCAAACGCTTCCCAAGCTTGCACCAGCATTCATTTCTCACTCTCGGAAACCCAGTAGTGATAGCAGCACATCATTTGGTAGGTAGGTTGTCTTCAGGAGCAAAGTCCAGAACTGATCTTCAAACACATTCCCCACCCTTCCCCCCCCCCATTTCCCTGTGCAAACATAAATTGGTAAATGAACATCACACGGTACCATCCCTTTAGTTTTGCCTTCAATTTTCTACTAATCTTACAGCAAACATTGGAGAAGGTAAGAAGTTACCACGATCTTCACTAATATGTATGCCTATTGTACAAAGGACATGCACAGAGCAAGCAGAACAGCAAAACCATAGCAGGTTTCTTATTGTGGCTAGTTTCAGAATTCTGCTTTTAACATCTGTAATGCTGGCAGCGTCCATAGTCTATGAGGCCAGGTAAATTCCCAGACAGCTCCTCAAACTGCTCCTCCCTCTCCACCTATTTATAACAGGAACACAAGAGGTACCCTGCTCCATTTTACAGTCCTGAAAAATACACCAAGATGCTTAATCGCCGTTCCCCGTTTCAAAACCACCAAGCACCCAGTGGCATGCTGTAGCTGCAGCACTGATCCTTGCTATTTCTGCTTCTTGTTGGTTGCTGGCATGACTCAGCTTCGTGGTTGCCTCAGCCACTCTTCCAGGAGATAAGGGATAGAATTATAATCCTGGAGGGCAAGCAGTTTCTTCTGCCAACCCCAACTCCATCTGCTTACGCTTTAGAAACAAGTCCATCCTAAGCTATAATCGTCAAAAACCAAACACACACACCCTTCTCCTACACATTACTAACATGAAACAAGAAGCCTGAAAGTGAATCTTGCAGCAGAAGGCAGAAGTCAGGATGCCTAACCTTTCAACCGATGCAACTAAAATGCTCAGAGCTAGCAAAGGTTAGTGCCAGCCACCAGTGCAAAGGTAGCCTGCATATTAAGCTGTAGTTCACAAGCTGCCTATAGGCTAAGGTTACAGGACTTAAAACATTACTGCTTGGTGGCAGTCAGTATTGATAAATGCAAATGCAGCAACTAAACACCACAACAGTCCCCATCGAAACCTACTTCTGACTCCAAGCAGACTTCTGCCCTATTACTGCTTCTAGCCTGCTAATAGTCCCTGTTATATATCTGCCTCCAAAAAATGTTCTCTTTGATCTAACCAGGTTTCTATATAGGACCCCAAAAGTGAAGCATGAGTGCCGTATTTTCATGCTTGCACAAGAGGTCGGCTTCCTTCCCACATCATGCTCTGCTTATGCAATTGCAAGTCTACACAATTGCAAGGTAGGACAAAAAGCAAGCACATGTTTTAAGAGGCCCATTTAACCAGACAATATGCAGTCAATACATGCTAGAATGCAGATTCTGCTGTGCTGAAACACTCTGTGGGAAGCCAGAAATTCAGCCTGGGTTTTCAGCTTATGATCACTCTACTTCCTCTCAGGGCTGAACCTAATTCCAGCAAAATGCAGTCTGACCTCAGCTAACAAGACACCAACATCACAGATTTCTCAGAGCGCACTCCTCACTTCCTCTTTCACCAAGAGACAGGAAGATTCAGATATTGATGCCGACATCCCCTTTGCCTGCTGACATCAGCTAACAGGCATGGAGTCAGATACCACGTCATTCAAACTTAGTTACTCTGAGCCTTACTCAGCTGAACCTTGACATGCCCAAGGCATCTGCTACCACTTAAAATAAATAAAATACAAAGGCCTGGATACATGATCAAGTAACTATGCATCAGATAAGTTTTGACAGCTATTTGTATATGTCTTAGCAAATACAAAATAATACAGGTTACTTTTGCCCCAGCGAGGCTTAGCTAAACAATACAAGTTATGTTCACCTGAAACGCCCAAGGACAGCTACTGTGTTTCTGCTGATGTGAGGTAATTTGGTAAGCCACAGCCACTTATGATATGCACAAAGCCCATGCACTATCACCTAAATGTGCAGACCTTGCTACCGACTTCAAGCATGAAGTCTGTCCTCCTTGTACTGAGTCTTAAGCAAGAGCATCCATGGGTCTATAGAAAATTTCCCATTAGAAATAGCGTAGGTAGATCAGCTATCTAGTCATGTCTCTAATAACAAAACGTCAATGAGAGTGCCAAGTGCATCAGAGTATCTACTAAGAAATACATTTTTACTCACCATCCCTCTCAGCTCTTGAAACAAAAAACAAATTTAAAATCACGTTACTGCATAAAGCAGTATTTTCAGAAAATCCAAGTTGAAACTGGGTTAATATATCAGGCCCCTCAGACACTTTAGATGCTAGGATTCAAACAGCTGTTTTCCAGAAAGCCTGGAAATCTTTCAGACAATAGGCCTGGAAGGTGCATGTATGTATGAAAGCTGCTTTGAGTTTCACATCTGTGGAAGCAAGTCACTGCACACATCAAGAGCTTGACAAGCTTCAAGTCACTTCCATCTGGGCTTCTCAGAATTTACCTGTAGAAATCCTAGATGAAGCAGCGAGCAGAAACAGTAGCATAGCAAAGAATAAGCGTACAGTTTACATGCTTGCATTTTGAACAGAAAGCTTTAACCAATTGTCTCTGCTACAAACGAACAGGCATGTTTGTCTGTTGTTTTTGTTTGGTTTAACTCGCACAGGTAAGCCTACCTGCCTTTTATTATCTCGATACTAGAACAACATCAAGCATTTTACCTAGGACTAGCTTAGAAATACTGTTTATGAAGAAAAGCTTCGTGCAGGTACCTAGATATCAGTTTAACTCCTTAACTTTTAATGCTGTTCCAACTCAGCACTATGAAATCATCAGCCACTAACTCTCTTAGCCTGAATATATGTATAGATGAATTGGAGCTATTGTCTGATAAGAGAACATGAGATTATTCAGACTTCAGGTTAGGATCCCCAGGGAGCCAAAAATCCAGAAGTAAGCATATTACCCAGAGTATCCTGGTTCAGCCTGAAGACAGCAAGTCTGTTCCCTCCCCCACCATTGCCTTGCACTTCATAAGGTCATTTTCATCGCTGCAAGGCAAGCTATGAAATAATGTTTGACTATAATACCATTATACAGCAGTGATTGCAGAGGTTTGAAAACATCTGCAGTGTAAGAGACAGAAAACTGGAGGAGGGGAAAGGGGGCAGGAAAGAAATTGTTTTTAAAATTCCCATTAACAACTAACAGCTTGAAGCTAAATGCACACCACAAACAAATTAAAGCTGAACTGATAAGAGCAGAGGCTATCAAACAAATTAATAAGATGGCTGATTTTTCCACTCCACAGAGTAGAGGGAGGATCAGGAGGGGGGAAAAAACCCATGTATGTATGCAAATCCACTGCTGAGGACTTCTGTGCCACCAGGGATGGGGAAAAACTGCACACTACATGAAGAATATGCAGGTAAGGAGCCTTTAACCTGATACACCTGAAATCAAGTCAATAAAGCCAATTCCTAGAGCGAGCATGTTCCAGAAACCACTTAAAGGCTGCATCAGCAACATTAACCATTATCAAAGCACTCCTGTACTTTAAAAGTATAAAATTAACTTGAGGAGGTAACCAAGTAAGTACTGTCACGATACTAGCTTTTTCTAGTTCACAAGATACAAAAAAACCAAACGCACGATAAATTCCCAAATTTTATGCCTTTAGGTAACTCAAACATACATCCTCCAAACCCCAAAACAACAAATAAACTGTACTTACACAGTCAACAAAACATGTGCATTCAATATTTTGATTACAATGCCAACAAGATAACAGGGCTACTCTGCCTCACATACATTGTATGGACAAAATTTCGTAACTTAAGGGGGCAAAACTCCACCAGAGCTGAAGTAATTTCAACCACCCTGCATTTCAAACATTTTCTGCCTCTTATATCCCATCCCCACCTGCAAGGAAAGTCAAGCCACTACTGTACCCATCTCACAGCACTACAGTGCAGGCAGTTATGCTCTCCTGCAGACCACACATTTAAGGTAATTAGTACAAATAGAAACAATACAGTATGTCTGTCAAGTTATGCAAGATCAGGAATTTAGGATATTCCCATACAGAGTAAAGCTTTTAACAGAAAAGACTTTGCCAATTTCCTGCTCGCACCTTTCTTTGAATTATTTTATGCTGCTGAACATTGTCACTGCAAACAAACAAAAAAAACCACAAAACACAAACCCACAACAAATCCTACATACAAGTCTCATTTAAGGAAATTCAGAATCTCCTGGCTCTATTTTGCAAATAGATATTCTGTGTTTGAACTAAAATTTGTTTCCTAAAATCTAGAATCAAGACCGCAAATACTAATTCTTAGCTTAGCCAAAAGTTTGTCGTGGCTCGAGATTTATACTCCAATTTATGAAACCAAACCGAAGCATCCAGATGCAGATCAACAGGCCAATGGTGCACAGTGAGACACACACACCCATCCCCCCAAGTAAGCAATGTGAGAATTGCTTAGGGCAAGGGAACTAGTGTTGCTATGGCTCTGGCATTCCAGCTTTCCGTGTGTCAGGTGGACCTGGAGTTGGAGAACAGTCTTGAGCTCGCCCCTCACCTTATTTGCCAGGACACCTCCATGGGCAGCCTGAGTACAAGCCAGAGGACACAAGAGAAATTAATCGCATGGGTAAACCTTTGCCATGTAGGTAAGCTAGTTTCTTTTGCATGAAGGAATTCACCTTGTAAGAGTATGGGGCAACTGCAATGGAAAACAGACAGAGAAACAGAAGAAAAAAATTCTAAGCATGAAGAAGGGAATCAGAGACAAAAGATTAATGTTGTGAGACTAGAAAATCTTGCTCTGAATAAAAAAAAGACTAGTCTTGGGGGAGGGAGGATAAGTAAGAAAAGTAGCATGCAGTTGGTTCTCTTTTTATTAAAGAAGCATCTCCAGTTCAATATGCTTTATTTACTCAACATCACCAATGCAGGGATGATGGAGTATTTACTACTATTGTTTTGGCAAACAGCAGCATGAAAGACACCAGGACTGTTTTCGGTTTCACTGGAGACCTTTGCCATAAAATCCAGGACAGAAGAGATATGTTACTTAAGAGGACAGGAAAACTACAAGATACCCAAAACATCCAAAGGCCAAAACTTTCTGCTGCTCTAAAAGACATACCTGTAATGAAGTAAACAATTAATTTGTGAAGCTTGTTAAGTGTGTAGGAGTATGGCATGAAGAGCAGCCTGTTCAAGTAGGTATGTTCACAAAAATGATACAACCTGACATGCATTGAGTCAAATCTGAACTCAAGAGAACTCAGAAGCAGTTTGGGTGAGCAAAAGGCAAGTTAATTGCATATAAAGTACGTGAGCAGGCAACAAACACAACTTGCAGGCAGCCAATCCAATCCATGACTTTGTAAAGCTTTCCTGGACACCTCAGTGATCCCAACACAATGACACCTTCAAGCAACTTCAGCTGCTAACTCTGAAAGGATGAGATGTAAAATTTCTCAGCTACATTAAGAACTGGCCTCAATTAACTGAGCTGTTCTGGTCCTGCCAAGAGGTGATGAGGGTAAGTTATCTCCTTGTGTATGAAAGGAACATTCAGCTGCCGTTGAGCACACTGTGACTGTTGAGCTTTTCTGCCTTTCATTTGCACATCACCATACAACTTTGGAACCAATCCTGGTTGTGCACACTTGATGTTAAAAGCATTTATAGAGTCCAAAATTGGGATATTTAACAGAACATTCACCACAGCTTCAGTGAACTGTTTGAACAACTATGGCCCTTTGGCACAGAAAAGTTCGCCACAGTAAATTAAAAGTTCACCTTAGAGAGCGAGAACTTGTCAGAGGCTACTGTGGGACCACGTAACAAGCACCCACAGACCTCAGCACGAGTCTCACTGTCATCCAGCCTGGGTAGGAGGCACACTCCGGCTTTTACTGTCTCCCCAGAACACAGCAAAAATGTTTATACCAAAACCCCTCTGAGACATACAGCTATGCTTTTCTCTCCTACAGTGAGAAGAGGAAAGAAAGCACCTAACAGCCAAGTTACAATCTCTACACTACTGTGGCATCCAAGCTTCTTCTCATCTTGTACCGGGTAACAAGGTATGAGTTATGAGGATGGTGTATTAGGATCCATTAAGATACTAACTCTGGTGGCACACAGTGTAATCTGCTCCAAGGTACACGTTGAGATTATTCATCTTTAGACCAGACTCAGAATACGCATAATACTCTCCTGAACACTGGGAAGTTGTCTTGCCTGAACTTTCAGCGAGTTCCTCAGTTTACTCCTTCAACAACAATGAAGCCCATATGACTTAAAGTAGAAGTGTAAAGGAGGAGGTGGGGGGAATCTTTCAGAAACTGAAGAACAATGTGAAATGTTTCCTCTCAGTTCCCAAGACATGAAAACAAAGAAATATTTGAAATGCCTGAGAAAGCACTGAAAGTGAACAAATGCCACCATGTTGTCAAGAAACTTTTTTTTTTTAGTTTAAGCTGTTAGCAACTCTACCCACCGAAAGAAGAAAAAGCAAAACCACAATTTGTTTTCATTCTAAATACCCTCAACAGAACTTTTTTCGTCCTCAGAAACTAAGATACAAAGATATTTTTGCTGCAATTCTGTGAAACAAATGAGCAAACAAGTTTCATAACATCAGAAAGTTCTCTAACTTGCTCCACAAGTGAGGTGGAACACTAGAGTCAGGTTGTCTTCAGCTCCCAATTGTTATTTACCTTCTTCACTATCTGAGGCACTGCTCTTCTCTGTAAGATTTTCATTCTCATTGAGGTCCAAGGACTTTTCTAAAGACCTGCTCCTAAGTAGCTTAACAGGTTTTCTTTCTGAAGATAGAAGAGGGCTCTTTATTTGCTTCTCACTTGTGGACTCCTCCACCTGAAACAACCAAGAGGAAAAAAAAAAAAAAAACCCTAAACAACAAAGCATCAGTAATCACTTTAAGTAATACTTAAAAGAAAAAGAGACACAGAAAGAGTTACTTTCAAAGAAAGCCATATAAAGGAAGCCACAAGTTCTACCTGCTGAATTACCAGGCAAGCACTAATTTCTCCCCTGTTCCCCTACCCCAGCCAGCATCCCTTCCTCTTTATTTCAAACTTTCACTTTACCCTGGTGACAAGGGGCAGACTTACTTATCTGTTCTGATACCAAGAGCTGCATTAAAGGGGACAGTTTACTCCCTATCCAGACCCTCTGCACCCATCTGCACTGTTTGGTCCCCTTCCCTGCATCAACACTAGCATTTATAAATTTGTTAACCTAACATTTATTTTTCATTCATCAGGTTAGCGTTTTCCTGCCAGTTCAGCAAGGGGTCCAACAATCTTGAGGGGAAGCACAATGAAACAGGCACGGTCTCCCTTTCTCAGCAAGATCAGACCATCCCAATTACCCGTTTGAAATATGTTCTTATTTTGGAGGCCTCCATTATCTTTTGACCAAAAAAAGAGTTTTAAAACACTGTCTAGAGCCATCCTACCTGTAAAATGTCAGTTCTCTGAAACAAACCAATGGAGTATCGTTTGCTACCTCCAATATGTAGAGCAGGATATCCCCCAAAACATCAGTCACTGAATCAATGATGCAGCTCTTAACCCTCAACTATAATAACTGGCAGCTAAGCTTCCATGCCATTGCATACTTCAAGTAGTAACTTTTAGTGGAATTGTAAGCACGAGGTTCATACATCTCCAAATGCCACCCAAAACGCTCAGCTACTAGCTTTGAACCACAGTTCTCATTCTAAACTTCTCAAAGTTCCCATTGCCTCCACTGGAACAGCTGGGATCAACAGCCCCTCATATGCAGTAGCACACAGACTGTAATAAGTAAGATCATTCCTCCTCAACTGAGTAATTCCAATTCATCTGCAACACCATCATCCCCTAAAGATTATTCAGCACTGACTCAGAAACGCAAGAGCATCCCCTACTTGAACAGCCATCAAGAACTTCCTGTACTTGGCTTTTTTCAAAGTAAAGACCGTCTACTTTTTCACAGACTGAGGGCCATTAGCAGAAGGTGGGTGGCTGGAAAACAGATACAGGCATGAATTTGACTGCAGTATAAGCAGGCAAAAATAACTCCCTCAAAGTCAAAAAAAAAAAAAAAAAAAGAAAAAAAGACTGCATCAGAAAAGCAGATCAATTAACAAATACTGCTACTGAAAGGAGCTACCATACCTGAAGTTATACTCAAGTCACTCAACAGGAACTAGGACTGAACCCACATATCCATGTCAAAATACTCTACCAATACAGCTGGAAGTCAGAAAGGAGCTAGTTGTGGTAAAACAGTCTGAAAATTGACAGACAGATCCAGCACAAATCCAAGGAACTCTTGTAGCATTTTGATGGCGATTAGGGATGTGGTGAACAAGTGGGGCTCCCACCAGCAGCAGAAGAGCAGCCGACTACGCCACGAGCAGAGCAGGAAAGTCAGGCTTAAGTCTGAAGACAAGAGCAACAGCTCTTATAAAAAAGCCGTTCATGCTGTCAGGGAAGAGGAGATTCATGCTGAGGCTTTTGGAATAACTGATCAACTCAAACAGCTTTCTTCGGGTTCTTGGGGGGTTGTTGGGTTTTTTTGGGGTGGTGGTTTGTGGGGTTTTGGGGTGTGGTTTTTCTTTTTTAACACACTAAAGGGCAATGATTTTAAGATTGTCAGCTGGAATTAAAGATACATAATTTCTTCCTCATACACATTTCTCTCCTAAGCCAGTCCAGTACTGCTATGTTCTTTGCCAAGGCTCTTCTGTTTTTAACCTATGAAGAGCAGGCTCTGGGACTGGAAGAACTCCCTACAACTGGTAGAGGGAAGAAGATGGTTGAAAATACAAGCAACAAGGTGGTTCCCACAGCGAGATGAACTGCACTTAAGAGAAGGAGATAAGCTACAACTGGTATTATGCACTAGATTTTCTTCAATCCACTATGGGCAGCTATTGACAATACTTTTCCCAAAACAGGTCAAGTACTATGGCCAACCCCCCCACTAGTTCAGATCTTCCTCTGAAGAGCACTCTGGGACTTACGTTGCCCATCAGAGCTGTAAAAGAGATGTTGAGCTTGTTTCCTTCCAGTCTTTGGAAGATGATTAACTGTGTTTTGTGTCATCAGTGCAATAGTTTTTGATAAATGCATCCTAAGCACTGCTGCCTCCTCCTATTGCCCCTGTGCTTCTACAAAATATGCTGTAATCCTGGGGCTGTGGAGAATGTTGACATTCTTGAGAAACACCAAGTGACACATATAGCTGAACAAAATCACTATGTATTTTAGTTATACTGAAACAGTAAGCTAAACAGTTTAGTTACACATTTATCAAGGCTGCACTTTTAGACTGTAATTACAGGGCTTTTTAAAGGCAGTTTATTCAAGGGAAAATCCTAGCGTTTTCCCCTGCATACAGACCAAATCCCCATGCATTACTGCTCAGCAACATGCCCAATTAGATTTAGCACCTGCAAGAGACACCTCTGGGTGTGGCATCCAACAGGTAAACAACACACTTCTTTCCCAGGCAGAGCAATTATTTTTAGATGGCTCGTTCTTGTGCAAGTAAGACTTAAAAGGCCAAATCAAAGCTACCTGGGTAGATTTTTAGTTATCCTGAAGAGCCCAAATTCCAGCAGCATCTGCAGTCCTCCCAGACCTCCCTTACAGCTCTCCAAAAATCTTGGTTTATACTGCCAGGATTTCCACAAGGGATACCCATCACCCAATTAACTAAGCTTTTAACATCTGACAAATACCAGTATTTTTTGCTGGATATGAGTCTCTACCCACTAACTTAGATTTCAGCAAAACTATTTAAAGCCTGCTTAACCTCCAGATCAGTTTTAGCAAGTGACAAAAGCCAGCAGCTGTATATGGTAGTAAAAACTATTACAATCATCTCCTTTCTTCCCTCCCCAAATTTTCCAAAGCAGAAAGAGCAATTAGGTACCCAGGCCTAGTGAAGTTTATAGGAAATGCTTTGGTGCTCTATTTGCTTTTTCAAGATTTTTCCCCTGGGGTATCTATTAACCAAGAGAAAAAAAAAATGCCTATAACCTTTCAGGACTACAGCTACGTACAGGAGTCCCAGCAACTGTGCACCGCAGATACCGCTGCTAAGGTGCTTGCCCTTCCAAACAGCCAAATACATTCATGATTTCATACAACCATGAGTGAAGCACTCTGCCTTGTTCAGTTGCATTAACCTAAGGCATTAAGGGGAAACTCGTCTTTATTACATCAAGCACGGGGTTTTTTTTCCCCCCTTCCTTCTGAAACACTGCCACAAATTTCAATAAGAAGAGATTTCATATTCACAACAGACTAATTGACCTTTGAAGGCAAGGATAACACAGCGTAACTACCCTCTAATAAACCTCAGGTATACAGGAGGCAGAAGTATAAGAGGAGATATTTGTTAAATGACAAACAGCACAAGCATAAAAATGTGGATGTGAAGAGCAGCATTACTTTCATAAAGCACTTGTGTAAAAATGCACATGGTCCCTAGGAAGGTAGAGAAAAACACAATTTTGTTTTTAAACAAAAGGAAAAAAAAAAAAAAAAAAAAGAAAAGAGAGACCAGGGCATAAGCCTCAGCGTTCTAGCCAGGTTATACAGTGAATTAGCAACAGGACATTGCTGAAACTCAAAACAACAATATTCTCTTATACAGAATTTTGTTCATTTCTAAATTAGAGAAATATTCCTGAAACCTGAAGATACTCATATTAAATTTCTCATGTGAAAAACCTCTTAGACTATCATGAATTCTCAAAGGCTTCTTTAGAAGTTACAATCCCCATGCATCCCATGCTCACAGGTATACAAGTTAAGCATGTATGTTTATCAGTTACAGATAGCAAGAAAGGCTGTGTCAGCACTTACTCCTGGCAACGCATGTCTGTTCAGCGACTCTCCTTCTGTTTGAAGCGTGGGTTCCTGAACTAAACCAATCATTTTGGGTAGCTTTTCATCCCTTTCTCCAGAGTCATCACAAATGCTGGATCTGTCCAAAGCAAAATGGAAGACACCTTTGGAGATACAAGTGCTGAGAAATCCGAGAAAGCTTCTCATGTGATTTTTGCATTAAAAACAATGGCTATTCAGCTAATATTAAAAACTTCCAACTCATTCTCCCACATCCAGCTCATTAATCTCTCAAGACATTTTCGTCACCCTAGCCACCTCTGAAGAAGGTTCAGTTTCTGACCATGAGGTTAGTAAAGCCAAGCACTGGTGAATCAGAGAGAAAGTAAATGTTGTGGGAAAATAAAAAACAGAAATAGCTTAGAACAAATTTGGAAAGAAAATGTTTTAAGAAACCTTGGAGACAAGAGGTTTTTTCCTGCATCCCTTATTTTAAAGTTACCGAGTAGTGCATTTTTTTTTTTACAGGGGGGAAAAAGCCCCACCCAGGAAATATTTAATAGGACATCTTTTGAAGCTTGCAGTGAGCTTTTTTTTCCCCTAACAAACATACTCTGATAACACAGGATTGAAAACAGACATGTTACATTGTTCAGTTTTATAGGGCCATACTTATTTACATAGAGATACAAAAATTAAAGCCCTGTTATTAGATTGGCACTGACAGTTCATAAGTTAGTTCACGTTTGTTTCAAGAAATATTAAGGCACTGTTCAAAAAAAAATACATATACAATTATATTACGCCAACTTCCCAATTCAAGCCAAGGACAATATTAAAATAAGCTAAAGACCTCAGACATCAGGATGGCCATGCAAAACGAGTGTTTCGGTCTCCATAGAGAGAAAAAAAATGTCTGAACATAATACATAGCAACATTCCATTCAGCCTTTCCATATTGTTGAAGGGCATACAGATCCTGCCTAGATAGCAACCTTTTCTCATGATGGTATTTAAGCTACCCTGCTGATATCCCCAAGCAGACCTAGGAAGACCTTGTTCTTCCTATCTCCCTCCCCTAAGGGGCCTCAGCTGTGCTCCTACTATTTTAGACAACGAGCACAATTAAGCTTTTATGCATTCTCAGTTATTGCAGTTTCGTTCTCTGCATCCTTTTACTACAGGCTTAGCCTTACCAGAAAGGTTACAGCAGCACTTTGGAAAAAGAATTTCTAAGAAAGAGGACACTGCTTCTCCCCAAGTATTTCATTAAGCTTTAGAGCCTCTCCTCACCGAGACTGCCCGTTGTCCTCAGATGACGAGTGGAAGCTCTCCATCTCCTCACTGTTCAGGCCCAGCTCAGAGCCATAGCTCTGGTGCACCAGCTGCCAGAATTCCTGCTTGGTCAGCCTCTGGAAGAAAGCAAGCTAGTCAAGAACTACGGTATGGGACAGTAAGGCACAGGAGGTGAAACAGTAAGAAGTTTGAATTACGCCACAGCCTTTAACCTCGATTCTGACAAGGTCTGAAAGCATTTAAGTATCACATTTCAAGATTGGATTTCAGCATTTTGGGGAACTGTACTCCCGTCTACTCCATATTCCCAACCCATCACTGTTCAAGCAGTAACACCAGACAAGAAAAATCATTATTTCAAGAAAACACACACTTGTAGCCACTACTTGCTTCTTCACGTCACCCATGTTTTCACAGATATCTTCAAGGTAGCACAGCCTCTTGAATTTCACTCGATATGGCACAAGACCAGTAACTTAGTAGACAGCCAGGGACTCCCTCTTTGATCTTGGACAAACTGCTTAATAGATACATGCCTGCTTCCTCAGGATGCTCAGAGTGGTGAGAGGCTAGCGTTTCAGTCACTAGAGACAGCGGTGTCTAGGTCAGCCAAGTGTTCGCTTTGCCAAGGGTGGGACAGGAGGTCCTCGCTTTGGAACACCACCAGAACCCCATTTATGAAAAAATAGTTGGTTTTGCTATTACCTTGGCTCACTGCTAGCTACTCTTCTCCTTCTTTAGAATCTCTCTGCCCTGCTCTGTGATTTCCCACAGCTACTGTGATAAATTTAAGTTCTCTCAGATCGTCAGGAAAGTCAGGAAGTGAAAGGAGTATGACAAACTTCTATTAGCAAAGTAAGCAACTCGTTTCAAAGTCCACTTTGACTGTAAAGGACTAAGGGGGGGGATGGGGGGGTATAAATGAAAAATAAAAAGAGAGAAAGGAAAGAAGGTTCTGGGATTTAGCAGAGCTCAGGAAGCAACAATAGCAATCTTTTTTTTTAAAAAAAAAAAAAGACATACCACACTGGAAAATGTGCCTCAGCCACAATCCATATTGATCAAGGGAACAGAGCCGCGCTAATGAGGCAGTAACACCAGTACTGCTTGCTATTTGCATGAAATAATCACCTTAAATAGCCATGCATTATTTAGAGGGCTTTTAAGTGATCCTCCCCACCTCCCGCACCACCTGTAGCGTTCCACTGCCCGCAATTTTAGACCGCCGCGAAGCCGACCCACCGGCAGCAATGCAAACGCACGCCCCTGCACCCCCTCGGCGCTCTCCCCCCGGGGCTGCCGTCCGCCCCCCCCCCACGCTGTCGCCCCGCATCTCGACACACGACAAACCTGGCGCTCCCCGCCGCGCGGCGCCGCCCCCGCCCCCCCCGCTCCCACTTCCTGCTCGGCGGCGGCGGGGCCCGGCCGGGGCCGCCCCCCCTCGCCCGGCGCCGGCTCCCGGGGCACCCCCCGGGCAGACACCACGGGTGTCCCTCTGCCCCCTCGGCCTCCGGGTGGGACCCCCGGGCGGCGCCGCAACGCCCCCCATCCCCCCCTCCCCCCCAGCGGGGGGCAGCGCGAACCCAGCCGGCCGCGGCTGTTCCCGAGCGCTCCGCCAAGGGGGCTCTCCCGTCCCCCTGGGACATCTCCCAGTACAACAAGGTTTCAGGGTTTTCGGGAAGCGGCGGCCACAGGCGTCCTGTCGGGAGGGCTCAGTTTCAAGGTGTTCAGTCCTACCGAGGACAAACAGCACATTAACACACAGCACAGGGGTATAAAACAAGGGCGCAAGCAGCGAGCGCCGCAGCCTCCCAGCCCACGCAAGGCTGAACACGCAGCCACACGGCTGCCTGCCTGTCCCCAGGCACGCTGTCCTGTGCGGCAATAAACCCCGAACCACGGACCACCTACACCTCTTTCCATTAAACAGCTAAGAACAGAGGCAGGCGTCGCATGGTTCCAAAATCCCAAAGTCTATCTTCTAGACAGCACACCCTTCAACCAGAAACCGAAGGACAGAAACAAAGCCGCTTCCACTTCTATTGCCCAATATTGCCAATGCCTTTATTTCCAGTTGGAAGAAAATAACTGGGAAATAGCTAATGTCGCTAATTAACTTCACTAGCACATTCTGCACCACTGCGTGGCCAAATCCGCCTGCCCTCGTGCCGGGTGTGCGATGGTTTGAGGAGAGCAGGGAAACCTTTCAGCTACATGTCATAGGAATCTACAAAGCTGGTTCCTGTGGCTTTGTAGTCAGCATTACCCATTTCTCCTTCTGAAACAGGATTCTTGCGCTCTGCTCAATTATTCCTAGCTCAGCTAGATGTAATAAGTTGTTAATGGTCACAGCCCGAGATCAAACCAGACTTGCTTTATTGTATCAGAAATTTTAAATTCTGAAGGCAAAGGGCACACATTTTCCGGGCCAGCCTTCTGCTTCTGAGAGGATGGTTTGAGAAGCTCTGAAACTTGAAAGGCTGAATCTAAGCATGAATTACTTTGCCTGCTCAAGGTGATGGTCTTTCCTCTGTTCTCTTTGTATACAAAACCAAAAGCTACAGCAAGCAGCTGGGACGCTTTTTGTCTTTCCAGCCAGGAGCATATAACATCAATACTTCGTTTCACGCTAGACAAAGCAGTGGCATGGCACGGCACACGCAGTACTACAGAAAATCACTGACGTAAGCAAAGCTGCTGATTTTTACCCTCTATGGACAGATGCAGAAATAAGAACGAGACACTTGGTACAGGGTTACTCCAGAGACAGCCCCCCACCACACACCACACTCCCACCAGGCAATTCTGATCTAGAATTCAGTCCGACTGCTTGTTTGCGGGACAGGGGAGGTAAATAGCAGACTTCCCCTCTAACTGCCCAAACACAAAGGTCAGAATCAACCCAATCACTCTGATCTCTGAAACAACCCTGGTTGCACACAAAAGTGCAAACAAAGATCTCTTTCACAACCTTCCCCGAGAAGCTGCTGGGGAAGGCAGAACTGCTGTCCTGGTGTATGTTAGCCACAAGAAGCCCAGCTCATCAGAAATTCTGGTCCCTTCTCACACCTCTAGACTTACCTGCTACAATATCTCTGGAGACAGGCGCAAATCTCTACCCAGCAAAGCTTAAGAAGAACAATGGGAAAATAAATCCAACTCTAAGGAAGAGGACTCATGGGAACTGAGACAGATTAAGTTAAGATCTTGTTCCGTTAGAAATAAGGAGTCCTGTGTTTGTTTGGGATTTGAATGACCTGCCTAATTAGATTTTAATTTGTTCCTTCTCCCTTAAACTGGAGGGTTATTTGACACCCATAAGCTTTAGGAAAATAACACGCAAGTATAAATAGCATTATTCTTATTGTCAACAGCAACCATTAGTAAGCTTGTTTTACCAATCTGGAAATCCTGCTGCAAAACAGGAATTTTGGCTGATTTTATGAACTGATGTATTATTGAAAGCCTCAGCGGATGGGGAAGCAGCTATCTGTTTTATCAAGACCGGTGTCATGTCTCTTCCAGACCTGCATTAATGACTCCTTATTTTCCATGATGCTTCCCCTTCAACCAGAAACATTTAAAAACAATGGCAAGGTAAAAGCCTAAGAGGCTCACTCAGAGCACATTTTGCAATAGCAATGGAAAAAAAGTGGAATTTTCCTTGAAAGAAAAGTCTTTACAGGGACACTTCAAAAAAATAGCCTAAGAAAGGACCATATTAAGAGGAAGGTACCTGCTGATTCCCAGAGGAATCAAAGGTGAAGGGCGCCAAACGTACAGTATTGTACTCTGAGCAAGATCTGAAGGAGAAGCTCTGAAGCTAGAGAATTACAACTCAGCTGAAGGGACCAGGAGTCCTATCAGAACAGTGATGCAAAATCGGGGGAGAGCATCTTCATGGCTAAGTAAGCTTAGGCATGGAACTGCACGTAATTATTCACTGTTTTCTTACACAATGCAAGTAATTTTTAATAGAAAGACAGACTTCACGGAAGACTACTTGTTCAACTGTCTAGCACCTGTGATACTTAGGTAGAAGGCAGAACAGCCACAAGATGGAGATCTGGGAAAGGGCATGCTGACCCCACCTAGATGTTCTGCAGGTGGTGAAAGCTTAAGGTGTATCAGGTAAAGCAGGCAGGTCACTCTTCAGAGGTGAGACCTTGTAACGTGAAATCTACGCCCAGGAAGCACTGAAGAGGCCAGTGCCAGTGACTGAAAATTACCTCTGCACAAACCTGATTTGAAGCAAACGCAATTCCAATCCCCCGGATCAAAATCCTGCAAATTAGGGGTTATTCACCATCAGGTGGCGCAAACTAGCACTGTGACAGCTGCATTCAGTTATACTTCTGATGACACCAGAATTGACTTTATTTCAGAATTTCACAGTTCGATGTCATCTCCAGGTCTAGCAGATACACTCTAGATAATAACCGAGTTATCCACAGCTTTAAAATACTTAGGTATCTGCAGAGGAAGCATTAAAACCAGCTCTTTTTGGAACTGGTTCCAGAGTGAGATTTGGGTTTTTTTGTCACAAGCCTTACAATTTCTGACAGGATCCCTTTGACCACTGGAGCCCAGAAACACTAGGCTTCACATACTCAGGCCATTGCATGCCATACCAGAGCCTCAAATGTATGGGATCTCTTTCAAATGTATGTTGTTCCTGACATGGCGTGGGGCAGGGGGGAAGCAATGAAACCGGATTTCTTTTGGGCTTTCTTTTAGCAACAGGTAAGTGGACAACTATCATTGTAGCAGAGTCCATGGATCCAGCTCTAGCAACTGTGGTTTCTACTTTCAACTCCTCAATGCCCATCTATAGCTTAATCTATTTTGGTTAAGCAATAAGGAATTACAAAGCAGGCTGACAGGTGACTTAAAACACATTCTAGCAGAGAATCAAGTCACTACTACATCGCAGAAGCAGGAGCTCAACCTAACAGAAATCTTGTTTCAATAAGCAGCTCCAAACATGCAACATTAAAAAGCCCTACATACACCTCATGGCAATGTTCCATTTTACAACTAAGAACCCCAAGAAGAAACTCACGTAACAGACTTAGGTTGACGCAAGAAAGCTAATAGCAAGATTAGATAAAAAGAATAAGGAGAGTTCCCAAGCTACTCAGATGCACCAGTCCCTAAAACCTGCTGGCTTAATTCATCTCACTTTACATGCACTCCATGCCTTCTGCTTCCATATCTATCCTTCAGTTACTGCTGTGAAGTGAAAAAACCCTGTTCCTAATGTGACACTCATTTCACTGTTGAAGAGTGAAAACACATGGGGAAAAACTAATACTGAACAGCACAGAGCTTGTTGCCCCTGTTCTAGCCCCTTGGATATGTTCATACACCTGAACACCCGTACGTTCATTCACCCACCAGCACCATAAACTACCCAACTGAAGATAATTACTATTCCTGGCAAAATTTTCCTGACAAAAAGAGAACAAGGTTCCAGCTGCATGTTCCAGTCAAAAGATGACATCGTACATTGTGTTTTTTGCAGTGCTACTGCTAGATTCCAGAAAAGATGGTTATGATGTTACAATTAACTAGTATTTGATATGAGAGATATTTGCAGGAAACATTACTTTCGCCTTAAATGGCACTTTATTTTCAGCTTTTGTTTAACAAAGAGTGACTCTAGTCTGCCCTAAAATTAATCTTATATATAGTACCCATGCAAGGTTTTTTAAGTAGTGCACAGCTTTAAGCCTTTGGGAACCATTGTAGTGCAGAGTTATATATGGATATTTCAGCATTCAATTGCAACTGTGTTGAAATATTTAAACGAGAGCCACAAACAGGAAGGAATTGGTTTACAAAAATTGCATTACTTACAGTGATGTTCTACAAAAGCATCAGCACATTTTTAGAAAGTAGATTAGCTTAAGTGTCCACAAATTGCAATATAAATCAAGTTAACTAGCAGAAGTTGCCAAAATACACCTACATATCATACAGCCTGCCTTTGTTGCATCTATTCAAGGTCAGGGGAGCTGTAATGAGAGGGTTGGCAAAGGTTCAGCTAACTTATCCGAGAAGGTGACTTTTAGCTTTTTCCTTAAAAGGGGAAAAAAAGCTTTCACAAAGAAGCCTCTTGCTTTTTTGATTGCAAGTTAGCCAAAGAAAACGTGAAGTAAGTGCATGCCAGTTTAGTAATATCTGCTTGAGTTGGTAGTAAAGTGAAGCACGCAACCTCTCCTCAAAGACAAAATGTTCCATCAACAGCAAAAGCTGTAGGTGGGCAGTATGGGAAGGAACGGATGAGAAGTTTACCTGGGATCTCAAGTACCAGGAGTCAAAGGAGAATATCAGATTAGAATTCCCTGTCAGAAAGGAAAAGCTAACTAAAAGGAAGTCTCTCATCCTCCAAAGACACATCTGCTTACATCAGACAAAGATTACTTTGTTACTTAACTACTGGTACTAGCACTTACAAGCTTACCTTATCCAGCAACACGTTCTGCCATAAGCGAAAGATACTGAGGTAGCTTCGGTCTCTTGCACTGAATGACGTGAAGAAAAACTGCAGGAAAAACAAAGTGCAAAAAGCTCACTTATAGGTATTTTCAAGAAACCCAGAATGCTTCCTTCTATCTTGGATATCCTAAGGTTTTCAGCGATGGCATGCTCCTCTCCCATTCAACAAACCTGGGTTCATAATCCTCACACTCCACATGTTTTATCACTTTAAGTAAGAGTTAGTTCCCCAATATTCACATACTATTTGAACGCACTTGTTCTTTTGGGCATCTGATTGCAATCATTTGTACCTTTGGCACAAAGGAAGAGCTCCCCCTCAACTAACTACACAGTTAAATCTTCCTCCCACTTCCAAATAGGTCATGGAACACATCAGAAATGCATATGCCTGTTTCTTAAAGGCCACAGCATTTTCCATCCTTCCACTACATACTCCTTTTACTAATCTCTTCACATAAGATGACATGAAATTAAAGTAGGAGACCAAATTAGGTGTATCATTTTCAGTATTAAAATTTTTCCCATTTGAAAGTTTGTTTAGCAGAGAAAGGTTTATCTTCCTTGACAATTAAAGTTAATATTTAATAAATTGAGAGGGAACAGACAAATAGGAGGAATCACAGTTCCTTCACAAAGCACAGCTCCAGATTCACCCCGGAAAGCTATTCTCTGTATCCAGCCAAGAATTATTATTTTTAAAGCATTTACAGAAGTATCAGTAAGTCTATTGCACATAACATTCTCTGTAATACTTTCCAGTTTTTCTACATACCCAACACATGAAATTGCACATTCTATGGGTAGATTTCTCCGTGACTTGAAACCCACGACATCACCCTTTTTGTTTTCAGCAATTTTCTTCCAGAAACACTTTAAATTCATTGAGTTTGATATTTTTGTGATCTGAAGGATGCACGTTCTGAATTCACGCCCTGAACTTTTTGTTTTCAAATGGCTTTCCTTTGAGAATCAGTGGGATAAAAACTCCCTTACTTTCTGGTTACTGCATCAACACTACTAGGGGATTCTACAATCAAACTAAAGTTGAATTATCAAGCCAATATGCACAAGGACCAAACCACTAAGTCTGTCTTCTAATCCCAATTACATTTAAAGACTTGACCTGGAAGCTGCTTATGCAAATTTAAAACTACAATAAATGCTCTGCTCTGGACATCGTGATTTTTTAAAATGTATCTAAACACGGGTTTTCACCTTTTCTCCTTTTGTTGCTATTTGTATGGCATTTGGAATGAGCCGAGCAGTCTTCTCCTTTGTCATGAAAGTGATGTCCTTCAAGGCAATAGTAATCTAAGCAGAGACAGATTTTATTAAATCACATTAAAAATAACTGTTAAGACTAAAAATTTACAAAGTCACAGAACATGCAGGAGAAACTCAAAATAAACCCAAACCCTGGGATGTAGTTCAGTTGAGATCAAAGACAATTACTATCTCCATTTGCTAACCCTAACAGCAAGCATTTCAAAGTAGAAGCAAATTAAAAATGACTTAAGAGTAATCTTCTCTTCCTTCATTACTAGGACTAGAGAAGCAAGTAGTTCTTTCTTCTTTCCTTCCACTCCTCCAGCAACACTTGAGGATAAAGGGCACAATCCCAACCACATCAAACGACAGATCTGAAAGCCAATCCCAATCTGTACCCATACATAAGGCAGGACATAGACCAGGTAACAGACTCTTTTGCCTGTGGCATCGCACAGAAGTTTGCGATCTAGTCCATTTTGATAGGGGTTTATTTGCAGTCCAGACACTGCAAGGAAATCTTCCTGCTTAGGTGTTTGCCTTGCATATTAGTACTTGAAACGTTTCTGTTTAGAAGAGCATGGTCTGACTGGCTGCAACAAGCCATTTCCCTTCAGCCCATCCCCTTCCCTTGAAGGTAAGTTTGTGCTGCCACTCAGCTTAGAGAGAGGAAGAACATACAGCTAGATCTTTTTTTTCCTGTGTGTGCAGAAGGTCATCCACTTACTCCCTCTCTGCATCAACACAGCCCACTAAGGAGGTCCCAAAAGTTGTTTCTACTCTTGTAGCTGATGAGCTCAGGTTGCCTTAAGATAACCTGTTCGTGCCTGCCTAGCAGAATGTTACCAGGATCTATGCTGCTTCAGCTAAAAAAAAAATCCAACCATCAGTCTTTGACTAGTTTATGTATTCTGGTCATTTCAAAGGGTATCATTTCAAAGGGAATTTTTTTTTTTTTAATCTCAAGTCTACAATAAGAAACATTCAATCATCAAATTCACCTGATGAAATTGCACCTGGTTTTCAGTTAAGCATTTCTACATCCCCTCATTGTTTTAAGTACATGAGCTATTTGTTGTCTGTCCCGTGTACTTCAGAGCGCACACAGCAGAATTTAAGAGATTAACTTAAGGTATGAGCAGTCTCACAGCTGCAAACATTTTGCCACATCTCCATCACCTATTAGCTTTTCTTTCTCATTCACCACCTTATGCTATTTCAGCATATTCAACTGCTTGAGTGAAAAATGTAAACTCATTAACCTAATTGGACAGAAAATAGAGGGCAAACACACCACAAATATCTACTTTTGCTCATTCCATTCAAAAATTACAAACCACAAAACGAGAACTTGCAGAGGTCTTTTAAGGATGGTCTTCAGCTATTAGATGCTGGTATTTACACACAAGAGTAAACCAGTTAAAGTTCAGTGCTGGAGAGTTCTTGACCAGGGCAACATCAGACACTCCATCGTGCCCCTGGTCTTACAGGAGACTATTACATCCTTTTATAGAGCAACTCTCCTTGGTAAGGAGAGGCAAATCATCATCTAGAAATGTAAAAGATTGGCTTTAGCATAACTCCTGAAATCATTCTTATGCTGAATGACTGACTGAGCAGGCTTAATTCAGCATTCAGATGTCTCCAATGCTATTCTCATTTTACAGAGCAATGGATCTGCATTCCCACTCGGCACAAAGTTATACTAGTATGAGATGGACAGGATAAGATTGTTTGAGGACTCCGACATACTGATAGTACTGGACAAACAAAAGGTGGGATTCAAGTGAGTGGAGAGATCTTACTGTGGTCTCCCATCGAAAAATGTTGCTGTGGAAACAGAGCCAGTTTTCAGACAGATATAAGCGTCCTTGCAGCAGGATATCCTTCTGGAGTGCACAGGCATAATCTATGTACAGAGAGCAAGAGCAAGTTTACTCACTACAGCTCAGTTGACCCAAACCTGTTAACTTCAAGTGAGTAAGCATACTACATACAAATAAAAAGCCCTTTCACTCTTCAAAAGTCTGTGAAGACAGATTTGTCTTGGGTTGCATCCAGACCATTGTTCTGGAAACAGCCCAAAGCCAGAGTTGATGGAAGTATCTGTGTGAGGACAGCACTCCATGTATCGCCCCTCTGTGCATTATCCTCTGTTTTCAGAGGAGGCATTAGGCAAGATCAGGAGTACATGGGAGAAGTTCAAAATTCAAAGCGCCTAAACAGAATACACAAACATTTCACAGTATAACAGATTATACTGGCAACTCCTACATAACAGTAGTTCATATGTTGTAGTAAGACGATCATTTGCTACCAAACAGATCCTACCACTAGCTAAAACTACCTGCAAAGTCAGACACTAAAAGGCAGCCTGAAGCTAATCACTTCTTCAGGCAGGGGATATTTTCAGAAGCTGACTGTCATTTTTATTATGATACTGCCTCTGGCTGAAACATTCCTATTGAGGAACAGATTTCATCTAGAATGCAATTACCCACCATCAGATACCTACTAATTAAGGATAAGAGCAGAGCATTTGGTTGCACTTTTTAAAAACCTCTCTGAAAGAACTTCGGAAAATTAACTTTGTTTGAACCTTCAGACTGAAATTTCCAAAGTACTACTGCTAGAAAGACAAGACAGACTCCTTTTAGAAGCTCCAACCTAAAGAATATTACCTCATGTACAGAAAATACCCCAAACATATCTATTCATGCAGGATATTAGTGATTTTAACTTCAAAAGTAGAGTTTTGTTACTTTGAAAAGCATTGTATCTCATATTGTCTGAGCCAGAATTTTGATTCTGTGTACAACAAGAAAATGAACAGTTCTTGTTCAAGTAACAAGACGTTCAGGGGTCCCTCATGATCCTGGCTTCAAGGTAAGCCTGCATCTACAGAAACTTTTATTATGGTTTTTAAAATTCTCTTAGGTTTTTCCCCTCAAACAATCAAGCAGAAATAAAGCTTCTAGCAACAGGCATGGGGCATGTATACAAATCCTTGGAGGCATAACTGCAATAACTTACAGAAATCCAAACCAGTAAGTTCAAAGAGAAGTCAGATACCAAAATGCTGGGAGAGCAAAGGCAGCAGGATTTTGAGGTTAAGGACTTGAGGAAACCATTACCAAGAAGTTTGCATCTCACTTCTATGTTTAGGGGAAGGGGAGGGATTGAGACCTGTAAATATTGGAGCATTCGGCAAGTGATGAACACCACCACCATGACCTACCTACACAATAGAGAATATCAAAACAAAAGGGAGAGATGAGCATTTCTGCTTCTAAGTTTTCAGATCCAGTAACTTAAGATGCTGCTTGTAAACAACATTTTCAGACAAATTAAAGTTAGCGGCACTCCTTTAAACTCCCATTTCAAAAGTCTAAGTAATTTCTTTTTTATTATAAGAGAATAATTATATTTCATATAATCTTTATTTACAGTGCTCATTACAGTGGAATGGTTGCTTCTTTTTTTAAACAGCTAAGTTAAGAACAGGAGCAGTTACAGCTCTTTTAATGAGCAGCAGCCAGTAATTGCTTCTTTGAGCACTGTAAAGCCTGTGATAAGTTCCTCTGCATCAAGGAAAGGAAGAGCTCTTTGCTTGGAAGATGCAAAAAGTCCTTCCAAAGGAGCACTGCTTTTTATGGGGTAAATAAGTATTTATATTAAGTAATGACTTTGCTTCTGATGGAGCAAGTACTACACTGTTGAGGTTAACCCATTACTAAATCTTTCTCCAAGTCCTAGGCAGTGTGTTCATTGAACTAGTACTTCAGATTTTGCTCCATAGCTTTCTATATCAATCATGTAAGAAGAAACATCAAAACAATGCTTTGAAGTAATATCCTTTTCTTCTGTTTTACTTCTGTACTGAACTCAAGTATTTTAAAAATGCAGAAGGCATTTCAGAGGATAACTGCCTCCTTCCAAGGCTGGAAAAGGACACAGGGCTTTAACTGTTTCAGAGGTGTCACTTGCAGAAATTTTTCTTCCACTATCCTGGAAGGGACTCAGCATGCTGCAAGCATATACTGACAGCCCCTCCATATTCTCTTCCTTAAAGGCTGCATAAGAGGAGATGAACTTTAAATAGTCACAGTGCCACTTTTGTATAAAAACAAAACCCAGAACTTGAACAGTGGATTTGTTACACAACGCTCAGGCAGCGCAGGCAGGCTTTACCTGCAAGGCAAGTGGTAAAAAACAGGAATAGGGTGCATCACCACATGTAAATAAGGTAGGGTTATGCACTTGCCTTCTTTGGATTTTGCAGTGGAGGAAAACAGGGATTCAGAGCTCAAAAGGAACACTTCAGTGGCAAGAAGTTATGCACCATAGTTTGAAATTCTCTGCCACCTGCTTCTGTCCCTTCCCATCCCATGCACTTCTCACCACCTTTGCTCTTCCAGCTGAGCGTTACTTCTACACCTGCACCCATGTCATCAGCATATGGATAAGCCAACCTGGTATAACGGGCTGTGAAAAACCTCTACTCGAGGCATGAGCCAAGCCAGAACAGATTTGCACAGCAGAGCACCCGGTAATGTACTTCATGCTCAGTGCCAGCCTGGGCAGTAACTACAATTGCCCAGACCAGCGTGGGACATAAAACATCAATGCACATTTGTTG
The DNA here is from genome assembly GCF_023634085.1 of Falco cherrug. Taxonomy (NCBI): domain Eukaryota; kingdom Metazoa; phylum Chordata; class Aves; order Falconiformes; family Falconidae; genus Falco; species Falco cherrug. The sequence goes on from NC_073701.1 coordinate 6,582,128, forward strand.
AGTTTACATGCTCAGTGCTCACCCTGACCCTGCACAGTGATCTATCTTTCCAGCTTGTCAGCTAACCCCTGTCAGACAATCACACCTCTGCTGCTGTCAAGGGTTTTGTCTAAAAACCACTAAAAAGCAGCAGCAGGAAAAGACATTAAGAGGCTCACACCCTGTGTCTAGATGAACCGGAGGATTCCGCAGCCTCTCCTTCACTTCTCAAGCTCCAAAAGGAATCTGTCTTTTTTTACAGAGCAGGCAATACAGGAGACCAGTATGGCCCTGACTTTCCCTGAAGGTATTTGATACTAGTTCAGAGACAGGAGAATAGGAAGTTTTCAGCTGTAGTTAGAATTTGTCATAAAAAAACCACACCTTGACACTAGTGCAATCTGGAGTTATCATCCAGAAGACAAGAACTTTTGGCATGATTACATCTTACCTACTATGAGTCTCTCCGAGTCTGGCAGATGAGAAAACTGTCTCTTGAATTCCTCACTCCTATATTTGTAAGTGGAACTTGACAGCTGCAACAAAGAATGGCAAAAGGTTAAGCAAACAGATTTATTTTCAGCCATCAACTGTCTTTGTACTGGATGTGTAATTTTATCTTGAAGAACAAACAAACATCCAAAGAGCAATAAAGAATAGGTGGTATCTAAATGTGAACATCACTGTAACTTTATGCTTGCTCATGTAAGAGTATGCTTTGAGTAGTTATGATAGTGTGGGCCAAACTGTTCCCTGTATCAGGGCAGATGCCAATTACAAGGCATGGCAGCTGTATGATGGCAACCTGCTCTGCTCATAAGGATAAGCGAGCCCTTCCCAGGGCTGTCTTCTAGCACAGACGAAATGAAGTAGCAGCAAGGCCACAACACAGGAGGTGACAGAGCAGATCAAGTCCTCACGCAGGCCACTAGCTGGGCACAAGGACACAACCTAGAACACCAATTTCTACTCCGAGTACCATTTCAGGCATACTACAAAGCAGTGAAGCTTTTGCCCGTTGCTGCTATTAGACCTGCAGGAATAAAAGCAAAAGTTTCCTCCAGTAAGCACAAAGAGCAGCAGCAGCACCATCTCTTGGTTTCCTAATCTGTTCTACATTTCACCTCATATTTAGGATCACTGCCAATGGTTCATTTAAGGTTCAAATAGGGCAGTGAACTCACAGCAAAGATTAATGCTGATGGACTTCAAGTCCTTAGCCTTATAAATGAAAGCCCCAACTTCCAAATAAAGAGCTTCAACATGTTCTCCAAAAACAATTCTGCTATAAAAGCCCTATTTTTCAGAACAAGACCTTATTTTTTTGCTTGAAAGTTGTTGGTCACTTTAGGGGCTGTCCTAACTAAATGCTGTATAAGGCAATGACTCAGCTGGACCATAGCTAAGACAGAAAGAAGTGACTTTGAAGTGTTACCAAAACTAGGTATAAATATACTATTAAAAGCCTCTTTTACATTATTTTTTAAGCCTTCCTAAAGCTCTTAAGCATATGGCTGCTATTCTCTCCTTGAGCACCTGTATTACTCCAAAACTTGACACTCACCACAAAACCCATCTCTACCATAAGATTAGTGGCTATTTACATTTAGGGTGAGGGAAGAAAGAAGAAAGGAGGCAAAGAACCACTTTTGACTGTATGACCTTGCGGCATGTTTACTAAAAAAAAACCAAACAACCCACCACCTAGATTTAGCACACCCTTGCAGCATGTTAGTTGGTCACTACCCTTTCATTATGTCTGTGCTTGTTGTCAAAACAATGCCAGAACAAAGATTTATCTTCAGTTTGAGGGTCTTTTAATAAACTAGTGCCATAGTGCCCCCACTTCATCAAGATTCTCACATTTCGCTGTTCTCCACAGAAGAGATTCCTGCTTCCTGCAGTTCAAAAGTTCCCTGAACGCCACCCTACACACACATGCTATGATGGTCTGTCGTATACCAATACCTGAGAATCAAGCTCTTTGGTCACTAGAACACATGAAGTGCTACTTCAAGGTCAGGTGCTTAAGTGCATATAGCACAGGAGAGGGCAATGTTACCCTGACTCAGTTCAGCTCCAACAAAAAAAAAATGTTAATGTCACCTTCTAGTACCATTAATAAAAGAAAGCCTTTACATCTGGCCACCGGTGAGTACATATTTGTTGTCTGCTAATATTGTGAGCATTGCAATGCAAAAAGGCAGTGAGAGAGTGAGGCAGAAAGTGTCCACTCTTCCCCTTCTGAGAAAAGTAAGCACAAAAGCTTTAGGTGCAACTAACAGGGCAACATGTTAGACATGTCCTCCAAGCTGTATGCTTCCAGTTAGCCTTCAGCTACTTCTGAGATTACAAAATTAACAATTCTTGGAAAGTATGTCATCTACTAAAGTAGATAGGCTACGGTTCCTTGGCCTTGCCACATCATGCCCTGAAATGCTTTTAACTGATCATCTGAAACGGGCACCCAATGACTGCACCACTTTGAAGAAACTGAGTTCTTTCCAATTACTCTGGAAAGAGACATGGGAAAAAAGGTAGACTTTACAGATCTGAGTTAACTTTTCATCTGTGCTTCTAGAGGCTGTACAGTTTACAGTCATACCTCAACTGACTGAAGTCTGAGCTTGTGATGACAATGCTAACAGAAGAGGATTAAAAAACTGGTCTGCCACAAGAGCAGAAGGAAGTTCACAATCTTCAAGCCTGATTTATGAAACCATGATTTAAGATGACATACTTTTAAGGAAAGAAGCGGTTTCTCCAACACACTGTATGTAAGAGATAAGAGCTACGCTGAAGTTAAGCATTTTTGTCGTTACAAGACAAAGGAATCAGGGAGAGGAGAACAGGAACAGTACAGTATCACAGATGTTTGCATTAATGCCTGAATTTGACAGTTCAACAGCTCCAAGAATCCAAACTCAAGATCTTTTGAGTTTTACTTAGAAATGGGATTTTTCTGTAGCATAAAACCTGCTATAGCTTGTCTCAGAAACCCTCACTGGCATTTAGAAGCATTCTCTTTCATGAGTGACAAAGATAATAAGAAAGCCTCTTACTAATTGTAGATTTCTACGGAGCTCTCAGGACATTATTAAGAGCCTGTTCTGAATCCTTATCTAATCAGCAGAAAAAAGCAAGCACACAAACTTTTTAACCTTATCTTTTCCTTACTTTGCATGAAAAATAGCTCACTTAAATACATACTCGGCATATGACTTGGTGTTTAAGAGATCACTCCATGGACTTTGGAAACAACAGGGCTAGTTTTAACACTGCTGGTGCTATCAGTTTCCTTGAAGTGATGAAAATAAGACATTTCCATTTCTTTGAATACAGCATCTCTGATAATCACTATTCTATTATACCTGCATTTGAGGCAGGTTGCCACCTATGGGTTACAAAACTTACCATGAAATATTAAAAGAAGAAAGGCATAAATTAGGCTGTAGTATGGCATTTAAGAGATTAAACAGCAACTCATTTTTAGCACATCCACATTTCTAAGTTTAATTATAAGTCATCAGGCAAACACTTTGCCCAAGAATAATCTTAGGCATTTATGGGTATGCTATATTTAATCACTAAGAAAATTATTAAGTCCAGCCAACAACATATTAGCATTCTTTATCTGAAGCCACAAAATATACCAGACACCTGTAAAATAGTATAAGCAGAAAAACCTCCAGTGCCATCCAGAAAGTTTACAGAAGACAGTTACACAAGAAACAGATACTACTTGAAGACACATAACCAAGTGATTCTCATACCTTGTTTAGAAATGGACCAGAGTCCAACTATTTAAAGTCATGTTCCAGAAAAAAAATTATATGAACTTAAATAGGACTGAGCCGAGTTATTTATATGATAGGAGCCTGTTAAAAAAATAGCTTCCCTTCACATTTACATCTTTAAAGTGTGGACACTGCAAATAATTTGAGGCATCTAGCAAACTGCAGAGGAAAATTAAGCTGCACCTTCTCCTAGGAGTACAGCAAAAATGCTAATCATTAGATAACTACTTGATTACACATATCACTAAGCATGCAAATAGTCAATCGACCTCAGCAAAGCAGCATGTGCATTTTTAATATCTGCTAATGACAGTAATAATTTTGCATTTGCTTTGTTAGTGTTTTGCCCTTGTTTTGAGACACCACAAAAATCACATTACCTGGCAATTTGTGTTCTATAGTTTTGACATGTAGCCTTGAACACAAACAGCTGAGAACACACATAAGTTGATGTCACTACTACAGTAACACAGTTCTGATGTCACCTCATTTTAAAAGACGCACACATGCCTCCCACTGAGCTTCAGTCCTGATACCCATTACCACAGAGTGCCTGGGGTCCCAAAATCAAACAAGCCCATAAGAAAGCTGCCCAACCTACTCCCCCTTTTATGCTTGGAAGCCTCACTTAACTATCAAAATATGGCCAATTAAGACACATGGCTTTGCTCCTCTGTCTACAAGCAAGCAAATCCGTACCACTACCTCTACACCCCACTTAAAGACCACTTGATGTGCTATTCTCCAAAGGCAGAAGAGCGTGGCCTGTACTTTCCTATGAAGTTTCTACACATAGTCAAAACCAAATTTGGAGATATTAATAATGTTAAGATTAAAGTACTTAATCCTACACTAACACATTAAAGCAAACATTAAATATCCAGGCAAAAAAATGCTGCATTTCTACCAAGGAATGCATTGTCTTCTCCCCTCTAAAATCCTTCTTCGCATCAGAAGAAAAAGAAAACAGCCTCCAGAAGAACATCACACAGAGAGGAGTTTGATTTTATACAAAAACACTACATGTACTCTTGAAACTTATCTGGCAAGGGAGAAAGAAGAATAAATAAATGAAAGAACAAAACAAATAGAACATACCAACATCCCACTTTCAGTGAGTCTAAAGCCTCACTAGGCTAGGAGAGTGCGAAGTTAACAGCCCTAAACAAAAGCCTTATTTAGCCGCGTAAGGCAGGCTGACTTAAGACTCCACATACTCCAAAACAGATTCAGGCGGACTTATCTAAAAGGCAAGAACAACTCCCATGGCACAGAGATGGCAGTCCCTCTGCTGAGGCTACCTGCCAAACGTGCCAAGTCTGACAAGCCTTTCCATCACAGAAAAGTTGATTCCACTGCAGCCATTTCTTCAGTCCAGAAAAGTTCATTATTGTCCATCTAAATCTAATCTGTAACACACAAACCGCAGCTATCCTGCAATTTAGCTCCTGCTTCGAAACTAGAGCCGCAATGATAAAAATTCCCTTTGGGAAAGAAAAAAAAAAAAATCATCATAATTTAAGAGTCACCCCGATGGAAAAAAATCCATCCCAGCTATGGAGAGCTCTTCTAGTGGTCTGCTGGTTAATCATATCTTTGTGAATTATTTTTGGATTGTGAGCAAGTTACCCCACATCTTCTTTTGGGGTAAAGATTAAGTTTCAAGTCTATTAGCAAAAAGATTTTTCAGACTTATTCTCGTGGCTCTTCTGAATCTCCTCCTATTTTCAGTGTGCTTCTTGAGAGCTAGATGTAGCGTTGCAGAAGTCACTGCAAACACATAAATCCGACTCACATTTGCTTTTAGGCACCGAATCACAGTGGAAGCTCTCGTCCACACGACTACCAGTCTCCCTTCTGTTTTTCAGAGTTCTAGGGCACAGTTTTCCATTTTTCTGAAAACAAGCAGGAGGATGTATTTTGAAAGTGTCAGACTTGTTCTGTTTACTCTGTCACAAGCAAACAGTCTGAATCCACTGTTACAGTGATCTATTTTTCACTAACCATACCTTGACAGAATCACAGAAGAATTTGGGTTTAAAAAATAAATTTCAATTATTAAGTAGTCATAAGCTTTACTAGCAGTAACTTACTGTTCTTCCCTTTCTCTTGAAGCACAAAAACATTAAACTTGCACAGGGAAAGAACCACTCACAGGACCTGAAGGGCAACACCACCTTACCTAAGGTGACTTCTGTGCTGTGTACAGTACATCGTGCACCTTGGGATTGGATGTGTACAGAGTGTCCACTTCTGGTTGGTTGTTATTTTTTTAAATAAGGAGGTATTTATCACACCCGATTATCCCCACATTTAGTTGCATTTAATTCATAGGTCATATAAGGCATGTTAAGCAATAAAAGAAGAGAAAGAAAAACAAACAACTGTTGCCAGGGTTGGCTCAGCTATCATATTCCCCAGGAGCCTGCCTTCCAAAAGTTCCCATGCTCTCAAGGAAACAGAAACAAACTCATAGCCACAGTGGGAGTGAGCAGGAAGAGTTTAAGGAGCCAGGACTATTTTACTTACATTCATTAAATGCTCTTCTTCATTCACCCTTAACTTCTCTGGAGAGGGGAGTCTCATGAGCACAGGGCACTCTTCCAGTGGGCTACTGGCTGGCACAGGGCTGTGCACTGGGGTCATTATGTCCCCTTCTGTGGCCCAGCCCCCCTCTTATTTGCCGAGGCTGAAGGAGAAACAGATTTTAACATTTTTTTAGTGACTGAGCAGAAAAGAAACCAATGGCAGTTCTCCTCCAGAGGCATCTGTGTACTGGCTGAGTGGCATCCAGTAAGAATTTTGGTGCAACTATTTCTTCTGTTGGAAATACAGCATGTAGAATTTCAAGGAAGGGATACTGAAATACAGGTGATGAACAAGTACTTGAGCTACTGTATTTTCTAGGATTTTGGTTTTTTGATGGTTTTATGGAGTTGTTTTTAAATCCCATGAGATCCCATAAACAAGGCTAAAGATAAGAGTCCTTCATGTTGGCTCATGGCTTGGAAAACTGCCTACAAAATCCACAACCAAAGCTGCCATAATTATGATTTTTGACAGACGAGAAAATTTAGCATCATATGAATTACTGGGAACTATGCTGCTAGCATCAGGTTATATAATTAGAAATAGAACAAAATATCATTTTTTGTGAAGAATTTTTAAATTTGGCTTCCTTCCCAAGCAGAAAACTCAAAGACTTAACATTTTAAAAGTTGAAAGATGTAAAGGTATTTCTTCAGAGAACGTCAAGTTGAAAAGCCAGTTAAAAGATACTTTTTCCATGTTCTTTAGGGAAAAAAAACACAATAGAAAATAGAAAAGATATGGAAGAATATCGTAGGTAAGTATTTCAGTTAGAACACATGAGGAACTCTCCCAAGTTTCTCCTTCAAGATCCCACCAGAATTAGCTGAATTTCACAAGCCATTAAATTTCATTGAAATAAAGTTCAGCTGAAGCTATTCCAACAAGGTCCTTGGGAAAGTCAGCTGATAACCTTATCAATTGTAAGAAAACCTCTTGTCATTAGTAGTATTATAGACTTCTCCCTAGGAAAAAAAAAAAAATAGTTTGGACTCAGAATATGCCCTGCTTATTCTGAAGCAACTGCTTTGTAATACTCGGTACTTTCTTTCTGCAAGTAAGTGTTCTAAAGCATTTTTAAATGGTGAAGCCAATGTACTTTCATAACAGCTCTGATTTGGATATAAAAGTCTCAAGTTTGACATGTACAATAAGGAGCAAAGCATATGCTCCATTTCAGAAATAAAACTGACAGAGGCACGAAACTAACGTAAAGTCAGAAGACACACACCCCCTACACATCCCTCCTTCTCTAGCTGCCTACAGCCTGTTCCAACCCATGCAAATCCCTGGCCAACACTCAGGCAGCCCCTCTGGCTCCCCCCCCCGCTCACCCACTTGCTCAGAGCCGGTGCTGGACACCATCCAGAAGAGCTAGCTAGTGTTCTGCCAGCCTCTGCTTGCACGCCAGTGTGGAAAACAGGCTGAAACACACTAGCCTGGCAGAACACGCACTCAAACATTGCGGCATGTTCTGCATGCAGTTCAAAGAAAACCGGGGGGGGGGGGCGGGCAGGGGTCATGAGAGCTGCCCAGCTCCACTCTAAAGTCACTATCATCTACACGGATTTTGGGAGGCTGGCTGCAACAGCATAGGTCATTTCAAGTTCACAAAAGTCCCAAAGGGGACTGCAGAGGAAAGTACCATCACCAGGGAAACACCAGCTTGGAAGGGAGCACTCTGTGCCCAGTGCTCCTCCTCCGCATCACTGAAGAAGGGTGCAGCCCATGCACCAGTCTTAAAGGCAGAGTACATCTACAGCTGGTAACTCGGTGGACCCAAGTCTACTTTCACACAAGACTTGGCCATTACTTTATAAGTCAAGCCCTTGCTAAGAAAACTCCTCAATCTGAGCTCCAGAGCAGGAGGGGAGGAGATCAGCACATGTTTCATGCACACCCAAGCTCCCAAAAAATCAATCAGTATGCTACCGCCCACCTCCTCCACCAGCTCTGAAAGGCAAACAGCAGGCGTACATCCCTTCAGTTTTCTTTGTGCTGTCTGTCCCTTTCCATCTGCCTTACCTAGACCCAGGCTGCTACATTTCTGCGAGTAACCACGTGAAGTCAGGCTCTGGCTGCCGTTTGTGTAAGAGGCTGTTCTGGACACGAGAAAGACTGCAGAGGGAACAGCAGACTGCTTAGGAGCTTCACCCTGCACAGACCACGAGCCACGACAGCAGTGAGGGGCTGTGGAGTCCCTCTTTGCTGCTTGGCATCACCCACCCATCCCCAGCTGCAAGACTGCATCCCCTAGAAGCCATCAAAACACACACAAGGTTTCAGAGCTGTAAGAGAAGAGGCAGGTGTCTCCACAGTGCATCCACCTCACCCACACAAGTCAGATCCCCTTGGGCACCTGGCTGAATGTGGAGCTAATTACTCGCTCAGCAGTAGGGAAGAGAGATCCCTCTCTCTCCTAGCACAGCCCTACTAAGGAAGCAGAGAGAAGCAGCAGAAAAAAGCATCTCAAGTCTTTTTAATCACTGATTATATCCAAATGCTTGAAAGGAGAAGATAGTCAAACCCAATGAGACTATATTTACAGTCATTTTGCCAGCCACAGCTGCTCACTAGCACTAAGCAGTTGTCTGTGCACACTTAGCTGGGTGGTGGCTTTGGATGGCCCACAGTTCTGTTGTCAAGATCAGCTACATATGTAAATATCAGGAACTGGTTTCACCAGAAAAACGAGGCAACTCTTCTGCCTTCCCAAAGCAAAGCTAGGACACATCACAGGGAATCTTCTCTGTGAAGATTCTCTGAAAGAGCAGCAAGATCTTGGGAGGCAAATCCATACAGAAAAATATTCACTGGCGATTTCTTGCCATCAGAAAGACAGTAAGAGGACTCAGCGGGATCATCGAAAGGTGCTGCCAAAGCCTGGGTACCAGTGTGACTCAGGCCTCCGAAGCAGCATGAGGATGAGTGATTTAAATGCATTTCCTGTTTATAACACCATCTACAGCCGATTAAAAACCTGAGTGTGGACATTTGCAATTAGCAATAAGGCTGATAAATGTTTGTTTCATCCAAACTCAAGAGGTACTTGGTAGATGTAATTAATTATATTTGAAACTGAAATTAAATTTAAAATGAGAAGGTTAAGCAAAAAATTCAAGAGATCTTGACACTTCCACCAACCAACATCTTCCCCAACTCTCAACTGGAAACTGAGGTGCTTTTAGCTTCCAGGAGGCAAGATGCTCCAGTCTCAGACTTACTCAGCATTCTCATCAATACCATCCATAGCTGGCAATAATTTCTTTGGATCTGGTACTAAAATTATGCCTATAATGCCTCTGCCAGAGACCCTGCTTCTTGCTGCCTCCCCAAGACACTAGCAAAGCCAAGTTCGTAAGAGTTTTAAGTTTAAGTTTTAGAAAAGCCTAGCTCCTTTTCATTTAAAAACTGTGATTCTGTACCTACTTTCCTGACTTCAAAGCACAAAAAAGCAACAAAAAACCCCTGTGACACATCAAGTTCTAAAACAAACTTAATATAAATAAACCAAGTGTGTTTGTATGAACTCTCCAGTTACTATTTTAACACTGTGTAATTGAAGTGAGTTTGTCACCCTCCCAGCACAAAGTTATCCTTCAGCTCAGACAATCTGTCCACTCCCCAGTTTAATTTCCAGTCCTGTAACTATGTTGTCCAGGTTTCAACAGCTAACCAATATGATGCAATAGCAATTAAAAGCTCAGCCAAGATGATTTCCTTTTGGATAAAAAACACATTCCTTTCCAAACAGCAGTTTCATCTGACTCTTATTTGTTCCTACAGCATGTGTGTGAAACAATTAGCCAATGTTATTTGTTAACAACATCTGTTCCTTCACCTGATCTTTCACTGCAGGCTGCCTAAGTAATGAAAAAAAGTCAAACTGCCTGTCTTTACACTCACTTGATCCACTTAAACAGGAGGAAAAATATCCAGATGTTTTGGGTTTTGTTTTGTTTGGGGTGTTGATTGTTTTTTGGGGGGAAGCAGGGGGGGGAGGGGGGAGGCACGCAGGGGCACCTCATACAGTAAAGACATTACTTCTGAACATCTGTCTTCCTTACCTACCAAAGTCCCACCAAGATTACTTAACACAAAAAAAGTAACCAAACAAGAAGCAAAAGAATTACATACTTCAGTTGCACTTTTTCTTCCTTACTTTGCCACAATTGGACTCTGGCATCTCTGATTCGTATCTAAGATTAGTAACAGTCCCCAAATATTGGTCAGAAAAAGAGGTCATAAAGGAAACAATCAGTCATCTTGGTAGTAACTCCTCTTGGCGTCATTTACTTTCCAGCAACTCATAGAAGGATACATAAATACTTTGGATCAGGACTACAATGACAACCTGAAGGAGCATATTAAACAAACTACAACAGTAGTTACGTAGTTAACAGTAGTTACTGTAGCCAAGTACATGAACTGTTTTGGTATAATTACACTTGCCATCTCGTTAAGCCTGCCGGTAGCCCTACTGTACTTGAAATTACATGGAAAATAGCACTCACTAAGCAATTGCCCCAAAACAGTTGTTCCTAATTTGATCTCTTCTACCTTAGAAAAGAAAATGCAGATTTTGCTCTTAGTCATTTATTTATCAAAAGCTGCTACCAGATTTGATTGAACCGTTCTCAGCAAACACAGACCATACATAATTTTTCTTCAATTTTATATTAAAATAGAATGCAAAGCGTTAGCTATTGGGAGACACGTATCAGTACTAGCTGATAGGAGCCACATACACTACAGCTCACGATCACATACCTCCACTCATTCTGAACAGGTACAGCAAAAAAACACAGATTGAAGCTGAGAGTTCATATGAGCAGGCCAAAGTCCTGAATGACATCATCTGTCATTTCCGTCAGGTATTTAGGGGGTTGCAGTAACAAATATGCAAATATCTCAAGTGTAGACTTTACTGACTCTGCAAGCAACTTCAATAAAGAAGGACTACGTTAAAAAAAACAAAAACAAAACACCTTACTCCACCTAATTTCTAAAATGCTGCCAATATCACCACGTAATCTTGACATAACTCCATTAGTGCACAACCATCTGCTACATAGGATGACACAAAATATAACTTCCAGAGCTGTCATTAGCTGAAAAGCCATATGCTTATCTAGAATGCTCTTATGTTTTTTTATAGGTAAGCATGTCCCAAATCACCTAAACCTCAACAAAAGATCTCAGATTTTGATTATTTTTTCCTTAAGTACCTCCTGGAGAATTTTCTACTCCCAGTTGCCACTAATGACTTTAAGCAATCACATCCGATACAGTTTCGGTTACCTGCCATCTTTCCCTCCAAAGGGATGCAAGTAGCCCACCTGTAGCAGACTTGAAAAACAGTGCTTGTTATGCAGAAATGCTGAACAAAGCTGAAACCAAACCACAAAGACACACACACACACCAACCCCAAAAAAGCTTACTTGCATCTCCTGGAGCTGCCTTTTAAACCTTTCATTCCACAAGCCACAAACTGTCCTCTGATTCAAAGGGTATCATCATTCAGCCAACTCCATGCTGATTTTCTGAACTATATTGCATTTCTAATGGCTTTGCTCCCAGTGACTTAAAAAAAAAAAAAGTAAATCACATGAATCTGAAGTATTTTCTTCCTGATCTGTAACACTTCATCCTCAGGTTCTAGACTAATTCTTCAGATGTCTGCAATAAGTCACATTATATTAGAGCTTCCTGCTGCTGCAGCTGGGAAAAGCTGATTTAGACAGCACCAACTGCCAGTCTTTGTTCAGAACAGGTTGAAACTTGATGGCAGTCAGATCTGCTCAGTTTGGAGCTGCATCAACAGCAGTAAAGAGATTCCCAGGGTGAAAAGAAGTGAGAAAAACTTTAGCCTAATCAGCCACATTCAAGGATTAGTCAGAACTATATAGTTCATCTTCTTCTACCATTTTAAAACACTGCATCTGTATAACAGTGCTATCACAGGGCTAAAAAACAGGCATCTATCCTAGAGGTTCCAGATAGGTCATAAATAAATACAAGCACAGCGAAAAGTATTTGTACTGACGTTTCAGAAAAAAACAGCCCAAGTGTGTTTCAGATTTTTATTCTCTTTGGAGACCTACAGCATTTATCCAGTCCTCATCCTCCTTAGACTACTTTGCACCAGCAAATAAAAAGGAGGATAAAAATCCTCCTCTGATGTCACAGGCCATGTCATCTCTCCTTCACAACCCAGGCATTTGGAGGCACAGAGGAGAAAAGCTTTCATCAAAAGTAATGTATCACATACACAATACAGGACATGAAGCAGCTGTCATAAGGCCTTAAATCCCAGCCTACCAAAACATAGTTACAGATTTTACAAGCCTAGTAAACATTCCCAGAGTGAACAGAGGTCTTCAGAGAAAGGTGGAAGGCACATTCAAAGAATTATAGATGCAAGAAATACTTAATCTAACCCTTACTAGTCTCATGCCCCAAAATACGTCAGCTTGTATCTGTGCTGCAGTAAGTTATTTACGAAGTTATTTACGAAGCTGTAGCGTATATCTGCATCCCTTCTGTGCAGGTTTGAGTCATATATGCTTATCGTATTCTTGGCACACGTATTCTCACACGCTCCCACAGACTCGCTCTTTCTCATAGAAACCAAATCCATGTTTGTAAAAATTAAACACCCTTTTCTAAATCTTGTGCAACCTCACTTGTTCTTGTATTATGAGAAAAGGCTTATTTTCACTTTTCACTGTATCACTTGTTTGCTTCTGCTGTTCTATTCCTCCACACTGACCAACTTTAAACTGATACTACCTCGCAATCAAATTGGCTTTTTTAGAGCCTCTTATTTTTTTCCCCAGCACCTCCTTGGTGCCTCGTATTTCCAAATTCTTAAACAAGCCTCCCAGACAAAAGCCATTTTCTGAGAGATGCTCAATTGATTTCAACTCTTTCCACCTACCTTTTTACTGCAAGGGAAGGACTTACTTTTACTTTTTTGTTCTTTCTTTCCACAGGCATTCTTCTTATTGTAGACATACATGAACTTTCTTTGACTGTTTTTTAATAGAAACTAGAGTCCCCAGACAGAAGACCCTCATTTTTGATGCAAGGATCCTTTTCATTAGCTTTCTCATTCACCTTTACCTTCTTCATTACAGTAGAACACTTAAGACTTTCACAGGTTTCTTCTCCCAAGGATATTAAATTGAATTATATTTCAGTATGAATAGCATAAGAAGGATAAAAAGTGAATTCAGAATCTTGAGGTACAGCTTCCAGATGCCACTTAATTTCCAATGCATCTCTGACTTTCAGCACTTCTATTTGCAGTTGCCAAAACGAGAACCATTTAAAAGTAAATGCAGGCTTCGCAGGTTCCAGTAAAGAGGGAAAGCCCTGAGATTAAGTTTGCAAGCAAGTTTTCTATAACCTCACTGGAGGAGGAAAAAAGTCTAGCTTTGTCCACCTTCAGAAAAGAATCTTCAAAAAAACACCAAACCCAACCAAAAAACACCCCCCAACTACCACCCACCTTAAAAACAGCAGTTAGTAACACCACCAGTTTAAGAATTGCTTACAGTAGCACAGAAAATGAATTCTTTCTCAATTTTTTTTTCAATAAAGCTATCCAAAGTATTATTTTTTTGGAGAGATGGGGAAAAATTATGCATAGTAGGTAGGATTCTCTTCTTTTCTTTCTTCCCTGCTGTTTTTTCTGCTACCTTTCCTTCTCACCACTGCCAGGAAAGAGATGATATGCCAGAGGCTCCCAACCCTAGCTTGCTGCTAATTACATGTGCTCACAGCACCTATTGAGCATTCATGATACCTGGCCTGACTTCTAGAGGCATGGCACAATTGCCTACTCCCACTCAAATCCATGAAAAATTGAAGTCAAACCAGTTGGGCTCTAACATCCACATTTTGTTTCCATCATCAGAGAAGCAGGTGTACATACTTAGAAGAAACCAATCCTTGGAGCAAACCAAAGTGACCAGAAACATGCAGCCTCTCAAAGCTAATAACCCAGGCAGCAGAGCTGATCCCTGGATGCTACCGCAGGCTAGTCATGCTGTTGTAGCAATTCTTTATTCTACTGACTTAAGAGTAGGCATGAGCCTAACAACAAATCCACACCTGCCACAGGACACAAAGATCACCCTTTGTCAAATGTTAGTGACACATGCTTTGCACACACTACAACAAGCTGCCTTCTGTGTTATCACCTACACATTTACTATGACTCAGTATTTAGGGAGTTTTAATGATTTGTTTATATAGTCAGCAGCTGATCATCAACCGTGCAAGTTATTAAAACACGTTTTCTGTCTAGAAAGGCAGGGAAGAACAGGGAAAGATGCCAATGACAACATTTTAAAATTAGAAGATCTTAATTTTTGCCTTGAACTTGTGACTTCCTGCCTCTCACTACCTCTAAGTTTGGTCCCCTTAAGCGTGAGAAAGCGAGTACCACATCCTCCTATAATGAGATCAGTAGATGTTTTAAAAACTAATCAGTGACAAACGGTACTGCTAGAATTTTACAAGCCACAGCGCTATCTTACAAGAGGTGAATATTTACACAGTTCCTTTGTTTTAACTGCAAGGTCATATTTGCAGAACTAGATAAACACCAACTTCAAACAAATACTGAGGTCTTGGAGTACAAACCATAGACAGAAGGCAACCATTTAATCATACTAGGCAACACCTCACACTTTTAGCAGCCAACGCTGCACTGAAGGATCTCATTGCCCTGAAATTACCAGCACGTGTTACACTACAGGCAGAAAGTAGCTCTGAGGATGCACAAAACCCTGCATCATACACCCCTACAGCTCTGTTCAAAGAAACTTCTAGCCTTTGGCACAGCTCTCAAACATAAAAATGCAAAGCCTACTGCACACTTATCTTCTTCATATATTATATTTTACTGACTTTTAGATTGCCAAGCTCATCAAGGAAAGACTGAGCTGCTAAATGAAAGTCCAACAAACTGATCCCAAGACCTAAACAGGTTTCTTCCTCACATATACCATCAACTGCATTAACTGTTGTATACAAATAATCAAGAGTTAGTTTACACAATCTGATTTGCCATCTAACAAGAGCATAGCTGGCAGTAACGATGTCTGCACAGCATGACTTGCTATCTATCGATTCAAGTACAGAGATACAGCTGGGCACAGGCAAAACCACCCTGTATAGTCTTAGTCACTGTAGGAACAGTGGACAACAATCCGAGTAGTCGCTCTCTATCAACACAATTCTACAACCTGCCGGGATTCATTTGGCCCATCCCACTGCCATTGGCTCCAGGCTAGCGTCGCTCACTTTAAGAGTACACATGCATTTTGAGGAAAGTTTATGCTAAGGCCTGAGATGCAAAATCAGTGTTCTGACCCTCAGGACATCTGCTTAGCTTGCACAGGAGAGATGAAAAGACATACAAGTTAAACTTATAAATAAGGAGTTGGGAAATCTGACCCCCCCCAGTTCTGCTCACAGCTCAGCCAGATTCCCTATAGCCTTTGCTAGTTACTTAATCTTTCATCTGGTGAGCACAATGAAGACACTGGTGACCTCATCAGGACAAAGACACGATAGTCCTAATGATGTTCCTATGCAAAAGCTGAAGCATGCCAATTTACTGAGGCCACCTGACACAGAACCCGAGTCAGACTGTCAGAGCTGTGAGGAAGGGAATCCAAGTCTCTCATGAGATAAGGTCTTACCCTGCCTGTGGCTGCACGCGCTAGTGTTCCCCTTCCCAATCTAACACCAGCCACCAAACTAATAGCACAATATATGCTCTAAGACTACAGCTCTAAGTTTACCCTCTCTCACGGCATTGGGAGGGGAGGTGAGGGGAGGGGAAGAAAAACCCATCAAGGGCATAATAAAAGTATTAAAACCAGCATTTATTATTACACCCTCCACTTTCAGTGGAACATCTCTCTGGAGAGAACAAAATTAAACCTCGCCTTTCTGCCCTTCTTATTCACAAATCCCATTCCTTACACGGAAAAAAAGAAACTTATTTACTCTTGTGGAAAACAAATGTGTTTACTTGACAAAACACAAGGCACTAGGAAAGCACATCAGAAGAACCACACAAAACTGAGAATCAAAACTCAGCCCTTACTGTTAAAAAGCATCAACAGTGGATAGGTTAACAAACCATGCAAGGAACTGGGAGACAACAGGACTGGGCACAGAAGCCAGAAGGCCTGTCACTAACTTGATACTTGACATCAGGTAAAAATTTCACCCCCTCTCAGTCTCAGCTTACACTTTAGTAAGCTGATAATGATAAAATTACCTACCCCACTACATGGGTGGGGAGCACTTTACTAATTCATGACTACAAAGCAACACGAGAACCGGGCATATGCAGCTAGTACATACACACACATATATAAATTAAGACATACATATTTATAAATATAACACAAGTTAGAAGAAAGATAAAACTCATTACCCAAAAGCTCCAGTCAGTACTCCAGCTATACTGAGCAGGACCCTGCATTTTCTCTGTGCACGAACCAAGAGTCTCCTCTGAATCAGCAAGTAGCTGGCTAATAAGACCATGATCCACTTCATGAACTTCCTGTGAACACAGAAGCAAGGTATGCAATTCAACAATGGAGGAGAAAGGTGAAATAAGATGATGGTTAATCCATTTAAGAACTATATATTAAATGAAACTTGACATGCTAGTTTCACCGAGGTGAGTGGCATGGAAACACTTCCCACTGACAGTCTTTTCATTCATTTTACATTTTTTACAGAGTATACTATATTTAGTTATCACTTACATTTTTATCAGAGTATTTTACTTCCACAGCAGCCCCTCAACTTGCACATCAAAGCCGCGCAGGCATTTAGAGCTGGAGTAACACTGACATGAGACGTTCAGTGCAGGACATGCAGCACGTCTCTAGAATCTGCGGGACCTTTCAAAACTTGAGAAAGGTCATGGAGGTGCAGCATGTACCAGAGGACTGACACAGATTATTATAATACAGATACATCAAATATTTCTACGTAATATTAGCTGCGCTGTCAATTGTGCATTTTGAAATACATAAATAAAAGCGCAACACTTCCGAAGCGAATAGGTCTATTTGCATCACTTGTTTTAAAGATAAGCTGTTGTCCACAGCACTCTCCCTCGATAGCAATATTCACTTGGGAAGTCCGTCTGTCTCCACAGAGGGAAACCGAGCCACAGCAAGACACCTGCCCCAAGCCACCTAGCAAACGGGCACCAAACCCGTCCGGGGCCCTAACCAAGAGCTGACACCGGCGGTACTACCGGATCCATCCGTAAGAGACAAAAGCGGGTTTCGAGACCGAAATTTCCAGACTAAACCGACTCAAAACCAAGCCGACGTTGGCGCACTCACACAGGCCCACGGCCGGACGGGGCTGCGCACACCCCGCCGGCGCTCCCCCGCACCCCGCCCGGCCCGCGGCCCAGGCCGGGTCCGCGCCGGGGGGGAGGGCAGAGGCACCCCAGGCTACGTGGCGCGGGCGCAGGGCTGCCCTGCGGCGGCTCTCCGCGAACACACGGCCTCCCCGAGCCCCGCACCCCGCCTGCCCGCACAGACCCGCAAACGCCACGGGGGTGCCGCTCCCGACCCCCCCCCCCCACCGCCGGAGCGCGGCGGCTGCCACAGCAACCCCGAGTGCTGCCCCGCAGCGCGGCCCGGTCTCTCCCCCGGCGGCTCCCGGCCCCCCGGAGCCCAGACCCTCCCTCCGGGGGCCGCAGCAACCCCGCGGGACGCCCGCCGCCGCGCCTCCTTACCGGGGGCCCACGGCACCGGCTCTCCGCGGGCCCCGAGGGCCGCCGCCGCCCCCGCCCGCCTCGCCCCAAAAACTTTCCGGGAGGTGGGCGGTGGTGGCGGCGGCGGAGCGGAGCGCGGCGGCCCCGCACCCCCGGGCGGCGCTTCCCGGCGCTACCCGCGGGGGCAGCCCCGCAGCCTCGGCCCGCCCGTCCCGTCCCCCGGGGGAAGGCGCGGGGCTCCCGCCCTCCGCACCTACCTGCCCAGCCCGCCGCCGGCCGGCTCGCCCGGGGGACAGCGCGGCGGCGGGCCGCGGCGGGGCAGCGGCCGGGGGCATGGAGCCGGCCGGAGGGGCGGGCGAGGGCCGGCGGGGAGCGCGCTGACCGCGACGCTTACCATGGAGGGGGGCGAGGGCGGCGCGGCGCCCGCTAACTGCCACGGCGGGGCCGCGGCCGCCATTTAAAGGGGCAGGCGCCGGCCGGGCCGCGGACCCGAGGCGGTTGCCAGGAGCGAACGGCGCCGTTCTTGAGGAGGGGAAGCCGGTAGGGGGGACGGGGACGGCCGCGGCGGTTCTGATCCCCCTCCTCGGCCCGCTCCAGAAACCCCTCAGCGGCTTCCGCAAGGGTTAACTACGAAGCCTCAGGGCCGGTGGGAAGTTTGAGGGCTGTAGCAGGACGAACTCCCGGCTGCGGGGAGCCGGGGGGCGGCGGCGCTCACTGCCTCCCTCCCGAGGGACCCGCCGCCCTCCCCTGGCGCGCAGCCCCGGCAGTCGCTTAACCAGCGTCCGGGCAGCAGCAGCGGCTCCTCACCCGGCCCAGGGGGGTCTGGGGCTCAGCGGAAAAAGGCGCCGAGAGGCCGCTCCAGGGGGGGAGAGGGGAAGGGCCCCGAGCGCCCCGGGCCGGCCGATCGCCCGCCAGCGCTGCCGGCGCGGCCACCTGCGGCCTGAGCGGCTGCCCGGGGCCAGGCCCCGCGTCCCTGCCCGGGTGCTGGCGGGGCAGCCGGCTGTGCGCCGCCCTGCCCGCTGCGGGGGGGCCGGCCGCCGGAGCGTGAAATAAGGGAAGTAAATGGTGGAGGACTCGTCTGAGGGAACGCAGGCTCTCCTGAGCAGCGCCGAGGGTGTCTGCCCCGAGCTGCGAGCGCCCAGAGGTTTGGCAAGCTGGGCTGCAAGTGAGAGGGCATCAAACGGCGTCCCTCGGATCAGGGGACACAACCAGAGCGATGGTGGCTTGCACATCTGTGCCGTCAGGTCACCTTGCAGGAAAAGAGAAGAGCTGTTGGAAAAAAAAAATTCCACCTGGCTGGCTGGCAGGCAATGAAAAGGGACAGACGGGTGGATGGACGGACGGGTGGACGAGTGGATGGATGGGTGGATGGACAGGTGGATGGATGGGTGGGTGGATAGCCAAGGGGGCTGGGGGGAGGAGAGCAGCCTGGCATGGCAACGCTGGTTCTTCCTGCCGCCCCTTTTCTGCACCGCTGCCTCAGACAGTGGGCTGAGGCTCTCCCTGAAGGAACATCCCTGGACCCTGTGACACCTGCCTGCTGACACATCAGCCAAGGTGCCAGAAGTCCCAGTGGCTGATGTCCCCTCCCAGCTGTTGGCCCAGACAGTGCAGCTTTAACACTGCTGGCATTGAGTCCCCAAAATTTACAATAAAGTGTAAAAAATAACATGTGTTTTATTTCATTTTGGTTGCTTGCTTTCTTGATTTGGACCTCTGAAACTCAAATTTTTCAGGCTTTTCTCAACAACACTCAGGAGACTAGTATACTTTTCCTTTTGTCCAAAAACTGAGATTCCCTCTGAACCATACTGGGTTATCCAAGTGGGAGAAGATTTATGTTCAACTGGTGGCTGCCAGCAACACTAAAACCCCTTTGTATTCCCTCGGTTAAAAGCTGGCTGACCTGACAGTTTTGCTCAGGCACGTCCGAGTTAATGGAAGATTCACAAGAGAGTTGCTGTTACAGGATGAAATGAACACGAACAGCATTTGCAGGAACAATGGTGGTAGGTTCATCACAACACGCTTGAAGTTTTTTTAGAAACACACCACATACTTGGGTTTAAATCAGACACTGTTTGGAATGCCTTTGGTCCAGCTCCATCTTCCCATGCTGACTTCCCTGACACGCGGTCACAGCCAGTACTCTAAGCCAGTAGCTCAGTCCCAGTTCCTCGATCTGCCAGATGCCTTTGACTCTACTGGTTATTCCCTCCTCAAACTCTTGATTGTTTTTGACTCCTCTATCTTTTTTCTTTTCATAGATATTCTGGTTTTGCTCCCTAACACTTTGGCAGTAGACCAAACTTCAGAAGACCCTCAGACTTCAGAAGACCCCCATGATCTACCTTCCAGCTTTCTACTGAAGTGCTATGTTGCTCTGTGCTTGGTCTCAGTTGCTCCAGTTTACTTCAGAGTGATTCCTGCCTGGTAATCCCAGGTCTTCCCACTCTCCTGACCCATTTCAGAGAAGAAATATTTGCCTTTTAGGTTCCTGTAGCCATACTCCCTCTAGCCTGTCCTGCTTTTGCTGATACAGGTGTCACTACACCAAAGCTAGAGCAACAGGCAGTCGCTACAGGTTGTTCCTCTTGAAGTTTGGTCAGCAGAGTTCTGCAAGTCAAGTGTGGGATTTCTTAAAGCAGTTATTGTAGAGCATCTGC
Source organism: Falco cherrug (assembly GCF_023634085.1). Taxonomy (NCBI): domain Eukaryota; kingdom Metazoa; phylum Chordata; class Aves; order Falconiformes; family Falconidae; genus Falco; species Falco cherrug. Next base: position 6,602,930 of record NC_073701.1, read on the forward strand.
ATGCAAAGATGCGGATCACAGAATTTATTAAAACATATGGAAGAAAGCCATATGACAGTAGCACGATGACAAATTTCCTTACGGTGTGGTGGGGACTTTTTGGGGCTTCTTTTTGCTTTCAAATGCAAAGAAAAGCAGAAGGACTCATGCCTCTCTCAGCTGAATTGTGCTTTGTATGTGTTTTAACAGATACGGAATTGAGTCTACTGGATTCTCAAGTACAATTTCATTATCTGAAGAGTCTTAAAGATAGGCAAAATTGTTAGATAAGGTGTGCCATAATGCCTAATCCTGTGGCTGAGGGAAGAGGTGTCAGCCCGCTAGCGAGAGTGGCATGTGCTCGGTACAGCGGCAGCACGGCTGGCAGGGGTAAATGCTGCAGGTGGGGGTCTGGAGCTGCTGCAGCTCTTCCCACAGAGCAGTGCTGGGTGTGCACCTTTGTGTAAACCCAGCGTCTTCCAGAGCACACCTGGATATCATTTTCCAGACAAGCCAACCGCTTCAGCAGTTTCCGCATCCACCCTGGTGGCATAGACAAGCTTTACTTAAATGGAGTCTAAGTAATCAGTTTTTGGTGAAAAAGGATTTGTTCTGCAATGAAAAAAAAATACTTTCAGAAATGCCTTTTACCTATAAACACTGCGTGCATATAGCCACATGCAGTGGTGCAGTAGGGTGATAGGAGTCTGTCTGCTCAGAAAATGAAGCCAATTCTCTTTGTCTTCTCACCTCTGTCAGGGAGGCGTTCAGCAGAAGAGAGGTCTCCTTTTGAGTGTCTGGATATTATGTACTCAGCCCAAAGTTGTGGTTTTTACAAGGCCAGAGTGAAAAAACAATGTATTATCTTCCCTCTGCTCTCAGAACATTTTCAGCATCTTCTCAGGGGGAGACCAGAACAGCCCCCGGGAAGTCATTGCTACTTCAAAGGTGGCTGTCATCCAGGCGGCAGGCAGAGCACTGTGATCTTGAAGCTGTGGTAACTTTAGTAACTGTGACATTCACTGGGCAGAGTGTGAGGTCCTGTTGCAATAACACACATATTTTTTTGCCTGTACTACCAGAGGGAGAGACGGTGAGGCCATATACTTCAGCAACTATGAGCCAGCACATTGGGAAGCTCTACAGATCTGCAGTGTCTTCATTCCTCTTCTTCTTGCTGGTGGGTGAGTACTAAACCACGTTCCTTAATTAGAAGAAACACAGCTTATTCCTAGAGTTTGGCTTGAGGGGTTTTATTCTTGTTTTTCAAACAGCAACTTTCGACTGAGGGCTTCTTCAGAATGCAGGAAAACCGTATCTGGTGTTGTGCGCTGCACTAAAACATACTTTTCTTTATAGATACGTTCCTGTTTAGCTAATAGAAATGTTCAGAAAAAGTATGTTTGCCTGCCTTTTTCACAATGTGTATCATCATTGCCCAGAAGCTTCATTTCTATTTTGGTTCTCTGATGTATTAGCAACCAGTTATTGTCACAAGGTAGTTATTCATATCCTTTTGTGAAAGCCAACCTCAGCCCAGGGCAAAAGTCATATAAATTGAGATGAGCAACATGCAGTCATTGATCACTTAAACATAGATGCCTGGGAGCTGGATACAGCTTGTAAAGCACCCTCATGGTATCAGCTGAGTGTGAAGTGGAGTTCTAAAGCCCCCCAAACCATCTAAAAGGTCGAACAAGAGGATTTTTATGTGGGTTGGAAATGGAGCCTGATTTGCCCTCAACCTCTCCTCCATCTATTGAGTGTGAACAAAGGAGAGGAGACTCAACTAGACAGGTCAAATTTGCGCTGATCTCCACCACCATTTTAGTTCCCTAGTGCTGTTGGCAGCTGGCAGAAGAAGCTTGCAGGGCTGCTCATGTTTACTCCAGGCACCAAAGAGTAAGTTAGAGGCTCTAGGACTGGGAGAGAGCGCAGGTATGTTTTATTCTTTCCTTTTCTCACCCCACCTCCTCTAGCCTGCCTTGTGTATTTCTAATTCACAGCCAACTATATGGCCTTACATGGGAAAGTATCAACCTGCAGATTACGTAAAGGGGAGGATGATGGCTTAGTAGGTGCCCTATTAATACTGCCAAATGTGGAGCACATTTGTCACATTACAGGGAGTCCCAGAGAGCTTTTTCCCCCTCATGGTTGAAAATTGGCCGTGAACTACCGACTTCATATGACAATGACCTATTAGATCATCTAATCATTTTTCCAGGTCAAGACAAGATCATCCATGCTGTATTTCTCTGTACTCAGTCTAGCTCAAGTGCTTTCACCAAAAAGCCTTGCATTCCCCTCCATTGGGGATTGAGCCCTCCAACCTGCAAGGCAGGGGACCTACACATCACTCTGCTAATGAAGCGATTGACTTATAAAGAACTTAGAAGCAGAGTCAACAAGGCATTTGGCATGGTATGCTCCCAGATGCCAATATGATAAGGGCATTGTGTATTTGAATGCCAGTGAACTAGTATGTTCCAGTTTTGCAACAACGCAAAAGAAAAAGAAAGAAAGAAAGGAAGAAAGAAAAATAGAGGCTGTGCTGTGAGCTTCTCAGTGAAACCCCCAAAGACAGCTGGGACAAAATACAGCCTACTCCTCTTGCGTTTTGATTTTCCTAATTAGCTTTCAGTTACACGATTTGTATTGAGTCAAAGATGTCAGATAACACAGACGACAAGGCCAGTTATTTCATGATAGTAGGTGCAAATAAAACTCATGACAAACAGAAGCAGCATCAAAGCACATTGTTCCTGCTCTGTTATGTTCTCTATGACACTAAGTAGCTGTGTAAAAGTGATACCTTTTACATCACCAAAAGGAATAAAAAATATAATTTTGTTGAGGAGGTGCATATGGTAAGGCTGGAATACTTGTGGAGAAGAAATTCTGTGGCCATTCCTTGAAAAGAAGGTAGCAGTAGCACACACTGCTTCAGCTAAAGCAGCAGTATCCAGTGGAGATAATAGTTAATGAAGAGAGATTTTAAAAGAGTACTCATGACAAAACTGCTAAATTCACTCTTAACAGATAACCAAATACATCACATCAGAATATTTGAGGCACAAAGGCTGTAATATGTCAAGCTACCACCAGCTTTGTCAAGCATTTCAACTATACTTGTCAAAGTACCTTGTCAGGATACTTCAGCTTTTATGACTGCTGCATCGATACACTGTTTTCTAACTGAAAGGGAAAATCTGGACCTCGTGTTCCCCCAAGAAGCTCCAGTGGGCTCATTGGTAAGATTGTGTATGAACATGAGGATAATATCTCATCCAGTATCTCTAATAAGGACTATTCATTTTAGGGGACTGGATCCAAAACTACGATAATATTTGAGTACCTAATTCTGAAGTATCCAATTCCCATGGATTGGTGTTCCAGTTACACGTTCAAAATTTTCACTTTGAGGTAAAAGCATGGAACAACAAACAGCTCTGAAGGTTTTTCACATGCTTTGTTGTTGCCTAGTTTCATAGCTAGCTTGTAATTTCTATATTTTTGCATCCATGAGTTACCTCTCATCTGATAATTAAACTGTAAGCTCTATACCCTGTCCTTTTATAAGGCACCTAGAACAACAGGGCCCTGCTGCCTGACAGAAATTGTCAGCGTGACTCCCCTAAGAGTCATAAATAATAATAACTATGAATATAACTGTGATTTTGTGTACAAGCGTGCCTGGAGGAGCCATTCAAGTAACTCTCAAACCAGTCATCAGGGGGGTCGGTTTTCCATTGCCTTAAGACATTTGTCCCCAAGCACAGGGAGTCTATTGCCATTGTGAAGTTTTACCAGACGCAGACAATAGCATTTCAACCCTTTGGATGGCAATGAAAGACTCAAGACAATGGAAAATCAAGACCTCCACTATGGAATGGTCTGCAGTCCTTGAGAGGGCACCGACTAGTATGAAGGGAGATGATTTCGTTTGAAGAAAATAAAACAACAGAAGAAACTTTTTAAAAAATGGGTCTGAACTTTTTCTTGGTGACAGCTGTTGGCTTATATTGAAGAGTTTATTCTTCCCTCTTTTTGAGACAGCAACTATTTGTCTCATCTTCTGAGCCTGGGCTTGTTTCCAGAAATGAGATCCACTCACACTACTCTTAGCTCGAGGCTGTTTGATACTATGATTACTGGCTGAGTGAGAGAAGGCAGGTTTAAATCTCTACTACAGACATGTTTGCATATTTTTCTAACAAAGGGTAGCAGGACAATGTGGTCCTTTCAGAGAGAGTAGATGTCACCCTCAGTATCAATACCTGCAGAATGCAAACGTGCCATCCCCCAGGTCACTGATAGGATCTTCCTGGGGGTTCAGCCTCTGGCAATGGTGATTCTTCCCACAACTTCAAGATTTCCTATCCTGAAACTGGAAGTTCATGCCAAAACTCCTAAGAAGCTCACATTATGTTTTGGACTGCAGGCAGTTGCATTAGGGTGCGCACATATTCACTGTACTTGTCAGAAAAGAGCTGCGTGTGTGTAAGCGTACGTGCGTTTTTTGCTTTGCCTCAAAAAAGGTTGAGTCACGGACATCAGGCCTCGAGATTTTTGGGGGTGGAAATGTGGCTGAATGAACTCTAAATTTCACCCAAAGCCATTGGGCAACGGCATTAATTTTCAGTAGAAAGGAGCTGAGGGTCAGGGAGCAACCATCAGTACACACGAACATAATCTAAACAGGAACTAGGACAAAAATCCCTATTGTGATAATAGTGGCTACCCTCAGATCCTAATCCCAGGAGCCATTCTTTGTGCTGGTTAGAGGTCAGGAGCAGCTGGAAGGTTTATCATCCTATGACCCTCAACCCTCCTTTTCTTTCTCTTCCCTGGTACAGATGTTGGTGCTAGTGGTGGAAGTGCAAGCAAGGAGAATGCAGCTGTAACTCATACGTCACAGCCTTCGTTGCCAACAACATCTGAGCCATGGCACCTTTTGGTGACTCAAACACCAGCCAAGGAAAAAGCCAAAGAGGGTGAAACTGTGGTCTTAAATTGTCACTTTAATAGTCCACGACGTCCCTCCCTGACTGACCTGATGGTGAGGTGGTACAAAGAAGATGAAAAGGGGCAGATGGATCTGCTAGAAAGCAATACGACTATCTTGCCAAATAACTCCAGGGTTTTCATGAGTGGAGACTTGTCCCAAGGGGACGCCTCCCTGATGATCCTCAATGTGACAACCAGTGACCACGGTATTTATTTCTGTGAAGTTACACTTCCAGATGGGAAGGTGGTGACAGGAGATGGCACAAAGCTCAGAATCAGGAGGGCTCTGGGTAATATTTGATGTTATTTACTTCTTTTCTCCTTCTTTCTCCTCCAAAGCTGGTCTACAAGCTTGCAGAAAGAGGGAAGCTGGCCTGTTTGACCTCTAGCAGTAAGCGCCTGGTGTCACAGAGTGTAATTGCTCTATAGCATTTCTCATTATTTTCATTAGGCCAGCTAATTTTCATCGGCTTGCCTCTATAAACAGTCACACAGGTATTATTATAAGGAGGGGCATTTACAACCAAAAAAGAGAAGGAATTATCACTAAAATTAAAGTCAATGCCAAGAATGATACAGTTCGACAAGTTCTCTTGTGCTCACAGCTCTGTTTGGCAGAACCCACATGAGTGACAGATGTCAAGACAGCATCTCAGGGAACAGCTCCCCACTCCTTTTCTTTTTGACATTATTTCTCTGCAACCCACTAACTTGCATATTCATTCCTTAACCTGAATGACATAAGTAATCCCACAATAAACAGGAGGATCGCATTATATCATTTCTGCTTAACTTCACATTAAAATCAAAGTAGCATTAAAAGTGCCATGCTATGTTTTCTTAGCATCACAAATAGACACTAGGCATACTAAGGAAATAACTTGCTTTGCCTTTATCAGCTGGACATGTCAAAGCAGCTTTCCTTTTTATGTAGGCTAAATACATTCCAGTCCCAACAAATCAACACATCAGAAGGTTTATTATCTTATTATCTAATTAACAAAAAATAGCACCTTCTGTGTCAAGAGTAAATTATGCAAGTGTCATTTCCCCTTTATTCATTACTAAAGCTTCTAGCTCACTGAGATTCACTCAGCCTTTGCTCTTTTGAGCCTGACTTCTTCCGTTACTAATTTTTATAAAACTACTCAGTTTAAACCGTAGCATTAACAAGGCAAGAAAACCGTGCCCCCTGCAAGGGCCTGGTCATGTGTCTAACGAGGTCTCCTGTTGGCTTGATCTCATAGTCTCAGCAGTGCAGGTTACCCTTGCCATGTCTGCGCCCTGGCCAGTGTAATTGCCTTTCTGTGGTCCTGAGAAGATGAAATATATCCTTTCTGTATGATGCCTGAATTAAAGAGACAAGAGAATATGAGAAATATAATTCATGAAGAAATGTTACGTGCCACAATTCCAGACTGTCCAAAAACTTACCTAAAATTAAAAAGATAAATTAGCTAACTCTGTTAACTTGTCCATTACAGGAAGCAAATTATATATATTTTGAAGGTAAGTAATGGTTCTACAGTACCTTCATTACTCTCACTTTCCTGATAAAATGAATAATCTACAAATGGATTGAAACTACAGGGTGCCTCCCTGTGTGCAGGAGAAGGGAGTGGGACTTTTACTTACGAGCTCCAGTTGCTTTGCTGGATGGCTACCCGTTAGGCTAGGCAGCACGGGGTAACGCCTGCTCCTGGGAACAGGCGGCCCAACGCTTGGAATCCCGTGTGCGAGTATGGTAGCAAAACATCCAAATTTTCTGGTGAAGCTTAAATGTAACCACATAGATACATGTAGTGAATGCCTGATTGTACTGTTATCGTAGATGAAACTGAAGGGCTTTTAATAATTCTTTTATTATATTTTCTGGGTGAGTCACATGGCAAAATGACTACCATGAGCATGAGGCAGTCACTTAATACCTGATCAGATCAGTTGTGAGCCATCGCCCAGCCAGTTTCCCTCTCTCTGAAGAGACATTCCTACTCTGACAGACTCTTAAGCTACCAGGGCAGATGCTCTCCACACTGTATCCCATAGCCCCTGTAACAGTCCATCCTACTGTGCTCACCTGACCAAAGGCTTTTCCTGAATCATCTTTCAGTCCCTCAAAATAATAAACCTGGATTGCCAACATGCTCGTATCTCAAAGAAAATGGGATCATCCCATCTATGCCATGCAACAGTCCCAAAGAGCAATAAATCAAAGGAAGGACTTCAGTGAGCTCTGTCAGCCCTCTGGTGCTGTCTCTTTTGGAGGTAGACAGGGAGACTGGTGAATTTCTTATAATTGTCAGAGGTTTTTTTTCCATCTGAAAATAAAGCATACAGCTATGAGTCCCATTAATTCAGGCGGCATCATCTTTTGCCATCCCATGGCACCTAGCTGTTAAGGGAGATTGCTAGGGAGATGGGGCTGTCCTATCTCTAAATCTCTGGAAAGCTTAGCAGCTTCCTACATAGGAATGAAAAAAATCAATAGCTCCATAGTGCAATACACTCTTTCCCATGTAGAAGCCCATGATTTCATGTCAGACACGACACTGGCATCATCGATATCACAGTAAGTAGCTTCCGCTGCAGCCACTGCAGAAAGTATACTGGCTGCATTGCATATACTTGCCTGGATGACATCTTATGTTACCCTCTCTACCTTCCCTTCTCCCCCAGGCTTGTTTGGTATAGAAGAATCCATTGGAACTATCATTGGGGTTGTGGCGGCTGGTATTGGAGGCGTAGTGGTTCTGATCATTGTTTTAACCCCGCAGCTGAGGCGGTGTGTCCTCTGCATGAGACAAGGCTCTCACCAAGGTAAGGAACCCAACTCAAAACCTGAATTCCTTACTAGAGGGCTGAACCCAGTCACCTATTTCCAAAGGTACCTTTTTTTAATGTAAGGAGGAATTCGCCATTTACTTACCTCTGGTCAGAGACGGGATCTGGTTCAGGATATAAGCAGTGTGGATGAAACACTAACAGGGCTGGCTCTATACTCCATCTTTTTCAAATATTCTGTTTTTGTTGGGTAGAGCTTCATGCATGGGCCTGATGAGTTACCTATAAACAAAACAACAAGATCTTCTTTAATTGCCACTTTCGGCAAAGAGTTGTTCAATGAGATGCTTCTTCTTTTAACAAAGTACTGGGGCTCCTGTGGTTCTTTTTGGTTGATGCTGAAGGATGGCTCTTCCTCCCACCGACTACATGCTTACATCCATACTCTTGTAATGCTCGTGTACAGAAAGCCTGTGATGACCCAAGTGTGTGTGAAGCGTGGTTTGTGAAGCCAGATAACTTTTATTATATCAGCTGATCAGGCTGGGAAAACTAGATGTTTTCATCACACACGAGCCAAAGAAACGACCTGAGAAGGGTCTGTCTGTACTGAACGTACAGGCTGAGGTACCCGAAAGCTCTCCTGTTTTTTCCAGCTCTGTCAGCTGGTCTTATCAGGATAGGCTGACACTGAAGGCTGCATTTTGAAACAAGCTTATTTCCCACTTTGTGCAACCCGAGCTGTGGTCTGCGTTTCAGATCGAGCTCAGCTGACCTTTTGCTTTTAGCGGGGAGCCGGGCGATGTGCACCTTTTCTCCCGGCACTCGAAAACCTTGCTCGGCCTGCTGCAATAAATGCCCTCCCTGAAGGGATGAAGGAAGAGCTGGGCTTGCCATTCACTGGAGCGCTGCCGCCACCTGATGGCCAGCGTGGGGGGACAGGGACAGGGACACGGCCAGGAGCTCCCTGCCCTCACCGGGGAGGGTCTTCCAGCCCTTGCTGAGCAGCGCACCCGCATCCCTCGGTTGATGCTGCCCACGCAGCAGCAGCCCTTTGCAAACCCTCTGCATGAACAGAAGTCACAACTTCTTTCCTGGCCAGGAAGCCTTGCAAGAGTTTATTGTGTTGTACTAACTCCGTATCACTTGCTCACTCTTTCCTTCTTGCTCACCGTAGCTTGAGGTACAGCGTTACAGAGGTCACTGGAAAATGTAAAGCCTAGAAGTGGAACAACGTCTGATGCCCTGTGAGCCACAAATGGAGCTCTAGATGAAATAAAAGCCTTTGCCTCAGTACATGGTGTCTTTGGCATTTTTATCTCGGTTAGTCCATTTCTTTTTCCTGCAGCTTTGACAGCCACAGTGGCATATGCAGCATCCTCCCACAGCAAGGAGCAAAACAGTCTTCCGTGAAGAAATTTGTATTAACACCTGCCAAAACCCCACTTAGTTAGGTCACACATCTCCGTATTCAGACTCTGCTGAGGTACCTTGGGCCTTTCCCTGCCGTTACTTCTTATTTTAAAGCTGGTACTCAAAGTTTGGGTGCTTCAGAAGAGACAGAAGGAGCCTGACAGACCCGGGTGCCCCAGCTCTCCAGCTGCTAACACCTGCCCAAGGAAATGGATTCTGGTGCTTCCTCGGGGTGTGTGTGTGTGTGCAACCGTGGCTCCCATCTGCCTGCACCTCTCAGTACAGAGCTTCTTGTCCCGTTGGCTTGCTCCAGCCTACAGGCAAAGAAGGCCCACCTGAACGTAGCTACTCCTGGCTGAAAGAATGGGTTATTGTTTTACTCTTGCCAGAAGGAAACGTAGAGTTTCAATATAAGCCTCTAGTACCCTTAAAAAACCAAGGAGCGATGAAAAATTTGCTTGACTCGCCTAATGTTCTCCATAGCCCCTGTTTCCTGACATGACAATAATTGATTCCCAGGTGGTCAGTGACATGGGGAAATGCCAATAGAGGAGAGCATCTCCTATATGTATAGGAGAGCAGTCTACTAGCTCTAAAGCATGTGTAGCAGGCGAGGAACACGCTCTTTTGCAAGGTATGGGTGTGCCTGCTAGTAAGTAGAAGTCAGAAACCCTTGCTGGCCTTGCAACAGCAATAGCCTGGTGTAACTCTGCTTACCTTTGAACACACCTCAGATGTGTCCTTGGTGCTGTGAGGCAGGAACATGAGGGATAAGACAGCTGGTATGTAAACGAAGAAACGCACACCCACCCTGCACACAGACCCCCTGCAAGGAAGGATGGAGCCCTGCCCTGGGCCACACTCTGCTTCTCCTTCTGATAGGAAGCAGAATTCCTCTGAGCACAAACAAGGGATAATGAGGCATCCTCCCTCTCTGATGTCCCCTCTCTTTCTGCGGGTCCAGGAAAACAAAGTGGGTCACTCTGCTTCCAGACTGGGACATCTTGGACCTTCAAAGGCTGGTGCGTCTTTTCACAGAGTTGGAATCTGGGTTTGGTTTTTTCGTTTGTTTGTTTTGTTTTGCAAGTCAGTCCAGCAGAAGTCTCTATGTATTTTTGAGATCATGTGAAAATGTATGGGAGCTGAAGGTCAGGCAATGTGCAAGGACAAAAAAGCCGTTTGGTGACAGATAATGTGTTCCCACTGCCCTGCATACCAAACCTTCTCTTTCTGCCAAGGCAGCAATCAGAGCAGGATCTTATCCTTACTTCAGCACATATATTACCCTGTCTCTCCCTCCCCATAGACCCTGGCCTGACAGAAGTTCTCTTACACCACTGTTAGCTCTGATAAAAGAGGTAAAATTTTATTCCAGCACCCTCAAATTCAGAGGGTTAGAAGAAAGGTCCTAAAAAGACTATTCTGCCCCCTTATATCTGAAATGGCAGGTGGGATGAGTCTGTCCACATAAAAAATCTGGCCAAAGGATGAAGTGTGGGTTGTATGGGGCTGCTCCCCAACACTTGGCTGCTTCTTGGTCACACAGGCACACCATTTTTTCACACCGGTCTGTCAGGTTATCTGCAAAAGAAAATGTGAGCAGAGGATGAGAGATTCTGTATTGGATGAAGGCAAGAAACAGTTTTAGGAGGAACAACCCCCTAATGAAGAAATTCTTAGAAAACAGAGGCTGTGGGAGCAGGAAGAAAGAAGGACTAATGTGTTGTGTGTGGATCTGACCATCACCTGTCCTGTCTCTGTCAACAGGTCTTAACTGTGACCAAGAGCATCAGAAAGTAGCAGCTAAAAGTAAATTGGCAACGCTCACAAAAATCTGCCCAGCACAGAGTGCTCCCCACTTCTAGGGCTGTGTGAACAATGGGGACTTAGTTCAGCAAAGCTAAAAAAAAATATATTATAAAATTTTAGCTTAGACTGAGCTAAAAATATTCCATCTTCTCTCAGTCAGTTCATTTCCCTTCTGCAAATCAGACTGATTTCAAAAGGAAAAAAAAAAATCCTGCTTTGAAAGGAGGAGTCTCCCAGAGGGACATTCAGAAATTTGAAGGCATGGAAGCACCCATCAGGCATCTTTCACTCATGCTCCCTGAGTTGCTCTTACATCTCTCTCTGATCATGGCAGAGGAGCCAAGGAACACTGCAGCAGGGTCAGGTACCTGATTTTTATGAGTCAGCAGCTAATGAAGCTGATCAAAACCATATCTGGAACGATATATAATGCAACTATATGACTACACGACTAGGTAATGACCATCAGGAACATCAGAGCAACCAGCTCAGGTAGCTACTTGCAAATGACCGATTTTGAGTTAATGAACCCCATCCTATCTATAGGTGGCTTAAATGCAGCCATTGGGCTAATATTCTTTCAGAGCACAGCGCCTTGTTGATTGGAGGCTGCTACTATAGATTATCCAACACCCACCAAACCCTGCACTAGGCAAAGTGTAAAGCCTAGCTTCATGCCAGTGCACGTAGGCTTTGCTCCAAAACCAACTCCAATGAGTACAGGGATCCTTGCAGATTTCACTCAACTTTGCGGGATTAACCGTGTATCTGATAAATACGAAAAGCCCATATTTCTTAAGCTTGTCTGAAGAATCATGTTTACTGGTAAAAAGTGTTTCAGGGGTTCCACTGACGATGACTTTAGCACTAAGGCCATTTTTTTCTTAGCTACCAGTCTTGCCTGATGTTCTCCTTGCCCCTCTGCTCCTTGTGTTCTTTCCATGCCATGCCAGCCACTGTATGTCTAATGTGAGCACAAGTGTCTGGCTTGGTAGTAATTTCTGTTAGAGCCGAATGATTTTTTTGACCAGCACTCACAACTGACAGCCTTTTCTATATGCCAGATATTTATTGAACGGAATTTGCCTACATGTGATGGTGTAGCTGGACTGAAGAATATAGTTTTGTCAACGTTTTTCATTCCACAAACAAAACTGCCTAACAGTAGCAAAAGGAGTCCCAGGTAAAATTAGTTTATTTTTAATTTACCTGAAAGTATCTGTGTATATGATACAGTGCTAGGCAACAGGCATTTATTTCCTTTTGCATAGAAAAGACAGTGCAGCAGTTCTGCTTCTAATGTTTTCTGGACATCATTGCTGTTGGCCCAGCAAGCACGCCTGGAAATTTAATTCGTCATCCCTTTTGTCTGAATGGGATCAGACAGTACAACTCCACACCTTGGTAAAACCTGCTGTGCTGTAGCCTGGGGTAGGAAATTTGCCTTTGGAACACATTTCTATTGTGGGGATGTCAGGGGGAATGAAGCCTGCTGAGGGCTTGTGGAGTGCAGTTGAGGGATACTGCTCAGGCCTTGCCTGGATATCCGCTAAGGAATTAATGGCATTCCTTTAACCAATGCTTGTTAGCCAGGTTGGAGCAACTGCAGCCCCGTGCACTCTTATGGAACATACTTTGCACATGTCTCATGAACTTGATGATCCATCTCACATCTGCAGCTAAGAATGTTCCTTCACAGCAAAAAGAAACAGGAATATTTTTTTTTCCCCTATAAAAACAGCTAGCAGAAAATATCAGTCAGCTATGGAAATATGGGTAAGTGGGAGGAAGAACAGTTATACATTAAAGCAATACATTCCTTAGCCAGCACTTTGTATTTAATAGGCTGTTCTGGCACTTGGGAAAGAGCAACTGCAGATGTGCCGTGCCCCATCCAATACCTACTGGCAGATTTTCTGCTGCTGGAGAGGCTGAGAGTTGCACCAGTAGAATATGGTCTTCTGATAAGGTAGAAATAGTCTTCTAACGATCAGGCAAGTAGCTTTGATGATATGGGGACATGTTTTACTCTCATGCGTTTCTTTTCAAACTTTCAAAGTGTTCTACAATGGATTTTACCATCAGGGACTTTTTTGAGACTTAGAAATTCGAAGTGACAAATTCTAAGACTCAAGTCATCTGGTGTATGTCAAAACAAACTGGTGCGAGCCACTGACGGGCTGTGACTGTGCAATTCAAGACCTTGACTGGGTACCAGCTGTAGAGCTGAGCACAGCCTACACTCACTGTATGCCTGCAGCACTCCGGAACATTTGATTCTGCAAACTTCCAAATCCCCTCTGGAGCCCTAAGGCTTTAGGCTGGAGCTGTGCAGGAGGCAGAGATGCAGGTTGGCACCGTAATTAACCTGTCTTGCAGCCATGCGTAATAGCATGGCTCCTCTCTAGCGGTACGTAATGGTAAGTAAAAAAGTGAACAGTCCTGCTGGAGGGAAGGCCAATACCGCCACGGGAAGACTGTCCCTGCAGACCATTGCACGGCTGTGGGAAGAGGTTGGTGAGGAGCAGGCATGCTTAATGCGAGTGAGCAGAGCGCCTCCAGAGAGGCATCTGCATCTCTGCCAAACCGAGATGGCCTGGGGGCTCCACGGCCCCCACTCCCACTCTTCAGCCTGGGGAGGACCCAGGTTACCTGAAAGAGGTGGTGCCGGCCTCCAGCCTTCCTCCCAGCTCCAGCTGGGGACTCCTGGCAAGCCTAGAGATCCAGGCAAAGGATGGGCAGAGAGCTTGAGGGAGGATGGACATTGCCTAAAGCGGCTTTGAAACCAGCATACACAGACCTACCTCTGAAGCCCACAAAGCCCTTCGGTCAGCATAGTGCCTGCAGCGGAGGGAGCAAAACGTGCCCAGCGTGAGCGAGCATTGCCTTACCGCACTGCACCGCGTTCTGCTCACATGCCCACTGGTAGCGCTGTGCCTTGGGGCTGCAGCCTTCCTTTTCTGCCTTGTCGTAGCAGCAGTCGTGCCTGTGGCAACACCTGGGAGAGAATAAAGGTAAAGTTGGGTGTCCTCCTGCATCCTGCATGTTTTGCTCAGGGGTGCTTGCACGTACTCCAGGAATGCTGCACTCGTTGCTCACAACAGCAATGTTTGCACCAGCCTGTCAGTAAATCATCTGTTGATGAACCAAGCATCCTGGCATCTCTGTGAAAGCTCACATGGCTCAGGAGCTCATTAATGCTGTATTTGTTCCCATGACCACTGTGCTTCTTCCTCTAAGATTTTGCTGCCAGAAAGACAGGTGTGGACTTGGCAGCGCTAGGTTAATGGTTGGACTCAATGGTCTCAAACGTCTTTTCCAACCTAAACAATTCTGTAATTCTGTGTTTCTATGGTAACCTCACTGAAAGGGAGCTGAAGAGTTCCTGTAATGTTTGTGATCGTGGCTCACCAGCTTAGGCTTAGACCCATCCCAGAATTTGGAGTCAGGATGTTTTTTGCCTTCCTGAGCATCACCAAGCAGCTTCATCTCTGCAGTTCACCTGGACCTGTCATGTGCTCTTTGGCCCATTCAGTTTCCGAGGGCTGGCTACAAACTCATCAGCCTCAATGATGGAATTCATATCAGTTAACTTCAGATTGCTAAATGCAAACACCTACATCTGAGGCACTGATCTATATTCCCCTTATGCATGTTTGGGGCGCAGTTCATATTATCATACTACAGAGATCTAACACAGGTGAAAAACATTGCGCTTGAAAGTGCAAATGCTTTTCATTGACCGTAGAGGGGGCTGAGGGTGACTAGCTCAGCTGATGACATCTGTCCTACAGACTAGTCCGTGAGATAATTCCTGCTACCAATTACTTCAGAATTTATAGAAAACTTGACCCCAGTTGAATCTTATTCTGGTAGTTTAGTGACTCAAAATACACCAAGAAAAGATTCAGCACTTAGAGAGGTCCTCTGCCGAATAAGAAAGGTTGTTTCAGCAAAGATGCGAGGTCAGAGGTTGGAGCCGGAGAGGGACGATCTCCTACATTTCCAGAAGCTGTCCCTGCAAGATCACTGGGACTTTACAGAGAAACTGCCCTACTGACTGGGAAGCATCGAGGCAGGCTGATCTTGGGGGTAAATGACAAGGGAACAGCTTGTAGAGAAGCTCTTGAGTCTTAGATGTTAATCTGTTCAAAAGGTTGATGAGCCGGGCAAAAGGGAGCGTGGTGTGCTGGCTGCCCATAGATTACCAAATACAGCTGAAGACTTTGATAGCTTCAAGACCCGAGGCCAGTGTACCTGAAAAGCCAATAAAGTCTGGGATCCATCATTATGTCCCTCTAGAAAAGTGAAATAACCCTGCAAGAAGGATAGAGGTCCCTTGTGCTGGAAGCAGGGCTTCTCCAGGCCCTCTTTGGGAGCTGGCAGTACCTTACCTGATAGCTCAGGAACATCAAGACCTTCATCACCCTCTGCTGCAGAAGGATTTTGCCCTTTTAGAAATTGGTTTATGGATATGAGGGCTGCAGGGCTCTGTAAGATGGCAAAGCACAGGGAAAAAAAAAACCCACCAATTTTTTAAGTGCAAAGAAGAAGATCCACCACTGATACAAATTCTAACAAAATCACTGGAACCAGATCAGGTAAATCACAAAAGGGACAACAGAATCAGACCAGTCAGATCAAACTCAGCTTTCATGTAACCCCTGTGATTACACACAGGCTGGATTTAGTCCAGTGTGCTTTCCCTACTGACTGAGCTCTCGATTTAGTAGTTAAATGTAGCATTTTCGTCTCACAGCTGAGTCTGCAAACTAAATGCCTTTTTTTGGTCAGCTTGCCAAGATGAAACCTGTGTAATGGTTATGACCAGACTACTCACTGCATCATGAAACATAGAAATTTTAAGTTAGCAGTAGCAGTCTAGTTTCTCCTTCCATTCCAGCTCCTCAAAGGACTTCAAAATGGGACTAAGCCCCATGGGATATATGCGTCTAGAAGTTTTCCCATGAGAAGTTACAGCAGTTGCTGTAATTGAGAAGACCTTATTCAGCCCATGGGACAACCAGTTCTGTTCGACATGCCGGCAGTAACAGGCTGTGGGTCAGATCTTTCTTGGTCCAGTAACACCTCACTCCTGGGCTTGACCTGAAGAGGTTAAATGTGAACGGCCAAAGGAAAGAAGAATTTGCAGCCTTGTGGAAAGCGTGAAGGTCTCTGCTTTCTTCCTTTCTCCAACATTTGAGTCCCTATGCAATGTGTCACATGATAACAGGGATGGACTATGGCACTGAGCTACAAGTGGGACATGCATCACCTGGAGGAGTTGCTGTAGCCCAGGGCACCCCAGCTAACATAACTGAAGCTGCAGCACAGCCTCATCTATCCCCAGGGGGATGAGAGATAGCAGAGCAGGCACTTCACTGGTGTCTTGCATATGGAACACTGTGCACAAGAGGCCACGGTGGAGCTGAGCTGAGGCAGAGTGCCAGCTGTAGGGATTGTAGGGCTTGTGAGGTCTGGGGAGTGAATCAGTAGTCAAATTGGTAATTTTTTTTTGTGTTGGAGTGATGGAGAATTGTGGGGAGGAGGAACAACACAAAGGTACATGGGCAAAGGGAGGAGTTAGAAGCCTGTGTGCAAAGGAAATGAAATTGCCCGTCATGGAGAGCCAGAGGGAATAACCAGAAAAAGAGGTAGGAGAAGTGAGAACAGAACTTGGAGGGGCAAAAGATGGTCTGTGAATCAGGCAAGGACAAGCAGATGAGCACTAGAGAGGTGTGCTAGCTAGCTGTGAGAACTCTCTGCTTCTTATCTGCCTTGGCAAAACCAGAGGATTGCATAAATTCTGCAGGATCACAGGATCTGGGGCACAATTCTGCTTCCCCTTACACCAGCTCCTCCTGATGATATCTATAACTGCAGCTGGGCGACACATAGCTTACACCAACACAAAGTGAGACGACTTTGGCTCATATTTTACAAATATGTCTTTAAGATGCACTGAAAAAAATGCCAGGGAATGAAGACTGAGGAAGCCTGTTGTTGCCCTTTGCCACCTTCAGATGGTCCCCTCCTGTCTGGACATGCCCTTTCCTGCACCTGGGTCAGAGCATGATGTTAAGCATTTAATAACCTGCTAACGCTCGGTTAGACCAACGCGAACAGTCAGCCAACGCTATGGCAGAGCACTGGTCAGCAGGTCTGGAAAACAAATACAGCCATGCCATCTAGTTGGTAAGCAACCTGTTCGCCAATCTGGGCTACAAGACAGCCCTAATGGCTACAGACAGCTCCGGCTGGCCCACAGGGATCAGACGGCCAGACCCCTGCAGCTGACCAAATGCCATTAAGGTAAGAATTTGTCATGTCCTATTTGTCATATTAACACCACCAACACTGCTGTGTGTCTTTTTGTTTTGCTTTAACTCATCAATTGAGGGGAAATCTTACACTCCCCTATGAGTTTACCAGGATTTAGATGAGCCATATATGCCATCCTGCCCTTCATGGCATTCGGTGTTTT
The DNA here is from genome assembly GCF_023634085.1 of Falco cherrug. NCBI lineage: Eukaryota > Metazoa > Chordata > Aves > Falconiformes > Falconidae > Falco > Falco cherrug. The sequence goes on from NC_073701.1 coordinate 6,620,406, forward strand.
CAGGGAGATGCTGAGCACCTTCAGGTCCTGCTCTACGAAACGGGTGCTGCAGCAATCCAAGGGAACAGAAAGGGGAAGGAGAAACAAATCCATTGACTTCATGTGGAAAAGATGCCCTTTTATCTTGAAGTGATGGGACTGTGAGAGTGGAACAAAAGAGAAAAGGTAATTACTGACTACACATCAAAGCCAGTGTGTGGAATAAACCTTATAAAAAGATTACACACTTTATGGCTTTTTTCTTTCCCCATAAAAAAAGTGGTGCTTAGAAGCACTCTAGCCCTGTCTAGACAGATTGACTGAATTACTCATAAGGAAATTACTCCTTTTGTAAGTGTCTCAGCAACTAACCTAGATGTGTCAAGGGGGTAATTTCAAACAGTGTTTGTCACTCACAGCCGGTAGTTTTGCCACTCTGCTGCTTTCTTTTCTTAGAATGACAAATGTGGAAAATAATGGGGTCACTTTGACAGGCATTCAGTGACACTGATTTTAGCGGTCGTTCTCAGTAACAGATATGAAAAGATTCCTCTAGCAAACATAAAATGAGAATTTTAGGGCTAAATCTAGTGGGGCATTACCAATTCTTCCTAGCGAAGAACCTAATTAAAAACCTTTATTCCCCCCCACCCCCCCCAAGCATTACAGGTAAGAAACAATAATGAATGCACTTACAGGATCAAGTTTCCCTTTTACAAACTATCTGGTCTTTTGAGACATTTCCAGTTGCAGAGTCTCATTTGCTGCCATTGGGATAAAATCCACATCCCATGGAAATCAAATGGCAGCAGAATCACTGGCTGATGAACATGTGGCCGTATTTTCATAGAATCACAGAATCATTTAGGTTGGAAAAGACTTTTGAGATCATCAGGTCCAACCATTAAGGCATGACTGCCAAGTCCATCACTAAACCACATCACCAAGCACTGCATCTGTGTGTTTTTTAAACACCTCCAGGGATGGTGATTCCACCCCTTCCCTGGGCAGCCTGTTCCGATGTTTGACAGCCCTTTAGGTGAAGATATTTGTCCTAATATCCCATCTAAACCTCCCCTGGCATAGCTTGAGGCTGTTTCTTCTTGTCCTGTCACTTCTTATCTGGGAGAAGAGACCGACCCCACCTGCCCACAGCCCCTGTCAGGGAGCTGCAGAGAGCCGTCGGGTCTCCCCTCGGCCTCCTTTCCCCAGGCTCAACACCCCCAGCTCCCCCAGCTGCTCCTCACCAGCCTTGTGCCCCAGCCCCTTCCCCAGCGCCGCTGCCCGTCTCTGGACACGCTGCAGCCCCTCTGCGTCCCTCTTGCACTGAGGGGCCCAAAGCCGAACACAGGATTCGAGCTGCCGCCTCTCCAGTGCCCAGTGCAGGGGGACGGTCACCTCCCTGGTCCCGCTGGCCACGCTGGTTCAGACACAAGCCAGGAGGCTGTTGGCCTTCTTGGCCACCTGGGCACACTGCTGGCTCGTGGCCAGCCGGCCGCCAGGCAGCACCCCCAGGCCCGTCTCCCCCAGGCGGCTCCCCAGCCCGTAGCGCTCGTGGGGCTGCTGTGACCCAAGGGCAGGACCCGGCGCTGAGCCGTGTTCACCCCATGCAGGGGCCTTGGCCCACCCGTCCAGCCTGCCCAGGTCCCTCTGCAGAGCCTCCTGCCCTCCAGCACATCAGCACCCCCCCAGCCTGCTGTCATCTGCAGACCGACTGAGGGTGCACTCCATCGCCTCATCCAGATCATCAGTAAAGGTATTAAACAGGACTGGCCCCAGTACCGAGCCCTGGGGAACAGCACCTGTGACCGGCCACCAGCTCGAGGTAGCTCCATTCTCCACCACTCTTTGGGCCCGGCCAGCTTTTTACCCAGCGAACAGTACGTCCATCCGAGCCATGAGTGTCTCCAGGAGATGCTGTGGGAGATGGTGTCAAAGGCTTTACCAAGGCCCAGGCAGACAACATCCACAGCTTTTCCCTCACCCACTAGGTGGGTCCTCATGTCATAGAAGGAGATCAGGCTCACCAAGCAGGACCTGCCTTTCATAAACCCCTGCTGGCTGGGCCTGATGGCCCCATTGTCCTGCATGTGCCACGTGATGGCACTCAGGATGATCTTGCTCCATAACCTGCCCCGGCACGAGGTCAGGCTGACAGAGCTGTAGTTCCCCGGATGCTCCTTCCTGCCCTTCTTGTAGATGGGTGCCACACTGGCTGACCTCCAGTCTGCTGGGACCTCCCTGGTTAGCCAGGACTGCTGATAAATGATGGAGAGTGGTTGGGCGAGCTCCTCTGTCAGCTCCCTCAGTGCCCAAATTTTACTCTGTCTTTTTTTCAGGAGTGCTGGCCACGGGCAGCCCCAGGGTTGCCTAAATCTGGAGGGGTCACTCACCCTCTACGGTAAGCAGCTTTTAGATGGCTCTGCTCAGCCCTTCGGTAAAAGAAGTACTCCAGATCAATGAGATCATGTTTTACTTTAAAGGCCTGATTATCAGAGCTGCAAAAGGGCCAGCAAAAATAATAAACACCTTAAAGACACTGCAGTAGATCGTGATAACAAGAGATATTAATGAAAATTAAAAGAAAGCTCTACACCCGCAATCTATGACACTTTGCAGGCAGTTACTCATCATTTGTAAGTCCTGTATTGACTGTTCCATAGATGAAATGTTTCATAGATACAAACCAGGGATGCAGCAAGAGGCCTTTGGGAGCGAAACATCTCATTGCGTTAATGAAGACAGCTCCACTAATTTTAAAGGCCACCTGCTCTTCATGCCCACAGGAGTTGGACTTTAACCTTGCCATCTTTTCTTCCTTTTTTCCCTTTTTCTGTCCTGCCAATTCAGCAAAGTTTGGTGGTGTAGCGATGTGAAGTGAGTCCAACAGCTGGACATTCTGGAAAGCTTGGTTTCCTTCCCAGCGAGCTGCACGCTGCCTTCACCCCTGCTAAAAGCAGCACTTGCTTATCAGCAACACCTGGCCTGTTGACTGTAGATAGACAGACTTGTGTGCTCTGTCTTTCAGGTTTCAAACCAGACAAGATTGCAAATAATGGGCTCAGAGCACATAAAGGGTCCACCACGCTCAAGATTTACATGTATGCTAATCGCAAAGTACAAGACAGAAATTTTTGATTGCAACACCTCCTGGGCTCGCTGCTTGTAGCCTCGGGAATAACAAGCACAGCACCTTCCCCGCTAACAAAGAAAAGGGGGAACAACACTGTGCTCTCCCCTGTTGTTGTTCCTCCTCGATTCAGTGTGAACTAACAGGCAATGAGGACAACAGGTTTGATTACTCCTTGCAATGATCTGGATTTCTTCCAGAGGATAAACAGTGATACCCCCATCGCTGCCATTTTCAGGACGTGGCTGAAATAACCCTCCAAACACATTGATCACTCCCCTTTTTTTCAGGCAGGGCTTGCTCTCTGTGACTAAACATGCAGCTATTGCAGGAAATCATATCCTGGTTTCTCCTTTGCCACCCACCCCACATAGTATAAGGTCCCAAGGGCTTTGGTCTCAACCAGAAGGTGGCTAAGCCTTCATTCAAACCCCAAATAATACGTGGGCCCTCACTCACAATTCCCCAGTGCTGTTCATATATACCAAGTTCCCTCTCCACAAGGCAGCAGCAAGTCCATGGAGTCACAGTGGCACAAACAGGGAAGCGCGGGGAGACCTGCACTGCTTCTGGACATATAGTTGAGGTTCTTCTTACCAGTCTGTCTTATCTTTAGGCCAGCCTCGTCCTCCCAGTCCACAGTAGCATCCGTAGCCGATATATGCCAAGGGAGACCGTCCCGTGCCACAGGAGATAGCTCCTGCCAATTCGATGATTCCTCGGGTGTGCAGTGAATGGGATTTTCCCAGAGCACCTTTCCAGACTGCAAAGACAGGACATGGCTACACACAAGGATTGAACGTGCCTGACACCGATTCTCTTAAAGTCCTTGAAGGGGGATTTTTTTTGGTTTTGACTGGGTGGTTGGGTGCAGCCTTGACAATCTAATTAGCTGTGACATTCAGCCTGCAAAGGGGACTCTGCAGGGGCCTTACCTGAGGGCTGGGATAACCAGGAGGCAGATGCAGAAATACCCAAGCAGGCCATTTCTGCAGAGGGAGCTCAATTCAAGCAAGACCTACTAGCTCTGGCGCGCTAGCATGTGATTGCAGCTATGTTGCACGGGGGAGCAGTGTGCCCAGGTTTGCACATCACAGAGCTCAAGCTGTTAAGCTTTGCAGGACCTGTGCCAGCATCATGCAGAGTCAGCTGGGCTTCATTGCACCCCAGAGCTTCCAAAGCTGGAAAAGCTTACTAGCTATGCTGTGGTCCCAAGTGGGACATGAAGCAACAGAGGACAAGCACACAACCAGACTTAACCCAGGCTCTATGGAAAAAAAAAAATGGGGTTTCTATGTTGCCCTAGATGTCTTCTATTACCCAAGTTTCCCCTGCTATTCAGGATATTTTAACCCATTCTCCAGATGGCAAAAAGCTGCCAGTACCATTAATTTGTGTGGAGGGATAGCTACAAGTCCCTGAGCCTGTAAGGTACACTTTGTCAAGGACAGAGTGCCTATGTTAGCCAAGATGTATGTATATCAGCTTTCTTTTGAATGTTTGGAAGTACTGGCAACGCTTATATCTGCTTCCGTTATTACATTCCATTTAAGTCATAACATCAGGTTGGCTGCATTAATTGGGGGAAATAAAACCCCAAAACACAAAAGGAGCTCTGTGTCAGCTGAAGTGTGCGGGTGGCCACCCAAACCAGGCTGGAGTTTTTGGAGTTACCAGTCTTTCAGTGTTGTGATTTCACATGTTAATTTGCAACTTTTTTAGAAACCACAGACTCTACCTTGCAGGAACTGTTACGGAAACCAAGAGTACCCTGCCCCTAATACTCACACCAACGTGATGCTCAGCTGCAAACACTGATGCTTATCACACTAACGATAGCAGTAGGAGCATTTCTTGCCTGGGTTTAACTGTGAAGACCAAGTGCACTTTGCACTGCTCTATTGTGCATGGCAAAGCTACTCACCAGTAGCACCCAGCCCCTCAGACAGAGGGCCTAACCCATCGGTTTGTCCCGCCTGCGCAGAAGGGAAAGGCCTGCCAAAATGGGGGGGCTTGGTGGCACGCTTGGGTGGAGAGGGAGGTGATGCCTGGGAACCTGCCCCCAAAGTTGCTTTGCCACCTGCCCCCAGCTACTGCAGCATGCTTGACCTCTTCAAAGTGCTGTGCAAACACACACTAATTAATCCCCTAAACCACCCGAGGACTCAATACTATTATTAAAACAGTTGCTTTCCTTTTAAAACCCGGCCTCTAATCCCCTTGCTTGGGCCTCTCGCTGCGTCTCCTGGTCTAGCTTGCCCTCCTAGCCTGATCCAAACCCCAAGGAGGACAAGGAGGGTCGCTCCCCATGAAGGACAGGGCAGGGCTTTGCTCCCTCGCTGCAGCCCGAGCCCCCAGCAGGAACGGGCGCTGCCCTCCACCAGTTTTGCCCTGGCAATTGGTGCCTCTGGCTGTCCTGGTGCAGGGGGTTCGCACAGCCTTCTTCTGCTTCCCAGGGCATTCCTCGGGGATTAAATGCACATTCCTGAAAAAGTAACTACTCTGCTCACCTAAACACTACTTGAGTGTTCAGGTTTCATGCTAAAAACACATTAGAGGGGTGTTATTCAAAACTGGAGAGACCACCTATTTCCCTTCTCTAAACCGAGGGGCTCTGGTGTTAAAAAGGGGCTCGGCTCTCGGGCACCCCAGGAGAAATCACAAGCAGGGAGCTGCTCTGGATTTCAGGTTAAAAACCCTGCTTTTTCAACCTGTTGCTGTTTTGCAGACCCTGAAAATGTTCCAATGGAGACAAAAACTTCTTTGTAGACGTTCAGGCCTCCTGACGAGCAGCCTGCATTTTTTTTTAGCTGTCTTTCACTGACCTCTTAAACCAGGACTGCTGGACTTGGTCTGCTGGCCGCTGGCTGCAAACACCCGAGGCTGGCATAAGGTGGCACCTCACCCAGAAGAAGAAAGGCCATTCTTCTTTTGGGGATATCTCTGAAGATCAAGGAACTGTAATTACAGTGCAGAGCTGCTCGTGGAAGTGGAGAGAAAGCCCCAAAGAGAATTGAATCCAAAAGACTCAATTAGTGTGCTTAGGGCTGTGTGCTCCGCAAGAGCTTGAAATAAGGCGGGCATCCCAGCGGCCTCCGATGGTCCCGTTCTGTTCTGGGAAAGCTGGCTGGGTTTCGAGCCGATGGCGGGTCGCTGCAGCTGAGAGGTCAGCCCCAGCAAGTACATTTCAATATTCAGTTGCACAGCTAATAACTTGACCAAGAACTGAAATGGCTTTTTCTGTGCTGGGCAGCCAAGCCAACACAGCTGGGAAAGCCTTGAAAAAGTCAGAGTCTCCACAGCAGCCTGCATTTAGCCACATCTCCCATTAGGAGTGTGACCGGTCATTAGTTATACTACTAACGGCACACCTTAGCAGAGAACATACCTGCAGGGAGGTGAGCGGCGGTGGATCTGACAACTTAGACTTCTGTCTCCTGTTTAAACAGGCAGCCTTTGCTGTAGATTAAGGCAAGGTCTTGTTTTTTTTATTTTCAAATGGTACTGCAGGTATAACCTCAGACCTGCCAGTTCAGTGTCGTGTTGCCTTTGTGTGTAGGGGCTTTATGTTAGCAGGCATTTAGGTCTTTTTTTAACAGGCTTTTAAAAAAATATTTTTAATTCAGATGAATTGAGAACTGCTTACTCCCCAGTTGCTGATGCAAAAAGAGGGTACCTCTAGGAAGAAACACAGACACCAACAACTTCAAAGCAGAAAACTATTCAAAAAGAAAACGACCCACAGTTTATGCAGTGTTTATAGCAGCTATGTAAACCACCAGGCAAGCAAAGCGGGCAGGCAGCTCGCTTACACAGCCCCTCGCTATGAGGCTGAAACGAGTCGAGCGGTGCTTTTTGCCTCACCTGGCCACCCCACACCGAGAAGCCGGCAAAGCTGCCGGAGAGGGGAGAAGCTGTCCCGGGATGGGGGGAGGCGTGGAGGGGGAGAGGGACCGAGAAGTGGTACTCACCTGCCTGAAGCAGCAGCAGCAGCAGCAGGCGGCCCATGGGCGCTTGCTCCCGCGCTCCTCACACCGGGGCTCAGCCGCCGCCTCGCACGGCCCGGCGCGGTGCGCTCAGCGATCCTCCCGGGCCGCGGCTCCGGGGTTTATATACCCATGGCGCTGTGCCCGCCGGCGGCGAAACACCCTCTCCTGCGGTGGCCCTGCGCCCCAGCCCGGGCCCAGTTTGCCCCCGCAACGGCTCCTCGCTGCGTGGGGAGGGGGGCGAGGGCTGCCTCTGTTTGCCCAGCATCGCCTTTGGGAGGGAGGGGCTGCTGGAAGGTCCCCGGGACAGCCCGAGACACCCAGGCACTAAGCCGGGCTCCTTCTTTAAGCTCTTTGCTTACAGACCCTGGTTAACCTCTGAGGAGCTGCGGAGCAGGGAAGCCTGCAACCCGGCTTTCTGCGGCTCGGGCTTGCGGCTGTGGCATCCACCTGGCAAGGGTTTGCTCTTTTTATAGATCGCTCTTTCCAAGGTAATTTTTTTTTAAATTATTTTAAGACTGATTATTTTTCACGTTTAAAAAAGAAGAGACAAAACTATAAAAATCCAACAGAAAGAATACTGTTAAGTGCAACACCTAATTATAAACTGACCACCAGTTAATTCCACACCACTCCCGAGGGAAAAATACCCTCTTGGCCTGTTGCTGCACCTGACCAACACCGGCTGATTTCTTGAAGACTCGTCATTATGTGGCTCCCAGCCACAGCATCAGGCCAGCAGCTGGGACCAGTCCCCTGGGGCCAGCCATGCAGCTGGGGTCACCCCAGGCGGCTGGATCAGCACGGTGGCCTCCCCATCACACAGCGGGGCAGCAGGCAATGGGAGCAGGAGGGATGGCCCTAATTATTTTGCCTCTGGGGTTGAAACAGCTTCACCCAGCCCTCCAGGGCTTTACAGCTCCTGCCTTGCTCGGTACAGCAGCCATCCACCTTGGTGGGGTTCAAGCATCCGTCCCTTCCCTGCGGTGGGCGTGATGGGCAGGGCTGGCTGCTCGGCTGGGAGAGGGAGAGGAGGAGAAGGCAGCTGCTTGCCCCTTCCCTTGCACAGCCCAGGATGATCTCAGCAGCACCCCTTGCCCGAGTTCCCCATGGTAAAGCTGTGCCTCCCTTCTTAATGGTGTGGTTTATAAATATTTGCTTGCTAAATATTGGTACTCGAATCAAAGGTCAGCAGCAAGTCATTTACAGGGCTGCCTTCTGCTGAGAGCAGCCCCGCCGCAGCAGCTGGCACTCTTTGCCGAGCAAGTTTTCATGATAGAGTATATATCGGGTGCCTTTGATACAGGGCAAAGAAGATGGCAGAACTGGGTAAAACTTGTGATGACTGTGGGTCCAAAATCGCTGCCCACCACTGCCCCGTGATGGGCTGTGTGCTGGCAGCGGGCAGGGAGGAGGGCAAGGCGAGCCCACCGCTCACGCAGCCGCTCCGTGCCCCAGCTCCTCCACGACATCGGAGGGGCTGAGCAGCTTACACCTCCTCCCTTGGAAATTCCCTTCAGTAATTAGACATTTACGTAAGTAATAATGCTAAATCCTATGTGTGTGAGCTGGTGCTGGCTAATATTTAACCTTAAGAATGTAAGTTTGCGGAAGGAGGATGCTGAAGGGTGGGTGTGCTGTGTTTGAGGGCTCTGTGGATGCAGGTCCTCAAAATGGGAAATGCAAAGAAGAAAGCAGGCTTTGAAACACCGTGTGGGGCCTGGCTGAACAAGACACCCACTCAGAGCACCCTCCATCCCTGACAGACACCTGGCAGGCTCCATCATAAGTGGAGACCAAAGGAGAGTTTCGAGGAACCTCTGCAGATGCTTTACGGGATTCCCAGGGGCCCCAAGCCCAAGGAACTGCCTTCAGGTGCCAAAAGTGTCTACTCTATAACTTGGATTTATCAGAGTCATTTGGGTTTGAAAACCTACACTTAACCTTGTTCTTTCAAAGCCTTCCTGAGTTACTAACCTGATCAAAAAAGGCATTATACATTTTCAGACCACAAATCTATTCTGTTCTTCCCTGCTCACAGCCCCCTGGCCCCCAAATAATAGATGAGGTTTTTGTTCTCCACTCATCAATAAATACAAAATAAAGAAATACAGACTCCTTTGATAGCCACATGGATCTACAATGTTTGAAGAAGACTTCTGCAGGTATTAGGGAGAGATGCCCAAATTCAAACTTAAAATGGAAAGTAGAATTAATGTATTGTTTCCTTACTATTGTTTCACACTGCTGACTGGTCAGGTTTGTGATTTATCTATGCAATTTTACTGATTACTGTTGCCAAAGTTACTCAGCATATTTATTAAATAGTATAAGGTGCTAATAGTGGTCTTACTATATTATGGCAAGTGCACTGGGATCTTGAGGGCATTTTTATTACTGTTCAGGGAAACAAAATGAATTCCTTGATCCCACCCCTTCACGTGCATTTTGCACATTACCTGCTTGACCTCCCCTTCTCCCTAGTAGCAAGAGGCAGCACACAAGGGTGTTGGCTGTCGTCTCAGCAAACTCAGCTAGACAGACTGCTGGCTGTCTGAAACTGCATGGGCAATAAACTCACTTTGAGCCTCAGGTCACTTGCGTGGGGCAATCAACCCATACTGTCGGAGGACTGTTTCTTCAGAGGAACTAGCTCTGTTGAAAACAGAGTTCCCTTGGGTTGCACCACCAAAAGCAGCTGGCCCTCAGGCATGATGCTACTTCATGCTCTTGGGCTTCTTGTTCTTGAAAGACACTATTAGGGAAAAGTCTTGAAGGGGAGAAGAATTTGTAAGGACTCCACAGTTTTTAAGGATGTTTACCCAACGAGGTTCAAGATGTCAGACCTTCTTGTAGAAGCTGGGCTGTCCTCCATACCATAGAGGCTCCTCTTCCTCAAATGGTTTTAAACTAAAAGAGAGTAGACTTAGATCAGATGTTAGGAAGAAATTCTTTACTGTGAGGGTGGTGAGGCACTGGAACAGGTCATGTGGATCATGTGGAGAAGTTGTGGATGCCCCAAGCCTGGAAGTGTTCAAGGCTGCATTGGATGGGGCTTTGAGCAACGTGGTCTAGTGGGAGGTGTCCCTGCCCATGGCAGGGGGCTTGGAACTAGATGATCTTTAAAGGTCCTTTCCAACCCAAACCATTCTGTGATTCTATGAAACGAAATACCCGGCCATCTCTGTGAATGTCACCACCAACCACAAGAAAAGGTCTCTGCTCAGCACCAGCAGATTCAGTGGTGCTTTTGCTGCCCAGGCCAAGGGGTTCTCCTGCGAGGGGCAGAGGAGGCTTTCTTGCAATACCATGGGCATTAGAGGTTCCTTAAAAGAACTGCCACTGCAAAGACTAGTCTATAGGAGGATGACTAAAGAGACTGAAGGAAACAGAATGACAGTTTGGGCAGTGGGAGTTAGAAGAGAAAATCAGTTCTAAAGGGAAGCAAACTTCACATTAATGGTCCAGAGGAAAACAAGTGATCTGTGACTGCCGCAGGGTCTGTGGTGACATAACCAGTTACCGGAGCAATAGAGTTAATATAGCAACATAATAAGTAAACAGTCTTATCTAACATCGTCTTGCATGGAAGGTCTGTCCATGCTTTAGCGATGATACAGCCCAGTCAAACTTTGATGAGGAAAGAAAACATTATTATTATTTCCAGTTTCTAACTCAGCCCCAAAAGGAAAGCTTCTCGAGTGGCTCCTGGTTTGAAGGTGTCCAGCACATACCTCCTTGTGCTTCGCTGCTGCTGTGTGCCTGGGCTCATCTTGACGGTGGCATTTCTGAGTAGTGAAGCTGGATGGCTCCAGCCTGCAGCACCCTCAAGTCAGTGCCTGCATTTATCTACAGTCCGTCACACACACACGGACACATACCTCAGGTGATGAAGAAGCCAGGCCATCTCTCAGGCTTTCACTGTCACAGCTCTCTCCCAGCACAGCCTCAGAAGGTGCCGTCTCCTGAGCCAACTGTGGGGAACCTTCCCCTCTGAAGCCATTTCTGCATAAAATGTTCCTCTTCTGCACACTGTCTTGCATGACTGTCTGGCACACTTGCCGTCCCATGAAGGCGTGGACCTCATGGTCTACACGTCTAATGCTGCGGAAGGCAGGCAGGCAGAGCTGACATGAGTCCTGTGCTTGGGATAAAGGATATGATGGATAGTTGAAGCAGGGGGGTGATGTGAGATGTGAGGGCACCGTAGCTTCTTCCTTATTAGCATTGCTGGATGTGGGGTAAACATTGTGGGTCACGTGCCAGGGAAGAGCTACACCACCCCGGCAGGCTGCCTTTCCCTCCACACGGCTGCCTCCAGCCCTCGTGAGGACCTGATACCGCTAAGCTCCATTCATGACACACAAAACGTGCATCCTTTCACATATTCCTTCTCCAAGGCATGGGGAGAGGAGATGCAAGCCATGGAAGGGAGATGGGGTGTGGGCATCCCCTCCTTGTCCTGCCTTCTCATCAGGTGGAGAGGGGTTGTGAGGAGGTGCAGCCTCTGCAGGTGGGGACAGGCCTGGCTGCCTCATTTTCTCATCACTGGAAATGCCAAGGCTTTTCTGACTTTAACAACCTTCCTATCCCAAGTGTTAGTGACATTATCTTTTATGCTGAGGCCGTCAGAAGCATCCATGTCCTAGCCTGGTCCACCCCTTCTGCTGCAGAGCAAGCTGTCGGTCCGCTGCCTGCAGGCCAGGCTCGCTCAGGGACGGAGTGGCTCTCGTGTGCGCCCAAATCCATCGGGCTTCAGTGGACATCACATAACCTAGTGCATCTGTCAGGGCAATGAGACCATGACTTCAAAAAGGGTTTCAAGACTGCAATGTCCCTTGGCCACAGGTAGCCAGGACATCAGAAACGCAGCATGCCCTGGCAATGCTGTTGGTACAAACCAGGGAGAAGAGCATCCCCTTGGAACCACATTGAGCACTGCCTGTAGTGAAAAACAGGCATATGAGATCAGCTTAGACAGCTGGCTTTCATTGCAGAGCCCCGGTGTTTTACCCATGTGAAAGATAGTATCTATTACCAGAATTAAGGTACACCTAAAACAGAAGCAGACTAAATAAAGGCATCTTATTTAAATACTGACACCACCTCAGGCTGCTTAGTTTCTGAGATCCACCAGAAGGCTGGGCTGCTTCATCTGACAAGAGGCCCAGGGACCACACAGACACAGAGATGAACGGGCACTCTGATATCCAAGACAACTTCCTGAAATGCCTCCGAGTTCCCTGAAAAGAAATGGCTAACATAAATGTCTGTGTCCACTTAATAGGAACCCGTGCCAGAGGCAAAGCTGGAAGACCCACGATACCAGTTCATACCAATGATACCAAGATTCATGCTCCTCACCCTGGCTCTGAAGCCCATTACAACACTTGTTTTGATGTGTCAGTGTTTTGAAGTCTGTTGTTTCAGTTAATGGGAAGTTCTCAATGAAGCAAAACTATATTTTTCTTCTCTGGTTGTAAAGATAATGTAAACAGGTGTGTTTGTAGCTCCTCCTGGGAGAAGGAAGGGAAGACCTGGGTGGGGAAGGTGTAATAACACATCAGGAAAACATAAAATTCTTATTCCACCTTTGCAAGTACATTTCAACCCTGACAACTCTTGACCACCATCCTCACTCAGCTCTGCCAGTATATTCCAGCGCTGCCGATATATGTAGTCTGTTGGGCACTGTCACCTCCTCCAAATGCTGCCTGCTTTAGCTTCTCATTTCCCCATTGTTTAGGCTTCATTTGCCGGGTTTTTTTCAATTGCTAAAAGTTTTCCTACTTCTGCACTTCCCACCTCACACCTCTCTCCTTCCACCTTTTGTCCCTACCTACGAATTTCACCGACAACATCATAAATAGCTTGAAGACTCCCACTGGGATGGTCTCAAGCCGCAGGCACCAACGGAGACAGAAAAGTGCTGTTTTATTGACGGCCTCCATTCATAGCAGCAGTTAGTCCTGCTTAGATCGTGGAGCACTTGGGGGCTCTGAATCTTCCATTTTTCAGAGGACAGGTGATTAGAGACTTCCTGAAGAAAAGAGGATGTACGTTATACTACCTCCACTCCGTTACCCAGGTCGCTGTATTAGGATGCATCCAGTGTACAGACCAACATCTTTTATATTTGATATCTGAGTATATAAAGAGAAAGCCAATAATGGGCTAAATTTTAGGTGGTGTTGCTGCTCCTACAGGAAATGTGAAACCAAGCATTCCCTGAAGGTCTTACTATGAGGATTCATGATCTGCTTTCCTGTAGCCCTGCTGATGGTTGGCCATGAGCTCAAGGCTGCTGCTACAGATTCATTAGGAAGGCCACTGGAGAACAAGGGGTTAGCTGCTCTCTTCTCTTGACATCAACCAGTGCTGCATATGGCAAGCTTTTAAGTGCTCCTGAAATCCCTCTGCTGTTTGTCAGACCAGGGTTTTGTTAAAAGACATACGATTAAGCTTATATTGATTAAAGTACCCTATTGGGGAAACTCTTCTTTACTATTTCGCCAATCACAATTTTAATTGTCAAGCCCAACTTGAAATACTTTAACTTACACAGCTAATATCCTTCCACAGCCCCTTCATAACGTCTCTTTCAATGCATGCATACACCACCATGCACCGACGCTCATTTTTGCCACCACAATTTGTTTTTGTTTCATGACTCATCACCTCTTCACTGCTGTGGAAATTGTTGTCTTCTGGGTTTCATACTTGTTATATTAAAAGGTTGGGGGAAAAAAAAAATAAAAGGAAAAACCATCAGGACAGTGAAAAGAGCTCCACCCTGCTGGAGGAAGAAGGGAGACAGCTCTGCAGTTTTTCCTGCTGGGAAGGCAATGCTCTGAGCTAGTCACTGTGGTCACCTACTTGGTTTGTGTTTCTTTCCATTCTGACCAGCTTCCAGGAAGGGCATGCTGCATGTATGACACCTTATCTTCAGGCTTTGCGCTTGTAGCAGGTAAATCACCACTTTCGTGGTCCTTGTGCCAGCCCTTTTCTCCCTTACACGACATTTTCGGGTTAATGCCTGCACTTTGCGCCGGGACAGGTTATGTGAGGGCTGGATGCTGCTGTGCTCTGTAACGCTGCATGGCTCAGTGCCTCCTGCACCAACAGCTCTCCAGCCACAGCAAGGGATTGCCAACGTGGGAAGCTCCCAGCCCCATAAGGATCTCCTCAAATCTCACTACAACTGCCTTTTTTATGCTGAGCAACCAACCCTAACAAGGCTGTTATGACTTCATGTGGTGTTTTGCTTACAAGCATAGGGAAATTTCAACCTTTATGTGGCTCTCCTGCCTGTTTCTCATACAGTCCTACTACTTACAGTAAACTTAAGACCACATGGAAGGATACAGATAGCACAATTATAATTTTAAGTGCTAATTTATCATTACAATGTTGTCGGTTGTGACGTGGAGGAATGAGGTAGCACACTGTGCCTACTGAAATGCCTTATCACTTCATGGATGCCGTTCACTGCTGGGGAGTTCAGTAGTTCACCAAGTTCTCAGCACACCAAGAAACTGCCTACAATAAGAGCGCTTGTGCTGTTAGCAGGAAAAAGATCTGCAGTGATAAAGTGAGTACATTCATGTAGGGTGTTTGGCTTTCTAGGCTGGGCAGGAAAGAGCAGGGCAGCTCTCTACAGCCCTAGTTAAAACAGCGGCATTCAACTTCAGTGCATGTTCCCACAGTTAAGCCACTCATCCTTCCCACTCTGCTCCACTGTACGTTTGAAAGTTGTGGATTTTCATTGTCCCTTTTTGCATCTTGTCCCTGTGCACGTATCCCACTGGACATCAAGTCCCTGACCCCTACCACAGTCATACTTGCACAGTAAGCAGCATCCATCTCTGCCTGAAGACATTCTTCTCATTCCTAACAGCTCTGATAGGTGTTGCAATCAGCTCCTGAACTTTCTGACCCAGGATTTATTGAAGGTTTCAGTATCTTCATAAGCGATGCTATACTGGATGCTCAATCTATAGTGATACTTTGGGACACGTGAGAAGGTGATGAGGCTTCTCTTTTCACTGGTCAGAAGAACAAGTGTGAACACTGGTAAAGCTCATGCTACTTTGCCTACTTACCGTTTCTTCTTGCCTTCTGCCTGGAAATTATCTCACAGGTGGCTCCACTGATATTTACTCCGCCTCCTCCTGTTGGGCAGGCAGCATATAACACTATGACCGCAGCTACAGACATGGGCTTTTTGTGGTGCCTTTTCCAGACTTGTGTCATAACCCTGGTGATGAGCAGGTCTGCTATGTATGATGTTGCACTTAATCCTCAAACATTCTTTTTTTATTTTGTTGGCTCCTTCTAGGAGATAAAAGAACCTTTCAGACAGTTGTCCTCGCAGTCATACAAGTGTTCATGGTACATGATGTTCTAATATAACAGCTACTGTGCTCTGAGGGTTCATATATTCCCTAAATTAGGTCCACAGGGGCATTCTCAACCCCTCTGTCCTGTTACTAGTGTTCTTAACATGGTAAGGCAGAACTCTATCCAAATTGCTGATATTTATTTTCAGCACCAAACTGCAAGAATATTGTGGCTTTTCCCCAAATCAGGTCATATTTCTTTTGCTGCACGCATCCAGCAGTCAACTCTTTAGGGTGTTTTGTTTAAATTGTTTGGGCCCAGGCAAACATGTATCTTGGCTGAGTTTTCTAGGACTATCAGAGCTGGTTACCTGGCTTAATGTACCTCAGGACAAAGATTCTGTCTGCGTTCTTATTTCTTCCATTATAGAGTATTGGGATTTCTCTTCTATAAGTTCTGTAAAGCTCTGCTGGACTGACACAAGAGTCGACTTCTTGGAGTAACTTATCCAGAAGACATTACTACTTTTCCTTCCAAAACATTAAATTAAGTAATTTAATTAAGACCAGTTGTTCTCAGGGTACCCAGCCCCCTGAGCTGGAAGACAAGGATGGGGAGCAGAATGAAGCCCTATAATCTAAGGGGAAATGATTAGTGACCTGCTACACCACTTAGACGTGCACAAGCCTGTGGGGCTGGATAGGATCCACCCAAGGGCACTGAGGGAGCTGGCGGAGGAGCTCGCCCAACCACTCTCCACCATTTATCAGCAGTCCTGGCTAACCAGGGAGGTCCCAGCAGACTGGAGGTCAGCCAGTGTGGCACCCATCTACAAGAAGGGCAGGAAGGAGCATCCGGGGAACTACAGCTCTGTCAGCCTGACCTCGTGCCGGGGCAGGTTACGGAGCAAGATCATCCTGAGTGCCATCACGTGGCACATGCAGGACAATGGGGCCATCAGGCCCAGCCAGCAGGGGTTTATGAAAGGCAGGTCCTGCTTGGTGAGCCTGATCTCCTTCTATGACATGAGGACCCACCTAGTGGGTGAGGGAAAAGCTGTGGATGTTGTCTGCCTGGGCCTTGGTAAAGCCTTTGACACCATCTCCCACAGCATCTCCTGGAGACACTCATGGCTCGGATGGACGTACTGTTCGCTGGGTAAAAAGCTGGCCGGGCCCAAAGAGTGGTGGAGAATGGAGCTACCTCCAGCTGGTGGCCGGTCACAGGTGCTGTTCCCCAGGGCTCGGTACTGGGGCCAGTCCTGTTTAATACCTTTACTGATGATCTGGATGAGGCGATGGAGTGCACCCTCAGTCGGTCTGCAGATGACAGCAGGCTGGGGGGGTGCTGATGTGCTGGAGGGCAGGAGGCTCTGCAGAGGGACCTGGGCAGGCTGGACGGGTGGGCCAAGGCCCCTGCATGGGGTGAACACGGCTCAGCGCCGGGTCCTGCCCTTGGGTCACAGCAGCCCCACGAGCGCTACGGGCTGGGGAGCCGCCTGGGGGAGACGGGCCTGGGGGTGCTGCCTGGCGGCCGGCTGGCCACGAGCCAGCGGTGTGCCCAGGTGGCCAAGAAGGCCAACAGCCTCCTGGCTTGTATCTGAACCAGCGTGGCCAGCGGGACCAGGGAGGTGACCGTCCCCCTGCACTGGGCACTGGAGAGGCGGCAGCTCGAATCCTGTGTTCGGCTTTGGGCCCCTCAGTGCAAGAGGGACGCAGAGGGGCTGCAGCGTGTCCAGAGACGGGCAGCGGCGCTGGGGAAGGGGCTGGGGCACAAGGCTGGTGAGGAGCAGCTGGGGGAGCTGGGGGTGTTGAGCCTGGGGAAAGGAGGCCGAGGGGAGACCCGACGGCTCTCTGCAGCTCCCTGACAGGGGCTGTGGGCAGGTGGGGTCGGTCTCTTCTCCCAGATAAGAAGTGACAGGACAAGAAGAAACAGCCTCAAGCTATGCCAGGGGAGGTTTAGATGGGATATTAGGACAAATATCTTCACCTAAAGGGCTGTCAAACATCGGAACAGGCTGCCCAGGGAAGTAGTTGAGTCACCATCCCTGGAGGTGTTTAAAGCACCACATCTACATGTCTTTAGGGATATCTTTTTGTGGCGGACTTGCCAGTGCTGGGGTAGCGGTTGGACTCGATGATCTTAAAGGTCTTTTCCAACCGAAACAAGTCTCTGGTTTTTTTCAGCTTTGCTACAGAAAAGCCAAATTCACATGCACACTTTTCCAGTAGCACTTGTTTTGTTTGTAGGTCTACTGAGGGCATCATTTGTCACTCGTTTAGTAAGTGTAACTGTAAATAAGCACATCCATCACTCAAAACATATTTCTCAGTGACCTCTGTATTTCCTGATATTTTAACCTTTATACTTTTCCTTGCTATTGCAGTTTGGCTATCCCTTGAGTGATAGTCAGACCACTGTCTAGTTTAAATTTGGCTTGGCAAGCTCACTATTCTTTCTTGCGCAGCACTAAGCACGTCTTCACACATTCAACCACCGCCAAATTGTGTGTTTGGTGCTTTGTTTCCTGTTTGTACAGGGAGCATTTTTTCTGACACTACTACTGAATTCATTTTTACTTATCTGCACTATTTTAATGCCAGATACGACCAAAATCTTGCTTTCTGAGTCACTGCTTGCTTTCTCTAAGAACAATTTTTTCTTTAATTTTCTTCTCTGCATTACCTTTTCTGGCTACAAGTACTGTGCTTGGCTAGTGAAAGAACATTTCTGAATTTGCATTTCTTACTACCTACATGCAGGACTGGAGAGAGGACATCATATCTGAATTTTTGCCCACAGCTGTACTTCTGTACTTGTGCGTTTATTTTTCCTTGTATATTCAGGGCTCCCTTGTGCTATTTGTATCAAGTATCTCCATACCACCATATAAAGGTTTAACTGGAAGCCTGATACTAACAGGTGCTTTGTGAAAAAGTAAGGATTGGAAATTTTCAACTGGCTGACACATTCCCTTCACCAATATTTTCATAAGCCTTCATACGATAAAGCCTCAGACAGGGTAAACTTGTGAACCTCAATGCACTATGATGATCTACAAAGCAAGGTAATCCCAGTGATTAAATGTGTTGGTGCAGTGACCTCCGGGGAGACATTTCTCTTACTTAGAATCACAGACTAAGATTTTCTTTGCCTCAAAACCAAACAAAACCTCAAAACAAACCTCCATATGCTGAAAAGCACAACATCGTTTCAAAACAAATTCCCTATACCACTGACTCTAGACAAGCAACAAAGTCCCAGAGTTTCTTCGTATTTTTCTATAAGACTCAGGGCAAGATTTTGAAACAAAATTAATACCTAATGCTAAAGTCTTAATTTTTTATTTAATTTTTTTATTTAAAGCCCTCAAAAAAAGGTGTGATCTGGTCCTACTAGAGCTGAACTCACATTTCCTTGTGAGTCCTTCCAAGCATTTCCTTGGAACTACTGAATATGAGTAGTATATTACCTACTTCATATACCCACAGAGCACATAAAGTGCCCATCACATCGACATGCTAGAAACTCTCTCCAAATTTAATTTTTTCTAGTTGGACCGGGCTCTTCTTTCTCTGGGCTTAACTGCTCATGATTTTAATGTTCTCTTCTCATTAATTTTTGTCACTATGAGAAAAGTTGTGCAGCATTCAATAACATAAGCTGGAAAGATTTCAAAGAACTCATCTGAGAAGCCAGTTGTAGAAAAAACTTTACTTAAAAAATAAAGACACAGAGAACAAAGGTGAGTTCAAGCACAAAGCCCCTCTGGTAAGACACAATCAACTCAAGTAGGGCAGAATCAATTGTTAGAACAGTATGATGAGAAACAATTATTTCCTATTTGAAAGATAATT
Source organism: Falco cherrug (assembly GCF_023634085.1). Classification (NCBI taxonomy): domain Eukaryota; kingdom Metazoa; phylum Chordata; class Aves; order Falconiformes; family Falconidae; genus Falco; species Falco cherrug. The sequence goes on from NC_073701.1 coordinate 6,639,698, forward strand.
AATTCTGTCTTAGAAATCAGTATCAAGGAAGAAAGCTTACTTAACTACCTTCATTTTCAGAGGTAAATTTCAAAGTTTTTGGGCAATCAGCTCATGAGTACTTCTGTGTGAGCAAGCTGAAGAAGGATACCGTCTCAGAACAGTTATGAATGTATCACTAATATGAAGCTGTCTTCTTTCCTGGAAGGCCAGAAGAAATATCAGTTTTATTGGTTGCAGTTCAGACTTAATTTTCTAAACCTTGTTTTTGCCAAGTTCTGTCATCTCTAACTTCTGATGCCTTCTTCTGACCTCTTTGATTTCAGCCTGACTCAGCATAACAAATATAAAAAATGTCACTGCACATCAAACATCTGTCTTTATTTCCCTACTTATGACAATTTTTTTACATCACTCCCTATGAACTAATTCATCAATGTCTAAAAGACTGCAAGTTCTGGGATACAAATACCATCTGTGGTCTCACTTCGTTCCTACAAGAAGTGCCATCAACGGGGCAGGAATCTAATCCGAGATGTATCATAGAGAGTAAATCAGCGCTGCTTCGTTACACCAACAGAATTCCTTAAAACACCACACCAAGGTTCAAACCAGTTATATATACACATGAGTGAATTTTACGGACCAGATCTGTGCGGCATCATTCGAGCATCCACAGGATTTCAAGGCTGGTCATTTTGTTTGTTCTAAAACCAGGAGGAGCAAGTCCCAGTGCCTTTCATTCATCCATTCCAAAATCACCTAAAGAAGTCATAAGGCTTCAGCGCATCACATAAAGAAGATAAGATACATAATACCTCTCATTCATTGTATAAGTGATATCAATTTAAAAAAAAAAAAAGAAAAAAAAAAGGGTAAGATGACCATGAACTGTAACACTATTTTGCTCAGGATGCACTTGGATGGCGATGCCTCCTGCAGCGGACACATAGCAGAGTCCCTGTCCTCTATGAGGCCTCTTTAAAGGAAACTTCTAAGAATCAGTATTTCAGCAACTCTGGCTTGAACAAGCCAAGATTCTAAAGTTATAAAGGAGAAGGAAGGACAATAATCATATAGACATAAGTTTCCTCAGGCTTGTCTCAATGAAAATTAAATAACCCCCAAACTAAACACAGTTCAAATAAATATAATCTAAGAACATTTTTGGAAAATCGATGTAAGTGACTTTTCAGAAGACTCCTTGAGCCAGTGTCTCAGGTATAAGTAATCGGATCTTCACCAAATTTCACAGCATTTGAGGGTCCATGTTCAGTTACCTTTATTGGTATTTGTATTTTAGAAATAATTCTGTGACAGAATAAGCCAAGAAAGTCCCTCAGAAACGGTGTCTCTCGGTAACACTCAGCAGATCAGCCCTTGGGAATATAAGTGTAGGGTTGAAATGATAAATAATCATCTAGCTCAGGATGAAGCATACCTAGACCAAAACACTTTTTTTCTGTCCATCAGCTTAGTTCTCCTTTACTACAAACTAAGCTGGTTACCTCTTGTCCTATCACCAGTGGATGTGGAGAACTACCAGCCATTGTCTATAGCAATTCCTTTCGTAAAAAAAGTTACTTGCCCCACTCAAAAGTCTTTCTTTCTACATAATGGCTCCATTGCTCCCTGCCTTGAAGTTTATGGTTTCTAAACATTCTAGAGGTGCTGTCCACTCCTCTCAGGATACCCCCAACCATCTACAACTTCAACACACAATGCTGGCTAAGGCTGAACACAGCAAAGTGAAGGACAAGTATTTCCTGCATCTTTCATGCATAACCCAAGTTACTACATCCCAGAATAAGAAACCTACAGAAAACATGACCTTTGTCTGAAATTCACCTTCCTGATTCTTCATTATCGTGATCTTCTTTGTCCCACTTATTTCTCACTGCTTCAAATAACCCTCAGGGTTTTCTGTTGGGCTGGGGAGCTTGAAATCAGTGACATCTTTGTTAGAAATCTTCCTTTTCAGTGAGAAGACAAAGGTGACTCCTATAATTTCTAGAAACTCTGGCAGTTAATCTAAAAATTACTAGCAATAAAGGAAAAACCTGAGCTGAATATATGATACAGCCTCTGAAAAATGGGTGGAAAAATTCCCCCCAATCTGTCTTTACCTCTAGACCAGAATCTTGGCATCGTGCATGATGGCACCACAGGGGTTTTCTTGCTCCATCAGTTGATCCCTGTTGCCTTGCCAGCTTGTTGAACACAAACAATGTCCTGATATCAAGGAACTATCAGCTCCCTACTGGCATCTCCTGGGGTGAAGATGACCCAGGACAGGGAGCAGAACAGAAGCAGACAGCTGGCAGGAACAAGAGCTCCTTTAGCCCAGACTGTACTATGTAAATCTTTTACTGCAAATTAAGGTCTTATTTCTCATTCTGTAAACACTGGATGCAGACAATTTAAACCATAAACTGAGCATCTGGCAGAGCAGAGCCAACAGCATCTAGGCCACATTAAAAAGGGGTGCCAGCACTCTAAAGGCGTTCATGGCCATAGCTGCATGCCCTAACAAACGTTCCTGTGCCTAGCATTTCCAATGAGCTGGCTTCAGGCTTCCAGGCGCACCCAGCTGGGTGTGTAACAGGGATGCGGACAGAATTAAGGTCCTCTGAGTATGGCCCAATTCACTCTAAAGTGAGTAGCTGGTTTATTTATTGTGGTTAAAAAGGCCATGAAAGAGAGGGGAGAATCAGCGTAGGAGCTGGGAGAAGGAAGCGAGGAGACATGGAAGGGGAATAACAAGTCTATCACCTGCATGATGACACTCCTGTCAGCTCACTGAGGTGGCTGGAGGTAAAACACACCTCTGCTCCAGAACAGTTTTGGCTTCCTTTCCCGTAATGCTACACGCTTTGTGCTCCTGACAGAGGACCGCCCTGGCTGCTACAGCCGCCTCTTCAACGCCAGGCCGGCTGGGGAACCTCACCCAGTATGTCCATGCTGTCCCTCCCACAGCTGATCCAGTCCTCTGAGCACTGTTCCTGAGCCACTGCAGTGGCTCCAGCAGGATGGTGAAGCTGCTCCAGAACCCGCAGCCCACCCTCAGGGTCTGCTCATTTCCCACTGCAGCCCGTGCCCCGCTCACCAGCTCCTCCTGCCTCACCTCCCAGTTTAGCACTGGGAGGCAGGGGTGACTCTGCCAGCTGCATCTCGCTACTGACACCACTCATGATGTCCTCATTGTGGCTGGTTTATCACTTTCCAGAACTCAAAGACCTTTAGTGAACCCAAGCAGTTCTAGCACTAGGCAGACACTGTGGTTTTATATCACTGCTGCTGCTGTTTTGTGTGGAAGTAAACATCAAAATGCAAATCAAAGCTAGCTAGTTAAATGGGTCACTTGAGTGCAAGGCAAAAGGGATTTGTTTGCAAGAGAAACGACTGCCACAGCCCCAGAAAGCAGAGCTTATTTCTGGTGAAGACAACCCTCACCCCTTTCTCAACCAAAGCAATTTAACAAGGGTTGGAGAAATGACTCGAGTAAGGAACTGGGATCACAAAAATCACCCCCACAAGTAGTTTGTTTAAATTGGGGAATCAGCAGTGGTAAGGGAGCACGGTCCAGTGCAGGGCTGAGAGCCAGGAAGGATTTGGAGAGGCCGTGGAACCTGTTCTCCGGCGTCTGCTATCGGTATCACCCATAGGCAGGAAGGCTCTGGCAGAGCTGAGGCATCACAGAAAATTAGCACCCGCTCTGCACTGCTACTGCAGCCCGCTCCTGGTGTCAGCCAGCCCACCCTCCAAAACACACATCACTTCGGTGAGGAAATGGTGGATTCAATCAACAATTAAATCAACATCAGCATAAACACATCAGACTGTCAGCAACGTATCACACAGTCAGCTTTGACACTCTTTACACGTGTTAGCCACAGGCAAATCCTCCGATAATGAGATTTCTTGGTGAATTTACATAAAACCCATTCAATGTAAAAAGGTACTGCCAAGGGCAGCTAGCCAACAGTGTCAGCTACCAGACTCTGCGGGAGGAATCTCCCAAAGAATCAAATTAGCTAAAGGTACAAGCTGTACTTGGCCTCAAAGGAAGGAAAAAACCTGTGATTGAGTGCAGTATTGATTTGGGAGCTTAGCCCACGAGTATACTCACGGCACGGCACGGCTGGGCTCACCTGACCCCGTGCGAAGGACACCCAACACTAACACAGCTAACACAAGTCTCCACCGCTGAGCTGGTGGGTACAGAAACGTGATGGAGCCGTATGGGCAGCTGCGCTCCTCCCTGCGCTCTGCCCTGGCTCCTCCGGGCAGCCAGCGAACCGGATGGTTCTTCCGGAGACCTTCACAGGGTTTTTCCATCTCTGTAACAACAGGGGCGTTGTAGTACCAACCCCTTTATCATGAGGATAAAAGGTGAACTTACAACGGGGAATGGTCCTCAACCACGGCTCAATCAAGTTAACATGCGGCAAAACATACTCACACGCATTCAGCTGTGGAAGCTGGGTGGAAAAAGGACTGATTGTAAAGGTCCAGACATGTGGTAGGTCATAACAAGGAGTTAGGAGGAGTCCTGCAGTGCTCTGGAAAGACTTCCCCGTTATTTACTTTTTTGAAAGGCTATTAAAGATGTTTGGATCAACCTTTGTTTTAATAGGTACTCCAAAATTTTAGAAAAAAATGCATGTCTGATATTGAGAACTAGTCCAAATTACAAATGTAATGGGTAGGTCCACTGAGAAGTTACATACGTACAGGTTTCCTTTTCAGTGACAAAGATACAAAATACAACAGATTATCTTCTTTGTAAACTTCAACCTAAAAAAGATAACATTCTAAAACCATTTAATATAAGACACAGTTAAAAAAAGGCAGATGAAAGACTTGAGAAAGCTGGGAAAATAAAGCCGCCTATAAAAAAAAAACCACTATTTTTTTTTTTAGGAGGGTTCTTATTAAGTAATAATAATGAATTTTTATTAAACAAAATGTTCTAGTTTTTTTGAAAACTTTCAATCTTCACCTTGGAAAACCCAAGGCTAGAGAGATGCCTGGATCCTCTGCAAAAATCAGTTCTCATTTTCACCCTGGTCTGTACACAGAAGTCACAGAGCACAGAGACATCTGACACTCATTGCTCTAACCTGACCAATAAATAAACCGCTGTCCCTATGGTTATTTTTTTTAATGGTGATTTTAGAAGGGAGGAGGAGAGACAGGAGTAGAACACGTTATTGCTCTCAGATTTTTTCCAGTGGTCCTTGGTTTGTATCGAGGTTTGGCATGCATCACTAGGCAGACATGCGCTAGTTATGCAAAATTATACTTATGGCTGCTATTGTCATATCCCGACACCCATCCAGGCTTCCAGTTACGGAGTATCCATTCTTCCACTGCCATACCTGAATCCCAACTTGAACAAAGGCTTCACTTTGCACTCCGTAGTCTTGAAAGTTGTAGTTTAAAAATATAGGGCAGGAATAACATTCTGCAGCAACGGGAGAGTTAGTAGTACACACACAAACTTTCGATCCTTTCCTATTAGAAACCAGGTTATAAAAAGCTCAATAGCTCAAAACTCTAGTTATTCCTGAGGAAACGGGGGGAGGGGGGCCGCAGCAGCCTCAAGATGTTATCCTCTCTCTGTTAAGATACACAATCTACTCAAGCTGGAAATACACACAGACAGAGGTGGACAATCAGCCCAAGATACAACGATGACAAGATGCTGACAGTTCAGAACTTCCCTTTGAACAGCAGGTACTGGCTGAGCACACACGATGCCAGCAAGCAGGAAAGAGCTTTTCAGAGGTCACTGCCTTGAATCACAGAACTATGACAGCACTGCAAGAAACAGACTGTGAGCTGGTACGTAATTTGGTGCCAACCAGAAGTGACAAAGAACAGAAAAAAGAAAAACCTCGAACACCTTTCTCAAAACACACTTCAGAGCATTTTAGATGAGGGGAGAGGAGGCATTCCTTATCACTGTAAAGCAAAAAGACTGCAACAGACCTTCCATCGGGAAAGGACCACCTGGCCAGCACACAATCCAGAAGGAAAAGTAGATCAATACACATAACTTCTGGCACAACAGATTTAGAAGGGCCTCTTGGGTCATCCAAGATTCCGCTGTCACTTGCGGCCACAACATATTCTTCTTCTAAGTGCTGAACTGTCCCCTTTACACAACAAAACAGGTTTTTGTGTCTGCTCTATGCTGCTTTTTTATTAAAGTAGGGAAAATGGGATTGATTATTCTCCTGTTTTCAGTGATCCCTCCTCTAAAACCAGTGGGAGCTGTCTTTACAGTCACCACAATAAACCCCCTCTTGGCAGTTTCACTGACCAGCCTCTTCTCAGACCTGTTTGGAACAGGGGGGAGAGGACAGGGAAAACATCACTTTGAGTTAAAATAAGAAAAGGCTGCTACCTAGACTACACACTTTATTGCTCTGTGCAGCTTCCTGCTAGTCCTGCTTTCCTAGAGGTTTCACAGTGCTGGCAGGAAAACAAGCCCAACCCTGTGAAGAACAAACATTGTTTTCTCAGGGCATGTCTGAAGGACAAATGCAGCTTGGCCACCTCAGATTCGGGGGACAGAACTTTAATGGGTTTCGCCTAAGTACAAGAGAATTCACCCACTTGCTTATGCCTCCACCGTGAGGGTGCCATGGGTGGGCAGGAAGGCAGTGGTGGTGGAGGAGCAGCAGCTGGCCTTTGCTATGCTGGCTACACAGCACCACACGGGGTGTTCGCGCTGGAGTCCTGGGAGCTTGTTCCCATACAGTGTCAAGAATCCTCAGTTCTCACTCTCAGTCTGATGGGATTCTTCCTCCTCCTCTTTTGTTTCTCCTTTTCCTTTGATATGCCTTCTCTTCACTTTCACTGGCCCACACAACAGTGTTACAGATGTGTGCCATTCCTCCTATGCACACAGACACAAAAGGACAGCCCTTCCCCCCCCCCATCTACTTTGATCTCACTGTATGTATCTGTATTACCTCCACCCCCAACACTGAACCAGTATCAGTAAACACCTCCCATGGTCAGACCACAAGATACTGAGGAACGCAAATCAGCCTTTGATCTCACCGCTTTCTTGCAGAGTTGGAGCACTCTTCACTTTTCTGAGCAAGGGTGTCTGCGTTTGCATAGAGGTATGCGACCACAACCATACGCCCAGGCCTCAAGCTTCTCTTGAACACGGCCGGCCTCTAAATATGGCACAAGGATCTGCCAGTGGGGAAGGCCTCCTGTGCAACCCGCTCTGGGTCAAGATCTGTCTCATCTGTTCGTGAGCTTAACTATCTCTCTTTTATAGAATTACTCCATCCTCAGCGTCTACTGTTTTTTCATCCTCCAACCCCATTTCATGGACCCAAGCCAGCAGTCCAAGAACTCTTCTTCCTCACTTTACATCTTGAGCAAAGCACACAGTTACCAAGCAAGATGGCTATATGTAGATCCATCACCCCAGACAGACAGGGCAAGACCTCCTTCTTATGAAATCTGCCTCCCGCTGAGATCCATTCTGATGAAGAAATCTTTACATAAGAGTGAAGAAAAAACCCAACCACATCACAAAAACCCAAACCAAAATACCCCCCTCCCCCCAAACCCTGAAAGGTGACCCCCATTTTAGTTACGTGGTCCAAATCAAGGATCAGTTAAAGACTGTTTTCTTCATTTCAGAATGAAATTTCTCTTCAGGGCAGAGAAAAACTGAAACATTTATCTCACAGACAATCTTGGGTTTGCTGGTAGTTAAATGATCAAGAAACGACTGACAGCACCTCTAACATTCCCTCTTCCCTCCATAACATTCCTTTTGGAAGCAAGAGTGTTAACACTTGCAAACAGATTTACACTTCAGAAAAACAGGTGTCTGATACAAGAGTAGAGAGCAAATGCACAGAATCCCCATTGCTCAGATTAAAATCACACAATATGATTAGTCTGCCAGCTCCTGAAAAAAGAAAAAAACCCACCCAAACTGTATTAGATAAAATAACCAGCAGTGTTTCCTCTCAAAGTGCAGAATAGTAACTTCCAGTCCTTTTGACCCAAGCCGAGGCTTGCATGCCCTAGTACTTCTGATAAATGAGGAACAAGACAAGCTGAGCAGTTATGCCTTATCTAAGTCGGAGATAACTAATGACTCTAAAAAAGCATCATATCAATACATATCAGCAGCACAAACTTCATTTACTCTCAGATACTGCACAAAAGTACCATATCCCCTCTCACGGGGTTAATACTGACCCAGACGTTGTAGAGAGGGAAAGAAGTTGTTTTAGGAGGAAAGGTGAAAAGTCATTCAACGGCAGGAGAAAGATTATTATCTTGAACCGCCCACTACTGCTTTTTCAGTGATCCTGGTTTTCATCATCATCCTTGTTTCATTTTGTAAAGATTCCAACGTTGATAATAAAGGGAGAAGTTGGTTGATCCTTATCACACACGATAAAAAAAATAAAGAAATGATACTAGCAGATATCCCTGATCTTCACGGAACTTGTGACTAGGGCTGTTTGCTGATCCAGCAAACCCAACCTGGGTAGAAGCACCTACTGAAAAAATAACAAAAGGCACAAACGAAAATATGAAAACAGATGAGAGATAAAAATGTCTATTTCTGTGTCATTCTCATTAACAGTATCTCACAGGATCTTTGCCATCACAGACTTACTCATTTTGTCAAAATTTATTTCTTCTAAGACATACTTCTACTATTAAGCATGGAGTAAAGAAATGAGGGGAGTTAAGGCCTCAGAAGTAAACAGTTTAGTCTTGGAACATTGTTTTCTAGTTAAGACATGCCACCCGGTCTGGCTAGAGTTGCAATGATTTAGAAGAAATATGTGCAGAAATTATGGGGTTTTGTGCCCCCCAATGATAAGCAGGAGAAAAGATAAAGTTCACAGGAGCTCAAGAATTTAATTTAAAAAAAATCCAACATCTGTTTCTGGTGAAGTTTCCCTGAAAACAGAGAATGATGTGGACATTGGCTTTTCTTTCCCCGAGTAAAATTCCCTTCACACCATTTCCTCACCCTTCCATCAGATTCATGCAATGCTGAAAGTTTCTGAGCTTTTTTTTTTACTTATTATTATTTCATTTAAACAATAGGTTTGGGGCAAGTTGGGAAAAGAGCAGCACCTTTTTAAAAAACCCGGTTGTATGCTATATAGGATAAATAGGTGAGCTTTACAAAAAGTTAGGTTTATATATGTACATATACACACACTAAATGAAATTCGAAAAAAATTGTGAGGGGTCGTTTTCAACACAACGAGGAAGAAAAGCCTTATTTCACAGCAAGCAAAAGCACCACAAGTTAAGATTAGAGTGCACAATCACATGTAGTGCCGATACCAAACCAGCCTGGGTCCTGGAAGCAGTGTAGCTAAAGCAGCACAAGCCTCCACATGGGCCAACTTATCCCACTCCTTGGCAAAAGCAAGCACAGTCTGTGCTCAGGATGGTGTGCTGTGCAGGCACTCCCACAGCCAGCTGCTCTGCCTGCATCCATTTTGGCTGAAGTTACAAAAAGTAGCAAACTAGTGAGAATAAGAGACCCAAAGCTAAGCTATAGAACTGATTTAGCTACAGTATTTCCATAACAGAGGTTTCTGAGTTCCCCCATGTCTCTTGGGTGCTCTCCGCAGGTAGCGCCTGCTTGGGTCACACAGCAGGCAGCTCCCGATTATTTATTATTTGTGAACCGAGGTTCCCACTCCTGCCTACCTGCATCTTTTCCTATGTCTCTTTCACCCCACACCACCACTCCTATTTCTTCCAGGCTGAGAGGGTAATAAAGTTAGGAAGGGGTATGTACAACTAACCAAGGCGATAGTCAACAACGAAATGAAGCTTAAAAAATAACAGTAATAATAATTCTTAAAAAAACCAACAATTTAAAAACCCCTGTTCAAGTTCTGCAGACTTCTGGCAGAGTTTAGTCATCTAGCCCAGAGGTCTTTGTCTTCAGGGCCTGCACGCTAAATTGTCTCAACTGGCAAGAAGCACGCAGTACAAGGTAAAATTCTGACTAAAAGAAAAAAGTAGTAAGGGTTGGGGAGAGAACAGGCTATAACATGGTACTTCAGCAGCAGCACTTATGCCACGCGGTACGCTTTCAGGAGAGTGAATTCCTTTCTGTTGGTGCGAGCCGCCCAGATGAAAAGAGCGGCTGCCATAAACTGCAAAGGTGCTGAGACACAGGCGAGGCAGAAGGACCAGCCAAATTCACCTCTCACATCATCAGGCAGGGGCAGCTTCTTATGGAGCAGCTCGATCCCAGCTACGTAGCAGCCAACGAGGCCCAGTGTACAAAGCCCTGGAGAAGGAAGCAGCAAAGAGCAACAAGCTCGCTGGTGAAGTGCTCTGGCTGTCACTACGAGCTTCTGGAGGAGGGAGGGCAAGTGCTGGATGGCAGGAGACCTACCTGCTAGGAAATGGAGGACTCCAGTGGCAATGGCTGGGTAAAGGCTGCGACAGGCACAAGCACAGAGCCCAATCAGAGCCCCAAAGCACATGAGGCCCAGGCTGACAAAGGGCAGTAGAAACTGCAATCGCCAGAGATCTGCATGTGAAAGAAACACACAAGACAAGCTGTTGAAGATGTACTAGAAATTGATTTTCCCCTACCATCTTACAGTCCTTTCTACTCATGCTGCTTCTGCTTTGTCAGACTTTCTACATTCATAGCTACAAAGGACCAAAGGCTCCACTGAAGTACGAAGAACTTAATTTGTTAACTCCCAGATTCCTATACTGCATTCATGGGCAAAACCTTTGCTAACACATCTAAGTTTTCCTTTTAAACTTTAACCTACTGCCCGTGCTACTGTAAAAACACAATAAAGGCAGAACAAGATACAGATGCTTTCCTCACCAGTGATTATATTTGAGAAATGTCCTTTCTCTTTTTTTATCCTACTTATTCACCTGTCAGAAGTGAGACACTTACATGTACGATTCAAATCCGTGCCACTATTGTGATTTCCAGGCTCTATGTACTTTTCCATAAACTGATCAGAGAGGGAAAAACTGATGCAGTTTGTAGTCATATCAGTTTCTACAGGGAGGAAAAAAAAAATAATATAAAAAAATTACCATTAGGTGTCTCCCCCAACGTCCCTTTCCCAATCATTTGAGCTGGGAAGCTCCACAGAGTTCCATTTGAGAGAACAGAATTACCTCTCAAAACCGATCTGTAAGATGCCTTACCATAATGTAGTTAGTGTAACATGGTTACTGCAACGAGGGACAGCGTTTAAACATACAGAATCTTCAAGCCTACCTGGGTTTTCCACAGAGAACTGTGCCACGCTTGACAGACTGGCAAAGAAACATGGTGTATGATGCTCAAATATGTTGTTACACATTCTTGTACTCAGAGTCCCTTAACTAGGCTGTGCTTATCTCCATGGGCAGAATGTGGTATCATACCCAACACTTCATTCAACAATTGGATGGAAAGGACTATCTAAAGAACAGAAATATTTCCTTCTTTACACTAAATGTCTCCCCTTTTATCCCTGTTAAATTTTGCTTTGAGAATACTATTGAGCAGAGCTGGTTTAAGCGTCCTTCAAAAGTAATTTCGTTAGAGAAAAAAAATATTCATGCATGTAATGTTTTTTCTCCAGAAAGTGTTTTGAAAACACATTTTTAAGAGTGTTCCAAACGAAGAAGGGCTTCACACACACAGTAAGTGTCCAAAATCTACTCTGAAGCAATCAAAATAATTGCTTACCACACTTTTTTAGTGCCCAACCATAGCGAAAAAGAATACACATATTTCATTCTATATCCAGCACTATGGTACAAGGAATCCATAATGTACTGAGGCAACAGTGGGACATTTGTGACATGCAACCAAAATGAACAGCTAGCTAAAAGGACCGAGTGCCCCCTTGATAAAGTAGTATCTTTGTCCTGTTGCTGGATCCCAAGACCTCTCCTAAAGAGACAGTGACTGGTAGAGCCACTTTAACTGTACCCCCAGTTGGACAGCAGATACAAAAGAAAACCAAGTTATACCAGAATAAATTCAGATCAAGTATCATGTGTCAAATCCAGAGTCTACAGCACTGACAGCCACAGACCAGTTTGCCTTTTGCTTCTTTAAAAGTTTTGACTGTCTTCATTAAAAAACAAAACCATGTAAGCTAGAAATAAGCCTTCTGGAGGCACAAAGTGTCACAACGTATGTTCTAAGGAATTTAGCACATACCACCCAGGCAAGCTAGGGAAGTGTTAATTACTCCAGAGATACCTGGTGGGCTGTACCAGTGAGAGTTTTTGGGTACAGTGATACACCTCCGCCACAATCCAACCGTGCCGTTGCACCGGAAGAGTGCATCTGTGTAGGTCTTCTCATCTGCCTCTTCGCTGACAAATTCCTCCCAGATGCTCCTACCAGCTTCACTAACATTCTCAGCTGGGGACAAGGTGTGGTATTCGTACCAAAAGTCGGTGCCAATTGAAGCTGCCATATAGATGGTGGAGATGAGGCTGAGAACACAAGCAATTACTAGCGCTGTAGCGAATCGGTTATCCATCATGGCGCCCTTGCAGCTGTAAGGAAAGAGAGGGTCAAGTGAGTAACTCCTCTGACAGTAAACACAAAGTTATCCCAGCAGTGTCAAACTTGTGACATCATTCCTCTTATGCAATGTCCGCTCAGGTTACACGTCTTCCTTTTCCAACACGCTGGAATCAAAGGAACGCTGAGCTAGTCAGCATCCACCGGATCCCCGAGTTATCACCCTTCTCCCAGCCACACTGCGCTAGCTGCTCTCTCCGAGACAACTGACAGAGCAACAGCAACTCTGTCCCCAGAGCAGATGACACAGCTCACACTCATCTGTGATCCTGATTGTAGGGAATCACAGAGAATCCATCCACAGGGCCCAGGCAGAAGACTTATCTTTCCTTAAGAGATTACCAAGGGTAGGAGTTATTTTTAGCCTGCCATCCCATACGGCTTTCACAGCTTGTGTTTACAGCAAGGATAAGAACTACAAGGTGCCAAAAAAGCTCTTCCAGACTGTTCACAAAAGACAGCCATGCCAAGGTGCTGGAATGCCTTTAGGGAAGCAGCGAAATGTATCTAGGCACTAGACACAGAACATGAAGCACACATTGAAAGACAAATTTGGAAACGACTATAAATGCTGCAATAACACCACAATACACACAGTGGTATTTCTGAAGAACTAAACCAACGTAGCAGGGGTGCCCTGCTCCACGGGAACAAGATGACAAGAGCTTCCAAAGCTGAAAGGCCTTCATGCGCTAGCATGAGACTTTGTTCTGGCTCCCTGTATTAGGGGTCATTTATGCCCTCCTTTGCAGGGTTGTGCTCACAAATGGTGTGAATTCAGGGCCAAAGGAGGCACGGGAAAATAGAGATACCACACATGCTTACACTTATGACAATACTGTGACTTTAATGAGTAATCAATTGCTAATACATGGAATGTTTTGCAGATAGTGCAATATGTCAGAGGACTCCTCTCAGATGCCAGTTGTTCTAATGCATTTTCTGTGCTTGATTAAATTTATGGATCACGATGAATTAGGCTTGATGCACTTGCCAACAAAAAGGAAAAAAATATCCCACCAATTGAAGTTCACTCAGCAGCTAGAGCTAGCCTGGTGACACAAGCTACTGTCTAATCAGCTCTTGTCTATTGCTTGCTCTACCTCCCTTCTCCCACATACTTTAATCAAAATATTTTGGTCTAGTTTCTTTGCAACTGAATGAACCACAACTGGAAACACCAAATGCCTTAAACCACAACACTCACAAGGGAAAACACCACTGCTCAAGCCGGACCTGCCAGTAAGAAATTCTGGACTATGAAACAAGGTGAAAATTAAAGCAGGGAGTTTCAAAGGCACCGATATTTGCTGCTAACAATGCCATTCTTATTTCTTTTTCTTCCCATCCTCTCCTCTTACTTGGTTGAAACTGGCTAACAGGGTTGGGGAGGAGAAAGATGTGCACCCATATCATTCCCTATGCTTAATTTCTATATTAAATGAGGCACGCTCTCTGTAACGTCTATCCTTGAACTGCAGCCTTAGCAACAGGGCAGGACAGGATTGATTTTTGGTGAACTGACAAACAGCACCCATTTAAAATACTGCAAGTTTGCATACCACTACTGTACTTAAAAGTTTACAGCTTGTGGATTATTATTTATGAGCCAAGACAAATACTGAGAGGGTGAAAACGCCGTATCTGGGCTTATTTATATAGCAGACACATAAAAGCAAATTCTCTGTGCAGCGTTTAACTTCTGGTTGTGTAGTTCCACTTTCCTTTGAGATCCTAGCATCTAGCTCAAGGTACACAGGACACTGGATGAGTAGAACAGGGAAGAGAGAAGGCTGCTGTATAGATATGACTTCACTGTTCATCCCCACTGAGCTCACTGAGGGATTCCCTCCCTTCCCAAACCTCTCAGAAAACAAACAGAGCAAGTGGCATCTCCAGGGCCAAAGCTGTGTTGCCTGGCTCTGCCCAGCTGAGCTCAGAGTTGAGCAGGTCTTCTGGGAACTCACTCTCAGGGCAAGCAAAACAGGCTGGCGAGCAGGCTGGTCTGGATTTTCCACTATGTTGCAGTCACATTCACTGCAAGAGGCACCCTTCTCTGTAACAGACTCCTCTCTTCAGAAAGGGCGCTCTCTGGAAGGAGGAATCACAAGAACTTACAAGCTCCATCCTCAGAATAGTGTTTGGTGAAAAAGAACATAAGCAGGACATTATTGGGCCATTGGTTTGCTGCCATTGCCTTTTAATATAAATGCTTACAATAACAAAGTCAACTTTGTACCTAATATGCAGAAAGAAGAGAACTGGCTCAAAAATCTTACTTTCAGGTACAGCATTCCTGGTGCCAGCTGCAGAGCACTGGTGTTGGAAATACTTCTATCAGAGCATCATTAAAACACAATGACAGGCTTCCAGCAGCCTTCCGTGCATCGGCACACAGTGGACTTAGCAGAGTTGATATCAGCTGGCAACCAAGAGCAGTTCACAAGCAAAACAAAGGGTTAAACATCAAATGATAAATTAAAGCACTGTCCAGTGTTCATTACCCATTTGGTAAAAGGGACATTGCTATCTCCTGATGTTCAAGCCTTATAATGCACAACTCCAGGATAGGTGGAAAGCAGCTGAGGTGGCTACAGTCCCAAAATCTAGTGGGTGGCTTTGTGTGGCATTTGTCCCAGAAATGGGACACGTGGATTTTGAGTATGGACAAGACAGTGCCAAGGCAAGAGCACACTCCCATTTCCTTATAATAAAGGTGTCCCCCCCCCACGCTTCTGCTGAACGCTTCCAACTACTTACAGAAAAGATGAACTCTACAACACTTTAGGCAAATTTTGAACTACAAGTTCTTCCCGCCACAGTGTAGTAGACTTGACTACCCTGCCCATCCACTGTAAATATCCAATGCATCTTCATTTACAGTAGACACACCCCCACTTAAAAGAGGTGTCCTTTGCTCTGCTGAAGAAGGAACTATTCTTCCAGCCGCAGGCAGAGCTAAATGGGAGTAGTGAGCACAGTCAGGAAGAAATAGTTACCAGAGAACACCATGAAAACAGACACTGCATGTTTGTGAGATTATGCCAGCCACACTTTGCAAAAGGTTCTATGCAGAACAATACGTAGGAGGTGCCTTAGAATAAGCTTACTTATGAAAAAATAACATTACTACTACTGAAGATAACCATAATTATAAAGACATAACAATTGCCAACATATAGAAATACTTTGCCTTTATAGGGTGTCAGCAAGAACCTTCATTTTTTTTACAAAAGGTTTGTACATATGGCCCTGTCAGCACATTTTATTCTAACAGTGGAAACTATTTCAAACAAGTTATGGCTGAAACTAAGCTATGCAACAAATATAAGACAACCCAAGGCAGTAGTAAACAAGCATTCAAGCAGAAGTGCTTCACAGGATATTGTAATTATACTCATTTTTAAAAGAAGTGAGAATGTAAAAAGTTCAAAGCACCAGCTCATAAAAGAGAAGGCAAAGGCCAAACTAGCAGCAACATTCAAAGGAATGAGAAGATGCACGCACTTCACAAAAGTGGGGGGCGGGGCGGGGAACAACCAAAAGAGGGCAAGTCAGTAGAGCTGAAAAATAAAAAAACACAGAACAATATAAAAGCAGATATTCTGGCAAAAAAAAAAAATCAACTGTACGACTGGAGAACACGTAAGTATTTTAAGAAGTTACTGTACTATGGCAGAAGGGAATACAAAACCAGGCATACTTCTATCTTGTTACAGCGATCACTCCCTTCAGCCAACAGTGGGCCACCGCATTAAAAAAGCTCCTTTTACCTGACATCACAGAAGAAGAAGTCTGGTGTGCTGGCATTTTTTCAGAAAACTTGCTTGCAATCTGACAGCTCTTTGGGAAAGCAGAATAGGCAAAAAGCCTAAGAGAAGGTTTAAATGTGGGTAGAGGGCTGGCTATGGTACTGAACAGGATCCTCCTTTTAACACTCAGGGTAAGGGAGGGTAAGGAAGGCATGCTACCAAACACTTTTTTACCTTCAGAGGTCTTCAGAGTCCCTCAGGACACACAGCTCCAATGATGTGAAGTCACTTAGAGACAGTGTTGTTTGCAGCAAGCGGAGAGCATGAAATGCAAAGCTCCCATCTGCCCTAACTGTTCCATTCATTCAGTTTCTTCAACACCACCGGTTCACGGAGAGTGATCTAGAAGTAGAAAGCAAAACAAACAGTTTGAGATCATAATTTTATTTTGAAATTATTTCACAGAAATCTCTGTTTTACTCGTTAAGGGAAAAAATATTAAAAAGGGTAGGAAAAAACCGACTGCAAAAGCCCTCAGGCCCACAGCACCGTGCCCCACCGCCATCAACCCAGCAGACGGGCAGCACCGGGGCAAGTGACCGTGTGAAGGCGCCCCCCGCCGGAGCCCCGCAGCCGGCCCGGCCGCAGCCGCCCAAGAGGTGCCACCACGCCTCACCCGCCGCCAGCGCCAGGCACGGGCCGAGCCGGACCGGACCGACCGCCCCCCGGGGCGCTCCGGCCTCCTCAGGAGACAGCCCTGCGAGGGGCAGCTCCCGCCCGGCAGGGCCGCCGCGGTTGGCAGACAGCATAAGCCCAGGAGAGCGCCTCAACCCACCGCCCCTCCGCCCCCTCCCGCCCCCAATAACCGCCCCGGGCCGCGCCGCAGCCGCCGCTCACCGCCGCCCGGCGCCCCCGGCCCGGCCCCGCCGCCCAGCTTCCGCCCCGCCGTGCCCAGCGCCGCGCCCCGCCGCGCGGGGCACCCTGGGGGATGTAGTTCTCCCGCTCTCTGCCGGAGCAGCCGCGGCTGTCCGGCCCCGCGGCACCATGGGAGCTGTAGTTCGCCTCGCCCCGCCCCTGCGGCGCTGCCGCGGTGCCGCCTGGGAGTTGTAGTTTCCCGCCCTCTCGCCGTCGCCCACCCCTCTCGCCTTTCGACGCCCACCGGCTTCCCCAGTGCCCGCCGCTGGGCAACCCGCCTCGCCTCCTCCCCTCGCCCACCAGTGGGGTGCCCGTGGGGCGCCTGGTGCCTGTCACCCCAACAACACCTGCAGGGCCTGGCTGCTAACACAGACCCAGCTTGGCTCAAACTGCGGTGGCCCAGCCCCACCCTTGACGCCTCAGTACCTGTGTGAGGCGCGGCACTGATTAATGCTGAAATTGCACACCTGCAAGAGATGGGTGCTTGGGAATCAGGAATCATGGTCCCAACCATGGGGGTCCTGGACCTGCTGTAGTTGCCATAAGTTTTCATAGAAAACCCAGAATAAACAAACTCATGTCTGCAATTTCAATTGCTCTGTCTCCCCCTGCGGCCATATGGCTTACATTTCTTTCTTTTTTGCTTGGTTGCTTGTAAAAATGGTGATATGATACCCTGGCTGAATGACTTAGGAAAATACCAGGAAACAAAAAAAAAAAGTAGTAAAAATTGCAACAATCAGCCATACTGGCTCCATGCCCCAAGTCAGACATTTCCCCCCCATCCCTGGTACACATACCATACAAATTACAAGACGACTCTTACAAGCGGTTAACAACTGCCCTGGCTGAGGCACCACCACACCCAGTTTTGATTTTATCAACCTCTAAACCAGCAAACAAATACTCTGAGAAAACAGATTCCCATCCCAGGTTTTCATGTGTCTGAGGAATTCTGGGGAGCAACCTCAACCAACTCCCCTCCCAGAGAAGCCAGGAAGCATTTTTGCAGCAAGGTAAGAAGCTAGGCTGGCATAGGTGAAAGCAGTGATGTAAGAAATCTCTCAGACTCAGTGCGAGAAAATACTTTTTTTTTAATTTAAAAAAATAATCAGAAATTATACTTAATTAAGAAACCTCTGCCTACGCGCTCCACCTTTCCAGTTCACTGAACCATCTCACCAACACCTCAAAATGTAACAACTGTCTGCAAGGGTGTATTTTGTGGTCTGACTGGGATTTATGCTAGACTGAAATATTTAACATCTTTATCAATGGCCTGGAAGAAAGCAGAGTATCACTGATAAACTTCACAGATGACATGAGGGCTGAGGGAAGGGTAAATGATGACATGGGAGAGGGCACTGGTACAGGGTGACCTGATCATTTGGCAGCAGGGGGCAAGCAAACATGCCTTTCAATAAGGTCATCTATGAGCTCATTCACTTAAGAGCAAAGAGTGGAGGCTATATATATATATATACCTGACATAAAACTTTATCCTGGGAAGCACAAAATGAAAAGGACAAATGGGTCATGGTGGATAACCAACCGCCAAGATGGTGCTGTGGCAAAAAAACCCCAACTTTCCTGCAACCTTAGACGGATAAACAGAGAAAGCACAAGGACAAAAGAGCTGCTGCAATCACATGTCTAGTTTTGACGTGTTGATAAAGTAGAGAGACACCTGAAAAGGGACATGAAAATCACCGAGCAATGAAAAAACCTCTCCCAGTGAAATATCACAGAAATTCAGTCAACTTAATTTACTGAAGAGAGAGCTAAGGGGTTGCAAGACCATAAAATACATGTAATAGCAATAGGGAACCAAAAAATGAGTAATACTTTTTTCAGTATACCTGGCAAAACGATCAGAAGTAGAAAACATTAACAGAAAAAATTACCTAAACCATCTGTATTCTAAGCCATGGAATAAGCAGAATTGGAACCATTTACTGTAAATTGTAGTGAATTACTTAACACTGGCAAGTCTATAGTTTTTTCTCCTACAAGAGATAATCTCATAAAAATTAGAATAAATTCTAGAAAAATTTTGCAGCCATTGCTACTTCCATTATTGAATTAGACTATAGTGGCCTCTTCTTTATAATCTGTGCTGATCAATATGATGTGTGCAGCTGCTCAAAAACAAACAGAGGGAAGGCATGTGTTTTCATTTTATTTATTTATTTTCCAATATTCTCTACAGATTTCACTTGGTTTGGTTGTTCTGGTTTTCTTCCTGGAAAAAAAATACCCCTCCATATAACCAGAGTAACCCAACAAAAATGTTACAAAACGAATGCACAGAGTCATTCATTGACAGCACCTATCTTTTTTCATTTTCTTTTCACACCTCCTCAGTGTGCCTCAGCAGAACCACCGGTTGATCAGTTCAGCTACAGAACAGGATCATTTGGAAAGGTTTTCAAAGTAAAAGTTTGCCTTTCTGTGCAAAAATGGTGGCAGTTTGCACATGAAAGCATGAAGGCAACAATGCATACGGCTATAGCTTAAAAACTGTTCCTGCTTCTTGCAAAAGTGAAGTTTCTTCTATAGCAGACCTGGATCATGTGCATTAGTTAGTACCTCTAACAGAAGTTCTCAGGAACTGACAGAGTTTAACATCAGCGCTGCAAACAAATCAAACAAAACCCTAACATTTTGCAAGAAATGTGTCATACAAAATTTTTGTCATTGTAGCTCTCACAGTTTAAGAAAATAAGTAAACATTTGTAGGAGGTGGCACCATCTGTATTAAATGAAGTTGATACAGGATGAGAAACAAGAAATGTAAAACCTTCATATATCACATTTGCTTCAGGAATTATTGATTCAGACTTGAAAAAGGTCTTCAAGAGTCTGCCTATTTGTTCCAATACTACTAGTTAATTTACTACAATATATTGCCTCTTGCAACAAGTACTCTCTTTGTAATACTAAAAAGGGCAGTTTTAGTTTTGCTATTTCAAGCACCATCTATAAGCATTTCCCATAGCCAGAATGAACAAAAAATCCCATGGATTTCCCTCAGACCTCTTTATACAGTCTCCCTGGTTTTATTTCTACCTTCTGTATTTTTCTATCTGTGGCAAAGAACACAGCAGGCTAAGAAAACTCTACCCTAATTATAATTTTCAGAGAGAAGACCTTCTGATGTGCTTCTTTCAAATATGATAAACAGCACAGGTTCACTTTAGTGATACCCACTTGTTCTCTAAGTCAGTGGTCTCCAAATCTTTTTATCCATGCACCCAATCAGTAAAATTTTTTTCAGCATGCACTCCTAATACATGGATTTTTTATTAGAATTATACACATGTACTACTGTACTAATATATTACGTACATTATAAAACATAGTAAAAAAGATTAAAAACAATGAGATAAAGAGGAAATAAACACCATTTAAAAATATGTATTAAGTGTACAAAAAATGCTTTCTTCCCGCACTGCACTTTGTAGACCACTGCTCTCAATATGAAACTACTTCAACCTACCCCAATGCATTGTCTCAGTGCCCACAGTTATACCTGAATCAGTTCTACCCTCTCCTCTTTGTTCAGGGGTGAAACTTCTCTTGGTTAGCATTTATCTGCTTACCTCTGAGCCTGCCTTCACCTAGGTTACAGCATAGTAGGGCAGTTTCAGCCAATTTGGTGGGTATTTTTTGTGATTTTTTTAATTAGGTCTGCAAATTTGCATTCCTTACAGAAAGTTTTTAAAACTCAATCATTCAGAAACCTCTACAGTTTCTTTTACAGCCAAATTAACCTCTGTTCCTTCTCAGCATTTATCATAACTAATAATTTACAGATATATAGATAATCTAGATGTCTGTGCCTACGTAAAGGCAAATGTACAAGTTGGCATAACCCCACATTTAAATTATCAGTAAAACAGAGAATGTAAAAAAATCTGAAACAAGCCCAAACCCACACCTCGCTACCAGGAATGCTTCAATTGCAGAAATTTGTAAGGGGGTGTGCGCGCGTGTGTGTAACAAGCTAAATCAACAACTCTGCATACTTCCTGTGCAGATAGTTCTGCTGTACATCTCTGATTTTGCCACAAAATTAGAAGGCTACCATAATACATGTACCACAAGCATTACAGAACTGTGAACAAAGGCACAAAATCTTTTCCCTTGCTACTGTTGGAAATACCTCAGCATTTCCTACTGGGAAGATTTAAGGAATGGTACAAACACTGACATGACAAACGCCACAAGCACGTTTGAGAAAGGCAGGACCATCAGAGAAGCATACGGTCTAAAGCAGGAGTGGCCAAATACACGGCCACAATTACAGCATCTGTCATCAGCACGTGGTTACAAAAGCTTTAGGTTCATGCTCAGAAAATTTTGTTCAGGAAAAGGGCTTACATGTATGTGGCAAGGAGGAGGAAAGTGCTGTGCAGATCTGGGAGGGGGTTGACTAGAAGGTACAGGCTGTCCTCCTGTTGACAAAACATCTCACCGTATCTCTTGGATCTTAGCAAATGATCACGTGCTGAGCTTTCTGGACTATCTGTGCAGAAGTGTTACGAGGGGAATTCCCATGTACTCAGTATTTTTGAGAGCTTGGCTCTACCTGAGGGAAATGAGCTCTGGGAAGAGTAAGACCTTACGTGACACCCTAAGTAAATCAATACCACACAGAAAACCCACAAGGCTTAGAGACTACGGACAAATATGCCTGCTGCTGCTGCGCTCACATAATTACAGATCACTTTATTATTCATGACAATGCTACATATTATCTTTGCAAATCTTTTGTCCAGATAAGGAAGTCACATTTGTAATATGCCAACACACAGTGATATCCACAGGTCTATTCAGAGCATTCAAGAAATACACAGCAAATTCAAGAGAACAGATTTGATTCCTGTTGGAAAAGGTTTACCATCTACTTTTTTTTATTTTAGTAAGTAGAGTTATTAAACTACAGGGAGACAACAAAGTGAGAGACCACAAACTCAAGAATATATGGACATAGGCTTATCTTTACAGTTCCATTAAGCTTTTAAAAAAGTTACTCACTTTTTTGTCTGCTCTGGGATGGGAAGAGGGAGTGAATTTCAAGGATGCAGTATGCAGTAGTGTGAGATGGTGGGAGAGATGTTTGTGCCTGATTTCTTGTAAGCTGTTAGGATCTAAGTGCAGAGTAAAATAACAATTAGGTTCATCTTTGCAAGACAGGCAGTACTATTATGCCACAGACCGTAGGGTTCAGCTGATCTACTCTAGTACTGACAGAAAGAGAATGCCTCTAGTGCTTCTTCAGTGCTTCAGAAACACTGAAACATATTCCTTGAAGCAGAAATAAGCAAAGATGACACAAAACTCACCTCTGCACTGAAGCCATCAAAAGTAATTTCTCTAAACTGTAAGATACTTGGGCATTTTTACAGAACTTGAGCTGAAAAATAGGTGTATCTTTTGTAATCTTTGGATGGTGAGAAGATGATTCTTAGCCTGTGCTTTCTTACAGGATCACACTTGTGCCTGTGGCGTACAAATCCCAATGTCCTCAAACCAACCTGATCATTTCTGGTTTTTTCAAGGTTTTCTGAATTTAGAAAGCCAATGTTCTAGTGAATTTGTGTGTTACCAGTTATCATAACTTGAGTCTTGTGCGCTCTTCTTTAAATCTCAGCTTCTTACTATGGCATTAAATCTTAGTTTCTATCACAGTAATTACCATAAGTTCCTAGCCCCTGTGATTTCAGAAAAAAAGATAACTTGAAGGCAGAGAAACCAGAAAACAAGCAAAAGAGATCCCACATTTAACCATTTTCTTAAAGGAAAAAGAAACCCAACAAAAAACACTTGTGCTTTTTAAGACTCTTCTGAGCACATGACACAATTTCTGACTGCTTGGGTTGTCATGTAACAGCACAACATAGTGTGCCACTCAAAAGTGCAGGTCTGCTCTGTTTAACGCAACTGGTTTATGTAAAGACATATATATACAGGAGGGCTACTTTCTCCCACTGGAGTCAGTCAAATGCCTCACAATCTAAATCAGCCAGAACTTCACGAACATTTGAGGGATTCTCCATGAGAAGCACAGAGAATCACAGAGAATGCTGAGAAACCTCTTTTTTCAGAGTTTGTAATGGCTGAATTACATTCACTGAGGTAATTATATCCTTATACATTCCATGAAAAATACTCACTAATGCCCTACTGATAGAAGGCAGTTGTGTATTACTAGTTCTTTATTAGACATCAGAATATCTACACAAGAGAGAGTGCCCACCTAAATATCCCTTGGTCCAGCAACCAGTTGTTTAATAGCAGCTGGCTCTTCTACCAGGTACCTGCTGCACAGGAGCACATAACCTGAGCACTGGCACAGTGCATCTGTGTGCACCCAGATTGCACCGGAGGGATTAATTTGCTGTCCATGCAATCCGGAGTTGGTCTTTGCATGTGGAGACATACACAGATGGGATCTATCTGCCCAGGGCTCGAGCACACTCCAGTAAGCAATCTGCTTAAAGCTTCGAGAATCCTGAAGATGTGCCTGGTCTGTGAACATGTGGGTGGGAGGAAGCAGAAGGAGAAAATTAATTTATCTGCAGAAGAGAGGAAGGATGATGAAGACCAGTAGTAGAGGTTTCAAATCAGTATGCACTGACAAAGCTGTAATGAATTCAGTCATTTAAAAAACGAGAATTTTCATTCAATTTATGCAATGCTGAAGAGGCTCTCTGTAAGGTAAGCCACAGCTGCAGCAATAATGATACTGCAAATGAAAGATGAAGGAAATCAGTTTTTTAAGAGAAGCGAGCATTGCAGATAACAATGGCTCAAGAGCCATGCAGGCTGCACAGTCAGAAGGAGAAGGAACAAACCACTCTCTGGAGACCAGGACTGTGGCCGATAAGGAAGCCTGTGCGGAGATGGGAATATGACACACTGGAAATATGTCCTCTAAGTTTCCAATACATTCACAGAGCTGGGTGTGGGTAGTCCGGGGCTAGGGGAACTGGAGGGGCTGCAGGGCAGGAGGGGGGCCGTGGCAGAGCAGTGGAAAGCCTGGGACTGCTACAGAACAACTAACTACAAGGCATAATAGAGATGGTAGTTTTAAATGTTTTCCCCTAAATATTTTCGTGAGAGGATTACTCTCAACAGAAAACAATCATAAATGGACAAAGAAAGTACAAACCTCCAAGCCTCAGAAAAGTTGAGCCTGCCCCAAAAAGCAATTTATACAAAATGTTTTGAGTAAAGATAAAGAATGTGGCACATGAATTCACCGTTCTCTGATTTTTTCTGAGCTGGTACAATCTCGAATCTCTGCAAACTAGCAATATCCTGTCCCAAAAAGTTCAGAATCTTGAAAACTGCCTTCCCTTCCCCCAAAATAAAACCAAAACCCAAACCTGGTTTGCTTATAGGCAAATGCAAAATGAAGATAAAATCAGTAAAGCTAAAACTGATACAAAAAAAAAGAAGCAAGTGTTTATTCTGAAGACAGGTTTTTGACTAATCAAGAGACTCCTGTTGCTAGTCCACTGCCTGTGCGATTGGCTAAAAGCGTACAAATCACCCCCCCAAAACCACTTTTCTCCTCCCTCTCTCCACTCCTTCCTGCTCACTTGCTTTAACGTTCTTAAAGAAGACCTTGAGGGGAAGGGTAGGGGGATCTCAGAGTCTTCCTCAGAGCAGGGATGAGGACAGCTTGGCCAGAAATGGAACTCACCCAGCTTTCGCCTGTGACTTCAGTCACTTTCAGCTATGACTACTACTACGATGACAACTGCCAGTATCAGCACCTGGAACATATGTCTACTTTCCTCCCTATCCTTTACACTGCTGTGTTCCTGGTGGGCATTGTTGGCAACTCCATCTTGATACTAGCCTTGGTCTTCAAGCAACGGATCCAGAGGCTGATCGACGTCTTTATCATCAACCTCGCTGCATCTGACTTCATCTTCCTCATCACGCTGCCATTCTGGGTGGACAAGGAGGCATCGGACGGGAACTGGAGGGTAGGATCTTTCCTGTGTAAAGCTAGTTCCTATGTCATCTCAGTCAACATGTACTGCAGCATCCTCCTCCTCACTTGTATGAGCGCTGACCGATACCTTGCTATCATGCATCCCTCTATTGCTAGACGGGTCAGAACAAGATCTTATTCCAGTGGACTCTGCATCTGTGTCTGGTTATTATCCTGCTGCTTAGGGATGCCAACTCTTTTGTCCAGAGAACTGAAGAAGCACCATGGAAAGACTTACTGCACCGACAAAGCCATAACAGAAGCCAAGCAGATCATGTCACTGATGCTTTTAATCCTGGCCTTCTTCTTTCCACTGTTGAGTATCTTAACCTTTTACTGCTCCATCACCAAGAGACTCTGTGTGCATTATCAGAGAGCTGGGAAACATGATAAGAAACTGAGAAAATCCATCAAGATAGTCTTCATTGTAGTGGCAGCTTTTGTTATATCCTGGGTTCCCTTCAATCTTTTCAAGCTCATGGCCATCCTTTTGGGACTCCTGAAGCAGCCTGACTGTTTTCTTGACATGGTTGCCCAGCTGGGCATGAAGGTGAGCAGCCCTTTCGCTTTTGCCAATAGCTGTGCCAACCCTTTCATTTACTATTGCTTTGACAACTACATCCGCAGAGCCATGCTCCGGTGCCTGTGCCCCCGGGTGAAAATCAGCAGTAGCAGCAACAACTCTGATACTCTGGACACTCGTCTGAGCCACTCCTTATCCAATTTTGGTGTGGGGGAGTATGCCAGTAGGAAGAGGAAGCGCTCTGTGTCCCTCTAACTAGGACCCAGAACTGCAGAGGAAGGAATCTCTCCAAAGATGGCAGGAAAAAAAAATAAAGACACTGAAAAGAAGCAACAAGAGACAGAGGTGCAAGTGCAGCCAGCACTTCAGGTGGGAGGAACGCTACTTCCCTTTAAATGCAGATAGATGGAATAGGAAACCTTAACCACAGAATTAAGGTTCACAATGATCGCTGTGTCACTGCATGATGTAAATCTGAAACCATTGCACAGAGAAAGATCCACAAATGCTTACACCAGAACCCAGTCGAAGTGCTACAAACTACAGAGAAGAATCATGTGATTCAGTCAAAGTTGCGTCCAGACAACCTTTGAACCTCAATGTATGTAGGTTTTTACTCTGCACAGAGCAACAAAAACAACACAACAGAAGTGTTTCTTCTCTTAGGTTCCTAGCTTACCCATGAACGTGTCACAATGTCCTCAAACCAACCTGACCACTTCTGGTTTTTTCAAGGTTTTCTGAATTTAGAAAGCCAATGTTCTAGTAAATTTGTGTGTTACCAGTTATCATAACTTGAGTCTTGTGCGCTCTTCTTTAAATCTCAGCTTCTTACTATGGCATTAAATCTTAGTTTCTATCACAGTAACTACCATAAGTTCCTAGCCCCTGCGATTTCAGAAAAAAAGATAACTTGAAGGCAGAGAAACCAGAAAACAAGCAAAAGAGATCCCACATTTAACTGTTTTCTTAAAGGAAAAAGAAACCCAACAAAAAAACACTTGTGCTTTTTAAGACTCTTCTGAGCACATGACACAATTTCTGACTGCTTGGGTTGTTATATAATAGTACAACATAGTGTGCCACTCAAAAGTGCAGGTCTGCTCTGTTTAGCTGCAACTGGTTTATGTAAAGACATATATATACAGGAGGGCTACTTTCTCCCACTCGAGTCAGTCAAATGCCTCACAATCTAAATCAGCCAGAACTTCACAAACATTTGAGGGATTCTCCATGAGAAGCACAGAGAATCACAGAGAATGCTGCGAAAACTTGGGTGCAGGGATGCTCATGGAAAAGGAATTTAAAAGGACCAATGTTTTAGTTCATTTACATGGCTGAACTCTGTAAATAAAACAGTGCTCATTCTTATCCACCAACCTTTGGGAAATGCAGAGGTCTTGCATTTAATATGCTGTGGGGAAGATAACACTTGCCCAACCGCTTTCAAGTGTGACGGCAAATGAGGTGGGGAAACAGTGAAATCTCAGTGTTTTTAACGGCTGCAGTACTTCCCAGATTTACAAGCTGAACAAATGTGGAGCAAGAAGTTAAGCAGCTCATCAGAAATCTGGTACAGGACTTTTATAAAGCTGACTACATGTATTTTATTAAATCTTTCATATCCTTCTAAATGCCAGTCATTGATAGAAATGTTTGCTTAAAAGAAAGAAACCAGGGTACAATGTTTTTAAGTGCACAGTTAAAAGAAATATTAAACCACCAACAGGACTGGAATACTGTGGCTGTGTTGCAGTTATCTCATATTCTGTTGTCCCTCTTAAATGTTTAGCCTAATATAATACTGCTTGTCATAAACATAATAAATCAGTATCATAAAGCATCCAGGATGTGTAATGTGACTAAGTCAGAAGACTGTTAGAAACTCTCCTTTCACATTTCCTGATTTTTAATTTTTTCCTCTCTCTTCTCTTTTGCACTTAGCCTTTGAAGCTTTTGAACTAGCTTTCACAAAACCCACAAAGGTGGTGACTAGAGGCAGAAGTCATCACTAAGTGATAAAACAAAATACACGGAAACAAATTGTGAATTGCAGTAAGTAAAAAGATTTTTAACAATAAATAAAATATTTTTAAGGCTACTTAACAGCCCTGTAAGATAAAAAAAATTCAACGCTACCAACAAAAGAAAAGAGTCAGGAAATACATATCTCTGAGCTGACTTTTTAAGAAGTAAAATAAGATAGTAACAACTGGCATGCAAATTATTATACTTTCTCACACACACACACACCCCCACACCCCTTATTATACAACAAACCCTGTATCATTTTACTGGGCAGCAGTGTTTCAAATTAAGTTTTAAGAGTTTGGTCCTGTGTTCCCTTCTCCCATCTTTTCCAGGGAAGGAATAACCTGGCACACAAGTCTGTACTGTAACTGACAGAGGGAAAAGTCTCTCATAAACAAAAAGCCTTGCAGCAATAGTCCCTGCATCATTTTGATCACCATCGAAAAGACTTTTACGTTTCATTGAAGCTACGAATTGTCTTCTAGGCAATCAGATGCAGATCACTGCTGGAATAACAGTGAGGCATTTTACAGATCTATGAAAAGTTACTTTTATTCTAGTTAGGGAGTGCACTAAGAAAAAGGAGTTGCTGCTCCCTACCTAAGAAGAGGACACAGTGAATTCTAGGGCGAATGGCTACACCCATGCAGACCTGTTAAAAGGCTTCAAAGGGACGACACCTATACCAGCTAATGTAATTCATGAAAAACGGAGAGAAATAAATGGGCAAAAAGCCTGAAGACTCAACTACTGTCCTGACAGCAGGGGAAGAAATTGTAAACTGAACAGTGGAAGAAGTATTCCTCTGATGTAAATGCAGCACTGTATCTTTTCACACCTCTGTATTTTCTAAAGATCTGTAAATGGGGATGTTATTTTGGATGTTACAAATAAATCCTGGTACTTGCATTTTTTATTAAACTTTGCTGTCATGCCATTTAATGTAGGCAGCGAAACAAAAACATACCTCACCCAAGGGCAGTGCAAACCTAGAAAGCTAGGCATGGCCGTCTTGCCCAACTCGCCAGCCAGTTCCCTACCGTACCCACGGGCTAACAGAGCAAGCCCTCATCGGAGCAGGGGGAAAGCTGGCACTACAGGGTCAGTGGAGGCAAAAGTGTCCTTCAGCAATTGCTGGTGACACTGTGTACTCTCTGGCACACAGTAAGATACTGGGATAGGTGCCTGGGCTACAAGGGGGGCATCCCAGAGACACAGACTAGTTTTTTACTCTCCCCTCCCTTCACTGAATGCATTTTTTTTCCTCCCCCACTACCTTTTCTAAAAGATTTTGTTTTTCTTCCTCCATGTGACAGCCTTTTCTCCCCTCATCTAACAGCCAAACTTCTTTTTCAGGCTTACAAACGCATGAAGAGCACCAACTGTGTTTTCAGACTTTTCAGTGTTTGAAAATCAGGACAGTGTCAGTTCAAATTTTAATCTTACTTGCAGCGACCCTGAAAAACTACTGTCTCAGTAGTGTCTTCTCAATCTCTTATCCTCGCTCTACCTTTACTAGTACAGAACAAAAGACTTTTTTAATTAAAAAAAGCCTAAGACTTGCACTTCAATTAACCTATGATTTTTATCACTGAAAAAAATTACATCTTTCTAAGTCAGACTCATTCCTTATTTCCTGAACCCCCCCCCCCAAAAGCAGAACAGTATCTTTGGAATATAATCATTCTACAAGAGTTGAAATAATTTTAAGCTAGGGCAGACTGTTTTTTGTTGGGTTTTTGTTTTTTTTTTTTTAATACTTCAAAATACTAGATCAAATTGGAATGGTAAAGGAAATCTACCAAGATCTCCTTCCGTTGCATAAAGCTTTAGTACTGGAAAAAAACCCCAAACTTGCTAAATATTGCCAGGCTTGAAGAGAATCTCATATAAATGCCACAGCAAATGCTCCATATGAGCAAACTTACTTCTGGAATTTTAACTATTCCATGTTAATACTAATTATTTGTTTGTTAGTACTAGTACAGCTTAGTATATTACCAAAATTATTGTGATTTTAAGTATTTAACCTGGTAGACGTGAGTAATGTAGCAGGATGCCTATTTAAACCATATTAAAAGAACTTAGTAACTGTAAAGTGGTTTGCTACGTGAAATGAAAATGGTGCAATTCTGATAGGACACCTGCCAAAGATCTTGATAAGTAATTTGAACTGGTTTTTTTTTCCCTCACTTTTATTATTTAAAAATAAATCTGATATGATTGCAGCTAAGAAATATAGTTGTGGTTTTGGGGTTTTTTTTTGTAATCTAACTTCTCAATTTATTGTCATGAAAAGGTAGCAAAGCATTACTAGAAAATCTTTCAGCAGATCTGGATGGGAACATTCATCTGCCCATCCCACAAACTTTTTCATGATTTCAGAGATGCTTTTGTACTGCCTTGGAATGAAATCAAGACCTTTTGAAGTTTTTCATGAAAACGACTATACCACCAGCACTACCTCCAACAATCTAGAGGTCAGTACACTTTCCTGAGATGTGCACGATCAAAACTGAAGCGCCTCTGCTTCTTGATATAAATGAGGGCCTGGTTAGATGCATCTCCTCATCTCCATTTTGGCTTCAATGAATCAGCATTTTTGAGAAATAAAGTACTTCATCTCAACACAAAGAAAAATTGTACCCAGATGTGATGCTTACTTAAATGGGCAAAGAATTTTTTCAACCTTCATTTCAGCACCAGATGTGCTAACACTGACAACTGCACTGCTGCTAAATGGTACTTAGAGTTGCAGAGGACTGAGAAGAAAGTCACACAGGGAATAGCTTCAGATCCAAAATGAGCAGGGCCAGGTTACTGCCCTCAAACACCTAAGACAAGTGGTGTAGTCACTGCACTGGACTGACTCTCCCCAAGTACTGCAGTAAAGGTTGGCTCTTGGAAGCTAAGACGAAAGTGTCCACTGACTAAGGTGCATCAAGATTTTATCTGCAGCTTCTTGTCCTGGCTCTGTCACACTGGTGGCATGAAAAGCCCCTCACAGCGTGTCTGTGCCGCACGTTTCAAATATGCTGAATTACAGTAAGAACATTTGCTGACTGTGCAAAGATGTTGCAATGATACATTTCTTGACTGCTGTGCAAGAACAGTAAGATGGTTGACAAAAGAAGAGGGTTTTTTAGGTGCTTGTAAGGCATACAGTACCAAGAGATGTCAGCTTATGGGTGGGGACGCTTACATGCACTTTTAACAGTTACACACTACTGGAATACTGAGTTGTTATCCCTGTATGATCACTTACATCCATGACGCCAACATGGGACTTGTGAGTAGATTTGCAAGCTGTGAGCACAAATCATTACATGTCCCAAAATTTCTAACTGAAACAGTAGAACTTGATGATCTGAAAGGTCTTTTCCAACCTAAACAATTTCATGACTCTAGGATTCTTCTCTTGTTTAAAGGGCTTCACTCAGTTGAGGAGCACATTTCATGGCAAGTGAAGACTAGGAAGCAGGGACCACAAATAGCCTAAAGACAATCCTGCAATGGGAAATCCATCCACCCAGGCTATTTACCAAGTATGTCAGTGTTCTGTGTGTCATCAGAGAAAGGGAGATCAGTTCATGAATAGGAACAAAGAAGGAGCTACCTAAACTCATAACTGATGGAAATATGCACTGACTATGCATTAAATGGACTCAAGAAGTAATTACGATGCTACCAAATGTCACACAGAGGTGACTGGGTACTCTAGAAAACCAGAGAAAACCCATATTATCTCGTATCACATTTTAATGCAATACCACAAAGCCTGCAATTTGTGCACTCTAGGTTTCAGTAACAACCCGAGCACTTGCCCAGTTTGCAGATGTGGGTGTTCAGTATCCTGCTGGAGTCTTGCTGAAGGTGACACAGTACTCCACTCTCAGTAAAAGCCAGAGAGAGTCTGGCCCCAAACATCTAGGCAGCTAAGACCGGAGTCTGTAATAAAGTAAAAGAATGCAAAATATGGGAGATGAGAAAGCAAGTGGATTGGAAACCAACAGCTTTCAAGAAGAAAGGCAGCCTTCCACATGTGACTCAGTAAAAAAGTTCTGCCAAAGGCCAGGCTGCTTGCGTTGATGCTTCTTTTTAAATATAAAATGGTTTCTAGATTTTATTTTCCCAATTCACCTCTCCTATGCTTTTGTAACAGACTGCAGCAGCTTTGGAAATAGATGCTATGTGTTGTGGTTTGAGAGCACGCAACATCATCAGTATCAATCATCTAAATAATACATTGTGACCAAAATACATATTTTCAAACTTCAAAACAGTTTCTATATTAGTAAGAGAGCTAATTCTTAGTCAGAAGCTCCCACTAAGTCTAGTTAGTGAACATATTTCCTCTACTGTTTACTTTTCACATTTTCTAGAGCACATGGGATTTTACAAGAGGCATCTCAACAACAAATCCCAGAAGAGACCAATGTTTCTCTTGAAATTTGGGCTGCATTTTGCTGCTTTGAGGACTAGAGTTGGGCACAGGGCAGGTAGGGTAAGAATCTGCATTCAAAGAAAATGCTTCCCATAAAGTGATTACTAAATTCAGAGGCTTTAATTTATAAATGCCCAGATTCAGTTCCTTGGCAAAGCACTGATTTCCAGAAAGGGCTGAATAGTCACTTTCTAAACAGCAGGTCCTTCAAAAATAAATGAATTAGGTAATACCAGGAAGTAACTGGATGCATCCAAAAGTCAATAGTAAATTCTGGAAAAAACCCACCTCTGTCTTCTACTGTGCAATGGAGATCCCAGAGTCGGATGCCCTCTTTCTTTCTAAACTGATAAAACCAGTTAGTATGAATACAGAAGAACAACTGTTCCCCAAAGGATGCCCTTTTACCCTCAATTTGAGGCAAAGAAAACCAGACTGTGAAACTGTGTGGCACTCTGCTCAGTTAGAGAATGAAACTTGGTCAGTGGTTTTTAAATTAATCCAAATTTTCAATCTAGCTTTAAAATTGGTACGCAAAACAACCAGAAAATCGGACTTAAAATGCAATGAGCAGTTTTTTCCGCTGAGGAACACCATGTATAAATAAACACACAACAAATATTTGCCCTGTACAGTAACATGCACCTGACTTGACCACTCACTTGATTTCCCTCTATGCACTGTCTAAACACCTGTGTGACCACACCACCCATTTCCCCTGTCACCCACTCCTTACCCTCCCTCCTCTGGGAACCACAGAAACATCTACCGATGCCTCACACACACAAAAACATTCAAACCATTACAAAAAGATTAAAAAAAAAAGGGGGGGGGGGGAGGTGTGTATTTGGTTTTGCATAGCTTTGAGTCTTTGAATCTGTGGGAGTTACTCATCATGGGTACTATCATGCCACCGAAGGAAATGTTGCAGGTATGAGTAGAAGCTTGATAGCTTTCAAGAAACACATATATGTATATAAACTTCCGCTCTCAAGGGGTGCTCAGAAGCAAAGAAAGGGCAGACAAATGCACTGAAAAGTGCAATGGCCTGCCCAAGATCTCACAGCAGCTCAGCTGTAGATAAGGTGCCAGATATTCTGATTTCTAGTCAAAGAACATGGTACTTCAGACCACTTAGGAACACTCAAGTAATTGAAAAGCCCTTGTGTGGTTATCTTGCCAGGAGAGAGAAAAAGGCTTAGGGAAAAATAAAGAGACTAAAAATGAGGGGAGATCTGGAGAGCACACCCCTCCCTTTTTTTTTTTTGTTGTTTGGTTTCTTTTTGCAAGCATAGAACAAAGAATGGCTATGAATATGTGCTAAAACAAGGTACCCATGAGAAACTATGCTAGCACTTGATAAGAGAGAACATTGCAGAGCAGAGCTGCTATACAGAAAAAGGACTAGATCTAGCTAGGAAAGGGAGAATAAACCTTGACGAACCCTTAAAATCTAATAGCTTCTAAGGCTAACATTTGGCAGGATGAATCGATGGTGCTGTGGCACGCTCACATTTGCATATACACTTTAGAGGCTGCAACCATCTTGAGGCTATTAAAAATGTTTGAAATCCCTGCTGATTATGAAAGAAGATGAAACCCTCCTACTATTCTAAGAACTCGTGCAACTAGACTAATGATGGTTATAGGTCCTTACCTCCACTGTCACCCAAATAAATACCAAACAAAGTCAGTGAGGAAACGTCTGTTTCCATGGAAATCAACTGGAGTTTTATAGGATTAACTTCAAGAGAGTTGGGGATTAGCTGAATGAGAAGACCATAAGCCTAACCCACAGACTACCTACCCAGTAGTGATCCCAGCTGGATTAGTATGCCCTCTTTCAGAGTTCATACTAATGATTCTTCTCCAAAACTTCTGAAGGCCCATGAAACGCCTATAATTATATGGCCTCACTTATCCATATAGAGAGAAGCCATCTGAATAGATACTACAGCTGATGAATAAGACTAGGTTTCCTGATACTACCAGCTGTAACCTCCTTAAATAGCCTTTAAACAACTTGGATAAAGTGCAGGGCAAGATCATGCCAATTTAGGCACCTGTGTTCTCTGCTAAGGCATACATGCTCTTCTCATGTGGTTGTAAGGAGAGCCAGCACTGTCAGGGAGCAATGCCAGACACAGGGACTTCCCTGGACAAGCACCGTAGGTCCCTCTGCAGTTTGCACCTGGTTTAGACTTTGTTTGTACCACAGCTTGAACAGGCAACTGCAACACAGGAAGCTGTGAACCTGCTCACCCAAATGCAGCGATCACAGGCATGGGCAGCAAAGATGCCGAGACAGGAATATCAGTACAGGTGAACATGCCTCAGGGGACTGGGACTGTCCATTTGGGTTGCAAGCCGACACTGGAGCGCATGCTGGAATTTCTTCATCTATACCAAACCTGTGAACTAGTCAAATGAAAGTAGCTCAGGTACACTACCCCACGTGGCTACCATAGCTCTGGCTGTACTGTAGGCCAATGCATCACACAGCAAAACACCAGTGGCTTGTGGGTTTGAAGGCTGAGAGCCCTCTTCATTCTGTAACAGGCAAAGCTAGCACCTTTGTCCAGTGCCCAGCAGCTGGACGCAAAGCATCACTGGGGAACGTCCCGTAAAGATCAAGCCTGCCACCCTCAGGAGTGGGCTTCAGGATGGGACAAGGTTTCTGCCATGGAAAGGGACCCCGCTGGGAGGATGCTGGAGGGACTGAGCCCCAGGAAGGCAAGCTTCCCACTCCGCTTGCTGGACGGTCGTCCTTCCCCAGAGCATCTCCATCCCTGCACACCCAGCGCTCCCACAGCAGTCAGCCACCAGCTCTGCTCTCACCACCTCAGAGTCAGCAGGCTCTCCACACCTCTGGCACAGGCAAAGGAGGCAGCAGGGCTACAGCTAATGTGCTGCTCTACCCCTAGATGCCCCCCTAGGCCACATACCCAGGCAATGTCCATGTCAGCCATACCTGAAAGTCAGAGGTGGAGACCTAAGTGGCTCCAAAAAATAACATTTCAAATAAATCTGTATTTGCCTTGACCAGATAAGAAAGTATGTGCCCTAAATCAAGTATTCTGAAAAGGTCTAGAGGAAGTGAAAAAGGAAGATTATAATAAAAACAGGATTTCCAAAACGCTGCACATAGTGAACAAGAACTAAAGTATGCATTTTCACTCTTATAATTAATCTAAAACATCCACAAATAATGATCAGTTCATCTTTTGCTGAATTCAGCCTCTGCATGGAAGTGACCACATTTTTATCAGACAGAAAAACAAACCAAGGGCTCCTGCCACACAATAGGTATGATTTGATTAGTGTGTGAAACACACATAGAGTGAGGGTGATAAATTGTAGTGTAAAAGCACAAAGGCTGAGGTGCCTGCTAATAGCTGTGGAATACTACTGTTTTTTGACACAGAGTGTCTCATGTCCACAGAAAGGCCAAATGGTGACATGCAACCTTCTTCCTTTTTAAGAAAGCAAACTTTTAACACAAGTGGCATTACCAGTGCAGCACAGTTGTAGGAGACCTCAGACAATCATCTAGTTCAGTAAGAAAAAACATAAGGGTAGGTCATCATTTATACTCAGAATTCACAAAATTCACTTAAAGTCATGAGATGCCATGCAAATATATTCAGAGGATCCTTTTAATTGCTTTTGAACTCATAGGTTTACCCTTTAACCACATGCTTTCTTTGCAAATGGGAGACGAAACAAACCTTCATTTTCAGCATCACCTAACTGTCAGTTCACTCGGGGAACGGACACGCTCCCACTAAACTGATGTCAGTTTAGATACTTCAAAAACAAGGTTTTGATTTACTCAGTTATTTAAGTCAGGTCCGTGATTTACTCAGCCTAGGGAGTCAATCATAAACTCCGGTACCTTGTGAGAGCAAGTGCTTGGGGAGTACTGAAGAACTTTTGCATTCATGCTCCATATTTTGATTTTATGTGTTATAACATGAGTTAGCAATGTCTGCATTATCTGCCAAGCCCTCTATGATGGCTAGCTGCCAATGAGTTGCCCAAAAGACTTGTCACAGTGCCTGGTATTCTTGTCTTTTGCCTTTTGCCACAAGCATTTTTCTCCAGGTTGACAGATGGCAGTTGCCTGCAGTGTATTTATGACACTGCACATGAGCTGGCAAAAATTACTGACCTACACTGAGTAAATTCAATACAGAAATACCTCTTTTCCTCCCTCATTCAGCCACCCAGTGCACACTCCACAACAATATATGACGGAGCAAAAGGTGCTTACAATTGAAATGGAAATTTTTTAAACTTAACAATTAATAAGAAATGCTCAGAAGAAGGGCAGCGTGTATATGGGCAAAGGACATTTTTAAAAATACAGAAGTTCATCAGATGAACAACTATTTTGGATGAAGTGTTGCTTCTCAATAAAGTATTATGTCTTGCGTATGTGTATTGATTTCATATAGCAGATCTTTATTTTTCTGAGGTATCAAAGTACTATTTGGGAAAATGGGTAAATAAAATGAGCACTCTCTCCCTCCAGCAATATCTACCAGAGTTATTTTTACAAAATATGACCTCTATCGAGTCAACCTTATTATTAGAATACTAAAAGCTCCTTTTAAATCTAAAAATCACTCCAAGCTTTTACCTGCTAAAAAAGACTTTATGACTTACTTAAATTGCTAAGATAACTGTATAGGTATGTAACGCCAACAATTTTTGACACCAAAAAAAGGAGAAGCGAGAAGCTCCCCACTTTCAAGCCAAGCCAAGCAGCTCAGAAGCATGGGAAACCTA
This sequence comes from Falco cherrug, assembly GCF_023634085.1. Classification (NCBI taxonomy): domain Eukaryota; kingdom Metazoa; phylum Chordata; class Aves; order Falconiformes; family Falconidae; genus Falco; species Falco cherrug. The sequence continues at coordinate 6,676,739 of NC_073701.1, forward strand.
AAATGCTGAATTAGCTAACAGCCACAGCGGCAGTTTATCTGACAAAAGACAGCACTAACCTAAGGATACAACAGCCTATAACTATTAACAAGGTTTGATCTGTGTGTGTGGGTTTCTTTCTAAAAAAAGAACTTTGCGTTTTACTGACCACAACTGGAAACAAATTAGTCCTGCAGATCACACAGCCACGCCGGCCGTTTTACAGTTCTGCACTCTCCAAGCAGCAAAGGTGACCTGAACATGCCATTTTGAAGATGTCTCTATGGAGAAGGTTGCCTAGGAGGCAACTGTACTACACTCCTAAGAGAGCAATCCTCCACTAGCAGGACTTTTAACATTACCACCCCAGAGAAAGCCAAGAGGCAAAGCAGCCTTTGGAGAGAAGAGAAAATGTTACAATTAGGAAAGAAATAATCATCTTGAAATGGTTGTTCTAAGCAGTGAGCTTAATCCAGTTGTTTTCAAACAAGGAGTTACACATTTTCTCCCGCACCTGCAGCTTTCACCTCTTAAGCCAACTCTGAATAAAGCAGCCTCAAACCCAATACCTGAACCCATTTAACAAGGACACTACAGTAAACCTGGAGACTGGAAGCTGTGAAAACAAAAGATCTGTGCTCTTCACTGACATATATCACGGCTGTACTTGTAAATATTTATTCTGCTGTTAAGATCTTCAGTAACCAGCGCCACTCGGGGTTGATAGCAACTTAAAAACTGTTTCCAGACACGCTACTAGTGCAGCAGTGAGCAGGTTAGCCTGTCTCCCACCAGATGTGGACTGTACCTGACGCTGTGGTGCACATTTGAATGCTGCCTTGTTTATGGCACCGGGAAACTTTAATGAAGCGGTTTTATCACAGCTACTGTCAAGACGGTTAGCTTGCACTTGAGCTGCAGTTTTCTAGTTTGAACAGCAAAACAAGAAATGTTGCTTAAAGCATTTTTTGAGACATGACCTAGTCCCGCATCACCCCCAAACCTAGGCGTAAAGGGGAATTCTGTAATATGGGATCATTTGGTTTGGCACACCCTCACTCCCCCCCCGGGAAAATCAGGGTCTGCAAAGGGCAGTGTAGTCATTACACACCCAAGCGACAGGAAGTCCCACCTCGCTGGTGAACATGCAGGTAAGTGGGCAAATCTATGTGAAAAACCGTCTTTCTACATATTACGGAAACAACATTCAACCCCTCCCTAGCCAACACTCAACCCCAACTCAGCCCATGCCACAACACCCTTCCCTTTCCGCGGCCTCCACAGCTGGACCCTCGCCAGCCGGGATGGAGCCATTTACCCGTCCCAGCCACACCGACCAGTGGGTTATGGCCATAAACAGCTCCTCCTGCCCCCAGCCCCCGCCTCCCGGAGCAGCCCCGCGGAGGACGCAGGGTCCCCCTGCCCCGGCGGGGCTGGCAGGCCCGGCCGCCCGGGTGACCCCGGGCCTCGCAGCAGGGCCCTGCGGCCGGCCCGGCCCCGCGGCCGTGCCCGAGCCCCCGGGGTCGGGCCTGGCGGCGGGGCGGGGGGCAGCTCGGGGTACCGCAGCGTGCCAAACTACCACCCGCCCCCCCCCCCCCCCCCCCCCCCATCAAATACTGAAGTAAATACGTGTGTGTGTGGCGGGGTGCGGTGGCAGCAGCCGCCTCTTCCCGCGCTGCCGCTGCCCGAGCCTACCTGCGCGCACGGGCCGCCGCCCGTACCGCTGCCGCCGCCGCCCGTACCGCTGCCGCCCGTACCGCCGGCCCGGTCCCAGCGGGTCGGGATTGCAGCGGGGGCGGCCGGGAGCGAGGTGGGGGATGGCCGGTGGCATCGCGTGCGAAGCCGGTGGCGGCGGCGATGCCGCTCTGAGTCAGGGCTGGCCGCGGCGGTGCGAGACCGCGGGCTGTGAGCGAAAGGGAGACAGATGCTGAGTGATCTCTGCCGACCGACCGCGGGGCGCCTGGCACGCAAGGCTTGCTGTCAGCCGCCCGCGCCTCGCCGGCACGGCGCTAGCCCTCGGCCGGCACCCGCTGGTCCCCTCGCCCGAGGCTTCCCAGAGGGGCTTCTCCCCCACCCCCCCCACCCCCTCGGCGGTGGCCGCTCGCCCCCTCCCTCCGCGCTGCTGCTGGAGAGCGGCTGCCACCTCCCGCGGGGCTGGCCGCTGCCATCCCCCTCGGGACCCTGGGGCCTGCTGCTTTTTGGGGGGGGGCAGGTAGAGATCACGTACACACACACGCACCCGGTTTGTGATTTGGGTGTTTACTTTTAAAATCTGAAAAAGCTGCTTTGTCCAAAGTCTGTGGAAAGCACAGAACCATCTGAGAGACGGCTGTGTCGGCTCTGCCTCACTGCATGTCCACCATCTTGGTCCGCTCCCTCAGGGTGGCAGCCACGCGTCCCTGTGCCAGAGGACAAAAAATAATGTTACCTGTCCATGGAAATACGTGTCTGTGTAGGGGAATTCACCACATGGCTCTTCAAGTGTGACTACCAGCTGTAAATTTCAAGTATTTTACGTGACTTTTTCCAGTCCTCGTCATCTCTGCTTGGAAGGAGAAAACGCCTCGTGTTGGGGTTTCTGCTCATGGAGGGCTTGGGCTGTGTGTGGAGAAGGACAGCCACCACTGCTCACAGCAGCGCACGGCCCGGGGTGTTCGTTAGCATCAGTTTGTGATTTTTCCCAGTGTTAAGTAAGAGGTGAGGGGTGCTAGGAAGTGTGAAAGCCAAATAGTTGTGTGCCGTCACCACTGAGCCACTGAAAATAGTGTAAAGTATTCACCATAATAAATACTTTTTGAGAAAGGGTGTTTTTGCAGAAATCAGGGACATCCATCTCAGAAAAAACAGAAACCTGACATTTCTTAAGATTTAATTTCAATGGACTCAGTTGAACCAGTTACACCACAAGCTTTCCCAAACCTGCTAAGTCAATGATGATTACTCACAAAGAAAGTTTCTGTGACATGATTCTCACTGAAATGAATGCTTCACTTATGAAGTCCCTCCAAGAATCTTGAAGCACTCGGTGAACTTGCACAGACACCACATGGGCAGTGATTTCCATCCCTATTTTACAATGAAATTGCAGATTAAGCTGTTTATTCCTACTGAAAAGTGGGAGTAGATGTTAAATATTTTAACTCTGAGAGTAAAACATATGGCCTCCTCGTTACCTATCCCAAGAATTTGCCCCAGGATACCTTTTGGGATAAAATGCTTTTTTCCTTACCTGATGTCAGCCTCAGTGCTGTCTCAGCTGCTAGTTTGTGCCTTTAAGGAACACACCAAAGGGTGATGCCAGTAACATCAGGGTCAGTTGTGGCAGTGGGAGGTTGCCCTACATTTTAGATTGTACAGCAGATTAACCATCTGGAAGGTTTTCTGTTTACTTCTTTTAAAGCATAAAAGTGCATAGATAACTACACGATCAGGCGATTCAGTATAAACAAATACAGAGATCTATGGGCTGATTTAGTTTTGCCCATATACTAAAATCGGTCAGATATCAAACAGCTAATCAGCATGTGGCTGGCTTGGATTTTTCGGCGGTTACATTGCAGAAGAACAGAAGGGTTATCATTAGTGCATTTAACAAAATATCAAGCATGGAATTCATACCAGATACTGCTCTGCTCCAGCTATGCAGTGATGCAATACAGAAATGCTGCTGGGTTGCATTGATGAAGTCACACAACAAACCTGAAGCGCAACGTGAGCCCCTTATACTTTCCAGACTTTTTCCTAGCCTGTTTGGCAGTGCAGACAAATAGATTGAAATTGCTGAAGCAACTATTGCCAGGACATCAAACTCTTAAGGGCACCTTCAGGATCTTTCATATGACTCATGACTTTCACTCTTTCAGAAGGAAATACTTTTGAAGTGCCAAAAGATCAAGCTCTATCCTGAGAAAACTTGGAATTCTGAATTCTTCGCTGAGGCAAGAGGGGATTTAACCCGCAGGGCTTCTTCTACAAGGGTTATATTGGGGAAAAAAGAGAGAAAGACTGAGCAGACAAATGTGAAACAAGCAGGTAGGAAATCATCTCTGTAGCAGGAAGAGCTGAAGTTCCTGGCTTTTTCATGTGGTAAACGCTCTTACCAGCCCAAATTGTGCTTTTCTAAACCTTCTTCTAAATGCTGGTGCATTTACATAATACGTATTTATGTGCACATTCATGCATGCCCAGGGAAGCACAGACAGTATAAGCAAAACATGCAGCAATAAAGAAATCTGCAAAAAAGCTCCGCAGAAGTGGTGGAGCAACTGGAGATGAAATAACCTGCTGCTCTGTGTGGGGACACTGATTTCTTTCTGATTGTGTATGGTATCAAGGATCTACTGAGATACAGAAGATGCAAAATGAGATTTTTTTTATTCAGACAAATGGTTAAGTGCAAGTTTATATTGATAGCTGATCTGTCTGATAATTACCAAACCAAAACAACAAAATAACCAACCCCGAAACATAAAGAACTAATTTCTTCTGTATTATCAATAGCCTACCAACTTGCTCCAATACGACAGCTACAGCATGTTCAGGTTTGTGCTGAAGCAAACTCTTCTCAGCAGCCAAGATCTTGAAAGATGAAATTCAGACTGGGGCAATAAGAAACTTTTCAGAATTAAGAACTTCTGCCAGTAAGTCTCTCTGATCATTGGGAAGGAAAGTGGACACACATATTTTCAGTATCCAGCACTTCAGGTTGGAGAAAGAGCCTTACTTAGTGAGTTCTTCCCCTACCCCCTATGCTGCCCGAGCAATAGGAGCATTGAAGCCCAACAACGGCAAAGCCTGCTTTCCTGAGGTGGCCAAATACTGTTGTAAAATGTAGAGAAGAGGTTAAAATAAAGGTCTGGAACTGTGTATGTGGGGTCAGGCCACCAGTGCTAGTGGAAGTTGCCACAGAGATACTGGATGAAGTATAGCCTTCATCTGTTAGCCTTTTTTCAGTTATTGGAGTTAAACCCAGTGGGTGGGTGGGTGGGGTGGGGGGTGGGGGGTGTAGCCTTGAAGAAATACATTCAGTTTCTAGCGCAGTTGCTCTTTATTCAGTTTCTATTGCTTCTTCCTTCTCCCTGTCACCCCCCATCTCTCCCTTTGCTCTCTTGCACATTTCCATGGGAAGGGCCAAACACTGACATCTCCCGTTTTCTCCTTGGCTTTCTCTGCTTTTTCTGCTTCCCCTACTCAGTTGCTGGATATCTGACAATCTAGAAATAGTATCAGGGAGCAGCAAGAGCTGGAATGTTCCAGGAGGGCAGACAAATCAGAAGACAGCAGAGACCACAGCACAGATAGTGATGCCCCTGGCCAGGGCACAGTCCCACTGTACCCAAGCAGAGGCGAGGTAGTAACTGTGACAGGATCCTTCAGCTGTACCAGGGAGCCCACTCGGGACAGCAGGAGGCAGAGCTGGAGGCAAGGCTACAGCATAGGTCCACGGTCCACCCAGGAAGCACAACCAAGGATAGAATGAGTCTACTTACTTACTGTAGGTCCAGCACCCATGCAAGAAAACCCACCAGTAAGCCAAAACTGCAGGGAGCAGCTACAGGACTGGGTGCCCAAAGCCCGAGCTTAGCTGTGGCTTCTTGGGCCTGTGGATGAGGAACCCAGGTGAGGGCCATTACTGGTGCTGTCAAGCCCCGAAGAATGTTAAGAGTAATGCTGAAGCAGAACAAAATTTTAGGTTTAAGACCCCAATGAGGGGAAGGCAAATGGAGGTGCACCTTAAAAGACAGTAGCGTTGCTTTGCAGTTATTAGGCAAATCTCCTTTTGCCAGTTGTAGTCATGCTGTCCCTCCTGAGCAGTAGCTTTGCCTATGTACACGACTCCTGGATCTCAGGCTAGCAGGTTTTGGTTTAGCCTCTGCTGCAGTCTCCTGTTGTGATTTCAGAAAAATTGCCTGCTTGTTTCTGCTGGCCTAATGGTAAAGCAGATGGATTTCTTTATCCAGTGTGGACATCTGAGATGAGGAAGTTACACAGGGCTGACAGGGACCTGCCAGGTCTTCGTGGACAATCCTGGGCATAGGTGCCTCTCTCATAAACTGGTCACCCTCCATCCTGAAGATGGTGAGAAATTTTCCCCTCATTTCTCCTTTGGAAAGGCTGAGTAGCCTCACTGTTGGCTGTTGAAACATGCTTTTGCAGTCCTGCTCAGATTGGTGTGAAGTTTAGTTTACTGGCACTTGTTTTCCCAAATGATCTGGAATCTTCAGACACTTGATACAGGTGTACCTGCTTGTTTCTTACCTAACCAAGGAGCATAATCAGAAGGACTTCAATTTCATGGTCTTTCCTGATGTGAAGTTACGGTTGCCATGTTGTGGCTACCTGAAAGATGCTCAGATAGTTCCCCCTCCCCCCAGGAAGAACCTGAGCTTAGTTAAAAGTGCCTGAACACCAGGGTTTGTTAGCACGGCCCACAGCTTCTTGTGAATCACAGCTACATTCTCAGCAGAGTGGGATGCCAAGGTGAATGGGATTTTCTAACAGTCAGTACAAACAGGAAACTTAAGGAAGTGTAACAACCAACATTTTTTTTTATTAGAAGGGCAACGGCCAAGCCATTCAGGAGGAATTAATTTTCGGGATTCGGCTACAGAAGAGCTCTACAATATCATTGCCTTCCCCATGCCCAGCCGCGGGGGTTTTTTTTCAGGGGAGACTTCAGCAGATGCCTTCCATCCCTTGGTCTTTGAAGCTGGGTTCCCTCTAGCGGCATTAAGAGGAGCATCGATTCTGTCTTATTGACTGATCTTGGTCCGTAGTAAGGGCAGGGGGAGAGAGGACACTGCAGGGTGTTACCAGCTCCCATCAGGAAACACTGACTTGTCTCCATCTGGCTAGTAGCCTAGGACTTTTGTGTACCACAGGTTCTTTATTTTTTCCATCAGCTGTTCAGCCAGTATACTGAGTTTAGTTGTTTCTCTGATGAGGAAGTTCCTGCAGGAGACGACAGTGGTAAGACACACAAATACGAGAGGGTGATCTCCATCTGCTGTAATTATCACACTGCCTGTCACTGAGTGCAGAGCTCCTCAACAGTCCTGGAGGGCCTTTCCTCAGAAGACAGCAATAGGCGTGCGTTACGTGTTTGCCATGAAACTGTATCTCTAGGGTCATCATGCATTTCCCTTTGGGAGGAAACTTGTTCCAGTACGGCAGCACCCTTGCAGGGGTGCTGGCCCACCATGTATAAGGAGCAGTAGCTGCTAACCCCATGAGCATTGTGTTCAGAGTGCATTGCTGGGAAGAGCTTTCACTTCCATGTGAAACCATATCGTCCCACCCCACCTTCCAGCACCTCGCTTACATTGTAGTCACATAAGGCTTTGGTTGCTGATTCACTTCCCATTGGGTGTCCCTACGCAGATACTTGATTAATTGTTCTCTCTCCCGCTCCTCCCTCTCCCGTTCCACCCATGGCTATTGCAGCGTTAGCACAGAGGATCTTTCCATACCTGGTCACAACAACTACTGGAGTCTGGGCAGCATCCGCCAAGAACTGACCGACTTTAGGGGACATCTTGTTCACAGTTTCATAGATGTAAGCTGCAATTGCATCGGGGATGACCAACCAGTCACGACGATCTTTCTCAAAGATGGACTTTGAGTGCACTTCTGAAAAAGAGGTGGCAAAAAAACATGAGGCTTCTCCGGTCACTTGTATCTCTGATATCTTCCCCCAGGCAGAGTGGGAAGAAACTTGAAATTCTGAGATTCAAAGCCTCACCCAGATTTTGCTCTAGCAGCATCCAGCAGCTCATCACTCGTTTTTGGGCATCTAGGTCATAGGCCTTACATGGCAGAGTATTTTGCACTAGGTACAGACAATTTTCATGCCAGCCTCCTATCAGCTTGTTTCACGCTGCCCAACACTATATATTCGTGGCCTTACAATATTTGGCTTCGCTCCTGCCTTATAGATGGGTTAGACTTCTCTAATACAAGTGAGAACCTGTAGAGGTGAGCCTTGTCTCAGGCAGAAAAGACAGAAAAGCTTTTCAGACTTACCAGGGAGAGTGGTGCCAAGTAGCAGAATCAGAACTATCACCAATGCCCTGGATTGCAGCATGGTTTGCAGTACCAGTTCCGCCTTCTACACCAAGAGACCTGCTGGAATCAGCATACAATGTTTTGTTTGTTTTCAGAGAAATAAAACATGTCCGTTAACCACCAGCAGCAACAAACCTAACCAATAAATGAAAAGAACAGGAAAGATCACGGTGAATTTCCTCTGGAGAAGTGAGGAAAAAGAGTATAAAAATGGAAGTGTCCATTTATTTGTATAATCACTAATATCCACAGTGAATGATAGCTTTCAGAGCTCCAAGAAATATGTGGCAGTTAAAGCTACTTTTATACGAGAGCTAAAATTCCTTGTTTCAGCACATGAGTGAACTGCTAAAACTGGCAGAGGTCAGAATAGGTTTTCTCCACACATAAATACAATGGAAAAATGCATACTGTGGGATTTTTTTGTTTGAATTTTTTGTTTGATTTTTTTATGGTAAATTGCTCTAAAGAACATTGTGCTAGTGAGTGCATCACATACATTGATCACCTTAGTGACATGGTGATCTTGAGTATTTTGTCTTACTGTAGTTGAGGAAAGACCCAACTACCCAACTAGGTTCTCTTGTCTTTTCCACAGTGGGATTAATGAAGCAGATAGTAGCCCAGGCAGAACAAGTTCTGAAAAGGGAGTAAGTGCAAACCTTAGCTTCATCCAACTGCCTTTGTCTATTAAAAATGTCAGAATTGGAGGAACTCTGGGAAATGTGGTACTTGGTACATTGAAAAGATGACATTTCATCTAAACAAGCTTTTCAAACACACTGCACTTAAAAAGATGTTTAGAAGTTAAAATTGATTTATGCCCTGAATTAGAGGGCTGCATCACTCAGAGCAACATGAAGAAGATATCGCAATGTTAGGAATTGCAATGGCAAAAAATGCTGCATGTCTATTACATGTGAATGCTTTGCTAAGTCCTGTGCCGGGTAACTACAAGTCAATACTCCTTATCCCACAGTAAGGAAATTTGCATCCATTTTTATTTCTTTCTGTGCACAGGTTACCTCCAAAAGCTACCACTCCATTCAACTAGACATTTGCTGACCAGCAGCAGTTGCTCCGTTACCACTCTACCTTGATTTTTAATCCTAGAGGCAGTTTCTCCCTCTGTAGACAGAAGGTATGAATTTGCTTCCCAAGAGCATAGAGGTGATCTTAGCTGCTTTAGAGCCTGTAGTCTCTGTGGTGAAGGCAGCTGGGAAAAGCTTATGTGTCTTCCAAGACTGAAACTCTACAATCCCTACCATGGACTTGACCCTCCTATGAGTGTCTTATGGAGCATCCATAACTCAGCTTCAGTCCAGGTCACCTCAAGCACTCCCAGCCTCCTCCATTTCAGCAATATTCCTGGCTATGGAGCGTGAGAAGAGCTCACACTTTGGCTTGCAGTAAGACATGGGGCAAAATAGCAGACCACCTCCACTCACTTCTCTGTGTCCTAGATACACCAGTCATGAAGTCCATACCACCCAGAACAGAGAGTTCAGCTCTTACCTGTCCTGCTTTCTCTCTCTTTCTCAGGCTGAAGCTGAGGTAGATGCTCATCTGAGGCAGCGGCATTTATGCAGAGCTAATATAGCGATAGCAAGGGGTCAAAGGTCTGTCTTTGTTTCCCCACTTGCTCTTTTGCAAGCACATCCAGCTCAGTGGGACAGGCAAGAAGCTGTGGAGGACTCTGGACCTGTTATTGAGATTTGGTAATGGAGGGTCAGTCTGACCTGAGCCTAAGAGACGTGGAAGGCAGCTCCTGGGTCACTGAGTCCCCTACCTTTGCAGACAATCATGTCATAGAGGCCCCTTTCATAAGTTGACCGTATTCCACATTAACAACAGCTAGAGCTGGGCTGAGTTTCACTCCCCTTGTTCCTGTGAGAAGGCCTGTGCCATAACCTCACTGCTCTAACAGTTGGAACTAACTTGCAGCTATTATGCCCATTGATATTTTGCCCTCCGTTTCCATCAGATGCATTAACCAAATGGTGCACAAGGGTAAGTGTGCACCCCTCACATTTGTTCTTTTCTCATGCCCAAGTCTTTTTTGCACAGGCTGACAAGATGGGCATACATCTGAGCCAGCTGTCAAAAATTACCCAGGGAAAACATCCAGCTTCGGGTACCCCAGCACAAGAAAGACATGGACCTGTTACAGCAGGTCCAGAGGGCCACGAAAAATGATGAGAGGGCTAGAACACCTCTCCTGTGAAGAGAGGCTGGAGGAATTGGGATTGTTCAGCCTAGAGGGGAGAAGGCTCCAGGGAGACCATATTGCAGCCTTTCAATACTTGATGGGGCTGATGAGGAAGACAAAGACTTTTTTCCCCAAGGCCTGTAGTGACAGGACAAGGGTAAACAGTTTTAAACTGAAAGAGGACAGATTTAGATTGGATATAAGGAAGAATTCTTCACAATGCAGGTGGTGAGACGCTGGAACAGGTTGCCCAGAGAAGTGTGGACACCCTATCGTTGGAAGTGTCGAAGGGCAGGCTGGATGGGGCTTGAGCAACCTGATCTAGTGAAAGACGTCCCTGCTCAGGGCAGGGTAGATGAGACCCAAACCATTCTATGATTCTATGATAACCTCTCCCCAGGCTCCCTGGGGACTTGGTCCCAGTTAGAAAGTGGTTGCATTGCCGCTGTAGGGTGTGTTTTCCCATGGGTCGAGTTCCAAGCGCCTGTTGGGTCTTCAGTCAGGCCAACCATCTGTATTTGGCACACACAGCCACTGAGCAGCAAGGGGAAGAGACAGGAAGGCTGCAACACCGAGCTACAAAGGGTCTTAGCTAAGGGGGAATGGGGAGGACTTAAAGGCATAAATGAAGCCTTCTGTGTGAGACCCAACAGACCTCCATTCTTATGTCAGCTGCTTATTCATGAGGTGACTGTCACATGTGGAAAGTGTGAAAAGCTCAATCAGTATCTTCATTTATCAACCAAACACAATTTCTAGAAGACTTACTTTCTCACAGAGCTCAAAGTACTTTAGAACCAAACAGTAAGTGTTCTTGTTTCACAGACATGGCAGCCAAGTCACCAATTGCTGTGGTGGGTCACATCATTAAAGAGGGCTGCCAATGGTTTCCCAGACGTTTCTCCACTCTCTGGGTGAGTATTTAATCAAATTATCTTCTTTCTTAGAAAAACGTCTCCCAAAATAAGAACAACAACAACAAATCTCCCGTGCAAGCAAACCATTTTGCATTTTTGCTCAAAAAATAACAACAGAAAATTCTTACTAATGTATAAGAAGGTTAATTCCAGAAGAACAGAGAATTTTCAGTTCCATTTCTAGCACAAACACTAAAAAGCAATTTACGATCTAGGAAGAACACACAAGAGCCACTGGTTGAAAGTTCTCTTATATTTTAATTATACATTTGACAGTCATTGAAGAGAATCTACACATTTACCATCTGCTTTTACAGTTGGAATAATATGCAGAAGGCACATTATAGGCATTAAACTTAGCAGAAATAGCAACAAGCAGTCATTACTTGTGGGGGTTAATTTAATATAACCTCAAGTGTCATCCTCTCCTATGTCAGGTCGACAAATGGAAGGCTCTAACCACATTAAGTGGGTGTTTTAACCAGTGCTGCTGGAGGTAGTTACACGTAGGGGACTTGGCTACCCTATGTAGTAATACGGACTGCTGAACAGCTTTGCATTGTGGTTGTTATCACACAGGTAGCTTCTCCCACCCTGAAGTTTGCCTAACTTTAGCTAGTGCTATCATGAATACAATCCCAGAGATAGCAACTGGGCATTTCAGCACTTTCTACTGCCAAACAGGCACTTGCCAAGACCAGATCAATGATTGCACAAGAAGCAGCTCGTGCCCTCCATTCCTGGAATGGCATTCTGGAATGGCAGGGCGCTCTGCAAATAAGCAAGAAAGCCAGTTATCACAAGTTATCAAAGAAAAATTACATGATTTTTTTATCTCTCTTATGAATCTCTGGTTGGAGGTGGAAAGCAGCTGACAGGAGTAGCATGGGTGTCCTTATCTACCCTATGTGGCATGGTCACTTACTCATTACATTATTATTTTAAATTAGGGTAACTCCAGTGGCTATCACAGCACTTTATCTGAGACAGAAAATTAATTCTTGAGGGTAAGGTATATTCCTTCAACTACATGACAGAAAGAACAGAAGTCTAGAAGGGCAGTAACTCCTGTATGTGAAACATATTTAACCTTTTTCATCGCAAATGGGCTCATATAAACATCAGCTCTTTGGAATGGCTGAAAAATTAAGCATGAATAAACTGCAGCTTAGAAAGAATGAGGTTAGGCTATTTCCTACTGTTATTTCTTTCAGTGTGCAGTATTTGAGCTGCTCAATTCCCTCTCTCTTTTAAAAAGTCAAAGACCCTGTGATCTTACTGGAAAAAAAAGAGTCCACCTAGTATTGTGCAGTGCTGTCACAATGGCTTTCTTGCCAATTTCTAGCCAATTAAAAATAGAAATATGCATTCAAAGCAGAACCTATTTCCTTCCGACTTTTCTGTCTGCTTGCAGTTGTAAAGCATGCATGTATAGATTTCCTTTGTCATTATTTCACAGCACACCAATTGGTGTTTTATGAACTGCAGTGGTCTGTGGACCAGTAAACCTGGTACCATTTCTGCTTCCCTGCTGGATAACATAATCTTCTTCTGTCACAATTTAAGATGTGACAGAATTAAGACCAAGATACAATCAATTTTCCCTGAAGAGCTTTGTTTAATGTTTCTGTAAATATGAACAAAAGTGACTGAAGAGGAACTCAAGTATGATAAAGATAAAACTCTTCAGACTTCACACAGCACAAATTGTGTTCACGCAATCTACAATTAGTCACCCTAGCTCAATTGCGGGGACTAGAGTAACAAATAAAGACGGAAGGCTTCTTCATAGGATTTAGATAAAAAAAGCACAGCCTCTGCAGTTAGCGTGCGCATCCTACAGCGGCAAGCTTCAACAGCTGCTACTGTTACACAGTCAGCTGGGTTTTCTTGCTGTGTGAGGGGGTTCTTACTCTTGGGGAAACTTGCTGAATGTTGGCTTATACACACTTGAATGTGAAGGAAAGGGAATTCTTGCCCATGCTACCATCTTGGGATCTCATCTGATGTCTCAATAGCCTCTATTCTTGACAGAGAAAGGAGCAGCCCTTCCCTGAAACCCAGACATTTGGGCTGGGTTGAGAGGATAGGAAGAAGTTGTCCTGCATGATGTATGGACCTACTGGAAGCATGAGGAGTGAGTCAAATTCCAAACCACCAATTCAGCCTCTGAGGGTAGAACCTGCAGGGCCCTGGGTATCTGCTATAAGTCACCAGAGGGGAATGCTAAAGTCAAAACAGGATGCTAGTTTTCAAAGAAGCAGCCCCATATTATTTTCTGTCATTGCAGTCACCATAAACTCCTCTTAACTAATAGAAATACTAGTCTATCATAGAAGAGGGGGTGCATAAAATCCTCATAATATCATTACATAAGAATAAAAACTATTCACAGCCAGTGGCTGAGAACCAGATTCAAGAGTGATACTGGCTTTGCAAGTTCTGCGAACACACTTAATTCTCTATATTTCAGACGTAACTCATGGGTCAGCTCACAGTTTTCACCGTTTGTGTTCTCATGGAGACAAGGACTACACTTAATAGAGCCTTCCTGACTTTGGAGTTAGTCTTTTAGCACTTATATCTCTTTTTTGTGCTAGCCATCAACTGCTGGTGAACAGCCCCTGTGTCTTCAAAAAGTAGGCATTTAGTTCTGAAATGAAGTCAACCAGAGAAGCCAGTGGGTCCTGCTGCTTCATCTCCATACACAGGAATTAGAAATAAGCACCATCAGCCAAGGAACTGTAGGAAAATGAGCACTCTCTGTAGTAGCCTTTGGTCAACCAGCAACCTCATCAGATATCCAGTTAGGAGCATTTGCTATCCCATCATTGTCCAAAGAAAAGAAGGAGGTGGGCAAATTGAAAGCCTCTCCAAGTCAGTCTTCCAACGGAAAGTGTAAGGACATCAGTAATTAGGACATTAAAGAACAAATAGTAGCAAGTGTCCCGTGTGGCACTGGCTGGCAAATAAGCTAGGCAATGCAGTCATTGATACTGGCAAATCTCTAGTGCCTCTGGGTTACAAAATAATTCACAAGATGCTTCAAAAGCTCCTTGCCAACAGTTGAGTCTCTTGAATCCAAGAAGTGCCTTTGGCAAGCTATTTTCCCACGGAAGCATCCAGCATCCAGAGAACCTTTCTTTTTCCAGCACATTTTAAATGAAAAGAGTAGATGAATCAGACCAAGGAGAAACGGCAAGTTTTCCTCCTTTGCAACTGGCTTCAGAGCATAAAGAAATTCTGTGTCCTAGCTGCAAGGTGAGAGATGAGAAAACCCTGCAATCTAGCTACAGATCAGATGGACCACATATTCAGAGTTGGTAAGTGTCAGGGTAAAGACCAAGGACAGTAGTAAAAACAGTGACTGTGAGACTTCTTCAGAGCCCTTTGTCCCACCCCGTGTATACGATGCATGGCACAGAGAGCAAAGGGAGAATATAAAATGCATGAAAAAGCACACACGGCTTAGGAAAGATATATCCACCAAGGCCATGCTTCCCAGTGTTGAAGGAAGTTCTGGTCCACAGTGTGAGGGACTGAAGTCATACCTTGCTCAGTCCCTGTAGGGATGGCCAAACCTTGGTAAATCTAGCCCTTCAAGTTTACAAATAAATTCAAGTCTGAGTTAAAAACTAGGAACAACTATTTTTTAAGGCACTAAGGTCTAAGCTTAAAGTAGGGCAGGTTGTTTCAGTCAATATAGGGCAGACAAGCTGGCAATTTGCAGATGTGCTAGTGAGTCTTTTTTAAAGCAGTCAAACATCCTTCCAACAGCATGGTCCTTCTGTTTGGGAGAGAGGCTTACTGGGGACAAAAGGAAGCAACTGCCCCAACTATGCAGAGCAGCCAGGCAGAAGCAGCAAACATTACACATTCTGAAGCCCAACAGTGGGCCTTACAAAGGAGATGCCATGCCTCCCATACCAGACTCCCAGGAGACCAGATCAGATGACCTCCAGAGGCCTCTTCCAACCTCTATTATTCTACTGTCCTGTGACTTTACAGTTCTGTGATCACTGGAGCCCTTATTCAGTAACTGGTGTGCAAAGGACCAGTATTCTACAGAGTAGGCTCCTTGCAGTAACAAGGCACCTAACAAAGACAACTGGTACCTCTCTTTAAAGGCTTGGGAAGATACCATTTACTGAAAAAATCTGCTGTTTCCAATAGAATGTTTCCAACGGACCACAGCCCATTGCAAACCTAAGTTTCCACATCACAGCAAGAATAAAAATGGGTTATATATTGCTTTCATGAGGACTAGAGATAGATTCTTCAGAGTTGGAAGTCCAAAGGGAAGCTGCTTCATCTATTTTTTTGCTGGTTGTCTGTTTGATTAAAAGCAGGCATCCCAACCTACATAGCAGAAAAGCTAAGAGGAGTCCAGTGGGATTCTTAGTTCTTTCAGTACTGGCATTAAATGACTATGCTTCTTGCACTGTGGGAACTTCCTCTGTCCTGCAAGAGAAAACAGAAGATTCAGGAACAAGGAAAGATGAATGGAAATCTTGTGCCTTCCTTCCTGCTCTGAGCACCATAATGAAACCATTCACACATACATACATCCATCCCAGCTGGAACTAGAATGGCACTTCCTTCCAAAAGTTGGAAGGGAAAACGATAATGTGCAAAATACGGCCTTTTGGGAAGACTCCCACCTGGTATATGGTAAGGGACACGACTTTTTTTTTATTTTAGAAAAACTTCATTTTTTAAGGGGAATATGCTGTCTAGCTTGGAGACTAGCAATTGCGATATGAAGATTTTCACACTTAGGTTGCTACCTGAAATCTAGTCCCAGCATAAACTGACAAGATGAGCTGTGACCAATAGCTGTTCACTGCCCATATAATGCACATTCCGTTCTCAGGAGTCCCAACAAGCGAGCCATCCTCTTCCACCCAGCCTGGAGGACCACACATTTCTCGCCGCTATAGCCACCCATGATCGTAAAGCCCATTTCATGTAGTTTTAGGCATCTTACCTGAATGCTTTCCCATATGAACAATCTTAAAAATCTCACCAAGATACTATAAAAAGTAAATGCTGGAGAATGATAATAGGATAATCATGCACGTGTTAAAAGAAATCAGAAGTAAACCAACACAAGAGAGGGTTGCAGAGGGTTGCCCAGTATTGCTGCCTGCACTCTGGAAGTGCTTTTTCCCCAGGCAATGCCAGGAGAACAGCTACTTTAACACCAACACATACATAGAGCCCCAAATGCCTCTAGGTGGGGACAGGAGTGAGAAGGTATAGTATGTCACCTGGTGTGGGATGTGACGGGACCTGCTTTGTCTGACTGCTCACTTGGTCCCTGAACTCACTATGGCCACGCAACTTGTCTGAAGGCAGGGAACTCGGCAGCCTTTTCACAACCAAGCTGCACAGGGCACCCGGCGCTCCTTGCCCTCCGTTTGAAAGACAACAGGCTGCAGAAAGTAACAAACGTTCACTCTCACACCCCAAAACCCACCTCTTGCCTCGGATGGGAAAGCAAAAAGGCGGCTGACTCACCGATCGTGGCCCCACGCTGCCTTTTTGCTTCTTCTCCTGACCTGGGATGATTTCTAATGAGCGGTAACTGGGGGGCTTATCTTCCGGCCATTCCCGAGACCGGTGCCGCCGCCTGTGGTTTGTCGCTGGGAGACGGACTTGCTCTTCTGAGGAGCTACACGACCCCCGGCGAGAAGGGGGAGAGTAGCTGTGCCGCCGCTGACCTGAGATGTTGCTCCTGCTGGTATGGTGCTGGTAGTCTCGCCTTCCTGCGGGCTCCTGTCTCCAGTCACGACGGTGGCTGGAGCGCTCCTTGGCCTCCTCTGGATAGAAGCTGCAGCTGCTGCTACTGCTCTTGCCCCTCTCAGCCTGGCGTGGTGGTGACACATCCCGTCTGGAGTGCTGGGGCCTCCCATTGTAGCCGCCTGTCCTCTGCCTCTGAGAATGGTCCTCTCGCTGCCTGTCCCGACTGTAGCTAGAATGAGAATCCTCACCGGAAGGCAAGGGCCACCTCCGGTTTTCCCTCCTTTCCTCAGCTGCAGAATCCCAGTATCTGGGGGTGCGGGCCGCTCTCTGTGGCCGTGAGGAGTTGCTGCTCCCATGCATGGAGGAGACATGATCAGCAAGAGGAGGTGACACGATCTCGGAGCCCAGGGAGGACAGCAAGCTGGGCTGGGCAGCCTGCCGCTGGTGGGGGGGTGGCTGGAGCTGTGGCATGTTAAGGTTTTGGATTTCAGATTCCAGATAGTCCAAAACACCCTTGTTAGGGGAAAGCTGAGCCTGGGGCTGCACAAGTGGAAGACTGTTCTGCAGAGACACATCTAAGGATAAAAGCACAGGAGATGCAGCAATTCAAGGGGAAAGAATAAAGAGCGAGCCCTTCTGCACTAATGATCCTGGCGGAGTCCCTTTGGGACCTTTCTTCTCCTGCTCCTCCTCGCTACAAGAGCTGCACAAGTCTCAAGCACCACAACCAGCACATCCAGGTCACATGAGGTAAGGTGCAAAGAGCAGTAAATTTTTTAGTAAGTAGTATTATTTAGTAAGTTTTATTATTTTTTAGTAACTTTTTTTAGTGTTTTTTAGTAAGGAAGCAAAGTTGCAGCATGATCTGTGTTTTGCACAGCAGAGAGGTAAGCATCCAGCACACCTGGAAATACAGTTTATGTATTTAAAAAGAGGAACATTTTTTTCCTACAGCATTGATACCAAATTTTATTTAAAAAAACAAATCAGAGGAATTTCATAGTGGTTCCTCTTATATCTCTTTGAACTGAAATAAGTATGAAGCAATACCGCAAAAGAAAAAAAATTATATACATGTACACATGCACACACACACACATATAGATATAAGTAGCAAATGGAGAAGTTTCTTTGCTAGGAGACTGGTCCAGCTCTGGAACAGTTACCCAAAGAAATCATGGAATCTCCACCCTTGCAAATTTCCAAGATTCGGCTGGACAAAGCTACAGCTAATGTGACTGAGGTTGGTGACAGTCCTGCTCTGAGCAAGAGGTAGGACTAGATGACCTTAGAGGTCTCCCCTACCCAACACCTCTGAAAAGCTGACCTGAAATAAATTTAAAGGAAACTTAAGCACAGGAGATTCAAGCACTGTGAAAACACAGGCTAAGATACTGCCCGAGGAACTTGCCCATTTTCTGCCAGCACGCACACGGATTTCCCTGAGAAGACTCAGTATATTCTGTCTTAAATCACGGTGGCTCAGTCACCAGCTCTTCCTAAGGAAAAGTTGTGCCCTGGCTAGGAAAAAAATGGTACCTGTAGAATTAACTAGCAGGCTAAAAAAGTGTATGAATCTAGCATTTAAGATGTTTGCAAACAATTTCTTCAAACAACAGTTAAAGACTCATCAGACACACAGTAAATCTGTGACTGCCATATAGTGATGAAAAGCTAGTATCAGATGAAAAATATGCTATATTTATTTGAGAAGTTATTATGTTAAATTCCCCTATCTTCCTTGAGCAATTAAATAACATTACTGGTAATAAGTTATTACTTATTTCTCTAGGACTTCAGAAATTTAATCTTCCCTCCCCCAACAAAGTTACAAATAGATATCACTAATACAAGCAATTCTGGGGCAGAACAACTGGAAAATTCTTCCTCGTTTATTAGGAGTCCTTAATTTCTTGCTGCATGCAGGCTAGATCTATGGCACAGAAGGCAGTTTGCCCTTAATCATTTGAAGACTAGACATTTGATAAGAACTCAAAACAAATTGCAACTCACTTGTCCTGTCAATTTTGGCTATAAGGAGTTGACCGTGACCAACACAGCAGAACAAAGAGACAGTACCCTCCTCTACCACATGAAGCAAGATAAGCTGGGTATATTTACCCTGCAGTTGCTGGGGTGTAGCACAGATATACCTTAGTTAGCATTAAACCACTGCACCCAGCACGGAGCCTAGCAAGGCACTTAAGATGGATAGACTGTATTTATCCACCCAGGCAAGTCTATAGTACATTGTAGATGCAGCAGAGCTGTCATGCTAGGAACATCTTTCTTTCTTCTGTAGTAGAGAGGCTAAAGTCTCACTGCTGAACCTCTCCTTTACCTGTCTCTCTTTCTGATTTCCCTCTGAAACTATGCCCATGGTCTCACCTTGTTGCAGTAGAGGGTTCAGCTGGTAAGAGGAAAGTTGCGAGTTCCTGTCGCCACCTCCATAGAACATGTTGGGTGACATCCAAGGTGCAAGTGCCTGAGCCTGCTTCATGAACCGATGCCGTTCCAGTACTGTAAAAGAAGAAGAAAGCTTACAGCATCTATTCTGGGAAGCACAGCTTGCAGACCACGTACTGTTTTACTTGATAGACTGTAGCCTTTGGATGTGATCAGATATAGGAAATTCACAGAATGAAAAGCTGTCTCCACTCTGTGACAAAAACAAAACAGAGCACAGGAAATTCCAATATGAAGTTGTACAGCTTCAAAAAGATACCTCAAACAGAAGAAAAGGGTTACTGCCTGACACTCAGTACAGTTCCAGCAACTGGAAACAAATGGCACCATGATTAAGTACACAGCACATAACCAAACGCAAGACTTCCACCTGCCCTGTCGTTATGAGTACAGTTGCAGAAAGGGGGGAAAATGTTTCATACAGCAAGACATACTACACTATTTTTTCACTCTTTAAACTCTTCCAGCTCATCATTGGTCCTTTCCTGTTTTGGCTTTGATTTACAGCTAAACAAGACCTTTTTTTTGCCACCTTCATGTAGGCTCTGTCCAGATCATATTTTCCACACCATAATCCACCATTTCCTCTCTGTTCCACAAACAGGGCACTCAGAGATACACTGTCTAGCTTCTCCCTTTCTAGTCCTTCAACCACTCTTGCCTCTCTCTCTGTAATTTACCTCAGCATGACTGCTAAAATTAAATCCCTTAGAGCAGCGTGGTCAAACTGGTGAACAAACTGAAGTTCCTGTCCTCAGCAGCAATGTCCAATGTGCCAAAAGAGCAAACTCAGTGGAAATTTCTCCCCCTCACTATTTTTCCACCACTGCTAATTCCAGACCCCTCCTTTGTGGGGCCAGGCTCCAATTCCACTTCACTTTTTTCAATGTTTCCATCACGCCACCTCTACAGAGACAACCTCACCATCCCTGTCTTCAAAACCATTGCTCATTGCTGCTTCTTTTTTGGAAGTACCTAAAAGCATCTTATGGAAACCTGCTTCTACCACAGACGATCAAAACTTAAGTATACAAGCAAGTAAATTTTGCAAGCCCCAGCCCTTACCAAGTCTGACACTGCATGGTTTGTCATTACTGGGTTAGGCTTTTCTGCAACAGGGCCTTTGCAGAATTCCCTTTACATGGTTTCTCTGGAGTTTCAGAAGCAGCAGGCTTTTACTGCAGCCTCTTCTCGGGTCAGGCATGAACAGAACATCCCTGGCTGTACAGTTCAGGAGACAGGAATGTAATTGCCTTTGAGACTTTTACCCCTCTGATAAATCTGACTGAAGTTGGCTGATGAAATTAAAAGCTATTGGAGGGAAAAAGAGATAGGGGATAGGCAGACAGGTTGACTGCATAAGCTTTGCTTCTTTAAGAAACCAGGATACAGCTAAGCTCCAATTAATTCTGTCCCCTGGGCTCATCTGCAGCAGACAGCATTTAGACTGCACGCTCTTTGGGACTCAGCTCTCCATTTTGGGTAGCACGCCAGTTATTAAAACATGTTCTCCTATAGCTGTTTCACTGAATTTACAAGAGCACCACTTGCAGCAAAACAGGGACTGACCATGCCTCTCAGCACATCCTTCCTTATCCCCACAGTTCATGCAATTCCACGCCACACTCCCTCCTCCTCCTCCTCCTCCTCCTCCCCCCCAGCCTGGCTCCAACCAGAGTGAACTACAAAGCTAGAAACTTCAGGGGTTTTAACCCTGATACTCTGATTTTCCTTCAAAGCTGTGTGGCCAGAGGTAGCAACTCTCAAGCATTTTATGTCCGACTTGCTTCGTTAAATTTTTTTCCAAAGCAATTTTCCTCCAGTTTATGTTTCAAACTTAGAGGAAGAGGAAAATGAAAAAGGGTAAAAAGAAGGGAAAGGCCTTATCTCCTCCTCTCCCATTCCTCCAGTTATCCCCTTGAGAATATCCTAGAATTTAAGTGCATGTCCCTGAGTTTTGTCCACAGTCTTTGCCTGAGGAGTGAAAGGCTCAGCAGCTCTGGGCATACCTACTTAGGTCTGAAGGAAGTCACTAGGACCAAGGGCATCCTCTGTCCCTATAATTCTCTGATCTCTCCCTGCAGCTGAACAAATGAGAATTATCCTTGGACTTCCTTCCCCAGATACTTTGCCCTCCATTTTGAACCCAATATATACACTGGTTCCCTGCCTGAAAAATGGAAATAAAGTTACAGATCCCTTTTTAAAGTGAACATATTTATCTGAGGAAGGTCAGATTCACCCTTATGCCAAAACTCATACCTGCTATAAAAAAATTAAAAATTTGTCAGAATTTCATGTTGTTCCCTCCACTTACTCTCTGCTGAGAAAGGTTGTTCTTCACCTTTGACAGACTTTCCAGCTGCTGGGCCAACTATCCAATTATAAAAAATATATATATATTTTCCAACCTAGTCAGACCCAGGTGCAAGTATATCCTATTTTGCACCAATTCATTAGTGGAAGAAGTCCACAGTAAAAAAGGACCTAATAGGAACAGAAGGAAGTCATATGTTTTATTTACCCTGGTAGGCTTTTCTCAGAGCTTTCCAGGGGGAATGTAATTGGCTTGCTGCTGGGGCATGTTTAATATTTCTGTACACCAATTCTGAATTACTCAAACAATGCACTTCTTTTATTGCTACGTTCAAAATCATGTTAGTTAATGACCTGACTGCAAACACCCAGAATTACCTTGCCTCGACGGCGTCTAGGGCTGTTCAGCCGGTCTGTGCTGCCCTCTAGTGGCCGATAATTGGGAAGAAATCACCAGTACTCGGCTCGCACTTCAACTCGTAAAACCGCTGAGGATTTCTGCCTTCTCTTCAGCCAGATGGAACTATTATTCCTCAGGACTGTTTTTGAAGATGCCCCCTGTATCTATCTTGTGGCTTTTAAGGCCTCCAGTTCATTTCTTGGAGTGGAAAGAAGTCAGGCAGGATGAAATTAAGAGAAGGTGCACCAGAGGAGGGGAGCGGGCACAAGGATCCCTTGCAAAGGGGATAAAAAGGGCAAGCAGCTAGGATGGAAATTACAGCCACAGAATGCAGCAGCTAGTCCAGGAGGCTGGATTTGTCTGTACCTTCTCTCATGAGCAGGGAGAGGTTTTGGCAACCTTGCAAGAATCCCCCCTACCTATCCTCAACAGGAGGCAGGAAAGACAACAGCAGCAGTCTGGAGTGTGCCATCATCTCCTACAGCACAGAAAACCAAAAAAACGAGCTCACACATATTCTGAATCAATCCCTTTTTTGATGAGAACTAGGAAGCCTGGAGGTGTGAGCCTTTTATCTCCATCACCTCTCTCTCCCTTCATGGAAACTAATTTTTCTGCCAAATTTCCATAGCCTCCTCAACACCATGCATTTTATTTGACAGCCTGTAAAGCCCCCTGAAACTGTTTTGGTTTTAGCAGTAAGAGTGATGCTCTGTTCACTCTTTGCAAGGGCTAAGCAAATTAAGCTTAGATTTAAAACTCGCACAATTTACTGACACCCAAGGTACCAAACAGCTCTTTTGTGGGTAAACCAAATAGCTCTTTTGTAGGTAAAGGGAAACCAGAAACAACAACTCCTTGTTCATAAATCCTCTCCTTGCAGCATCTGGGGAAGAATCTCGTGATTCAGTGATAAATAAATGTATTCATTGCGTTTTGTTTTTGTCAGGTTGTGTAAGCTGCAGGGGAACTAGTCCACCTTGTGTTACTACTAAGTAACACAGAAGTTGTATGTATGACTTTAGCAGCTAAAACACCAACGTGGCCTTATTACGAGAACAGGGTCTGGCTGCAGAATTGTCATTACTGCTAAAAACAACACAAAGTTTCTCTTGACCCTCAAAACCTCAGAATGCATTTGCAGGGTTGACCACCAAGAGAGACCATGTTTCTCTTTTCTTTCTCATCACTTCCTTCCCCAAAGAAAAACAAACCCTTTTTCTTGTGGAAGGAGCAGCTCAGAAATAACATGAAGAGAGAAAATTCCAATTTTTACATAATTACCTCCCAGAGCAACACATTTGAAGGTTAGGCCAGTTTGGAGAGTAGTACCAAAGCACTGGCTTACCTTTCTCACGTGCACATGCACCACAAGACAGGGAAGAAACGTCCTGAGCTACTCATACAAGGGATCGTGCCCTGGATGACATGACAGAAGTTTGTTGCAAGGTGTGAGTGAGGAGGAAGTTCTGCAAGTAAGACATAGGGGAGCAAGACGGGCTCCATGTATCCTAGCTTTCCTCCTCTAAGCTCAGATAAGCTGGTCAAGGAGGTCACATTGGCCAAAGAAATGTCTCAGTCTATATAGACAGTGAATCAGAGGGAGAAAGTGGAGCTCAGGAAGGTCCCAGTCAAGCTTTTGTCTTGACAGAAGCCATGAATGGACGCACGTTTGCTTGAACCTCACCTTCCTCATTACAGCAGCACCGGGTTGGGCAGCAGACACATGGGATGTGACAGCAGCAGTACTGGGGGCAGCACTGGCACCAGCATACTCCAATCAGCAGAAGGAGGAGGAGGCCACCGAGAATGATAAGGAGTACTGTGAGCCAATCTATGGGAAAAACAGAGAGAGAAAGAGGATCCTGATGTACCTAGGCATAGTAAGTTACTAAGCACCTCTCCACTGCTGGAGACGTGTCGGCATAGGGAAGAAGAGAACAAGAGGAGATATCTCCCACCCAGGCAACAAACTACAGGCACTTACGGAGAACAATCAGCTTAACTTCTTTGTCCGCATCACCTGAGGTATCTCCTGGAGCTTCCACAGTGCAGTAGTACACGCCATGGTCCCACCACATGACCTCACTGATGACAAGGTCTGCCCCTGCGGGAGGAGGACTGAGAGGTCAGTGGATTATTTGGGACTGACAGACACTAAGAGGGCCCTCTGCCTGCAGGTGACACACAGTACTGCATCTCCCCTCTTCCCAAGCGTAGCCATCACTGTCAAACCATCCCATTTCGGTCCATTGAGAACTCCCGTAAACAGCATTAACTGCCAGTCCCTTTTTTCTTCGTGTTGCTAGAAGGCAATGCTACTCCGAAGTGGGACCAGTTCTGTGTGGAGTGAAATAATCAGCGTGCTGCCGGGTGATGCATGTTAACAGATACTGGCTGCTGCCAACTGCCAACCCTACTGGTTTTGGAACACAGCTCATTGTCCCCATTAGGCCAGCTATCCCAATAACTACTCTGGCAGGAGCGAATAATACTGCTTCAGGGAAAGCAGGGAGGGAGCATATTATATACCTGGACAATTATGCAATACTTCTTAGAAGAAAGAACTGCTTTCTAGCCTCTGGGCTCCTCAGCTTGCTGTTGTGCTCCTCAGCAAAATGCTCAGGCATCTTCAGCTCACCCTTAGCTTGTAATGCCTCCAACACCCTCAGGCCAGCTGGGGCCAGGGCCCTTCAGAGCTCTTACTCCATTGCCATCTCACAGAATACGTGAGCTACAGATGACATCAGTCATGTTTCTGCTTCTTTTCACACTTAGTAGGCCCAGATACAGGATAGTTACTGAGTTCACTGCCTGTGTGGGAGGTCAAGTCACTTACGGTTCTGAATGGTGATCTTTCGTTGTTGGTAGTCAATACCCAGCACAGGCTCCTTCTGCCCGTATTTCTGGATGACAATGCGCACTTTTCGCTGGCTGTCGTTGCAGTCGTCAGACGGGTCCTGGCCAAGAGCTAAACCAGCCTGGTATGCTACAAACACACATCATCCAATAGGATGCCAAAAGTTATTTCAAAGAACCAACTTCTATCGCCCAGTGAACAGCGGAGAAACCCTTGAATGCACATATGCATTTGCTTTGGTTTAGTAATACAAAGCATGGCTTCAAACCAGCAAAGCCAAGTTGATCTGGAGTACTCAAAAGCAAACAGAGGTAGAGCCACAGGAATGGCAGAAATGTTGAGAACGTAGGAGCTGCAGAGGAGATGCCTCCTGTACTCACAACTGAAAGAACAACAGTAGAAAGAAGCTAATGGTGGTAGGCTGGAGGGTAGCACCCAGTATGAAGATAAACTATAAGGAAAAAAAGTCATAAAACTCCCAGGAGTACCGGAACTAAAACAAAAGTCTGATTATTTTCCAAACAAAATCTCCAGACATACATGAACTGCTGTAGGGATTACCTCCCCTTCCCTCCTGTATCCCATTAGCTGTTGTGGAGCTCATAAAGACAGAAAAGAATCCATCAACTGATTCCACCTAAGGATTATGTGTAGAGACACCTAACAATTAATGGAGGACTAGAGGCAATTTCTGTGCAATACTCTTATGACAGACTCACAATATAAACTAACAATTAATTGAAAGGTATTTGGGAAATGAGATTTGGGGAGGTAACTGATACAGTCAACATTGTCTATAGCGGGCTTGCAGTGAAGACAGGAGAGGACAAAGCTTGTCAAAGGCTCCTCCATTGCTGTATCTACAATGAATCATGAAGAGCAGACCAAACTAAGCAAACACAGTGACCTTCATGCTTTCCGTCCCTGCTGGGGCTATTAGCTTGAGCCTGGGCTCAAAGCACTCACAATATGTTAGGATCAGCAGAGCCCCAGACCCAGCTGCTTGTGGACTTGGCTGTAGAGCACTTGGTAACATGCCTACTCAACCCATCCAGACTGCATAAGGGGAGTTTGGGCAACAAGACACCAAACAAGTCCAGGCTTCCCACCTGAAACTCAGTCTTAAGCGTGCAGTTAAGGTAAGGCTGGCCATCTTAAACATACTGCAGGGTTTATAGAAAATGGAATGGAATATTTCAGTTGGAAGAGACCTACAAGGATCATCTTGTCCAACCGCCTGACCACTTCACGGCTCACCAAAAGCTAAAGCATATTATTAAGGGCATTGTCCAAATGCCTCTTAGACACCATCAGGCACGGGGCATCGACCACCGCTCTAGGAAGCCTGTTCCAGTGTCTGACTACACTCTCGGTAAAGTATTATTTCCTAATGTCAAGTCTGAACCTGCACTGGTGCAGCTTTTAACCACTTGGATGTGTCCTGTCACTGGATACCAGGGAGAAGAGATCAGCACCTCCCTCTCCACTTCCCTTCCTCAGGAAGCTGTCGAGAGGCATGAGGTTGCCTCTCAGCTTCCTTTTTGCCACACTAGACAAACTCAAAGTCCTCAGCCACTCCTCACAGGACATGACTTTCAGCCCTTTCGCCAGCTTTGTTGCCCTCCTCTGGATGCATTCACATACCTGCATGTCCTTCTTAAATTGTGGGGTCCAGAACTACATAGAATATTCACGGTGAGGCTGCACCATCGCTAAATTCAGTGGGATCATCACCTCTTTTGACTGGCTGGTTATACTGTGTTTGATGCACCCCAGGATGCAGTTCACATACTATCTTAAGAACATCTTAGACACTCCTGAATTAAGGCTGCACACACCAGAACTGGGGAGTGTGGCGAGTTAGCACATGAAGTGCTGCCACTCATACCAAATGTTACTACTTGCAAGTCTTTCTACCCTCCAAAATGCACATTTCTTCTACTTCCTAAAATCAGTAACACCTGGTCACAGGTATCTAGCTCCAACCATGGGACCCCCCGTGGTATCATGAAGTCCATTTGACACAGGGCCTTTGCTTTCAAACATGCTGAAGACTAAGATGGGGCTGCCAAGACTGATGTGTCAAACATGGCTGAGCCTTTCTCCTCTGAGTTGATGACAAGGAGGACAAATTAGCTGCTTTGGCTGGGATTTCTACAACATCACATCATCAAGCCTTGACTTTACAAAGGAAATCACAGACGTGACCTATTTTTTCTTGGAGCGCAGGGAAATACCACCACCCGACCTGGTTTGTGGGCAGGAAGAGGTCAAAAGCCTGTATTACCCAGCAAGAACACCTTCCCCCTCCTTTCCATTTGAAGAGGTAATCCTTAGTGGACAAGCCTGACACTTACAGACTGAGTAGTAGTCAAAGATGGGGTCCTTGCAGAAGGATTTGAAGCGCCAGGTCACCACCACGTCCTGCAGCTGAGCTGAGGTGCTATAGTCACATTTAAGGACAACAGTGGCGAATAAAGTGGTATAACGCTCAATATCCTGCACTGTCACCAGGAGGGAGAGGCAACCTGCAAATGAGAACACGGAAGGCAGTCAGCCTGCAGGAACAGACTTCGCATCGCAACCTTCACTCTGCACCAGACCAACAACTGAAGTACATCTCCCTCAGCTTCATCCAGGACCTGCACCTGTGGACCTCACCAGCCCCTCTGCTGAAGCCATGGAGAGTTACAAACCCTGGTAAGAACGTGAGTCCACCTCTCTCTGACAGAAGGCAGCTTAAGCCAGACACATCGGCCTGCCGTATGGACCAAATTATTTTCTCCAAAGCAACTATTAGTAGCCATTATGTAGCACATCACTCTGTGTTCTCCTTCTGCAGGGGAAAACTGTCCCTCCAAGCTGAGGGAGATAATTTGCTGGGCCCAGAAGCGCACAGGATGGGACGGCCTTGGCTTGTCATTGTAACCAGAAACGTTCTGCAGTGCCATCCATTCCTATAAACGCCAAATGAGTTTTATCAAGGTCTCCCTAAGATGGTCATCAAAATGTTATGTAGGGGTGACCAGGATTAAGACAATACAACTACAGGGCTGTAGCATCATAGTTAAACACCTGTGTATTGCCACTTTGAAACAACACACATCAATTACCCCCTTTTTTTCCCTTTTTAGTGAAGCTATTGTTATGTATGTTTTGAAGCATCTGTAACAACCTCCACAGCATTTTCTATCCAAGCAGCTGCATCCACTGAGGAAAGTTTTACGAGGTTTCTCACAAGCTATGCTTTATTTCAGCCACACTCCAGACACGTCTATCTTATTCAAACTTTGATAATACAGTAAGTTGTGTTTGTCATTAACAATAGTGAAGTTATCACCAATGGCCTTTGATAAGGGAATACAAACAGTGCAGAGCAAGTGTGGGATGCTTGATCTGGAATACACCTCAGAGAACAGAGCGAGTGTTCCAGTGCGCTAGTTGCTTCTAAGCCAGGGAGCATGACAGCAGGAAAGGAGGCAAAGAAGGGGGAGGCTTGGAAGGTACCAACTTAAAGGGTTGCCATGAACCAACACTCAATTTTATTGTGTACTTAAAGACTTTCCCTCTCCATGTTTTCAGGATGACAGCAAGGGAACAAGGGACCACGTAGTAACATCTGGATCAAAACTGCAAGCATCATTCTTTCAGTGTCCTCTGAGGCTGCACCTCCACAGTATGTTCCAGTCAAATATGAGCTCACTCGGTTTCTACCCAGTGGAAAACATGCTGCAGAGGTGCAACGCTGTCTCAACAAGTAATTCCGCAGTACTTGCCCAGTTTCTGGTTTGAAATGGGCTCCCAGTCAGCTAACCCAAAGCACAGGCAGAGCGAACTCATCTGTCTTAAAAATACCACACAAGTACAGAAAGGACCAGGGCAAACTCTGAATGCAAGGCTCTTCTGAAAAATGAAATATACACACATGCACTTACACACAGAAATACCAGCGGCTGTACAAACCTCTAGGAAAACCAAGGATCTGTCATCTTTACAATGCTGTAAAGTCCAGACTGGTGACAGGTACTTACAGTTGCTCTTATTTAAGAGCACTGTACTTGTGAAAAAGCTGACCCACAGGCTCTTACCGCAGGAAATCAGAAGAAACCAACCCAAAATCCGAACTCTCAATCTTGTCAAAACCTTGATCTCTTTGTCTATTAAATGAACTCCCATATGAATTTTGACCTGTTGAGGCTCATGGAAACACCAGATTTTCCATGGGTTTCCTACAGCAGTATCTTTCTGGCAAGAATAAAATACTCAAAGTCACTACGTGCTTTTCACTAACAGAAACCAAAGCTTTTTATGAAAGGGATCCTTTCTCGTACCTTTGTTCTGCAAAAGAGTCAGAGTGAAAGGTAAGTTCCATATTTTCTAAAGAAGTTAAAACCCTACTGTTCTCACCAGAGGACAGCTGGCTAGCTCTGCACACCTGATGTTTCATACTAACCTCCCCCAAGAAAACTGAGAAGTTGCGAAATTAAGTCTAGTTCTTAAACTTGGACTGCATTACTCCGTTGCATGTTGCTGTCCTTATCCTGGTCTGGAAGAAAAAATCTGGACACTACCAACCTAGTGAGGCATGGCTACCTCACTGAAGGCAGCTTCACATTGAAGACACTAACCTTCAGAGCCAGCGAGGCCAAGTTCTGGCCAGAATGTCCTGCAGGAATGCAGCTGGCAAGCAAGACACTCAACAAGCATACCTCCGTATTTTTTTGCTGCTTTTACTGGTTCTCTATGAAAAACTGAACTTTGGTGTTTAAAGCTAAATCATCAGGAAAGACCCAAGCATCCAAGAGGCAAAACGATCACTGTATTTCCTACAGGAGGTCAGAAACCATCAGGCAACCCGCAAAGCTTGGCAGAAAGGGCTCTGCTTGCTGGAGGCCGCTGGTGGACACGGAATCTGTGTGAAAAACTGAACTCTGGTGCTTAGAGCTAAATCATCAAGAAAGACCCAAGCATCCAAGAGGCAAAACGATCACTGTATTTTCTACAGGAGGCCAGAAAACTTGGCAGAAAGGGCTCTGCTTGCTGGAGGCCGCTGGTGGACACGGAGGTGAGCTCCTGCCCTCCATACAAGAGCGTATCCAGCGGGTATGGAAGCACTGCGGCTACACCAGATCCCCGAAGAGGCTGGGGCTGCTGAGCCAGCAGCAAAGGCCGGGGTGGGTGCATGTGACGAGCCCCCCCAGTTCGCCGCCCCCGCTCGGTCAGGCCCCCGCTGGCCGCACGGGAGCCATGCTGGAGGCCGCCAGGAAGCAGCGGCCGCTTCCTCCTGGGAGAGCGGCGAGCCGCGCCCCTGGGGCAGCCCAGCTCCGCTCGCACGGCCTCCGCGCCGAGCTCGGCAAAGCCCCGCGCCCCCCGGCCAGGGAAGGGCTCCAAGGGGGGGAACAACGCCCGCCCGGCCCAGGCCGCCCCTTCCCCTCGCCGCACCACGTTAACCCGGGCACAACCCCCGGGCGCCTCCTGGGCCGCGGCCCCCGTGTGCCACAGGGGCGTCCCAGGGCGGCCCACACTCACCGGCCGGCAGCCAGGCCAGCAGCAGCGCCCACCGGCAGCGCCCGAGCGGGGCCATGGCGCGGCCTCCTCCGCCCGCCCGGGGCCGTCGCGCCGGGCCACCCCACCGCGCCCACGGGCCCTCCCCATCCGGTGGCACCTGTCCCAGGGCCGCCGGCCGCAGTCCCCTCCCCCCGCCGCCGCCCCCGCCCGCCCTGCCGGCAGGTGCGCCTCCCTGCGCCGCCAAGCCGGACAGCGCGCCGGCCGCCAGCTTCAGAAACGGCTTTAAAGAGTGGGTTTATATAAAAACCGCGCCCGCAGGTGTACGTGGGGGCACGGACACAGGCACGTTCCGCCTGAGCGCCGCCGCCCGGGGAAACACGCCGCAACCGGCCGCGGCACCTGCGGCGCGCTGCGGGCAGAAAGCTGCCAAAGCCGCTTTACTTTCCCGCTGATTTTGAGGAGACCGCAACGGTGACCAAAAGAGATTCACCTGGAGAAACCCCCCCCGCCACCCCCAGCCGGCAGCCCCTGCGGCTTGTAGCGGAACGGTGGTTCGCCCCAGCCCCGCCGTTCAGCCGCCGCCCCGCCGCTGCCCGGCGGAGCCCCCGCCCCTCGCCCCGCCCCTCGCCCCGCCCCCGCCGCAGCTCCCGGAGCGCTCTGCGCGCCGCGCGGCCGGTTGCCTGGAAACCGGTAACGCCGCGATGGAGGCGGCCTCAGGTACGGCGTGGTGGGGAAGGTGAGGGGCCGCTGCGGCCCCGCACGGGCCCGCATCGCCTCCCGAGGGGTACGCAGGCCTCCCTGTGGCCCCCGCGGACCTGCCCCCGGTAGCAATCCCGCTCCTCATGCGCCCGACGCCGCCCGGTGCCGGGCATCTCGCTGCGCCCCTCTGTGGCACCCTCCCCGTGGCTCCTCGGAGGGGCCCTCTCCTGCTCTCCCTGAGAAGCTCCAGGTGTCCCCTGCCAGCCCCGTCGCTGGCCCCCGCAGAGCAGCCTGTCACGGGGTGTTCTGCCCCGCCGCGGCCCTTCCCCGGTGTCCGGCAGAAGGCGGCTGTGGCAGAGGGTCAGGCCTGGTGCTGGGCCTGCACCTCTGTGCAAGGCCGCTGCCACCGCCTCTGCCTGCCAGAGGCTGTGTGGTACCAGTCTTCCCACACAGGGACTTTTGGAAAAGAAAAGCCTTTATTCTCATGTAGATGCCTAGCTTCAGGAAAGCGAAAGAGGGAGGGATGTTCCGCAGCTGGGATAGACCATCCCATACCTCATTTGCAATGCGGGGCTTGTTGGTTTTGCTTTACCATGTGTGCGGCTGTTCGTTTTATTACCTGTTGTGTTTTTAGTGTTGTTCTCAGGTTCACTTTTATGTTTTTCCTTCATACTGTAAGTTAATAAGTAACTGTGGTGATGGTCACCCGTTCCTGTTTCTGCTCAATAAAAACCTGGTAACCTTTATTCGCAAGGCAGACTTCAAGAGACTTTAAACTTTTGCTTGCATGAGGCAGAGTTAGGACATCTGGCTCGTGCAGAGAAATACTTTAGCTGTAAGGTTGGAAATTAGAGCTGGGGTTTTATTTCTCCTAATTTTATAGGAAAATATTTTGAATGCGTGCTACATAGTGATAGGTTCTAAGCAGGGCTCTCCTGGCCACTTCTTCCCTCTCTCTGATGGTGGCGGGGAAGAGGCAATGGGGCTGTGATAAAGATGATGTGTCTAGATCCTGCTTTGTAGCTTTATCCTTGCTGTCTCAGTCTCTGACTAGTAAATATTTTATATACTTAACTGCTGTGAGAATTGATATCTTCTGTTATTCTCCTTCCTCTCCAGTCTTCTAGCTATTGTACGAGGCAGCAATATTGCCTAGTACAAAAAATGGTTTCCTTGGCATTTTGGGTTGGTTGTCTAAAACCGACTTCTATTACTAATTTTGTAGTAATGCTGACTGATAGTGATGAATGGCACTGGATAACTATGCCTGATTTAGGCTTGGATATTTTTCCTTGTGTATATAAGGACTAAAAGACTTTACATTTTTTTGAATGAAAGTAAGTTCTGCAAAACTCCACTGCTTGCACATGTTGTGCTCAGCAGCAGCCTAGTAAATTCCTGATGCACTCTGATGTGGTCTGAAGGCTGAAAGGAATGCTGAGAGTTGTTCGATGGCGTGCTGTTTTTCATAAAGAAATGGAAGAATTAGAAAAAACTGCTGAGCTGACTGTGTCTGAAGATGAGTTAAACAATTAGAACTTGGCAAATGGGAAGAAATCTGGCACATCCAAAACAGAGCTAGACTTGAAGAAGATGCCTTAGCCTGGAAGAGCTGATTGATATGTAATTCCTCATAGCAAACACCCTCAGGATAGCCGAACATTGCAGTCATCATTTTAGGCTGGTGTTACCCCCAGTTGGAGTGTAGCTCCTAAGGCTCATAGTGTGGTGCTAAGAGGAGTCAGGATTGGAAGCAAAAAAGCAAAACAAAGTCCTGGCACTAACTGAGTTCCTTCACGTGGAGTAAAGACAAGTAAAGGAATAATATAGAAGACAATCTGTCCTGAAGGAAAGAACAAGAGACTTTTCCCTCCACACACCCACACCAAGCCCACCAGTGGCCTAAGCTTTTCTACAAAAAATTGCACATTTTTGAGTGAACCAAAAAATGAAATCCTGCAAAATTAGCACAGTGTAGAGATGAATTTTTAATCTTTTGCTTATATACTAGTACAGATATCACTGCAGTTATGTTCTGCAGTAATAGTTCCCTGTTTCTACATTTCCTGAATTAGCAGACAAAACTGATTATCACCCTGCTGTAGATATCAAAGCTGAGGTGAGATAGCTGATGTCTTCTAAGCACAGTCACACAGTTAATGGTGGGGCAGAGACAGCTTACAAGAATAACTACTAAATACGTTCAGTTTCTAGATTTATTAACGCACACAGTACATTTATGAAGCTTACACATTTAAACCTTTTTTTTTCTGGAAAGAAGAAAAATGTAGTATGACAAAAAAAAAAAGTGGTGTAATCTCAGTGAATTTGTTTATGTGTTACAAAACAAACACCTATTTGATTTAATTATCCTGCATTTTGAATAAATGAGATGGTTGTCTGAGATGAGAAATCTCTTAATGTCCAAATTTACTGAGAATTTGAGAAGCTCCTATATATATGAGGATTTTGTGTGACAGCAAAATTGCCAAGAAACATCTTAGTTTTGAAATAATTGAACAAATCTACCCAAATGAACACATTTCTCCATTCTGAGGTGAGCTGTGGCTTTTGAGAACATCGCTAAGAGAAAGGCAATTTGAAAGATAATGGAACTTTGCTGAAATTCACAGCTTGTAGCACTGGCCACTGAAATAAGGAAAATCTAAACTCACTCCTGAGTGACTTCTTAGAAAGCTAAATAGTGGATCTGGTGTGGATCTGGTACAGTGTTTCAAGCCAGTATCTTGAATTACTAGGACTGGGTTGGGGGTGTGTGTGGGAATACTGCCCTGGTCAAGCATACTGTATCATTAGGGTAGGCAAACATTTCTGATTGCTAACTATTTTTTCCCCACTAGAACTGTCACACCAGTTCTGCTTGCTGCTGTCTTGGTTTTTAGTATCAAACCCCTTAATTCTTGCTGATTTAGGAAATCTGTCTCAGCAACAACAAAAAATATACAGGAGAAGAAAATCAACATTCAGAGGGATGCATGCCTTTATCACAGTGAACCTACACAAAACTTTTCTGGATCTGCCAACTGATAAAACCCAGAATGTGCAATCAAAGTAGACATGTCCTCCCCTTGAGCCTCCCCTGAGTCTTTAAATTCAAAATTTGTTTTGGCACAGTGCTTGAATGCTCTCACAGTAATATGCGCAGTGAACGTTGCAATAGCTTTCTTTAACTAGAACCCAGCTATCAACGCAGGCGGAAATGTTCATACCCTCGTTCAGCCTAAAGCATTTTCCAGATAGGAATTAATTTATAATGAAAACTATGATAGTCTTAATTTTTAGAAGATAAATGATTGCTAATTAGTTAGAATAATTTGAAATTTTATAGCACTTTTCTCTATGGATATCAAAACACTTTGCTAAGATGGGTAAGTATTATTATCTCATTTTTCACAAGAGATAACTGAGACAGCCAGAGGTGAAATGGCTGATACAAATTGTACACGTCATTACCGGGTTTGGAATTAGAATTCAGGTCTCTGAACACTCCACTATATATTTATGCAACTAGTCTGTAACTATTTCTTCAACTTCAGTGATATCAGTTCTGTTACACCATTAAAAACTCATTATTTTCATTTAAATATATTGAGATATATTGCAGTTGTTGTCTTTTGATTTGTTTTCTGCAAATCAAACTTTCTGCATGTCTATTTTCAAGTTTTTCTCAGCATTCCTGAGGGGTAAAAGCTCATTTTAATTCTTAGATGAAATTATGCAGGGAACTCAGACTCTGGCAAAGACTCGGAACCTTTGGATGAAGCTTGAGTTGGGCAGGTTGGCTATGTAATGACAAGAATGACATGACTATAATATTTTTTTGCCCTCACTGTCCTTCTGATGGGTGGCATTAAGTTTGGACACTTTGCCTTTCCTGAAATACCTGAAAAGTCTGAAATGTCTCAAAATATCTTTTCCTAAATGGATTCTGACCCAAAGCCAGAAATGGGAAATGCATTTTTAGGGACTTTTTCTTGGTATCAGAGTCACACTTACACATAAAAAGAGATTCATTTGCATCCTGTCTATATTTGTTATTCTGAATATTTAGGTTTCTTTATATTCAACTAATGAATTTTCTGATAGTATTTTATAGCAGTAGTATTCATACAGAATTTCTCCAGTGTTCATTTTGACGTGTTTTATTTGGAAATGGAGACCGTGTTTAAAATCAAAAGGTGGAACACATTTAGAATAAGAGCAATGCTTGTGCTTTTTCGCTTCTTTCAGAGACTTATATATAAGTGATCAATGTGTTGGTTTTTGTTTGAAAAAGTTTGGATCTTTCCTACTCCAGAGGACAATGGTAACTAGTGAAATTGTAGCACTCTGAAAATGATAGTCTGAAAGCTGAAAAATTTCTGGGAGGTTTAGTAAAGTTTTTTAAATTGTGTTAATTTTATTAATTCACATTCCATGAATATAGCATGTTTTGAAGAAATTCCTTTTTTCTTAGATTCATCTCCTTCTTCTCTATTCAGATATGAGATGATCTCAGAATATCTATCTCCTGATATTTTTTTCAAGGAATAGCCTTGTTGTCTCAAAACCAAATCTCCCCCAGTATATTAAAGAGAAGCCCAAAACACCTAAATCGGTTGTCAGTTTCCCCTGTTACACAGTATTTAGATGAAAGTCTTTCTATGGCAATGTACGCAGAGCCTGGAGTCCTAAAACCTGAGCCAATTAATTCACCCTACAAAGCAGGACGTATCTTTGGGTTATCCATATTTGTACACAATTTGTACGAAAATGTACGTTTGAACACAAATATCATCTTTGGGAATCTCAAAGCATTTGAGAAGAAATGAAAATGGTCTAAATGGCAGATGAAGGCAAAAATACTAAACGTTCTTCTTCACGACCACCAGGCAAAGAAGACGTGCCATCTTTTCGAAGGGAACACGAGGGAGCCGATGAGAAGCCAGCAGAAGGTGCACAGGCAGATGACAGTGGTGTCCGTGAGTACTTCCTGCCATTACATAGTGATTTCGATACTGAACCTACAGTAGCTTCTGGCTTCTCCCAACACTCACCCCTTCCTTATTAGTAAGTGTTCATCTTCAGTTACTGCTCTTGGTGTTCCCACATTTCATTTTGACTCTGGTCAAAAGATGACCCCTTCCAGTGAATTTCTGGGCTGACTGCGGTGTCTATAATTCCCACTGTCCCTCAGCCCACAAAGTGTCTCCCTGAAAAAGTTTGCTGCTCAAACCTGTCTCTGTAGCTAGTACTGCAAACAATTCATTAACTACGCCAGTCTCTTCCAGTCAAAGACCTGTATTTATGATTCTGTGATTTCTTACTTTAACATCTTTTTTACTTGGAATGCCTGTCCAGTGTCTTATTTCAGATGTTCTGCATGCCATCTAACACACTAGATCTAGGTACCATGGATAGCAAAATCCACTAGTGAGTCTCCTGTGGAGCTTTGGATGGATTTTTTGGTGCTTATGCTGGTGCATTACTTCTGGCACTTGTTTGATCTTCCTGTTATACCTTTTTCCTGTTATAGGTTGTGCGTCTTTCCTTCCCCTAGCTTTTAAATTACATTTTTTTGAAAGCAGACTTCTCCCTACAATTAATGCTGAAAAGCAGGAAGTCCATTGTTGGACTGAAGGGATTTTTTTTTTACTACTGCAGAACTATGTATTTATTTAACATGGCATATATAAGCAAATTAGTCAAAGGAATTAATACCTACAAGTGTGATACCAATTGTCCTTTGCAGAAGAAAGCAAAACTAGTTTTCCAAAGGAATCACCAGCTCCAGAGGAACAGGAGGAAGAAGTGGAATCAGACACTGAGAGCATTGGTGAGTATTGCTTTCCACTGGGGAGATGTTGGCATGAACTTATAAACCCCACTACTTTCTAGTTTTTCATTTTTTCACTGTTACTGTTAGGAACATCTCAGGCCAGTGCCATCAAGTTACAGTGACTGAGTTTCTCTGCTCCCTTTCCATTGGCTTACCTTCTGTACTTTATTTTGCTCTTTCCCATGGCTGGTCTGTGACCCCTTTGATTGTTTTTCATAGAACACCTAGGAGAGAAAAAAATCGAGACAGGGTGAAAAGCTTACAAAATAGGTAATGGGGATTTGATCTGAGGTATCAAACTGAAAAGTACTTTTAACAAGTGCTTATGACCAGTTGGAAGTCAAGTTGACAGTATTCTGCACTGCAGTCCAGCGAAGAACTGCAGTGGGTCACACATTAGCAGTATGCCTTTTTGAGAACACTGGTGTCTTCTGGTGGTCTGTTGTATGTGTTTTTACTAATTGTTTTGTATAATGATGTGTGTTCAATAGCTACTGAAAAAAGACACTTTAAACTTCATTTGGTTTCTAAAGCTGAGACCGAAACACCAAGCAAATCTTGAACTAAGTCTTGAGTGTTAAACTGAATGTTTTTAAAAAAGGCGAAAAATTTTGAGAATGTAAATTCTTCATTTTTGGATATTCACAGTCAAGTTTTTAAAAGCCTGAGGGAGTGCTTGTTACAGACTGTTCAGGACAAATTGTTACTAAGACATGGTACCCCTGGTTTGAGCTATGGAACACCTATTACTCTGTCAAAGGAGGCAAAGAATGTGTGAATCCTTTCCTTTTGCAGTTAGGTGCAAATATCAGCAAGGAGCCTAAAATTTCTGGTGAATATAAATTTCCATTATGTTCCCTCTTCTGAGATGCAGAAGGTGATTTGGAAGAATGTGATAATAGTGAAGTACCCACAGAGGCACAAAAAAGGCCTGAGAAGGTAGAAAAGAAAATCCCAGAAGCTTTCTTCTATAAGTATGAAGATATATATTCACGGCCATTTGTCACTGATGACTCTGGGATACCCATTAACCTTCTTACTCTTAAGTATCCTTTCTGTTGAGGCTGTGCAAATTTAAAGCTAAAGATATTTAATATGTGTTCTTAAAATTGTACTTGTTTAATTTGGAGTAGCCTATGTGGCATTACTGGGATACCTTTGCTTGAGACACAGATAAGAATCCTGACCACTTATGGTTCTGGGTGAATTTAATCCTAAATGTTGTCTTGACCTCATAAACTTTTCTTACTGGACATGATGCTTACTGTTCTAAGTACTCATGTTCTAAGAATGTCCCCTGCAAAGCTCTCCCTTTCTGTGTAGCCACACTGGTGTTCCCCAAGAAGCTGAGGGGAGGGCAGGAGAAGAGCAGCTGTGTACCTCATAATTCTTCACAGAACTACTAAGGGAGAAATGAGGAAGAAGCTGGGTAGATTTGTAGCCTTCTGCCCAGAAGACCTACACTGGTAGAATGAAGGAAGTGATGCCCATCAACTAAGAGCTACCATAAGTCCTTTGCTAGGTATGGTCAAATAGACTATGGTATGTGACTTTCACATGTGCTGGTGGTTTCCTCTGCAGACGTGGTTGCTTCTGAAGACAGGATTTTCCCTTCTCTGCGTCTGCCTGTAAACTTTTAGGGAAGTGAGCTTGAGCACTTCTTTGATTTGGTCTCTTCCCTGTGGAACAGTTCCTAATAATCTGATGCATGTTTCTTACATTTTGTTTGAAAAGAGAACACGGTAGAATATGAATTCCTTGCAGCCCTTAAAGTTCCAGCAGAGCCAAGGGGTGTGCTTTGTAGTGGAAATGAAAGGATGGAATATGAACTTCAGAAGGTCTTCACTTGTGCCTTCCTCTCAGTTATAGGGGCTTGATATATTTTACCTTCACTGTATACTGAACAAAATGATTTCCTACCATCAGGCTTTTAGTCACCAGTTCCAATATTCCTGTTTCAGGTTTGGTTTAAGCATTTCTATCCACTTACTGGCTTTCTAGAAAAGTTTACTATCAAATCTTTTCCTTATTGAACTGTTCCCAGACATTCTTTTGGATACGACTGCACCAGAAATGTAAACCTGCTGATGATGGATAGCCAAACACTGCTGTATATAGCAGGCAACCAGGTGGTGCTCCAGGACCTGAAAACTAAGTCTCAGAGTTATCTCCGGAGCAGCAGCGGTGGTGGAATTGGGTTTATCACAGTACGGCTTTTGTTTCTTGTTTTAGGATGTTAGTCATTTTCTAGAAATTAAATGTTTGCTTGGTTGCCTGATGGGAGATTTCTACAGTTGCACATGTGTATACATAAGAAATTACGATATTGATTAAAGAATGTGTGGACCAGGCATCGTAGGCTACTCATCCCACTGATAATTGGCAGAGGACAAATATCTGCATACTTCAGTCCCAGGCTCAGGTACCTTAAAGAACGGACAAGTGCCATCTGGGATTAATTTTTAGCACTATTACAAGCTTATTGAAATATTTGGCTCATATCAACCCCTTTTTTTACTTTTTTTTTTTTTAACACTTCATCTTCCTAGTCACAGCTGATACTAGTATAGAGTCTTGCTTGCAGTTAAAGTGTAGAAAATCGAGTCCTAAACAAATGAAGAGAAAATGTATCTGGTTTCACTCTAGTAAACTCTTACCGAGAGTTTCGACTCTTAAATGCTATCTCTGGATTTGAAGCATCTTACCCTGTGAATGGCTCTGCCATCTCTCAGTTTCATTCCCCATGAACAAGGCTTTTGGAATATCGGCCTCAGGCTGTTCTGCCCCATTGTAAGCAGCCTTT
Source organism: Falco cherrug (assembly GCF_023634085.1). Classification (NCBI taxonomy): domain Eukaryota; kingdom Metazoa; phylum Chordata; class Aves; order Falconiformes; family Falconidae; genus Falco; species Falco cherrug. Next base: position 6,716,544 of record NC_073701.1, read on the forward strand.
TCTGGGGAATCATAGTACGTCTTTACGTCTTCAGAACCATGCCATTGAGGATGGCTTTTCTGCTGAAGTAGATGGCTGCTGATGCAAATGCTGCTGTGGAGAGAGCAGCTGTTGGGTTGAGTGAAGTAGGAATAATAAAAGAATGAATAATAAAGCAAATTATTTCACAGTTAGTTATGGTTCCACATTACATGCGTAATATACCATTTTGTGTGCATAATGGTTTTACCATTTTATGTGCATAATGGCTTCATTCTGATGTTGAGCAATAGATTGGCAGTTGTTCAGAATAAATGCACAGAAAAATGCAACCTAGTATTTATAGCAATATCACTAATGAGTGAGTAAATACAATAACTCAGTAACTAGTAGGACAGAGACAAAAGTGTCATTACAGCATGCAACGGGACTTTTGCTTTTTCAAGGCACACCCTACTAAGCAGTACTTTGCAGTAGGAGAAAAAGGAAAGAAGCCAAACCTCATCATCTACGAGTATCCTTCACTGAGGCCCTACAGAATACTGCGAGGTAGTGTAAAAAGTTCTATTTTCATTTTACACAAATGGGCCAGTGTTCATAGATCCCAGCAGATGGAGTAGTGGGTCACTTCAAGTTTAGAAGGAAATACAACCTTTTGGTCCTTCACAGCAGAATAGGAAACAATGGATTCAAGCTTTTTCATTATTGCAGGGGAGGAAATTTTGTTTAGTAGGAATAGCCAACTGAGAGCTATTACCTAGTGAAAAAAATGTTGCTTGTATGTTTCTTCAGGTGGAACAGAGGAAGCCTATGTTTTTGGCGATTTCAATCATGCTGGCACTTTGCTGGCCAGTGTTGGAAGCAGCCCTGACTACACGCTGACTATCTGGGACTGGAAACAAGAAAAGATTGTGTCGAGGTCAAAAGCTTTTTCACAGGATGTTTACAAGGTCACATTTTCAGCTGGTAATGAGGAGCAACTAACTACATCTGGGGCAGGACACATCAGGTACATTTACAGAATAGAATTAATAAATAAATATAACCTCTAAATTCAGAATAGGTAGAAGTCTTTCAGCCAGTCACCAAGTCTTTTAACACTTTTGCTGTCCAGAAAGGATAATGCTTGATGTTGAGTGTTGGTGCCAGTGGCTCCATTCTTGTAATTTCAACAAGTACTGGAAAGAAGTAATAAAATATATATATATATATATATATATGCCTTCTTGCTGGTAACATAGCATATATGCCTCCTGTGCCTTCTGGGCTTTCTACCTTTGATCTCTTGATCTGCTGTTTGGGCAGCCGTTAAAAGTGGTTGCCAAGTTATGGATCAGAAACCTTCTGATACCACCAAAAAACTGCAAGGAAGCTTTACAAAAGATAGGCTTCCATGCACGCCCTTCTCTGGTAAGTTCATGGATACTTTTGTAATAAAAAATAAGCCACAACTTTTGGGACAGGGATTAGTTGTGTGTTCTGTATTTATCTAGTGTTCAATGTTAACACAGCAGAAACTTAAGATATGAGTTGGATGCTGTTGTAATGGAAATTATACCTTTAAAATTACAACGCATCTAAAGTTTCTTTGAATTTTAACAGAGGAATCAGATCAAAATCTGAGGTTTTTTCTATAGTTTGGTTGCAATAGCAAATGGCTTTTTCAGCCCCCCAAAATGTGGTTTAGAATACATTATGGAAATCAGACAAAACTCTTATAAACTTTCTTTTGAATCAATAAACTATCAATAAACTCTGACATGGCTTTTATAACATGGTAAACATGACCTCTCACCCAAATGTGGTCTCATTTTCCAACACCTGTCTTAAATGTGATGTGTCCTGCAACACAGTGAAACATCCCTAATTGCAGTAGGTATTCATTTTTTCTGTAATGCAGTAATATAAAGTTATATTTTATACCGATAAAAATACAATGATTAAATAGAAATAGCCATGAAGATCTAGGATAAAACCTCGGTGTCACTGAGATTTTGTAGTCAAGCTGAAATTCATGGGGGTGCTTGCATGAAATTCCATGAAGACCTTAGTCCCTTGGATTTACAAGGCTGAGCATCATACACTGGAGATGAGTAAAATGCATATCCCTAACTACATGCATTGGCTGCAGCTGGAAAGGTGTAGCTATGCATTTTACACTTAGAAATTATAAATAGTAGTTTAATCTTCATTCTGCCCATTCCAAATCCTTTTTCTAGCTTTTTCACAGGGGTAGTGTAAGGAAATATTTGTGTAGCTACAAAGCTTTATCTCATTTTCAAAAGAAAAAACCCAAGGCTTTCTGTGAAAAAGAGTAATAATTGAACGGCTTTTATCTCAGAGGCATCCCGGGTAAGATTATTACAATGTCTGCGAGGGACTGAAGAGTGTGTTGAAGAAGCCTTGTATCAGAGAGGGATGGGGGTTTTTTTTATGTTCAGGTTCTGGAAGATGGCTCTCACATTCACTGGTCTCAAGTTACAAGGAGCTTTGGGCAGGTTTGGAAAAACAGCAGTGACCGACATTATAGGTTACGTGGCGCTGCCTGATGGGAAGGTAAGTAAGAAAAAGCTTAATTGATTTTATGTTCCCTCTCAGGTTTTGATACAAAGTCTGCTGAGTAAGTTGGAGAATCGCTATTTGCTTCAAAGTGTTTTGATTTAGACCCTTGATGCACTGCTCTGATAAGCTAATATTGACATTAATTTGCCAAAAACCTGTCTTGTTTTGTAATAATTGAAAAGTGCGGTCAGTATTGTAATTCCCAGACAATATGTCTCTGTTGGCTTGGAGCTGAGCCTCCTCTAATGGGCTAGTGAATACATTAGTGTAAAGAAATACAAAGACTGTTAGCCCTAATCTTTAACCATTTCAGTGCATGTAAATTATGTCAGATTGCTAAAAAGTTGAATCTTCTCACCCTTTACACTTTCTCTTGCAAATATCTGTAGATTGCTATCGATCTATTGCTTTCATGGAAGGAAGCCACAAATGTTAACCAGATTCATGCCAGTGTTTCTGCATGGTTAAGTGCAGGTGCTTATGTGCTTATCTTCATTTTCATTGAAGGTTATCTCAGGGACTGAGTGGGGCAACTTGCTGCTTTGGGAAGGGGGGCTCATTAAAGTGGAGCTCTGTCGAGCTGGACACAAGCCCTGTCACAGTGGCCCTGTCAGCCAGTTAGTTCTGGATGAGGGAGAACTTGTCACTGTTGGAAAAGACGGCTTCATTCGGGTGAGTTTTTCTTCTGCTCTGCCTTTAGGTGTGTGAATTTGTGGTCAGCAGGTAAATGTGACGGATTTTTTCTTTACCAGGGCTTATTTTTGGAGGCAATTTTGCAGTGCAGCTTCTTTGAGGATGAATTTTTAGAACAAACAGAATATAAGCACATCTCCATAGTGTATATGTTTGAATTGGATCATGTTCACACAACATTCTCTGTTTAATAGTAGTGAATAAATCACCTTTTACTCTTGTAAATCAAAATATTTTTCAGTGATTGTCTAACAGCTTTGTTTTTGTCTGCATTCTAACTTTTTGTGTGTGTAGTTTTTGTTAATCTTTATAATTTTCAGACCTATTAATACAGTGGTTGTTACATTGAAGGATAAGCTACAGCAAGATTTGAAATTAATTTTCTGAATATTTGAAAGCTCAGATTATTAATGTTAAAATTACATAGAAATTAACTAGCATCTCAGAGATACATATACTGAAATAGAAGAACAATTACAAGAAAAAACATTCTGAAATTAACATATAATTCTAGAAATTAAGGTAAAAAAGTTTGCTGTATCCATATGCCAGTTTCTGATCTCACCTGTCAGTTGTCAAGAATTTTGAAGTCTTGTTTTCCTGCTCTTTAAGGGAAGACAGTGTATATGCTGATATGTGAAAGACTCCAAATAATCAACGGGAAGCTGTCCTGTGGATGGGACAGTGGAGGGTTTCAAACATGCTAGAGTAGTTGTTGTGTTTTATAAAGCGATGTTACCCCATTAGGAAAATTCACTCGGTTAGAAGGGTGCCAAATGATGTCTTGTCCTTATCCCGCAAAGCAGAACATGGATGTGTTAGATTTCACATTCTTCTGTGCTGCCTCAGTATGAGCAATGCCGAGAGGACACAGATATCATTTACTCTCTCTAGTTCCAAGGCTGCCATGTGTAGCTCTGCTAGTGCCGAGGCTGAACTTAAGCTACTGGTGTTTCAGCATTGGACAGAGAACTTCTACGTGACTTTGCATTGCACCCAAATGTATCAGATAATAGTTGCCAATTTTCACTGTTTTAGGTTACATTCAAACCAGCAAGGCAGATATGACAGGTTTCACGCTCTTCATGTAGAATCTCCGCTCCTCTGGTTTCTTAGAATTACAAATTTCCATATTAATTGTGTATGAAAACATAACTTGGCCTTATTACCCCCACCCCCACCCCCACCCCCTTTTTATTCATATTTCCAACGCCATGAAGGTGTGGAACTTTGAGATAATAGATGCTGCTGATTCGGTGGATGATACAGGGTTACTGGAGGTGGAGCCTATGAATGAACTTCATGTTGGCAGGAACGTCAGCCTGAGTTTCATGTCAAAAGTTCATGACAGTGGACAACCTGTTTGGTATGCTCAGGTAAGATACACTCATGTACATACATTTCTGTGGAGAAGCACGGAATGAGGGAGGTGATGTTAAGTAACAGCAGGAGTCCATTGCAGATCAGTACATTTCTTGTTGGTAGAATTCAGTCTTCTTCTTTATATATATATATATATATAAAATCTTCAAAAATATAAAATCTTCTTCTTCCTTCAAACACTAGGAACAGGCTTCCTAGAGAGGTGGTTGATGCCCCATGCCTGATGGTGTTTAAGAGGCATTTGGACAATGCCCTTAATAATATGCTTTAGCTTTTGGTCAGCCCTGAAGTGGTCAGGCGGTTGGACTTAGATGATCCTTGTAGGTCTCTTCCAACTGAGCTGAGCTATGCTATGCTGTATTTTCAGTGTATAGTAACACGTGAGACTTTGGCTTTCAGAGCCAGAATTACATAACAGGAGAATGTCAAAAGGTATTGTCCAAGTTCTGTTATCATGGACTGATGGATAGGACTGATAGGACCAACATCACCACATTTAGTCATTTCATTTTCACAGTAATAATCATGAAGAAATTTTTAAGGAGTTACCATGGGCAATTTTATTCAAATTGAGTTTGAAAATATTCAAATTAAGTGTTTTGTTTTTTCTTCTTGAGGACACCAATGGAGCGATCTGGAAGCTGGATTTAACTTTTTCAAATGTGGTAAGTTTGTTTTCTTTTTCTTTTTTCTGGTTTCTTCAATTCCTTTGCAATAGCTTTCTTTAACTATACTGGATGCATTTGCAATTAAGTTTATGTTTTGTAAAGCTGTGCAGTTGAAAATTATACTACCGAAACATTTTTTTTTCTTAAAAATACCTTTTTATAATGTTATTGATTATAATGATGTGCAGAGTTATAAAAAATAATTTGATTTTTGAGTCCTGAAATTTTGCTGCCAAATTCAGGTTACCTTAAAGGATTTTTTTTTCCCTCATGAACTGATAATAAAAGTTGCATGGATGCAAGAAATTAGTTCAAGGAGTATTGATATATCTTATCTAGATAGGTGTTTGAAACAATCCTTACTGTTGTGTCTACATTATATAAACAACTAGGAAAAACAAGGAGAAGGTTAATGCACGTCACATGTTTTATCCTACTGGTTATTAGTGTTACTGCTGGAGATGTTTTTGATGGAGAAATAGATGACACAGTTAAAATGGGGGCATTTAATTTTTGCTCCCAAACATATTAAAGTAAATGGGAAAAATCCCTTTGAGTGGAATAAAGTTCTTTGGCAACAGGTAAAATTATATCCCAATAATTTTATGGTAAATAAAAGATGTACAAAGCATACTATAAAAACTAATGAAAAAAAAGTGTAACAAAACCTAAATTTCCTTGGATGATGAATTGATTTCCCAGGTAGCATAAGCCGTAGGCTTGAGACCATTTTCTTTGCCTTCAGCGCAACAGCTTTTTTGAAAAATACTGATTCCAAGTCTGAAATCACTTCATGAAAGGCATTTCTCTTTATTTTCACACAGAAAATGGTGGAATTTTAAATGAGCTTAATGTTCCTACACTAATTTTCCTGATAATCTCCCTAGGAACATTTAAATAAAAAAAAAGGGGGCATGGGAATTGCATATAGGTCCCTCATACATGCTGAATTTTATTCACACAAACAGCACTTGTCTAGATTTTTCAGGTTTGCTGTAGGTGTGGCTGTAATACCTTTTAAGTGCAGCTCCAGAATGCAGCAGAATTTCAGTTCTTCTGTTTTGCACTGCAGACCCGTGATCCAGAGTGCCTGTATACCTTCCACTCTGGAAGAATTGAGGCTATGAGTGTCTCTCCCGTTACACACCTTATGGCCACCACTGCTCTCGACCGTAAGTATACTATTCCTTTCCTCTCATACCACTGTAATTATTGTTTTTGAATGATGCTTGGTTTGGAACTATTCTGTTTTGAACTGAAGTTAGGTATTCGCTCTTGAAAGGTCACATTACAGACAATTATTATTCCTGGGATCAGTTCTTTAATAGTTAAGACAAATCATTAATATTTTGAAATAATGCATTAAGACTGCTTCATCCTAAAAGCCTGGGATTTTAATAAGAGAAGTTTTAATGGGAAACTTTGTAAATTCTGTTCGTTCTGAAGGAACAGCTGAAAAGATGAGACATTTGGCTTGAATAACAGCACATGTATTCAAGGCTCTGGACTGATAAGTGTTGGGATTTTTGTTTTGTAAGGAATTACATACGTCTCTAGCATTGTGTAAGTCATTGTGAATATTAATATTTGTGGCTTTCTTAGAAAATGCAATAGCTATCATGCTCTCAACAACAGCTAATGTAATTATAGACGTATTTTTTAAACTTATATAAATTTTGCAATTTACGCCTCTCACAGTTAGCTTTATCTTGCTTTAAAGAGGAACCCCTGGCTAGAACATTAACAATGTCATTTACACTTCTCAAAAAATGCTACAAGGTCTTAAACTCAATTCTTGTCAGCAGTATCTTGGCATTTGTCTGTATTATACAATGTACATGCTCTTCTAGCCTGAAGACAAACTCCTACCAGCTGAGCAAATGACACTTAGGATATATGCCAGCTGGAATGGAATTTTATGCAGGCCAATATGTGTGTCTAAGAATCTGTTAATTTCACCTCTGGTGAAACTGGCTTTTCTTTGGACAATCTCCCATTTTCATCCACTTAAATATTTTTCTCCCTAGGCAATCCCAAGCAATAGCGTGTTATCTTTTCCTGTGTTGTCAGTACACATTTTCCTTACAGTATGCCACAGTTCTGTGATTGCTTGAAAATTATGCATGGTGGTCAGCATGGGACTTTTTTTTACAACCCTCAGCCCCAACAACTCTTGGGAGCCTTTAATTAAAGAGTGAAGAAAGCTGATGTTTTGTTCATGAGCACCATGCTAGCTGTGGTACCCTGTAACCCTCAGTCATGTCTTTCCAGGCAGGCAATTGATACTCAAAGAGAAAAGCTAATAACATTGTATCCAGCTTTTCATTCAAATAAATAGACATTTCTCTGTAAATCTTACATGTAATTGATGCTGCAAGAAATAAAATTCTTACTGTCTCCTTGCCACACAGGGTCAGTGCGTATCTATGATTTCATCAGCAACAGTCAACTGAGTGAAATTAAGTTTAAACAAGGAGGAACAGCGCTGACGTGGGCACCTTGTGTTGTGAGTTTTTGCTAGTGTGCTAACAAAAATTCGTAAGGGGCCTATGAGCCTGCCAGCATCAAGAAAGTTGCTCACCATACAAGACCTTAAAGAAGTCAGTGTTAGGCCATGGTGGAGTTTACTGTAGTGTGTGTGTGTATATACATGTTTATATGTATATATATAAAAAGTTTGTGGAGTAGCATGTATGTATATAGCATCTGTACAGTTTGACTTTACTATGAATTATCAGGTATCCTACTTTGTGTCTTCCTGAGATTTTAAAATCAGATCTCAGTGTGCAGTCTCAGGAAGTAGTTTTAGTTTATAGAGTAACAGCTTCTATTTAACCCATGCAGAGTAACTGCCAATTAACATGAGTTAGTTAACACATTTTGAAATGACAGCCCAGACCATCCACAAACATTTGGAGATAAATCATAAAAAATTGTTGCCAGAACTGATCATTTGTGGAGTGTGGAGTCTATCACTTTTAGACATATTTGCTAATTTTAATTAAAATAGTGTCTAGTTATGTTTTTGAGGAAACATAGCAAGTCTGGTGGATTAATTATAAGCAGATTTATGGAGGAAAGTGCTTACTTGAATTTCCAAGGTGAGGGTAGCACTGGGACAGTGCTCTTGTAACTGTAATTCTGGCCATGCAGACTTTCAGGGATGCTCTTACGTGATGATCTATACATTCAAGAGATAAGCTGACAGCCACAATAAATTGTACAGCATTAGAAAACTGGCTCAGTTCAGTTTTACAAAAATTGGTACTAAACACAGCCAGAAAAATCAAGGGTACTTAGTCTACCTTGCTGCATTTAAAATCTCATTAGATACTTACACATAGCTTAAGGTGCTCAAATGTATTTGAAAAGTCTGCACTATTAATTCAAGAGAATTTCATTCGACATACTTTGAAGCATCTGTATAGCAGAATATCCTCATGGACAAGCTAGCAATGTACAGGTTAGATAAGTGAACAGTGACATAGATTTAAGACTGCCCAAATGGCTGGGCCCTGGAGAGTAGTGGTCAGCAGCACAAAGTCCACTTAGAGGCGAGTCTCTAGCGGAGTACCCTAGGGGTTATTATGGTGCCAATATTCTTCATTAATTACCTGGACACTGGAACAGAGTGCATCCTCAGCAAGTTTGCAGATGATACAAAACTGAGAGGAGTGGCTGGTACTCTAGAGGGTTGGGCTGCCATTCAGGGGGATCTGGACAGGCTGGAGAATTGGGCTGAGAAGAATCTCATAAAATTCAGCAAGGGAAAATGCAAAGTCCTGCATCTGAGTAGGGATAACCCCAGGCAGCAGTACTGCCAGGGGGCCTACCAGCTGGAACACAGTTCTGCAGAGAAGGATCTTGGGATCCTGGGGGACACCGAGCTGACCATGAGCTAGCAATGCACCCAGAGAAGTCCAACAGCATCCTGGGACCCAACGCCTTAGGAAGGGTGTTACCATCGGGTTGTGCGAGGTGTTCCTTCCCCTTTACTCAGCACTGGGAAGGCCACATCTGGAGTGCTGGCTGCCTAGTAGAGAAAAGATACGGAATCAATGGAGTTAAACACAGAGCCATAAATTTGGGGTCCATGAGTGACTCCTGTTAGTCATTTACTGAGCAATGCTATTGTACCCCTGTTTATTACAGAGGGGCTTTTTAACTTAAGACGTCACAGGCAAATCTCCCCAGACAACGGGAAGACAGTTACCCTCAGCTCCTTTCAGGAACAATAAACTTTTTCATAACAAAGATTATACTTTTTGCCCAACGCTCACAGAGCTTATCCATTCACTCTCATCTCTTTACACAGCAGTTCTCATTCTGGTCTCATTTCTGGTGTGCATTAATATTGATCAGTGCTATGTCTGGAGCTGGCTCAGCTTGTAAATCCCTTTCAAGACACTACCATGTATGGCTAATATTAGCAAAACCTGCAAGTCCAGCAAGATTCAGCTACCACACAGGCCTGTTTCTGCTCACTCTTCTCTCTCACAATATAAGCCTGTCTACATTGTTAGCAATTGGCTTACCTACAGGGCCTATGGTAAAGACTCCATAGCCTCCTTTTTCCATCTCAAGTAGCTATTGACAACTGTATTTTACATGGAGTCAGCCAGACCCAAGTCTGTGCCGTCACCTCTTCAAAAATCATACCCACATTCAATGCCCAATTTTATATTCAGGGTAATGTAGTAATTCCTTTTTTGAGTTCTAACTCTTCTGCTTAAGTGCTGTATATCAGTATGAATTACCTCTTCCTCAGACATTACAACCACATTGTCATTAATATTTACAGTCTCAGTGACATTTTATCAGTAAAAAAACCCCAAACAATCCAAACCAAATAACCCGGAGTTCTCCCACTCCCTTTATGGTAGCATATTAGAGAGAATAAACCACATTTCCCATGTATGAAAGATTCTTTGTGCTTTAGCAACACCGCCATGTAAGATGAGTTACAGGTTTAACACCACAGTGTGTGCCGTACAGATTCTTATTCTAAACTCTCAGATGTACACTGTGATTTTTTTTTCTTCATTTTTCCACTCAAAGGTAAATCCTGAAGGAGGTCTAATTGCTGTGGGGTTTGAAGATGGTGTTGTCCGCATAATTGAAGTTTACGATCCCAAAGGACTGCCTGTTCTTGCAGGACAGACCAATACAGAGAATGCAGAGATAAGTCTGAAACAGGCTTTCAAACCTCACGCCGCTGCAGTTACAGCCTTGGCATACGAACGAAATGGAGATGTGCTTGCCACAGGGGTACGTGCCACTTCTTTTGTTTATTTTTATTAAGCCACAAATGTAGAGATTATTTAAAGAGATAAGGTAAGATAAGGTAAAGTTTCTTTACTGACGACACAATTATACTTCTGTTATTGCTGTTGATCGCTTCTTGTAATTCTCTGCGGTGCTGGGGGAAGAGAAGGCTCTGTTTGCACTCACATTGGTTTTCCTGAAGGAAAGCAACCACGCAATCCCTACAATTAATTTTGTGAATTACTGGACTGCTCAGTGTGGTTTCTGTAATCCCCTTTGAAGATGGATTTGGTTCATTTTGGAACTAGTTTAGTAGTGTCTTGGAATTAGTAAAAGAATTCGTACGCCAAGGTTCATGCACCACCTTGGCAACATTCCAGCTGCTCCCCAGCACGGCTTGACCTTACAGCAGGTTCAACCAGTCAGTTTGTCTGGTGTCTTTGTCAGCGTACATGCTAGTCTTTGAGATGATTTCCAGTCAATGTGGTATATCCTTTTAAAAGCTAGCCCTTAGCCGTGGTCAGTGCATTTGCAGTTACACATTCCTTGAGCTGAATCACCATGCATTTCACTTAATGCAGGATTTAAACTGCCATACATCAGTTGTGCACCCGTTCCGGATTTTTATATTATTTGAGGAAATCAGCCTGTGCTGTCTTATCTGAAAAAAAACAGGCCTGAGCATTAAAGGAGCTCCTGGAGCAGAAGGCAGAAAACACATGGCTAGGGATGTCAGGTGAGGCCCGTCAGGGCAGTTAAGTGGTGCACTCAAGGCCCTGTAGGAAGTTGGGCAGGGTTTTTATTTCCTCCCTGTAATCATCATGGAAATCAAATTCTAAGTTCCAAGGCACTTGTAAGTCCCCCTGTTGAGCCACAAAACATTAAACATTGGAAGTTTGTGTTTATGTCATAAAGTACCTAGTCTTTTGAATTTTTGGTTAGCTTTGACTCAGTCATCATCTTTGGTTTTTTGGTTGGTTTTTTTTTTTCATCAGAGTAAAGACAAAACTGTTTTCTTTTTTGCTGTTGGAGATAAATATGAGCCAATTGGATTCATCTGTGTTCCTGGGCCTGTGCAGGCATTACAGTGGTCTCCACCTTCTCATGTGAGTAATGCATGTTTGTTTTCTTTCCTTCCCTACAGTGTTAAAATGTCATTTTGAAAAGAACTTCCATTGTAAATAGATGAAGATCCATGACCCTAGCCATGTTCTCTATAGACAATGGAAAAGATGCTTTGCTACTTTATTCTTCGTGACGCTTCAGCATGACGGATAGGTTCTGTGTAGCTGTATCTTTGGTTTAGTCGCTTTGGACATATTTTGGACTTTGGATAATAAAGAACAGAAGCATGCAAACCACAAAATTTTGCTCAGCTTTTCCAGTTCCTGCCTTGAAGAAACAAACTTCTGCCTTAGCTTTTGGAAGGTCTTAGTCTTCTTTAATAAAAGAGGTATGTGAGCATTATTGCCTGTGCCTCTTGCCTATATTAAAACGGGCTTTCACAAAGTTTTCAGACCACATTAAGAAAGCTTTTGGGTGCCTCTTGGAATTCATACTCTGTTTGAAGTGTGTCAGTGACATATTCAAATAGATTCTTGCTAATATTTAAAACGTTTTATAAGGTTAGAGTAACATCTGAAATTGTGGTTAGTCTGGTATTATTTAGAGAGGAGATTGTTCGTTATATTTAGATGCTGACAAAGTGGCCAGCAAGCTACTTTATACTGGCGCACAGTGGCAAAGTGTAGCTGCTATTGCTTGTTCATGGGAACTGATAAGAACTCTGCTGGCAAAAGGACTCTTGTTGGTATGAACTCTAACTTACTGCAGAAATGACAGATCTTGATCTGACAGTTGCATTTTGAGTCCTTTCCTTGAGGGCAAGGTACTCCTACTTACTAAAAAGCACTCTGCATGTCTTTGATACGTTAGATTCTGCCTGAGTAATTTTGTCTACCAGTATCAGGTCTCCACTGCTAGATGTGAACACTTACTAAACATAGTACAAGCATCTGAGTGTTATGCTACTTTTTTTTTCTCTTTAAAAAGAAGCACCTTGGTGATTAAATACTGTACACTTAGTTAATGCATTTGTAAGGCTGAGATTTTATAGACACAAGAACCGTATAATTGGTAGTTAAGGTTTCCATCGCAACTCAAATATACCCTCTTTGCATGTTTTTAGTGACAGGTCAGGTAAAATAACCCTCTTTCGATTCTTCAGGTAGTTTATGAAAATTGAAACTAATACAGATTTGCCTTTTAAAATCTCAGAACAATAAATAATTACTACCCACACCTCACCTATTCTTCCTAACATTGCATTTTAAAGGGCCTGGCAGGTACCAGCAAAGAACAGACTCACTCAAAGCTAAAAAGCATTTGGCAAGATTCTGAGCCCAGTCATGGAGATACAAGGGATATATTAGTGCAGAAACATATGAACTTTCAAACAATTATCAAACCAAAACCTCAGCTCCTAACTCTTGGGTCAGAACCATTCTTTAATTTAACCAGACTCCCCAAATTTCATCATGCTGCTTCCAAGCTAGGCAGTTCAGAGTGATAGCTGTTTTCTATACGGCAAGGAATTCTTCAGTTCCTTAGCTTTGCCTAACATACACAGCATAAAAGAAGCTCACTGATTTCTGATGTCCATTTAAATAAGAGCAGAGTTAGAGTTAGTGCCTCCTGGCTGGAGCTTGGTTTTGTGCCTATGCATCTTCTGACTAACCTTCTCCCATTTCGCTCAAAATTCCATGTATACATCTGCCCTATAGTTGTATTTTTTGTGTTTTTGTCTAGGTGAAAAGGACGCTGCTTATCCTTTGTGAGAATGGCTTTGTTCTCCAGGTTCCTGCCCCTTCCCCTGAGGAACAGGATACAGTGTCTACCTACCAAATAAAAAACTTGCCAACGCAGTACTTCCGTTTTTGTAGTATTAAATCCCGAATCAAGGTAAAGAACTCCCCTGTAGCAGAATTTCATGCTTTACATTGTGCCAGAGGACAAAGTACACAAAAAGGTTTCTAGTCCCTGTATTGCATCACAGGACGTTTGCTAAGTTTCTTGAAGGTGTAGGCCAGGTAGAGTCCATTTGTGGCTGAGTTTCAACGTCTGAAATTGCAAGTTGTTGTTTGTTTATTCAAATCACACTGAAAGCATGATGTCGATTTTGATTATAATCAGAAGATAGCATTAGTGAAAGGGAAAGCTAGTGTAGTGCATTAGTTCTCAGAATATTTTCATTTCGCTAATTTTCACAGAGCGTGTTTCTTGTGGTTGATGTTAGCCCTGTCGGAAATTCCTTTGAACAGTCATAAAACACCCATGTGGTCACTTTGAGGCAAACATGAAACGCCTTTTTTTTTTTTTCTCCCCAACAATTATATATATTTTTAATTTTTTTAAAATATTATAATAACTTTAAAGGTGTGTTTTTTTAATTTCTGAATGACAACTAGCATTTTAGAAGATAAGCAGGGCCAAAGGAAAAGACTTGTGCTAACTCCCAGCTGTACTTAATTTTGTGAAATTAAAAAGCAAGCTGATGTTAGGCTCAGGAGCAGAACTCCAGTGAGCAGGCTCTCAGTCCCATGTTCAATCCAACACAGTCCAACAGCCTCTCTGGTTCTGTTCTTAACCTGTGATTTCTCTGCTTTCTCTGTTAACTCTTCTGTCTTCTGAGTGGTGCCTTACCGAATGTCAGGCAAAGCTTCATTTCTTGTGACAACTGGAAGGAAGTCAGCTTTCAGGCGAAAAATTTCTCAGTGGTTTTCTGACAGGAAGAACCACAAGAAACATCACAAAGCTATCATACATACGTAAGGAAAGACTGAAAGAATGTGTGTGGACTTTTGTTGGGGTGGTTTTGTTTTTTTACTCAAAAGAGAAGAATATTGTTGGGAGACACTATAAATCTTTAAAAACAGAAAAGTTTTCTGCAAAGAGAAAGAATATTAATTGCTCTCTTTTTCCTCTAGGAGTACATCAGTAATTACTAAGTTGCAACAAGGATGTTTTAGGTTAGATGTAAGGCAAGATTTCTAACAGTAAGGGTGGTGAAGCCCTAAAATAGTTTACATAGTGTAGAGTCCCCATAGCAGGAGATTTTTAAAAGGTAGATCAGGCAAACGTCAACTGATAATATTTAAGCTTTAGCCAATTCTGCTTTCAGGCAAATGAATGCTCTTTTGAGATCCTTTCCAGATCTTTCTCTATGATTTGCTATCTAATATCCTTTTAAAGAAGATTCTGTTTTAGAGAATGTTTGATGTTTGGTTATGCTAAGGTAGACTTGCATGGAAAAGGGTTTTTAAAGGTTTTCTAAATCTGCAAATGTCTCCCCTTCATCGTTTAGGAGAATTAAAGTCCATTACAGCTTCTCCCTTTTACTCTACGTCAATGATGCAGTAGAACTTGGGAACTTGAGTTCAACTTTGCAGTGCTTTTCTTTCTCCTGGGCAGGCAGGGCACAGGGCTTACGAGTTCTGCAGAAATATTATGGTAATAGTGGTTAATATTGGCAGTAATCTCTCTGAGGAAATGCTAAAGCCTGGTTTTCATGCAGAATGGTTTCTGTCTCAAAGGACCATGAGCTAAAATACTTTGGAGGAGGGAAACGGGGGCTTTCCACTGGAGACTTCCATGAAGTCTGGTTGATAGTTGATGGAAAAAGAGATTTCTCTAGATATTCTGTATATATAATGCCAGGACCACCTTGGATTTCATTTGAGACTTTCAGGGAGTAATGGATGGAATGCCTTGGTTTCATGTCTCTGTGTTTCTCTGCTTCTTGTGATAGCTGGAAGAGGAGATCGCACTGAGAGAGAAAAAAAAGCAGGAGAAG
The DNA here is from genome assembly GCF_023634085.1 of Falco cherrug. Taxonomy (NCBI): domain Eukaryota; kingdom Metazoa; phylum Chordata; class Aves; order Falconiformes; family Falconidae; genus Falco; species Falco cherrug. The sequence goes on from NC_073701.1 coordinate 6,731,946, forward strand.
GAGAAAGCAAAACTTGGATGGATAAAGCAGCAACAAGAGATGGGAAAGGAGGTAAAAGAAGAAGAACCTGAAGAGGAACCTGAAGAAGAAGAGCCATTGCCACCTCTCTACATACCGGAGGAGCCCAGTCCCATCCTCTGTGGGTTTTATTCAGCACCAGGAAAATTTCTGCTTTCCTTGGTAAATCGATTTTTATTTCATGTTGATGGGAGTACAAGATGTGACAACTTTCCCTTCACATCTGGGTGGCTTGGAAAATTGATTATTTGAAACCTGTCATCTCTAGGACATGGAATTCCCTTCATACTTGATAGCTTCAGGGATCTTTGTGATTAAGTAGTGTCACTCCAATTCACATTGTTCCGGAAATTTCCAATAGGTATGCTTCTTGGTGATGCCTGAATGGGCACAAATACTAAGCTGTTCCCTTACAAGCAGAAGGTAGAATCCTAACACATTGGTAGGATGGCTTGTAATGCCAGTAATTATGACAGATTTTTCTCTGTGGGTAAATAGAATCTCCAGATGTTTGGAAGTAACATTTTCTAACCTATTGTAGATCTTTAAGAAAGGAAGAATTCTGAAAACTGCATGTACCTGGTCAGCTGCTTCAGTATTCTTTTGTCACCATTTTATGTTCCTTCTCTTCTTCAGGGTGGGTATGACTCAGGGTTCCTCTATCATTGTGAGTTCTCACATGATCTCCAAGAAGACCCTGAAAACAGGAAAGATGAACCGTTTGAGGTGATTCCTATTGAGGACACTGACGACAATCCCATCCACCAAATCTCCTTCTGGTAAAACACTGTAGTGTAGCAGATAGCTTTGTGATAAAGCTTGATGAAATTGACATCCAAGAAAAAAAACTTGTAAGGGAGGAGGGTACACTGCTTTGCCCTTTTTTAATTGTGACTCAACTCTAGTATGCAGGAACTCTGGTTTTCCTGGCACTGAGTTTCACCTAAAATTCCTAATGGACACAATTGGCACTGTGTCTGACAGAATAGTTTAAAAAGCCCTTCAAAGATGAAAATGTCTGGTTTCTATTTAAAGACTGATTAGGACTCAAACATCCTAGATTTTAGAATTCCAGGAGAACCATTAGAAGTCTCTGCAAATCTGGATCACCAGAGCAGCATTTCTTTTTCATAGTTAGCAAAGAAGACACAGCCCTTGAGGAGAACATGGCCCTCCCTCCTTCTTGTGCAAAGAATACAGGCTTCTCAGGACATTTTGTGAACTGTATGAATGAAAATGGTGAACTGTTTTCAGACTCCCAGTATTAGGTTGCCTGTAAGGCTAGGCACGTTCTGCATCTAAAGAGGCAGATTTAGTTCAGCCCTTAATCTACTGCATTCACCACCATCTGTACTAGATGGAGAAAAGGGAGGGGAAACTTGCTTTTCTAGCTTAGAACTTGGTGTCTGCTACCCTTCCCAATTCAGGACTGAGACCAGTTCCATGATACCCAGCAGGTGCTGGAACATTGCTGAGCAGCCAGTTCGCTGAAAAACATTTTGTAGCAGTATCACATATAGTTTAAATGGTCCAAATACTTTGTTTCCAGCTTACGGACTTGGGAAAGCTACATTTATTAAGCTTATTAGCTCTTTTCAAGTATCATGTTTTAAGTTGTGGCCTGAGTTGTTGCAAGTTGCTGGCTCTTAGTGTTTCTTGTTGCTTATTTGACAGTCCCAGCAGATTACTGATGTTCTGTGGGATGCAGAATGGCGCATTGCGGGTTTATCCTCTTCAGGATAAAGACCTCTCAGTGAATACCCTGAAGGAATACTGGTGCCTCAATGTACATGACAATGATTATGGCCAGATCCGGGGGATCTGTTCTAGTCATGACGATAGGTTTCTGATTACCTGTGGTGGAGATGGAAACATTTTTGCTTTCAACATCTTGTCTCCAGAGGATGTTCACAAAGAGCTAAAAGCCAAAATCCCTTCTCCTAGGGTAAGTCACTACAGTCTTTCGCTGAATTTGGCCTATTTACTGTGAAACTACTGCAGATGGGCAAAATGCAGTTCAACTATTTGCATCATACATCTTTCATAGCAAAAGCTGAAGTTTTCTAAAAAATTTGGAAGAATGGCTCTTGCAAAACATTTCCCTAATGAACAGACACTATGACTGCATTGTTCCTTCTCACTGTTTTGCGTATTTCTCCAAATAAACATAGAATATGCTGTTCATATGTAATATTCTGCAAGTCTTGTCCCACTCAAAGGTGTAGTCAGGTACGTTCCTAGAATGAAAGAACCACGAAAATTTGTCATACTTAAACCTGTCTTGGATTTAATTCCAGTAAAGTATGATTCTGCTCTAGATGGGCATTCTAGAAATAATGTTAGAGGATATGAAATGTGAGTTTCTCGGTGCATCTAGTACCATTCATATACAATTCACAAGTTGGATTTTTTTGAATTTGCAACATAGCACAGTGTGATGCTGATCCCGTTGCTGTTTCACGTTTGGATAGCATTAGCAGTAATGATTTTACAGATGTCCTGTAATCACTGTAGAGCTCATCACCTGTAGCACGTTTGAACAGATGACATTCAGTAACAGTTCTACTGATAATACAGAAGACAGAGGTGTCAGGTTCCCTACTGAAAACATTCAGACTTTATAGAATTTTTTTAAAAATCTTGAGCACCTGAATTAAACAAATATAACCTGAAAGAAGAAGCGAGACCTGTTGAGTAAAGAAGTGCTATCACGCACAAGGGGTTTTTGAGCAGGCATGCATTCAGTACAGTTTAAAAGTCTTGAAAGTTCAACATAAAAATAATTGAAAGTTGAATATTTTTTTTAATGTTAGCTGGTAACTACATTTTGGAACGTGCTTGATGAGGGAGACTGAGAGGAATTTGTGATTTTGGTTATTTAGTTAAATTGTTCTTGACTAGTTGGAATTCTTTACCAGTATCACAAGCATATATAGCACTGAGAATAGACCCAAAATTATCTTCTTAAACTGAGTGATTGGAACCTGTGATACCAGAGCCTTGCTAGCTCCACTATTACAAGTAGTGATTAATATACGATTATAAAGCATATATACAGTTCTATCATTTTGAGTATGTAAGTAGCTCTATATAAAGATCTTTATGGTTAATTTCTATTGTTCAGGCTAGCAACATTGCTTAATGACCATCGTAATAGAGTTTTTCCCTTATCAAAGTATATCTTCATTAAGTATTCTAGTTTTAAGTCATGTGGAAGATTTTAAATATTCCATCTTCATTAAACTTAATGAGATTCTTAGAGAATCAAATACAATTCTGCTGAAGCTAATTGAGTTAAATTACAGATCAATTTAGTATGACTGTATTCACTGTAGGGTGAGAGGCCCTCCCTCTTTTTTTTTTTTTTTTTTTTTTTTTTGCACATGATTGCCTAGGGAAATGAGGCTTGTGCGACTGCAGTGTCCATCCATCTGTCATTCTTCACAGCTAATAATTGTGAACCCATTACGTAGTCAGCAGAAGCAAACCAGATTAATTACACATGTAACTTGGAATCAGCCCAGGATATGTTGTCTCTTGACAAGAGAATTGGGTTTGGTGGGTAGAGAACCAGAAATGTTATGGACAGAGTGAAGTTAGGACAAGCAACACTATTATGGTTAGCGTTGGTGGGGAGGATATAGGATTGTGTCCTCTGTCCCTAAGACCTGTGCTTTGCTAGTTCTTTTACACATAAACCAACTTCATTGCTTTTTCTTCGTGAAACATTAAAACCTAACATTTAAGGCCCCTTTAGCAATACTGATCATGAAGGTTTCTTTTGGTTTTGTGAAAGGCAATGGGAGCTCTGTCTTAATGTTTGTAAAAGCTTTATTCTCTTTTGAAATTATTATTGCTTGTTTAAACGCAAGGTAACATTTTTATTCCAGAGTGATCTTGAGAAGAAGGCTACTGAAGACATTGAGGATCCTAACGCCTACAAGTAAGAGATGCTTGGATAATGATGAAAGAGATTTTCAAGTGTTGGTAGCTTGTTCTTCAGACCATGTATTTCTTTTTGCCTCCTAACAGGAGGGAGAAGTTGATCACCCTGCGTTTGGGTAATTTCCTTGCTATGCACAAAGGTTTTTTCAGCCTTTCCCTCCATTTAATCTAATTTTCTGTGGCAGTAACTCAAATATGGTATTCTGGGACTTACTTAACTTCAGACTACAGAGACAACACATGATCAGGGTCAGAGCCCCATGACATTAGGACTGTACAAATAAATATACAGGAAGATGATTCCTTTCTAAGTTACCTTACGAGCCATTGAGTTTACTGGGAGTTTAAGGCTGTCAAGGAAACCTAAAAGGTTACATAAACTGTAATCTTTCCTCTCTTCTGTTGAGATAACAGTTTACTTTTTTCATGCATTTTCAGCATTGAGGAAGTCAAGCAGAAAAAGGACTATGAACGAATAATGAAGGAAGCTGAAGAGAAAAAACACAAGAAAAGAGAAGAGTTAATTGCACTGAGGCATGAGTTTCTTTTCCTTCTTCAAAAGAATCAGGAGTTGCCCGAGCACATGCAGCTGCACAGAGAGGTACATCTGGTTTTTATAAGGGTCATTTACCTTTAGAGGCATCTTCTAAAATGTGTTACCTGATGTGTTGGGGCCAAAGACGTCCAACCCTTTGGATTAAGGTAGTTCTATGAATATATAATTTGCTGGGACTTCTGAATCACAGCTGATGATTTGTGCTATTTAAGAAGCATGTGGGAAAAATGTGGTTCTCTGTAGGAATCTGAACAACTCCTGAAATAAAGGATTATGTTGAAGTGCATGGAACTCTGGCACCTGGGCAAAAATATTAATTACCAAAATATATAATATGTGATGCTGTTTTTTCTGTCTTTCTGCCTTTCTGCAGCAGTTTGAGATGGACCCTAGGTTCTCTGAGGAGCTAAATAGGCAGACAGCACAGAGAATCCAGTTAGTGCAAAAGGAGCTGGCTTGGGAGCATGAGAAACACTTGATTGGACTGCAGAAACTACGAAATCAGTAAGTACCACTTTTCTTCCACTTAGCCCTCTGACCTTGCATGGGGCTTATAATTTACAAAGTTGTACCTGCCACAGGGAAAAATGATGTGATTTCCCCCCCGCCCCCCCCCCCCCCCCCCCCGCCCCTAATCAATATGTCTTCTATTCTGTTATGATTCTGTTCTTATTTCACTTGGAACATATGCAAGATTATATATTAACATTTGGGTGTAATTACTACTTTTGAACGTTTGGTAGAACTCAGATATTCAAATTAAGGAAGTAGCTTTATTCTGATTCATGTCTTTTTAAAGAAAACTGGAGTGGAGTTTTTTTTGAGGCTAGGTTTGCTTGGTTTTTTTCCAGTAAGTTTAGTAAGAGCCAAGATCTCATACTGAAACTTTGAAGAACAACCCGTAAAAGGAACTCTGTTTTTCAGGCACGTTACATGTCTGTCAGGTATTTTAGTGTCATTGCTAACACAATGTACCCTCTACAGTTTGAAGTTATGAAATGAACTTCCTCAAAAATGCAAGTTAAAGTGTGAGGTGCTTTTTTGGTTGGTTTTCTGAAATCTAAGTATACAGCAAAAGATGAATTCCTAAAAATAAAGACACAACAGAAATAATACAGGGTAACAAGAACACCGTAGGCATACAGAGTGTGTGACTGGGAAAAAGACTTGAATGAGCATGTTTTGATCAGTCCTTAATGGAAGATGAAAAATATCCTCATGAAGAACCTGATGTAAGTTTCAATATTGGGAGAGGTCTTAATATGTTTATTTTTGAGCATGTCTATTGCTAGCTTGGATAGAAGTCAATAGATAGCATCAGATACCATCATGCTATTACTTACTGACTTGTGAATTTACATGTAATGGTTGTATGTGCAATAAGTGAACTACATTATTCATGTCCTTTTGGTTAAGGCAAAATGGTAGGTTGTGTCTACTGACATCTGGTAGTTTTGTCTAATTTGGCTTTTCAGGTTTCGGGATTCATTGGCATTTGACACTGTTGTTCACGCTATTCAAAGCAATCATCAGATTTCCACCTACAGACTTTCAGCAATGTCTGAGGAATGCTACCAAGATAAGGAACGTCCATCATGGAAGAGGACAGTACTTGAACAAGCACGGAAACAAGCAGAAAATAGGGAGATTGTCACACCCGAGACAAGGCATATGCACAGGGCTAATGGTGACCATTTAAATCTTATCAGCAATATGATTTCCGTCTTTCATGTCAGTTTGTTTTCCTGACTCAAAGCTAAAAGAATTATAATTTCTTTAGGTACACAGGTAAATAAATGTAACTGTGGTATGTTTTTTCAGTACCTATGTACATAGTAACACATGTTACTATGTTACATACATAGTAAAACATAGTTTTCCTTGTTTAGGTTAATGTCAGCATTTGTCTGTCAACTCCATGGGTAGAATGTGGCTAAAAGTCAAGTCAGGGAGCCTGAATACATTCAGAATATCCACTACAGTGGAACTCCACTGATTGACACTAGCTCTACAAGAGTTGGGACTACACTGTGCTGCATGGTGTTTACAGCTTCATTATTGTTTTTTGGTCTAGATACTGGAATTTTTGAGGGCGAAGCTGAAAAGCTGAAAACGTCAGAGGTCCGAAAGCCAACCACACATTATATAGAAAGGAAACATGAGCAAATCAGAAAAATTGTTGAGAAATCTGACACGATGAAAGCTAAGATCATGAAGAGGAAGGCAGAGTGGGATGAATTGTGAGTCTCGAACTGGACTCTATGGCCTTTAAGTTCTGCTTCTTGTCTGAGGTCAAGTAATGCTGTTTAGCCGTTGTATGGCACTATAATCTCTCTGCCTAGTTTTTTATATTCCTAATGGTTGTAATTAAAATAGATGAGTTTTTATGTATCTCTGAGTCTCAAGAGAGCAATAAAATCTTTCAGTTATTTTCTATGGTTATTCTAAAACATTAAAAAACTTGAATTCACCTAGGTAGCTGCATCTTCGGATAGGGAGTAAAAGGTGTCTAAATCAATCATGACTAAGGGACACCTAGACCATTGCAGTCAACTCTGTTAACCCTGCCTGCACCACACAGAGCAGATGCTGTAACAGCTGGGTTGGGTCAGTGGTGCTGACATCATGGCCGTTATATGAGTGTTGGTGACATACCTTCACGCTCCACGCTGGCCTTTATTTTGAGAGGCAAGAGAGGGGGACAAGACATCTCGAATGCTCATGGAAGTACAGAATATCTTCATTAGGAGATGAATGACAGGCAATGGGACCAATGTAGAGTCAGAATACAAGGTTATTCTTCATTTTTTGAGAAGGTTATTAAGTGTTTAATGATATAAAGTAGGATCAGGTATTCTGTGCTATGGGCTGGTGGAGTGTTGACACGCAGCTCCCTGAGATTGAGCGCAGCATGTACTCACTAACCCCAGAACTTGGTCCGAGTGTAAAGGTTTAACCTTTCCCATGGCAGAGCTATGTCATAAGAGTTCTTGGGGGCAAAAAAAATTATCTGAGGTTTTCATTCAAATGTGCAGTGATGTTCTTCCCAAAGTAACCGTTCTTTTCTGAAAGAGGTGTGTGGTTTTTGATCCCTAGCTCGCCTCCCAAGCCTTCCTGAGTAAATCAGAAGGTATGAAATTACCCTGTTTGTTCATCTGTATGTTTTCTGTCTTAAAAGTTCAGCTTTGTTTTGTACCTACCAGATACAAGAGCAAACCTAGTGGTGACTATGAGAATCCCAAAGATGTTGAGGATATCAAAGAAGCACAGGAAAATATGGGATGTTATATGCTGAAGACTGCCACTAACTACAGAGTCCCTGAACACAGGCTTATGAACACTGAGAAGAAGTTGATGCAGCTCAAATCCCTGGAAGTGTTTGTATGTAAACTGATTTATTGATGTGTATATTTCTCCCTTTTTGAGGAGGGATGATAATGTATTAGTCACTGAAGAAATTTTTTGAAAGGAAATCAAAGTGGATGTGGGGAAAGGCCTTAAAGGACAAGACTATATTAAGTCAGGTTTAGTTACAGATCAGCTTTTCTCTTGTGAACTGGTAGTGCTTCACCAAACTCAAACCTGAATCAATCTAGGATAACTCTCAGCTGGCTCTTTTAAAATGAGAATTTACCTTCTCTTGTACTTCAGCAGGAACATAAGTCTTTCTGAATTCTTTAAAAATTCTTATCATCTAGTAAAGTTTTTTTTTTTTTACAAAAAAGGGATGTGAGCAAAGACGTGTATCTAGTGTGGCCTTTCTATACTTGGACTTTGGCAATCACTCTTCTGGGTGATTTAAAATCTAAGCACTGGAATCTTCCTGAGAAACCAGGTCTTTTGGAGCCACCTTTCTGTGGTAGGACTCCTACAGCATCTGCATGTCTTTAACCACAAAGACACATGAAGCTAAAATGTTGTGTAATGTCTTTGTTGCTTTCCTTGTGACTTTCCGTGCCCCCCCCCCCCATCTTTCTTCTCATAGGAACTGTTTTTAATTTTATTGCTGGAGTAAAACAGAGTGACAAATTTCTTTAGCTAAAAGAACAATGAAGAAATATGTCTATTGAACTTGGAACTGTCTAGTTGCTTTTTGGTAGGAATGCTTATTTCTTGCCCTGCTTACTGACAGAGCAGTGTCTTCACTGCATGGTTTATCTTTGTCTGGTGAAGTGTAGTTTGTGTTCTTGGTGGCCCTGAATCTTCTCCAGTCTTATCCTCATGAACCAGTTGCCTAATCTCGGGCACCCTCTGGGCTGGGTTGCTTTGATAGTGAGGTCTAAACATTACAGAAGCAATGCTACAGTCTCAGAGGATTTGTTGGATCATTTTCATCTCATGCTTGGCCTCCAGTACTTCACTGTAGTGCTGATGTTACCAGATACCCAGTGATTAACCTAATTCAGTAGAGCAAGCCAATACAAAGGGAATAGTTCTTGTTGTAAATTCCTGGTTTATACAGATGAACAATTCCAGTTACTTCAGGTGGCTGGTGTATAGGGTTGTTTTCTTTTAGAAAGATGAGAGCCAAATAAATGATATATATGTGCCAAATATATTAATGTTAGATCACATTCCTTTTTTATTTCATGTGAAAAAAGTAAATTAATAGAGTGTCTCCTTATCACAGACACAGAAGGATTGAAGTTGGAAGACACTTCTGGTGGTAACCTAGTCCAAACCCTCTGCCCAAGCAGGGCTATCTAGAGCAGGTTGCCCAAGACCATGTCCAGATGGCTTTTTAATTACTGCAAGGAGGGAGACCCCACAACCTCACTGGGCAATCTGTGCCAGTGCTCAGTCACCCTCACAGTAAAAAAGCGTTTCCTGATGTTCAGAGGGAACCTCTTGTGTTTCGGTTTGCACTCATCTCCTCTTGCTAGACACTGGGGGCCACTGAAAAGCTCCTGGCTCCATCTTCTTTGCACTCTTCCCTTCAGGTATTTATATACATTGTTGAGATCCCCTCTGCCCCACACCGAGCCTTCTCGTCTCCAGGCTGAACAGGAACAGTGCCAGCTCTCTTAGCCTTTCCTCACATGAAAGATGCTCCAGTCCCCTAATCATCTTAGCGGCCCTTCACTGGACTGTCTCCAGTAGCACCATCTCTCTCTTGTACTGGGGAGCCCAGAACTGGACACAGCACTCCAGATGTGACCTTGCCACTGCTGAGGAGGGGTCACCTCTCGCGACCTGTGATAACACTCTCCCTACCGCAGTCCAGCATAATGTTAGCTCTCTTTGCCACAAGGGCACGCTGCTGGCTCATGGTCCACTTGGTGGTCACCAAGACCCACGCTTTTTTTCTGCAAAATTGCTTTCCAGCTGGTCAGCCCCCAGTGTGTACCAGTGCATGGGGTTGTTCCTCCCCAGATGCAGGACTTGGCACCTCCACTTGTTGAACTTTGTGAGGTTTCTGTCAGCCCACCTCCCCAGCCTGCCCCTCTGGATGGCAGCACAGCCCTCTGGTGTAGCCACTCCTCCCAGTTTTACATTGTAGGCAGACTTGCTGAGGGTACTCTTTGCCCCATCATCTAGATAATTAATGATGTTGAACAGAATTATTATTACTGATTTCTGAATATAGAATTATTACTGAGGTCTGCCTACAGGCCAAGCAAGATGCAAACAGGTTGTTACAAATAGGTTTTGCTGCACTTGCCTGTTTACTTACTACCTGACATTTACATCTGATATAAGTGTCACTTTTCAGATTAGTGGATCTTCATCTTGAGTTTGAGAAAAAATATTCAGCTGATGCCAAAGTTTTCTGAGTTGACTTTGGGACTCTGGATTGCTGGAAGGCCTGAAGAGAATTTGTTTTGGACATCTAGTGGCTTGTATGAAATCCAAAAGCGCCTGACAGAATGTTACCTTCTTGCTTTTAATATTGCTATCTACTATACTTTGAAAATTCAGAAATTTATTCCACTTTTAATCACCTGCAATAGCTGTATCAGCTTCACCATCACATATAAAAGACAAGAATCTTATCTGCCTTCCAGAACCTACATTTATGGAGGACTGTTTCAGTATCTTTGAGGTTATTTGAGATAATGGCTTTGTTTCAGTGACTATGTCAAAGAAGTCTAGATTTCCGTACACCTGTGCATTTGGTAGTATGTACAGAAAAGGTCCTTTCAGGTATGTTTCTTTTGTCTTGGGGATGGAAGCTTACTTTACAAAATATTAGAAGACATTTTCTTTTTCTTAATATATTATTTGTACTGTATGCCTGCAAAGAGGGCCATATATCAAAGCTGAGATACTCTTTGTATTTAATGAGAGACAACCCAAATGATTAATCCTTTAAAACCCACAGCTTCTTTTCACAGCCTCTGTCTGCTTTCTGCACGGCTTCAACATCTCATGTCAAGAAACTCACAGCGAAGTCAGGAACTGGGGGAAAATGAGGAAGCTTCGTTTCCTTTCTTACACCTTTGCTATTTTCTGTGAAGGAGAGAGAGAGAGGTGGTTCCTAAGATTTTAAAACCACAGACTGAAAGACAGCTGTTTAAAAATGTTAATGTGTGGAGATGGTACAGAAAAGAAAGCTAGTATGGAAAGAAAGAAAGTCAGTATGACATGCCTCTTAACCATTACTTGTGTTGGGGAAGGCTACGTATTCTGTAAGTGTTCCTGGGGAATACTACTAACATTTTTTTTTTCCTTTGCAGATCCATAAGAGGAAAGTGAATATGAACAAAGAGATCATGTCTTTGCGGGATCTCAAGGTTTCTATTATTGATGAAATCAAGTGTTTAGTGCAAGAATTGAAATCCATACAGGCAGCCTTGGATTCATCAGAATGTCTCCCTCTTCCCCTGATACCTCAGTTACACCCAGATGAGGTTCCTGAAAAAAAACTTGAGTACGACAGTGACATTCTCCTGAAGTTTAAAGAAGAGCAGGAGGCCAAGGCAAAGCTCCAGGAAGAACTGGAAAGGTCTCCCTCAGCTCATGCATTTAGGTATGAGTGTCTTCGAGCTCCTTCCATTAAAAAGATTGACCCTATGGCACTGGCTGCAGCTGCACAACCGATGAAAACAGTATCGTCTGTGGTCACAGAGCTGCAAAACGTTTTTGAGATTGAGAAGGCAGAGCCAACAGAAATGGAACTTGAAATTTTAAAGAGAGAGAAGATAAAAAATCTATACTTGCAGGAGACCTTGATTAAAAAGGTAGGAAATCAAAAGTTATTTTTGTCAGGTTGAGCAATCATACTGCACCAGAAATAAAACCAAAACCCCTTCCATCTCAGGATTGCAGCTACTCTTCCCTTTCCAAAGTGCTGATCTGAAGGGATCAGCATACACCCCTAACTGTGACTGACTATTATCACTTGAAAAACAGATCTTGTATTTCTTATTGATTTTTCTATGAAACTATGAGCTTAGTGGTCAAAAAAGACAAGTAAAATGTTAGAAATTACTTGAAAAGTGACGAAAAGGGGAAAAAAGGAGCATCACTACAACTTTGTAGATTTCATTATGTTCTCAGCTCTTAAATAATTATAGTCCTAACTCTTTAGTCTTAAAAATTATATTGTAGAATTAGAAAAGGTACACAAAATGCTTAGTCATGGAAAAGCTTCTTTAAAAGGCACATCTAAATGGATAAAGCGTCTTTGGCCTGGAAAAGGGGCAACCGACAGGGTTGTAGTAGAGGTGATAACATTATGAGTAGCATAGAAAAGGAACGTGGGAATCACCTCTTAAAAGAAGAAGAGATATCAGATGAAATGGTTATGTAGAAAGCTTGAAACATGCGAACAGAAGTAGTTTTCCTATCCAACAATAACTAACCTTTGGAGCTCAGCGTTAGGATGTGGGGGAAGCTACCATTTCATAAAATCTGGAAGAAAAATCCATTCAGAGGCGTTGAACACAAACATACTCCTTCAAGCTCAGGATGCCCCTGAGTCAGAATTCAGGCGGGTACAGAGAGGAGCATGCCAGACGTGTTCCACTGTTCACTTGTTTGCTCTGTTTCTTGCTATCTTTTCTCTAACTTCTGCTGTTGGCCATTGACTCTTTGGTCTACCCCAACACAAACACCCTTGTGTTCCTGTGTGAAGGTTTTGAAAGAATATCCGAGTGCTGCTGTCACCGTCACATATGTATCAGTTAGTGCTGGCAGCTGCTAGTGCTGATTTAACTGTAAATGTCTAAGGGAAGAGCTGGCAGGTATTCTGAAAGAGGTCTGTCAAGGCAGAAGACTTTATTGCTACATCTGGGATTGTTAAATTAACTACTTCAAACGTTCCCTGAAGAGTAAAATACTTCGGGGGTAGAGTGGAATGCAGCGAGACATTCCTTTGAAGCCCTGGTGATTCTTTTACTATTGTGCTGAGAATGAAGGCACATTTGGGGTTAACTTTGTCTTTTTAAGGGCTTCAGTAATTCATAACAAATACCATGGGCGAGTTGTTGATTTAGCAGAGAGAATTTTTCTTTTCTCTAGCTTTACATGTTTAGCTCCACTCCTAATGCTTTCCCTGTTCCGCATTTGACTCTCTCATATGCTCCAGATCAACGCACTGGTGATCAACTTTGATGCTGAACTTTGCTTTCTACGGCACAAGAAACTGAAGCTGGATGTCCAGATGAAAAGCGCTGACCTGCGCTACATGACGTGGTATGAAGAGCTGCTTATCCTGAAGAACCTTGAGAAACAGGAGAACCTTCTCCAGGGGCGTGTTAGTGCCCTCATCAGCGAGCAGGAGGCCATGCAAGTAAGTACACCACGTGTCTCTGCTTTGACAGTATCACTAATGCAGGGCTTGAAACAAAAGCAAACTGTTAAGTAAATAGTGGCATTTTTTTGCTTCATATTAGCACCGATCCAGTGTCTAGTGCTAAATTTTAAAAAAACACGAATTTCTTGATAATCAGCCTGGGATGGTCACTTTTAAATTCCAGTTGTTAATATTTTTGTCATCTTGACAGTTGTATTTTAATAGGTACTTCATGATGTGGAATAGTGACAAATGATATACTTAAATTTAAGAACTTCCAGGTTATGCTTGATTGAAACATAGGTTTAAAGAGAGAAAGACAAGTTTTGCATTTCACAGATCCTGTATGTACTTTATATATCCTACACACACGGGTTGTACCTTTTAACTGAAGTAGGGGTTTTTTTGTTTGTTTAGTCAAAATTGAACAGCTACCTTGCACAGATGGAGGATAGAAAGGATGAGATTGTAAAGCTTCAGGAATGTGAGAAAGCCCTTTATGCCAACTTCCAAGCATCCCTTGGAGAAAACAATGAGTTCTCCCATTTTCTGACCAAGGTTCTGAAGAAGAAAATCAACTGGGTGGAAAAAAAAGAAAGAGAAGCAGGTTGGAGATGCTGTTCTTTTTGTTTTATGGATTTGTTACACGGGCTTCCATGTGGTCAAGTAAACATCTCTCAAATCTAGCTGGAGCCCTGAATACATGCAACACTGAACTCCGTTCAGAAAACCATAGATCAGACCTACCCAGGTTTGTTTATGTCCTGATCCATGTTCCGTGGCAGCATTGTTATCTTGATTGATAACAATGATGTAATTCAGCCTCTAACTGACTACGTTTGGTCTGATGACAGCTCCTGCAATTTACTTCCTGTAAATCAATATTGAGCACTGGTAATTGGTATGAGGAAGAGGCAAAGTTTTAAATAGGTACTTTCCATGCTGTACCAATGGGAGCTATGGGTAAGTGATTAGTCTGCCACGTTCATGACAGTCTTCTTTAATCTGTCCATTGACTAATGAGAGGTCATAGACCTAATCTGCAATCATCTATTAGTCACAGGACTAAACATATTATGAAAGGATTTAATTTATCTTAGTGACTCTGTTTTAAACTGCTAGGGCTAGGCAGTCTTACTGAGCTAAAATACTTGTGCTTTCTCTTTGGCGTGGCTTTTGATTTCAAGTAGGACATGATTAGCAAAAAGCACAGACACAGTGATGTTTTCGTGACAGTTTTGTACCTTTGTATTTTGCTTGGTTGATTAGTCTCTGTAGCAGAATGGTAAACTCACAAGGTTTAAATTACTAGCACATATAGAGGAAACATTACCAAGGCCCCAAAACGTACCTGTGTCTGTGCCTTTGGCATTACTAGGTCATCTCTCTCCCTCATTTTTTATCTCTGTGAAGTTATCAGATCAATGCAAAAGGTACCTGGATTCACATATCACCAGGATGATCTTTCATGGGTTATTGGGATTGTGTTCACCAGCAGATTGGCGTAACACCCAGCCAGTGGGTCCATGGGCATTCTGCAAACCAGCAGTACTGTCCTTTTCTTCCAGATGAAGAAGATGAGGATGAAGAGGAGAACGCTGAAGAGTCCAGCTTGGGGACTGACGAAGAAAATTCTGGATCTGAAGATGAAGTTTTCGATGATTCTGTTTGCCCAAAGAGTACCTAAGCCATCATTTCCTTGCATTGACAACTTGTTTAGATTTAGCAGCAGCATTGTGTGTTTAAAAAGAAAACACAAAACTTTGTTCTTCACTACATATTAATGTCATTAAGGCCCAGAACTTGTGTACCTCTCCCGAGTGCAGCATTTCTCCCCAGGAAATCTCAGTGAAGATAATGAAACCGCTGGTACTATATGGTACCCTAATTAAAAACTTTATAAAAATAAAACTTAGCTAAGCACTAAGAATTATTTATTTCATGTAAAGAACCATTCACCATTTCCTGGCTGTTTTCTGGAGAGAAAAGGCTCCTCTCAGGAATGGAACTGGTGGGAGGCTGTAGCCGCTCTCTGGAAACCTGCTGCCTGTGCTAGCTGGGGGGATGCTACCGTGCTGGTAAACTAAGGTCTTTGTTACCCCCTCGTGGATTTATGCAGCAATTGCCTGTTGCTGGGCTCCGCTCTTGAGGGTCTCTGAAAAGCTGGGAGCTTTACTGTGCAAAATCTTCATCGTTCGGTCATTCAACAAAGGCAAGCAACTTCCCTGCGCCTCCTACCTTTTCTTTTGTATGAGTTTAGTTTAGGATGTTGTTGTCTTTTTTTTTTAAAAAAAGACACATCTTCTTTGAGTGATACGTCAATGAGCACGTAACAACACTGCTTTACTTTCGGTTAGAACTTACCAACAAATTACCTTATTATAGATTTTTTTAATTGGATTTTAACATCATTTCCACAAATTGAATTTTTGATTAACTCCTCATTCATCTCCAATGAAATTTTGGGAAGAAATGAAGATTTTTACTTTTTATTAAAAAAGTCCAAATTACTAATTTAACAGGGAAATTACACGTTGCATTAGCCTCTTAGTATTTGTCTCTTCATGTGTCATTCGCCTTGCCTTTATTGGACTTTTTTTTTTAATGCCTGCTGATTTGGGTATAATTATGCACTCGATTAGTATGACTGAAATCACTGTGTTTGATAGAAATTCACGGATCTTCCTTACCATGAAACAAATGAAACAGGTATGAACCACAGCTGTGTTTACAGATAGAGCTATAAATGAACCCTACAGCAAATTCATCATTTCTAGTGAAGGGTGCTATGGATAAAAAACCCTACGTGTTGGCATAATTGAAGATTATACTGTTACATGTATTAATTACTGGGACTGCATTACTTACAAGAGCTGACTTTTGAGCACTTGGCTTGAATACTGGCTTTGATGCATTTAGTCTTACTTCAGGAAACAAACTGTCTTGACTGAACTTAAAGAAAAAAAGATCTGTCCAAGACATTCATCCCCTCATGGAGGAAAGTGGTTTATGTTTGAGAAAGCTCTAGGGAGCCAAGAGCATCATCTTATTATGGGGAACGCTGGGCAGTTTGCACAGCAGGAGAAGCTACTAGCTCAAGCCTGTAACTATAGTGCAGTCATAATGAAACTAAGCTATTCTTTGACTCTTTTCTTCTCAGATTGCAATGAGGCACTCTTCCGACACACCATCCAGCTCCGGCAGAAGCGGTTAGACATTGAGAAAGCTTTAAGAGAGAAGAAGAACGTTGCTGCTAACCTCAGAAAGAAATATAATGCCTTAGCCAAAAAG
The DNA here is from genome assembly GCF_023634085.1 of Falco cherrug. NCBI lineage: Eukaryota > Metazoa > Chordata > Aves > Falconiformes > Falconidae > Falco > Falco cherrug. The sequence continues at coordinate 6,748,493 of NC_073701.1, forward strand.
GTATTGTGTTTTCTTCTCAGCAAGCATCAGCTGGCTCCGTTACAGTGACAATGTTGTGCTAGTGATTTTGCCTAAGATTTAAAACCAAAATCCTAACCCTTTGAGAGGCCTCAGTTTGGGTAGAGATATCTGTGGTAGCACAGAGGCAGGAGGCAGCTCAACATGGGTCATCTGTCCTCCTGAAAAGGGTCAATCAAGGTGCTGTGCCCTTAGCTGCTGCGAGGCTGGATTCAGGTTTTAGGTCCAGTTCTGTCCCAGCTGCCTAGCCATCACGTGGCAGCAGGAACTGGATTCCGCGGTTCAGATGAAACACCTGATGTAGTCTGTCCTGTCCTCTGTGCATGTGTGTGGGGATGGAGAGAGTAAAGAATACTTATCCGAACACAAACGGAGGTTAACATAAATGCATAAAAATGATATTATTCCATCTATTTCTTTTTATTGTAGTTTTTTTGGGTTTTTTTGTGGTGTTTTTTTTTTTTTCTTTGTCACAGTAATTACTGAATAAACTCTCTTGGTGCAAGTTTTCCTTTTAGCTTTTTTGAGCTCCTGCATTCATCAAGACATTTGATTTATATTAATTCAAAAATATCAATTTGAAGGGTTATCCGGGATAGAGAGAGACTTCTGCCAAAATAACATTATGCAAGCCTTGCTTTTATTGTGCCTCAAAAATGTTCCATCAAATATGCTTAACTTACAACATTTTTTGTTTAGTTTTTAAAGGCTTTCCTAAGTGCCAGCTGCCACATATTCACCCTGAGGTCTGACATTTGAGTCTGAATTGTTTCTTTCTCATGCAGAATCAATAAGTATTTCCAGGCATAACACAGTAAAAAATGTATTGTGGGCTCTGTAGATCTAGAAGTGTTTTAGACAGTAAACCAAGCAGCGGTCTCTTGATACATACAGGGCTTCTCTACTAAAGGAGATGTTTGCGAGTGTACCTGTGTACAGAGGTATTCAGGGTAGAATCTTGCTTGCATATGTAGATGAGCCTTGTGTTTGCCTTTGAAACTCACCTGTCATCGTATGTAGAAAAAAAACACTTTTTTTTTTTTAAAAAAAATACTTCTTTCTCTTTTGGATCAGGAACTCTAACATAGAATCTTGCTGCCTTATGTATTTGAGTACTACAGGGTTTTTGTTTGTCCACAATTTGTCTTTCTGCAGGCAAAAGTAGTGGAAACCAGTCTGGACACTGCAGACGGAGAACTGGAGACCTTTCAGTGGGAAAAGCAGCAGAGACTGAATGAGCTATATGTAGTCGTGCCTTTGAAACTCCATCAGGTAATTCAGGATGCTGTGCGTCTGCAGGTGCAGAATGGCCGTGTACGTCTAAACAATGGTGTTACTGTTCTTTGAGGCCCTTAGCTCCTGATTCACCAGTGTCCTGGGAGTGAAGTATTAATTGAACTTCATGCTGCTATTTCTTCTAAATTGTTTTTGTTTCTTTCTCCTATACTGACATAAAAAGGGTAAGGGCAGGCAGGTCAGCCCATTGCTGAAACGTGCATAATCTTCAAGTGTTTTATAGATTTGGCATGGGATTTTCCTTCAGGTCCATACCTACTGATGTTCTCCTGGAAAAAAACCACTCCAAAAAACCAAGCCAAAAAAATCCCCCAAACTAAACTAGTGGGAGTTTTGCTCAATTCAATAATGCTGGACTGGATGCAGTGCATTCATCTACACAGCTGCTAGCGCGGGGATGATAAGTAGAAAATTAAGAGGAAAACTCAAGACAATACTGTTGTTTACTCTGGGCTGAATCTTGTCCTCAGAGAGAGAAGAGAGGCCTCTGCCTGTTCTGGCCAATATACCTCTAAGGCAAGCTCAGCTCTCTCCATTTGTTCTTTCACCATTCATTAAAAGGTTGGTAATAAAGACATAAGAGTCTGAGGCCTGACTCCACAATCCTGCAGCTCCCAGATCATTCCAAAGTACAGTTGACAGGGAGCCCCTTATTCCTCCTTGGTTTCAGGTGCCACAGGATGGTCAACAGCTTTATATGTAGGCAGTCAGCACAGCTTTAAGTAGTCTTTGAGCTTTGCTGAGTGGTAGTGTGATTCCCTGGCCCAAAACATGAGAGTTGCCTGTGCTTACTATTGCCTCACTCATTAGTTCTCTAATGCTCACACATTTCTTATCCAGAGAGATCACCAGCACCCTTAATAAAAGTCAACCTTGCTTACGGCTGTTTCTCGCAGGTGGAGTACTTGGTTAATGGGGAGATGCCCAGTGACTTCTCCCAGGCTTTGGTATTTACCAGGCAGTCCTTACAGTATCTGCAGAAGAGAATTGTGGACCTACGTAATGAAAAGATAATGCAAAGAGGGATCTATAAGAAGGCCCAGGAGCAACATAAGCAGCTTGTCCGGGAAAAAAAGGAGATGGAGATAGAGATTCGACGTGAGTAACAGAGACTTTGAACAGCACAGCATACTAATGCTCATTCTGTCCCCCTCACTGCGTGGGGGTAACTCACCAGATGTCTGTCTTTACACTCACACAGATGTCACAGCTGGTTACTGCAGAAAATAAAACAGAACGAGCAGATCAAGTGGACTGTTTTGATGAAGTACTGGTAGTTCTCCAGCACTGCAGAGTCATTAGGCTGTGTGAAATAATTTGGGAACTTAGTGTAAGGAGAGTTGACTGAGATGAGACACTTGAAGTTAGGGCACGTGATTGCTGTTTCTGGCCGTAAACCAGAACTGCTCAGAAAAAAGTACTTTCCCTAAAGCATACACTTTTTTTGGCAATATCGTCCTCTGTGTAACATAAGAAGAGTGAAACAAGCCCTATTTGAAACGCTTTCCCAAGGACCAAACCCAAAAATGTGTCTAGCACCACCAAACCTGCAGGGGCCCTATATAGCCTTTGGTGTGGGAGTGGCTTACTAGAACTGGCTCAGAGTGTGGCTTAGTGACCACACAGACATGGTCATGGGCAAGGACAAACAGCAATATTCTGTTGTTGGCTCTGTGTGGCTTTGTGTGAATTATTTATTACAGGCAAATACCAAAGAGCTCAGACAAAAAGCTGGGGGTAAGGTCCTTAACCACTGAAAGGCAGCGATGCCATTTGTGCTCTGCCCCCTCTGCTAGGACTGGAAGAGAAGTGCAATCATCTGATGATGAAGAAGTTTGGCCGGCTGGTGGATTTTGAAGCAGTTCAAGCACACTCTGTTAACATACGCATGGAAGAGTTGAAAGTGCAAATAATGGAGAAAGAATATGTGCACTCCCAGGAGCTCAAAGAGTGGGAGGTAAGGAGCAGGAAAAGGAGGGGGATGTGTTGTGATGATCTGTTGAGGCTTCATTTCCCTGGGGCTGAATAGTTACACTAAAACCTTTCGTGAACATGTTCATGTTTGGGTTTTTTTCACTTGTCGTTAATAGTTGGGCCATAATGGCCAACTCCCATTTCCCATAATGATTTCTACCTCTGTTCCAGCTGTTGACACGCATCCTATTTTCTCATGGAGTTAGTTGATAATCTTTTTGTTTTACTTTCCTCAAATGCATCCTTCTACTTCAGTCCCTATGTGAAGCTCTTCCGGAGTGCTTTCCTTCGGTTTTCAGCTGGGATACAGAACCTGCTGCCTCCTCTCACTGCCTTTGGTGACAAACTATTTGAGCAGGGGGCTCTCGTGAGCCCTGACTCATGCCTGGGATGCCAGTCTGTGCAGTCGGAAAACCTTATGTCTCTATCGGGGAGCCCAAGGCTCAGCTACTGTGGTGCGAACAGGCACCGCTCTTCTGCTGCCCTTACAGAAGGGCACATAGGGAAGTGCTATGTACCTAATGGCTTTCTCTTTCCCACACTTTTGCCTAACTGCTTTATCTACCTAAGTATTTGCAATATTAAAAAAATAAAGACGATGACAGATTGTGCTAAAGGCACTAGGGGGTCAGGTGGTGTATGCAGGATCAGTCTGTTGTTTAGCTCTCTTCTGTGGCACTTGTGCCTAGCACTTCTTTCCCACTTGGCTTTTTTTGTCCTCTTTCATCCCAGCTCAACCTTTTATATCTTTCTAGGAAAGAATCTTAGACCTGCAGCAGCAGCTAATGAAGCTGACAAAGGAAAACACCAGCAAGCTGCAGCAGCTGAACCAGTTTTGCCTTGAAAAGCAGCAACTTGAAACCAAGCTGGATTCACTAAAGAATGATCTGGTAAGCCTCTTAGCTGCTGTGCTACGTGCAGGTTTGGAAGTGTTCAGAAATGGGTAAGGGATCACCTGGCTCTCACCGGCTCTGGTCTTACATCCTGCTCTGCAGTCAGCACTTCGAGCTAATATTGTCTAGTGGCGCAGGCTGGATGGCTGCTCCAGGTCTTGTAGAAAGGGAGAGGAATGAGCTGATCCTGAGGTAGGCAGTACCTTAGCTTCCCTGTATTTTCTTCACTGATTTCTAATATTGAAACAAACTCATCTTATTTCTAATTTAAAAATGTCTTCCAGCAAGCAAAAATTATTCCTTCGTTACATGGAAACAGCCAAATGAATGAAAGAGTTTTCTTTACTCTGTATTAGGGAGTAAGGCAGCTGCCTGTGACCGCCAGAGTCTAAGTCAGCAGTCTCTCACTCTGACTTCCAAGTAGTTCTGACTGAGGGGTGGAAAAGTCACGCAGCTGTCCTGCCTCTTGGAAAGCTTCGATTTCCTGCTTGAAACAAACTTCCACTGTTCATTCTCCCATGTTTTATAGGAGGTATTTTCTTCCTCTCCTTACAGGGAGTAGAATTTCGGGGCACCCGAACTACTGACATCAAAGAGAAGGTCAGGCTGGAGTCACGGCTCAAGCACATGGTTCGTGACACAGCCCTTCTAAAAGAAGAAATCAATCTTCTAAGCAGAAAAGATGGGTGCTTAAGAGACCTTGCTCTCCTTAGCAGAAAAGATGGGTGCCGCCTTCTGCAGCCTTCATCACTCCAGGGCTCTCAGACACCAACTGAATCGTTCCCTCTTCTTACACTAGAAACGGTAACGAACAGTACAAGTCTCCCTTAAAAACGGGTACGGTTAGCTGGGGCAGTAGTCATAGCTGGAAGTGTGAAATTAATTGCTTTGGCTGTACGTGGGCTTAGTGGTAAAAGGTTCTGTTTGTTTCCCCTATCAAAATATGACTGTAGCGACAGATAGGGAATAAAAGAGTGCTCATACAACTTATAAATGCTGTTAGCAGTCCATTGCAGAGATTGGCACTGGGCAGGTGCCCTCCGTGTGTGTGTGTGTATGTGTATGTGTCTGCTCTTCAAACAAGTGGTTGTTGAAGGCTGGATATGAGTTTCATGTGGGCAAATACATCTTTGGTACCCGTGTTCTCAAAAATAGTAAAAAAGGTCTGCCTTGAGGGTGCCTTTTGTTATTTGCCAACTATCCTAGCAGGAATATGGCACTTCTCTGCTAACCGAGCTAGTTAAGAGTCGAGGGGAGTGCTAGCTGTTTAAAGAAAGCAAAGAGACCTTTCTCCTCAGGGCCTGCAGCGCTAAGGTGGGTATGGAGTCAATCAGATACTTTCCTGCTTGCCTCTGCTCGATAGCAGTAGAAAACTGACCCACAGTGCATGCAGGACGTGGTATTTACCTGGCAGGAGGAGGTTTTGTTGTTGGTTGGTTTTTTGTTTGGTTTTTTTGTAATTACACTGGCTTGCACCTGCCTGATCAGAGTGAGAGCGAGCCGAGCTCTGTTCTGTTTTCAGGTTTTACTCTTTTTTGCCTCTGACATTCAGTGTGGTGGCAGTGCATGATCATTTACAGCACTTTCCCTGTCTTACCAAGAAAACTTCTTTCACCCCCAAAGCGGAGGGGTTGTGCTGCACTGTTCCTCCAGCGCAGAGTTTCTGAGGGTGCACAGGCGCCCTTGGGGTTGGTTACTAGTTTTTAATTAAACAGATTGAACAACCTGCAGCTGCTTTTGCTCTTCCTCCCTGCTCCCTGCCTTTTGCCAATGGTTTCTGCTCCTCTGGCTGGTGTATGCTCAGAGAGAGCCAACCCTACCCCAGCCAGGCCCAGGCACTGCCCCTGCTGGCCCCAGGACAGCCAAACGAACGGTACTCCTGCAGCCTGCCTTCTCCGTGGGTCCCTATGAAAGGGCCGAGCATCCCGTTTCCTTAAGGGAGAAAGCCCACCCTTACCCACAGGCCTGGAAGCTGAAAGCTTTTGAAGCTGGAAAACCACAGGGTGGGAGATGGAGGATAAGGAAACAAAATTTGCCTCCCTCCCCATCACCAAACCCATACAGCTGTCCTTGCAGGTGAAGGAAAATTTCCTCTAGCTGTGCTCCTCACTAGAAGTTTTATGTCACTTAACTGGCACAGGCAGCAGCCATCCCTCTTGGCTTGAGCTCAGCATTAATATTTACATCGGTGGCTATTTGCAAAACTGTAACTGCAGGAAACGTCACCTTTCCCCAGGCATCCTGCTTGCTCTATGTCTGCAAGTAGAAAAAAAAAAAGCAGGTTCATTCTATGGGAGGATTTAGCATACAGCCAGCCACCAAAAAGACTAAAGCCTTTATTTTAGATGTTAAAGCGTGGGTTTGACTTTACAGATAGGCAGCTGCAGATGGCGTGTATGTGAAGGGTTGTTTAAGGTGATTAGGCAGAGTGCATAACTCCAGTCCATTCACAGGAGTGTGTTCCTGGGACAAACCTTCCTGTCGGGAAGAGGAAAAGGCCTTGCTGATGGCGTTCTCTCTCGTGAAGCCCTCGCTGCAAGAGGTGCTAGACCTCAGCGGCGGCAGCTCTGTTTGGGTCCGTGTCCTGCGACGTCTCTCACGCTGCTGTTTCAGTCCTGTGCTGTGATGAACAGCCCGGTGCCACGGACAATTGCTGCCTTGTTTCCTGAGCCCTCCTGTGACCTTGCTGAGGATGCCTTCTGTCTCCATAGCATTATAAAAGGCACATATACATCTATATACAAGTGCATAAATATATAAATAGGGGTGTTATACAAAAATAAATACCCATTCTCTTTTTCTCTTTAGAATAAGTCTTTTGCAAAAGGCAGCTTGGCAGCTTGGTCCCTAGCTGGTGGGAGAATGAGTCTCTAGGGGCCTCAGTGATGGCGGGCTGCTGTTCAGATGTCTTGGTAGATCCTGACCCAAAGATGTGATCACTGGATTCTGGGGATGGAGATCTCCTCTGGACTGGCAGCAGTCTAGTCTTTCTACCTCTTCAACTGGCACTAGGCCTAGGCAGCAAGGGCTTCCTGAAAGTGAAAGGAGCAAGAAATGATTACAATGCATACAGAAATGAGAGATGCTGTGGTAGTTTTCTAGTCAACAGTCCACTTTGAGGATTGGTACGCTGATCAAAGAGTAAGATCTGCATTCTGGAAGTCCTGGCTACGTGGGAGCTTGATCCTATGCTTGCACACGACAAGTTTGATCTATGCGGCAGGGGTGGATCAATGGATCAGGACCTAGGGAGGTGGATTCACGTTAATTTTTCAGGGACCTTGTTGTTTTACTGGTAGTCTGGAAAATGCAAAATTAAGATGGACTAAAGGACAGCATCTTTGCAACTGGAGGTGGGTATTGTGCTCTCCCAGCAGCATACAGCTCAAGCTTTGGGAGAAATGAGAAATGTCTCCTCCAAAACTGAGTGAGGCAACTTGCAGTCCCCAATTGCTAGCATGGCCTTTCCATGCTGCTGTTCTATGTGGCATTAAAACTGTCCTTGTACCACAGAAGCATGAACAGGGCCATCGGAAAGGCTCTGCGGTGAGATTTCCCTTCAAAATCAGCCTAAAACAATGAAAGGAAGCAAGCAGAGTCTTCCAGACCACTGACCTTGGTGGAACAGGGGATCCCGTCGAGCATCCAGGCTGGGGCCTCCTACTTTGTTGCCCATCACTGGATGATGGAGGCCAACAAAGTGCTCTTGAAGGTGAGGACAGTCGTCTTGTGGCTGAAGAAGGTGGTGAGTGGAGTCATCTGGAAGACTGTAGAGGAAAGAGCTGTCTTCTGTTCTTGAGTTGGGCAATCTGGGGAGGCAGACAGACATTTAGCACTATTAACAAATCTCTCCTTCTCGAAAGATAGGGCCTACGCAACACCTCTGCCAGCTCCATCAATGCAATGGCACTGGGCGTTCCTAAATGAGGGGAAGAGCGGAAACTGGGAAGCCCGTCTGGGATGGGAATGAGGGGATGGGACCTGGTATCCACGATTCAACATCTAGTGAGTGCCACAGGAGCTGGGAGGAGTAGCACCTCCTGGAGAACATGGGAAGCTACTTGATCGACATCTGAACAGTGAGACACAGAGCACCCGCAGCTGGACCCTGGTCAGATTCTGGGGCAGCTGTTTATCAGCATCCCATCATAGACGTTAGCTTCGCTCATCCTGCTTTTCAGTCTCTGGCTTAGGAGCAGGGGGAGGAAAGGGAGCAGGGGGAAGCAGGTGGTGGCTGTCTCTACGATGAAATTGCCCCCCCCCCGGAACCGTAAGAGGAATGAGCTCTGTGACGAGCATTTACACCAAGAAGGCCTAGTGCTGCTGCACGGATTTGGTTCCCAAGTGAACTGGGACAGATGGGAGCACGGCGAGGCCAGGCTTTTGTGAGCATGTAGTCTTGTAGGTCCCGCTGGATTATTCCCCGCTGCCTGTCCACAAGCCAGGACTAACCTGGAGGGCTGGTAGTCTTGCTGGGCATTCCCATTTTGCAGCACTCTCGCCTGCAGCAAGGCGTTGGTCTCCTCGTGTGACTGGAAGGAGAGAGAAGGATTCTCAGCAGAGCAATGCCACGCAGCAGCATTAACAGGCAGGTGCTGATCTGGGAGCCGGAGCTGTGGGGCAGGCTGGGGAAGCTCTTATGACAGAAGGCAGAGAAAGCTGAAACTGTTTCTTTTGCTACAGAGAACAGTGGAACTGAGCACTGAAAATCTCACTTGAGGCTTACTGCTGCATCACTGGGGATGATAACCAATGTATCGTCTCAGCTGTGGCACTGCCTTGGCCTGTGTTACTGTTTACACACAGACTCAACATTGTCGCTCCCTGTGAGCTTTGCTCAGGAGGAACAGGAACCATTCCCATAAAAGTAGCCTTTGCCCACTGCCTCCTCCATACTTAAGAGCCACTGCCCCAAAAACCACCTCTTCATCAGTGTTTTGGAGAACTTCCCATTCTTCCCATGCCTCCAACTCCACTGCAAAGGGGAAATCTCTTTCAAGAAGCCAGTCTTGCTACTTCTACAGGCTGCAAAGTCTGCCAGCCGCGTCTGGAGAAGCCCTCTCACTGCAACCATGGCCTCCAGCTCATGTCAAACCAACTTTTAACCACAGGTGTGCACATACCGGTGGCACTTCATCTGGACTGTAATCTCGGGTCTCGGTGCTCGCATACCCCACTCCTGCAGAGGGGCAGATGCCATTCAGGTGTGCCCCGTTGGCGTAGGGCTGCCCGTTAACATAGGGATGCCCACTGGCACGAGGAGCAGAGATGCCCCTCAGAGGCACCATGGTGTACTGGCAGGACGATACCAGCAGCCCGGCTCCTGGGAACCCCATGTCAATGGTTTGCTCTGCAGAGGGAAGAAAAAGGAAGTCTGAGGCCAAAATCGGAGGTGAAGTTGAGCTTCTTGAAGCTCAGCAAGGATAGTGTTAGGTTGTCCTATCAGGCAGCTATTTCGGCACCCAAAGCACCGCTGGAGACAAATGGTGGAAAGGGGCTCTACACGAAGACGAGGGAATGCCCCTTTTCCCTGGTTCTAGTCCCAGGGCTCCTTTTCAACAAGGTAAGCAGGGCAAGGGGCTAACGGTGGCCTTTGCCTTTATGGGGTGCCACAGGACATTTGAGACTTGCCCTCTGCCCGCCCTCTTCCCGCTTCCCCAAATGTGCAGCTCTCACATTTTGGGTGTTTGACCCAACTACAAGCAGGGTCAGGTCTGACCCACAGGGCAGAGCACATCTTGTAAATCAGCCCTCAAAAAGAACCCTTACTCTGCTTGGACCAGGCTCTCCAAAGACAAAAGGGGATGAAAGCCACGATGAGGAGTACGATAGAGCCCAGCACAACGCCGACAATCAAGTATGGCAAGTCACTGGAACGGGCCACCATGGCTCCTGTCCCCAGGCCACTGTGCCCACCACTGAGTGGGGGATGCTGCTGGGGGGGCACTGTGGAGGGTGGAAGACGACCTGGCAGACCAAGAGACTTCCGAGCTGCAAAGAGGAGAGAGAGATGTGTTAGACACAGGCATGGCAGGTGGAATAGCAGCCCCCTCCAGGCACGTCTGTGCTGCTGCGGCGTGGATGGACTTCTGTGGTGGCTTTTATGGTGGCTGCTAAAGCAGAATAAAAAAGGAAAATCGCTTCTCTAAAACACACACTTGGACTTCATGCTGTTCCTATTGTGACTGTGCAGCTGCTTGGAAGACGACATGGGACCTGCTTATAACCAACCACAGGAGTTTGGCACAGCAAGGGCAAGTTAGCTCTTCTGGTTTTCGGGTCGCTATCTGCATGATACTTAGGAAAACAGAAGGTAACTGCTCCTCTGAGGGAAACGGTGATGGCCTCTGTACGAGGGGTCTGTGGGTACTGCTACGGGTATATACACATACTGACCACCAGCATCAACAAACCTATGCCTCTTCTTCTCCCCAGTGCCGCCTCCACCGCCTTGTCTGAGCTTAGATGATGCACTGTCAGGCAGGGACGGTACCCGCCTGGCTGTGCTCTGACAGCGGCAGGCAGGGAGGGCAGCAGGCTGCGCTCCCAGAGGCGCCCGGTGAAGCTGGTTACCTTTAGTTTCACAGATCATCACGTTGCTGAACTCGCTTTCCCCCCCCTCATTGAAGCACTGCATCTTAATGTCATACGAGGTCTCTGGCTGCAGGTGGCTGATGGAGTGCCAGTACCGATCTCCTGGGAAGGGAACACACATGGTGCCGTTAGCTTCCTCGGGGAACACGCGACTGCCCCGCTCTGCAGCAGTGCTAGGAAAAGCAGGCCCGGACAGCAGCAGCCGCCGCCTTTTGTGCCTCTTCTGCACAAGGCTCCTTCTGGCCGTGTATCGTTCCAGGAGGAAAGAGCAGCTGGGAGCAGCCTCTTGAGATCTCCTACCTTCCACCACGTCCTTCTTGTAGTCACTGTCATTGTCACTGTCAGTGGGGCGGTAGTAGATGTAAAAGCCGTGGATGGGAGTGTTGTTGTTGCTGGCTGGGATATACTGCAGAGAATGGGAGGGAGAGCAGAAATGAGCAGAGATGTCTGTGCTCCTTGTTGTACCAGGTGAGCAGCAGTTGGGATAAATGGATGGGACAGGAGGAAGACCCAGCAGAGGGATCTTGCGTTGCCACTGTTTTTCCCTTCCAAGAGCTCAGTGCTATTTGACACTCACACCCTGCTTCTCTCAGCCAACAGGCAGGCCACGAGTCTGGTCCCATCACCCCAAGCATCCAGTACTCTGCTCCCTCTCAGCAGAAGAGAAAAAATTCCTCAGCACCAGTGACTGAGCTGGGCCAAGGGCAAACACACCTTCACCATGACTCTGGTAGGCTTGTGACTGCCAGGCAAACTGCATCTTGCCATGAACCGGTGACCACAGGAGTCTTGTCTTTCTGAGGCCATCCCTGTCCCTCCCCCACCCAGGGCAGTACTGTCCAAGCTCCACATGCTCTTGCCGTCTTTCATCCATTATTTTATCAGCTACTGTTCATGCTTCAATGATCAGCAGCGCCCATCCTGCCCTGTAGCAATTTCTGGCTAGAAGCAGCGAGGAGAGAAGAGGGCAGTGCATCCCTCCGAATAAGCTGCTGGAAACACTTGGATCTGGGCTTGTGATCCAAAAGATCCTGCCCACTCCTAAAAATCATCTGGAGCTGACTGCTGTAAATGATTGTCAGCGCTTAGGACTGCTGCCCAGCCAGTGAGAGTGAAGGACATCTCTGCTGGAAACTGCTACAACAGGCAGAGGTGCTAATGGACTGCAGGAATTTGGCCAGGTGAGTAAACAGCTGCGCCATGTGTTGTTCAACTGTGCTCCTTGAACAGAACGGTCAAGACCCTGGGGGTATCTGCTGAAACGCCCCTGTGTACAATGCTGGATTCTGGTGAGAAGGTTTTCCTAGGCTCTCTGACTTCTCCCACTTCTAGGCGGCCCAAGCCCAGTCCTCCTTTGGTGGAGGGAGCTATTGGATCCCAGATCCATTTGTGCTGGTGACAGGATCCAGGGTGAAGACCTGGAAGATGCGTGAGCTGGGCAGGTAGCACCCACACCCCTGTGCTTCCTGCACGTTCAGAGACCTCTGCCCCTACAAACCTTACCATCCACTTCAGCATGATGGTGGTCTCGTTGATGGCATCTGTGAAGGTGATGTATGGCCCAGCCACAGGGCGCTCGTAGACGCGGTTGCTGTACCCAGACACTACGTATGGCCGAGATGCTGCGCTGGGCTCACTCTCTCCCAGGATGTTCAGTGCCCGGACACGGAATTTATAGGATGTGCCTAGGGGAAAAACAGGAGTTGCAGAGATTGGAGTCTTCCAAGACTTCAACTGGGAGCACAGGCCTGGCTGTGGAGAGGGGCTACATCTTCTTCAGAAGGCAGAGAGCCTACAGAGAGGTTCTGATTGAAACGCAAACACTGAACAGCCAGATTTCAGCCATGTGCTAGATGGACCTTGCTTTTATGTGCCTTCCCCGGTTCCTGTCTGGATGGTCTGGAGGTCAGGTAGCAGTTCTGGGAGGTGTGTGGCTGGATTCAGAGATGCCCCAAAGGATGTCCTGACCTGAAAGCAGGTATGGGAAAGCGTCCTTCCTCTACTACATGGAAATTAACTACATCAGTTAAAAGCTCAAAGCCTAAATAATCTTTACCCAAACATTGTTTTACTGATCTTTTAAGTTGGGGCAGATGTGTGTCCCTTTTAAGCTGTCCAGCTCAGTGATGCCGTCTCTTCTCATGTGAAGTGCAATGGGAATTATGTGCCCATCTGCCTTGCCTGTGGCTAAGGGAAGTTCCATCCTCTCTAGTAAATGGCAAAACCAAATGCCTTTAGTAACTAAATCCTGTAATGCAGAAAAGCATGCGCAAGCCTCCCTCAGGGAGGTCAAATCCATGCTGGTCTTTGCAGCTGGAGAAATTGGAGAAGCATCTGCAGCTTCTCCCCATGCATCTCAGGCTGGAGCTGGGGAGGCTTTGTTTTGCTCGCACATGCCGGGGCTAAGCATGATGTGACAGATGGCTGACCATCCTCCAGGGACTGCACGGCTTTCCTACAGGCCTCCAGGAAGCAGGGAGGAGAACACCTGCCTACCTTTCTCCAGGCCTGGGATTTCCACTGAGAGGCGAGAAGGAGGAATGTCACTGGTGGCCAGGACCCAGTCTCCCAACTTCTTCAATTTCTTATATTCCACGCGGAAAGACTGGATGGGGAACCCGCCGTTCCCCCGGGGGATCCAAGTCACGTACACAGATGTCTCTGATGCCATGGAGATGGTTGGACGGTCTGGTGCCTCTGGAGCTGCAAGGGGCACAGAAGGACATCAGGATGTGAAACGCATCCCTCTCGCCCTGTCTGGAGGATCCTGTAGCTGAGCGGTGTGTGGGTGAAGGACTGCCTGCCTTGCACCCACGCACACGCTCTTTAAGTCCAGAATCCTCTCTTCCTTCGCGTCTCTTCATCAGAGCTAACACACCCAAATCCTCACTCCTTTCAGTTTGTGCCCTGCAAACATTTTTTACTCCTGTTTGCATCTTGCTCCTTTTCCATTCCCAACTCAAGTAGGATGAGACAAGGTTTGAGGTGTGTGCACCCATCAGGGGAGGGAGAGCAGTGAGAGGTGTGGGTGCAGGGCTGGAGAGAGAGCAAAAGGTCTGGCTGATGTGGAAGCAGTGAGCAAGGGGAGACTGACAGCACAGGAGATGGAAACAGGAGAGATTGAGAAGAACCAGGTGAGGAGGAAGGGGGGAAAAGTTCTGAACTGTAGAAATGTAACTTGATAAGAAAACAATCAAAAGATGGGAGGGAAAGAGATGACTGAAGCTGTGGCCATGGAAGAAGAGGCAAGGCGTGAATGCGTGTGGGGGACCGAAGGAGGGGATCTCACAGGCAGGATAAGGCTCGAAGGAGAGAATTTCACGGAACGGGTAATGGCACTGCTGAATAACAGCACTGGCAAACACAAGGTGGGAAACAACGAATGGGATTAACAAGTCAGGACCTGATGCTTCAATGCATCAAGATACCCCAGTGGAGCACCCTGCGCTGCTAGAATGGGCACTAACCGCCCCTGCTCGGGGCTCGGCTGGGAGAGGAGGATGCCAGGACTTGCAGGGACTTGGTTCTCCTTTCTCCCTTGTGCTCCCCCAGCACCCACTGGTGCACAGGAGCTTGCTGGTCCTGCGCATTGCCCATTCACAGACTCCACAGCAGGGCTTTGGGAACCTCCATGTGAAACTCAGCAAGAGATGGAGAGTTTCTGACAAGTTCTTGCGTTAATGGTGGGGACAGCCTGCTCTCCTAAGCCTGCCAAGTGCAGTAGCAGAGGTGCCCAAGAAGGACCTCTCCTCGTCAGGAGCTGGAGACCACCCACGCAGCTTTGCACAGTCTTGCTTTACCCAGTGAAGACTGCAACCCCAGCGTGGCCTGGCCGCTGCCACCCACAAGAGATCCAGCACCCCTCACCCTCCCTCCTTGCCCAGTTCAGGGAGGGCCTTACGGGACAGACGGCTGTTGTCCGACTGGTTACTGCTCTGAGTGCTCGTGCCTGGGTCATCCCTCTGGATCTGCTGCTCTTTGCTGGCAACAATCTCTGGTTTTGGGCGCCGGCCTGTGCAGAAGGGAGAGGTGGCATCAGTGACATGGAGAGGCAGCTCGGAGTTAATTTTTGCTGTCATAAGCAAAGAAAATATTCCAGCCACAACGCAGAGGTAGATACTCTCCAGACTCTAACAGCCCTAGGGGTTCAAAGCACTCAACCTGCAGGCAGGAACTAAAGCTAAAGGAGCAGGTTTGTTAAACTGTTAATAGGCCCCCCTCATATTTAATTTTCTAAAACTTTTAATTGGTTTTCTTGAAATGTTGCTAGATTTCTGCCTGAGAAGGTAGTAATTAGCACAAGATGGGGACCTGAGGGGCCACGTGAGCAAGCCCACCACCACGGGGAAGATTGCTACGAAGGGAATGTCGTTCCCCACACCTGCTGGAGACACGAAAAGCAGCCAGGGGACAGGGGAGACTTGGCGTAGACATCTGGAATATCCTTTCAGTGGCAAAGAGAGCTCGGTGCCGAGCAGACTGCGTGGCAAGGCTTGGCGTTTCCTTTAGTGCAGCAGAAGCTTTTAAGGACAGATTGGACTAACACCTGTTGGGAACGACCCCCACAGGCTGATCCTGCCTCCAGGCAGAGGATGGATTAAGCGACCTTCTGACATCCCCGCCAGACCTATTTTCTATGGTTCTGCAGGTGTTCAGCTGAGACAGCAAGGGAGGAAGGGACTTACTCCAACCCAGGCAGAGGGGAAGAGCTGATTTTCCCCATCCTGTTTCAGTCCCACCCTCCACTTTCCCTTCTGAGAGGGTCACTCTGGGCTGAGGGCAGGTGGGTTTCCAGAGCTGAAACAGCCCCTCTGTCCTAAGGCTGGTGCCCGTGCCTCAGGGCTGGGGTGGGATGTCTCCAAGGGGCCCTGCCCTGACTCAGAGCAAAACACCCAGGGACAGGTTTGACCTTTACCAGTCCGGAAGGTCACCATGGCCGTCTGTCCCTCGCCGGCACAGTTGTGAGCAGCCATCTCCACCTCGTAGAGGCTTCCAGGGTCCAGCCTGGTAAGGGTCAGACGGTGCTGCGAGGCTGGGACGTCCCTCACTGCCCAGCTGTCCGAGGCGTTGGTGACCTGCTGAGAGACCAACGCAGGCGTTGCAAAGCTGGGGGCAAGCTGGGCTTCTTGCCTGCACCGAGCCCAGGAACTTGCATCACAGGTTCCATCTCACCCAGGGCTCCCTTCCCTGCCTGTAAAGGAGGGGGATATTTCCAGCCTGATTTTGCAAAGCTGAAGGATTCAGATATAAGCAGGACAAGTCACCAAGCACCTGGGTGTTTTACTGACCCCAGAGGTTCACTCAGCCCCATTCTGTCCACTGCTCCTCTCTGATACCGCTGCCCCTCGGTGCGCGTAAAGCCCTGGGGCAGGCGCACCCCCAAAAGGCAGCGTTAGCCAGAGGCTTGAGCTGCTTTAGGAGCCAAATCTCTCCTGCAGCCCAAGCCGGTGAGCTGCTCATTTAGATGCTGGTCGTTTCCATGGGATGAGGTACCTGGATGCCACTTTGGTCACCTGGACCTACATTGTCTGACTAACGGCGTTTTATCCGGTCTCACCGCTGGCACTTCCTGGCTGAAATGGGGAACGGGAACGTCTGAGCACAGGTTTCTGCAGGGAAGAGACTGTAACACGGCTGTGGCCCCCAGAAAGGGGGAAACTTGGAAACAAGTTTGTTCTTTGGTGATGCCCTGATGCCCCATGCAGAGGGTGAGGGAAGGTGGGACCTTCCTCCGTCTCCCCAGCTGGAAGGATAATATTTTTGCAGGCAAACAGGCAGGACACTGAAGTGACCCGGTGCCGAAAGGAGCATTAGCAACGCAGGCGAAGCAACAAAACGGAAATGCCGAGACTGCCGTATCATTCATCTTCCCCAAGCATTTGACACTGACTGATTAATGCCTGGCTTGTTTTATTTTTATTCCTGAGCCCACAGAGTTGTGAGGCCAGGGAGGGGAGCCCTAAAGACTGCTAATGCTCAGGAGAGAAGAAGAGAACTTAAGAAACAAAGGTAACGGCTGCGTGGCATCTGACTGCTTGCAGGCCGCGGAGATTTAAAGGTAGCATAAGAGCAGCGGAAGAAGGGACATCCACAGATACTTTCCAGAGGAGAGCAGACCCTTGCCTAGTACAAATGTAAGTCTCCTGTCAGTAGGTTTTACTTTCCTTATAGCCATCTTTCAAACAAAGAGTCTTTTCTTTTGTTGCTGAATTGATTCCTTCCCTCTCTGCACATGTGCTTCTCCAGTCAGAGATGTCAAAACCAGATCATTATATAACTTGATCCTAAGAATCTCTGATAGAGACGTTTTCTAAACAAGTTTAAGGGTTATTGGGACTAATTCCTTGCCACACAATCCTTAAGCATCTCAAGAAAGAGTCTCCAGCTGAGAATTTGGACTACACTGAAAACATATTACTGCAAACTGCAGTGACCCATGGTGACCTCCACTGCCCTACAGCCCCTTCCAGGTGAAGCGCTGAAAAACAAATAACATACGGACAAACGCCAGCCTGCAAGTTGAGATCGCACACAGAATTGGTAGTTACATGATACACCATCAGGGGACAAATTTCTTCTTGGCAGACAACCAGAGCCAATAGTCGGGTGAGGCTTTTGGCATCTTTTGGTTTTTATTTAAGCCTGCCCTATTGTGTTCTTGTGTTGGCATCTTCTGCCTTTAAAACAAAGGACTCTTTAAAGAGAGGGTTAGCTGAAACACTCCACTTTGGTTTTGTTTAGAAAGAAATCAAGGATGTGTAGGGATTGTAACAGCCTCCTATTATACTGTATTTTCACAAAATCAAACAGTTCCAGGAAAATAGATTCTTATAACGGAAAATGGTGCCTTGCAGTGGCTGGGAATCCAAAACATGCCAGATCAGGAATGTAATCAAACCCCAAAGCAAAACCTGCCTCTACTGCAACTCCCTGCCTACCCAAAGGAAAAACAAGCAGCAAACGAGTAAATTCAATGCCCCTTTTTTCCCGCTTATCCCCAGCAAAATGGTAAGAGTGGCTCTACACCTCAAAAGCAGAATTTTTACCTCAACAATGCTTTGCTAATTAGAGAGACTGCTGGGCTACAGCTCTGCTGGCACTCTGCCCGCGGTGCCCAGAAGCACGGAAGAGGACAGGAGCCCTGGGGCTCACGCAGGGCTCAGCAGCGCACCGGTGATGTGCTCATGCCGTGCCACCAGCCAAGAAACATGCTCAACGCTGCACTGCCTTTCAGCTTCCAGAATAAAACCAGTGGCTGAGGACCTTCCAGGTGATTTAGCATGGCTGTGATGGCTCTCTGCTGGCTCCTCAGTCACCGAGTGTGAGTGCTTCGGCGCGGCTGAGCAGGGCAGCTGCTGAGGTGCGTGCAGCAGAGACAGGCTGCTGCTCTGTGTCCTGCAGCCCGAGACTTTCAAGGCAGAGTTATCCTCGTGGCTTGTGCCAAGACAAAAGCATTACAGAGCAAGTCATGCGCAGTCTGCCCTCAGGACTTCCTACTTGTGTAAGCAGACAACTGAGGATTGGAAGCGGAAGCTCTTTAGGCTGGAAATACACGTGTGCACACCCGCCCCGCTTGCTTCGGCAGACAGGCACTGCTACGGGCCCTTCTGCGAGAGCAAACCTCTCGCAGCCTGTACTCATCACACCTCGACAGGCTGTGGCTGCAGCTGAGGAGGACCCACCAACCAGCACCACCAGTGAGCGATGGGTGCCCCTGCCCCAACGCACCTGCTCACGAGGTGTGAAAACGTGCAGCGAGGCCACCAGCCCACCTGTGGAACGGCGCAGAGGAAAGATGGGAGCAGGGCGAAACAGCGATACCTTGCGATGCTTCACCACATAATAGAGGATGGGGGCTCTGCTGTCAGGCCGGGGTCTCCACACCAGATCATAGCTGTCTGTCTTGGATGTCCGGGGAGAGCTGAGGATGATGGGGGCCTCAGCTGGAGACACCAGCTCCCTGTTGGCTGCACACTGTGGAGATGCTGCCAGCGGGGTCGTCGCAGGCTTTGGCAGTCCAGCTTTATCCAGGAGCAGCTTTAAGGCGCTGTCCCTGGAAGGTGGTGTTGGAGGCTGAGCCGAGCCCAGCTGGGCATCTCGCCCAGGGTCGAGTGTAGCTCCTGAAAGACAAAGTGTCGAGGCAGGGTAAATGCCTGTCCCAGTCTGCGGTGCAGGCAGAGCTGTAAGCCCCCTGAAAACTCTCGGAAGCCCAGCACTGCGCACCCATTGCAGCACAGGCACCTCAGAGGTATCGGGTCCCAGGTGGTGCTGCCTGCTGTGCCACTCGAAAAGGTGTTAGCAATGATCTCTCCTTCTCCTGCCATGAACCTAACACAGCTCACTTGGGGCCTCTGCGAGAACAGGCCTTGGCCACATGGGGCTGCCTCCCTCTCTGAAGCCCCTCCTACCTGGGTAAGTTCAGTAGGGTCCAAAGAATCAGGTGGTACCTCTCTTATCCCAGGTGAATCCACCCACATCGGTGTTTCTGCTCGTGCCCAGCGGGTGCCCAGAGGCAGAGCGGAGTAAGCCGTGGGGTAAGGCACTACACCCGCATGGCCCGTGTCTCCCATGCAGAGACAGCTCAAGGATGCACACATGGCACCGCACTTAGAAGCACGACCACCACCACCTGCTCCTACAGGGAGAGGCGGGGATCCCAGTCGAAAAAGCACTTGACGTGCAGGGTAACAGGGAGGGAAGAGCAAAGCAGCTCAAACACAGGCGGAAGGGTTACACACCGACTTGGTTCTCCTGCTCCCGCTGCTCTTTCCCTGTGCGTTAGGCCCTGGGATTGAACGGTCACAAGCTTGGAGAGAGGGACCTACCCGGCCGGGCTGTCCTCAATTGCACCATGGCTTGCGCGCTGCCGACCTCGTTCTCTGCCATGCACTGGTATATGCCGTCGTCCTCGGGCCCCACGCTGACCAGCCGCAGCGCCTTGCGGGAAAGCCGGAGCCGGTGGCTGGCGGAGAGGGGGACGGCGTTACGCAGCCACATGACGGAGGGCTGGGGATTGCCTCGCACCTCGCAAGTGAACTTGGCACTCTGGCCCCAGGGAATGATCTGCTGGGACAGCTCCATGGTGACCTCCGGGGGCTCTGTGCAGGGAGAAAACAGGGCTGCTGGGTGCCACTTGGCAGGGAGCATGGCACGGCCATGGCTTCGCACCTTCCTCTCTGGCAGGGATGAAAGCAAAGTAATGGATCCTTACCCCACCCCCAAGTCCCACTCGGGGACCCACAGGGGTCCACTTCATTGCACCTCCCCTTCAGCATCCACATGAACCACAAGGAGAGGTGGCCCAAGGCCATCTGCCCCTCTCAGATGACAGCAGCCACCTGCAAGTCCCAGTTTTCTAAGCTGAAATGCTACTCTGTGCTTGTGCCAGAACAACACACCAGCACCTGGATGAAGTGCAATCCAATAAAACATGCTTACAAGGAGGGGAAGGATGCGTGGCAGAGATATCTAAGGTGTAGTATCCCTTACATTTCCCACCCCATAGACAGCTTTTCCACAGAACAGAACAAAAAGCAAGACACTCCAGTGTCTTCCCTATGCCATTGTCAAGGATGTCTAAGCAGCAGCCAGTCCCCCACTAGAAAGTGCTAGAGCAAACCCAGTGTCACAAATGACAAGAGCAGAGCTTTTGGTGAGGAAGAGAGGATGCATCGTCTGCAGTCCATAGTGGGAGCCAGGAAGGAGGAACTACCACCCTCAAGGAAGAATTTGTCCCATCTCCTAGAAACTGGAACCATGAACAGGGGTTGGCATTACATTGTGGTTTGTCCAGGAAGAAGAGTACAGCAGCACCAGTATTTCCCCCTAAAAGCAGTGGAGAAAGTCCAAGTCCTTCCTGAAACAAGGGCTACAGCAGCACTCACCAAACACCTGCACGTTGTAGAAGATGAACGCAGCTCTGGCCTCTCCAACCCCGTTGTCAGCTGTGCAGCTGTAGGTGCCCGAGTCCTCCTCACTCGTGGGGTCAATCAGGAGGTTGCTGAGCAGGAAGCGCGTCTTGTTGTAGGCGGAGACGCTGGAGCCATCCTTGGCCCAGGTGACCCGCGGTGGGGGGATCCCGCTGGCCACGCACTCCAGGATGAGGCTTTGGCCCTTGGTGACAATGATGGTTTGAGCTTCAGGAGGGTAGATTATCCGGGCTGCCTCTGCTGTGGAGCCTGGTGAGGAAGAGGAGGAAGGAGGTGGGTGGGAAGGAAGGTTGCCGGTGTGAAAGCACCCCGTGCAGAGTGCGGGTAGGGGTAATGGCAGGGCTAGTGCGCTGCTCCCCTCCGCTGGGGCAGATAAATGGCAACGCAGGGCAAGAGGGACATTCCTTAAGGGACGCGGGCACACAGCAAGCGGTCTCGCTGGAGGGCCAAGGGCCTTTGCTCACCCATCACCAAGAACAAATCCTGAGGAGGTATGGCAATCCCAGGGCTGCACACCCCCCCCAGGAGCAGGCCCTGGGGCCTTCTGCTGCTAGAAAGGCTTCCCAGCAGCTGATAATGTTGGTTCACACAGAAAACCAGCTGCGACAGCACCGGTACGTGCTCCCAGGACTGGAAGTGCTCTGGAGAAGACGTGCAGTGAAGGGACAGAGCTTACGTCTCACACGGAGCCTTTCACTGGAGACCGAGGTTTTCACCTCCTGCGTCACGGGGTTGTAGGCAGCACATTTGTAAGTCCCCTCATCCTCTTGGCTGGCATTGACGATCTGAAGGTTCCCAGATGGCATGATAAGGTAATTGTCTGTAGAGAGAGAAGAGGAGGTGGCATGCGGGCACAAGATACGCTCCTGCCCAGCCTCCCGAAAGACATGCAGCGCCCTGAAGGAAAGGTGGACAAGTGGGAAGGGAAAAAACGACGCGGTAACACCGACAGGAATGAAACGACCCTTTTTAGTTCAAATGTCAGGGGAAGCAATGATGGAACGATGGAAGGAACGGAGCCGCAGGTGAAGCTAGTTTGTCACAAGTGCATCCAGCAGATGGACTGAAGCTGCAAAATTTGGATCCAAATTTTAAACACCTCTGCAAATCTGAAGTCACCTTTACCCAGGCGGGGCTAGAAGAATGCTTCACAGAGCCACCCAATGAACAGTGTCATTGTGCACCACCTAATTCTTCTTCCTTTCACCTTACCGCAAGCTGGTGTTACACGTGGCTCCCCAGTCCCAGGCAGTGGGGACACCAGGGAGACCTGGCAGGGACGTTAAGCAGGACCTGTGCTCAGGCTGGCAATGGAGGGACAACGAGGAGGCAGCAGGCAGAGGAAGCTACTGCTGGTAGGGAAGAGTGAAGCTGAGGATCCTGGGGAGGGACCCAGCAGGACAGACCCCTGTGGCACTCACCTCGGGAGGCCTCTAGCCACTCCTGCTTCACGCTGTAGCGGACCTGAGCCTTGGGATGACTTTCAGGCAGGTCACAGGCGATCACAGCCGTGTTCCCTTCATCCACCTCGATCACGTGCTGGCCGTCGAACTTGAAATCTTTGAGATCTGCAGAGAGTGAGCGACAGGGCATCTCAGTGGCTGGCTGAGCACCGCGGTGTCGCTCATCCTCTCCCTGCGGACCCGGGGCTGTTTCGTTGCAGTGCTGGCAGAGGGCTGCTCTGTTCCCAGCAGCAAGGGAAACTGGCCCGGTTTCAGAGCTTTAGTTTTTTTCTCCTCCTCCTTCCTACAAAATGGATAACTTAAAACGCAGCTTCTGGAGAATCTGCCTGCTACATGGCTGAGACACTGGGTGTGAAGAGTCCTGGCCTGAAAGTAAAAAACGAGCCAACTTACTGCAGCACGGAAGGGCAGCCAAAACCGGTCCTTCTGCAGCCTGCTCTTTCAAAAGCGGCTGCCGCCCTGCTACTGAGAAGCTAACTTTGTACTCAAAACGCAGGGAGCCCAGCCTGCTTCAAGGGTGTACAGACACCAGGTGACACAGTGGGAGAAGGTGTGTGAACGCTGGATGCTCCCAGAGTTGCCCCGAGCTCCAGTGCCTGAGTAATCGGTGTCTCTGCTGTGGGCATTGCCACTCCCACCGAACACCTCGCGGCACAAGGCTGGTTAACCACGACACTGCGTGTGCCCAAGCAGTGCCCGCACCCCAGTTCAAAGACTCGCAAGGAAAAGCAGCTCCCCTGCAGCTGCCCCCTCCCTAAAGCAGCTGGGAAATCGCCCATCCCAGCACGTGTCTCCCTAGGAGGCTGTGACGGGGTCACTCCCCCAGCAGGGCCGATGTGAGCAGCAGAACTGGAAGCACAAGGCAGGGGGAAGGGGCACTTTGGGTTCTTTTCCTTGCTTTTCAAAGCAGGAGCAGAGGACCACGGTGAAACCCCACAGATCCGGCAGGGCAGGGAGCACACCTGCCTGGCGCTGCCGAGCTTCCCGCAGATGAAACTGGTCCCCATGCTTCCTGGGCACAATGGCAAATCTTTCCAGAGCACCACGAGCCCAATGTTTGTCTCAGTCAGCCTGTGCTGGGAGGAAGAAGGTTTTGCGCCAGGAAAAAAGTCCCACGCACACATTTTTACAGTGCCATGCACCAGCCCAGGCGACCACTAGTGACAACTGCACATCCCGCAGTTGGTCGCAAGTCACGTTGTCACATCAAGGCTCAAGCTGGCGCATCTCCCCTGGGACCCAGCACAAACACACACCTCCTGAGCAGCATGTCGCTAAATCCGGACAGGACCGCACTTCCTTTTCAAACCCCTACGCTAAGGCAGCGCGTCGCATCCGTCGCCACGGCATGGCATGGCCACGCGCTGTCAACAGCTCCCTCGCCCCTCGCAACCCATCCCAGGATGTGGCACCCGTGACCTCGGGCAGTTTGGAGAGCCGGGGGGCAGCAGGAGGGCTGGCGGCGGGCGGACGGCAAGCAGCCTCCCTTGGCAGACTCGGCTGACAGAAAAATGTGTTTTTGTTCTCTGGGAAATGCAGCAGCACTCCAAGAGCAAAAGACAACTCTGGCTCCAAGCTTCTCCCACCCACAGTCATGGAAAAGTGACATGAAATTTCTCAAGCAGACTTTCTGATTAAAGCAAGATCCTTTATGGAGTTTAAATAAAAACCAGCTCTCTTGGCAAGGCGGCGAGAAAGCCTCCCCAAGCGCGGCGCGGAGGGGCTGCCGGGCGGCTGCCGGGGGAGCCAGCATTCCCGGGCCCAGATCTGAGGGAAGGGGAGGAGGTTGAAAAGAAAAGGGGAGGTTTTGCAATGTCATAAAAATGATTTGCAGCGAACATGCTTAATACTTCTGGAATTTCTTGGCATGGTTCAATTAAAAAAAAATAATAATAAAAAGAAGGAATAGGGGTGAACTTCAGAAATGTGATTAATCCTTTAAGACAAGCCGGGGAGGGGAGCCATGTTTCCACTGGGTATTAAAGCCAGATGAAGGTTAACTCTTAACTTGTGAAAAGCTGGCAGTGCTTTGCGCTCCTCCGACAACGAAAGTTACTGCTGGGGAGGGGAAGGGTGCTGGATATTTTCTCCTCTTTGCTTTTTATATTTGATCAAGGAATAAAATAGTAAGAGCCACAGAAATGGAAAGAGGTGGAGAAGAGGCGAGAGCCCAGTGTCTGCCTGCCCACATCACGCGTATTTCTCCCATCAACAAAATATAAACGAGCATCAGGAAAATTAATGTGTGCCTTGGTGGTCTGGATTCATCACAGCCAAATTAAGATTCTGGAGCCAAGGCATAGGCTCCAGCAATGCTGGCAGGGATGTGCACACACACACACGTGTGCACGCATGCACGCACAGGCCCCAACGAGGAGAAGGGGCCCAGGACCCCGGAGGAAGAGCAGACCCACAGCCCTGGCCCAGCGGAGCCCACTGGGGAACACCACGCTCTCAAAGACGGAAAGCGATGTCCCTGTGCCCGGGGATCCCCGGGACGACCTTAGGCTGGGCAAACATGGGGATCCCTCACGTGCAGCCCCCCGGGGGCAGCTCAGCCCACTCCTCTCACAGCTGTGAGTGCCGCAGCCCCACGGGGGGAGCAGGACCCCCAGCTCTTCCTGCCTTCCCCTCCCAGCCTGGCCGCAGGGGATGAGGGGCAGAGCTGTGGATGGAGGGGGGAAAGGATGGAGGAAAGGGATCCTGGGGTGGCTAGGGGAGCAAGACTGGGCACCAACAGAGAAGCGAAGCGAAAGCGGCAAGGGAGAGGGGAAAAACATCAGGTGGGCACCAGGACAAACTGTTTTCCAATATGCAAGTGTACGAGCTTCCTGCCAAACTACTCCCCTAAATCCCTGCTCCCCCACACTTTTAAATAAAGACTGTTTTATTTGCCAGTGGGTTTTGGCCACAGGCGGTCTGAGCCACCCTCCTCCCTGCTGGTACAAGCACGTGCAGCCACCCATGAACAGGTCAGCCAGGGGTGCTCAGGGGCACCCCAGCTCCCTCCATGCATGGGATGAGCCCCCCCCAACACGTGCCATTGCGCTTGGCCACAGCACGGCAGAACGGAGGGCGCCGCGCTGGGCTGGGACAACCACCTTCATCCTGGGGTCTTCACATGAGCTGCCCCCAAGGTCACACGTCCCTTCCCCCACCACGCGGTGCACTGCAGGGACGGGGGAGGAGTGTGTCAGTGCTCGGGGGGTTGCAGCACTCACCCGCCCGGCTGGCAGCAGCCATGCCCCATGTCTAACATGCAATTTGCATCCCAAGACTAACTCCCGCTGCAGCTGGGAGAAACCACATCCCCTCTCCACTGGCTGAGTTTTCCTTTTCATATGGCGGCGCTCGGTGTGCCAGCCCATGTCCTTGTCCTTAAAAGACACGCTCGATCATAGGGAAGCAGCAAATCCTCATCCACCAGCCACTGGCCAGGAGGGGCTGCAGACAGACAGACAGACAGAGCACTACCAATCCCAGCCGTACTGGGATAACAGGTCTTATTTTTTCTCTTTTTTTTTTTTTTTGTTTTGTTTTGTTCTTCCTTCTGTTTTGTTTAGAAGGGAGCGCAACCAAAGGCTGTTGCTTGTGTCCATCTGCGTCCCACTCAAGAGGCGCGATGGGGCAAGCCAGGGCACGGGGAGGGTCAGCCCTGCGGCGAGCTGTGCTGCTGTCACTGGGGAGGGAAACCAGCTGAATCGCAAGGCTGGGGGCCAAGCAGCAAGGCAGGCGAGACAGGCTGGATTAAATGAATGGGAGACCATAAATAACTTTAGAGAAGAAGCAGTAGTAAATAAAACGCTGGCCTTCAAGGTGAAAGTCCTCCCCGAAAGTAGGGGAGGGGGAGGGAGAGAAGGGAGGCACCCCAAGGCAAATGGGCAGGGATGGGGGGTTCCCCCATTAATCCTGCCTCAGCTGTCAGAGCAGCCTGGGCACCGACGGTGTCACCACCAGCCCCCTCCCACCTGCTGGGACAGGCGCAGCCCCCTGGCCTCCTGCTTGCTCATGCACCCCCAAGCACAAATTGCCCCCCCATGCCCCAGCGCCACACCAGGCCCCTCTCACAGCCCTCGTGCCGCAGCTCTGCCGCTCACGAAACACCACCTGTGTTTTCCTTCTCTCCCCTCCTCACGCCACCTCTGCCCCCAGGGCCAGAGCCCCTGTGCCTGCTCAGCAAATGCTTTTCCAACACGCAGCTGCCCCCTTCCCTCCCTCCCTCCCTCTCATCGCCTCTGGGGAGCTGTCAGAGAGGCCCGGGCAGAGGAAAATGAATGGGGCTGTCTTCAGAAAGCAGCTGCAAATTCCTGGGGGATGCCCAGCCCGACCCGGCGCAGGGTCACTGCCCACGAGCGCGCTGAGGCCCAGCTTCCCCACGTGCTGCCACAAAGCTGGGAGCTGCCCTCGCCGGCGGCTGATGGAGGGACACGGGCAACGAGCCTCCCTTATCCCACGGTGTCCCCAGGACAGAGGTGCCCGGCGCTCCTCTCGTCCCTGGCCCCAGGGAACGCACTGGAGCAGGTGGAGTTCCTTTGTTGCGCCCCTCAGCTATTTTTTGGTTTTGGTTTTAAGCATCACGTCTATTCAGGGGTCAGGCTTGCTGTTGTGCTTGCTGCACCGATTTTCCATGTGCTCAGCTGAATGCAGGGAATTCCACGGCTTTTGCCTCCTCTGCCCACTGGCTTTGCTCCAGTCCCACACTTCAGCTGCCCTGAGAGCTCCACCAAGGGCTCTCAACCTTTGGAGCCTTTTGCTGTTGTGGGACCAGCCCACAGCACCGTGTTCGTGTCCCTGGTGGATGTATCTGGCCCCACCAGAGCCCGCTGCAGCCATACGTTTTTTATATCGCACCTCCATCCAGGAGAGGGGCTGGAGCAGCGCTTCTGGCATGACGGCAACTTTGCTACCTGCAAGCGTGCAGAGAAAATATTTTTCTCTTCCTTGAAGCTCTTGAACACGTGAAGGCTGAGGGGCTGCCTTGGGAAACCAGGAATACCCCTGCTCCATCCATGCAAGCCGTCCTGGCTCCAGCCCATCACTGCCGGGCCAAAGGGCTGCCTCAGAGCCACACAGGGCTGATCTTGTGCAGCACGGCCAGGCCACCAGTGATCGGCACGTATCTCTCTGCGCAATAGGCCACCGGCTGCCAGGGTTGAGTGTGGGATCATGGAGCACCAGGTCGGCTCTAACGGGACTCAAAAGTGCTCAAGTAATGCCTAAAGTGCTGCTCCTTTTGTTGCTTTAGGAAATCTTAGAGCCAGGGAGAGCAGAGGGGGACTCGGTGTCACTGTGCCACGGACAGGAGAAGGAGGTTATGGGTCTCAAGGTGAGGCTGTGGCTGCCAGGTTATCTGTGGTGAGGGTTATCTGCTTGCTGACCATCGGCAAAGCACAAGAACACCCTGAGGGACTGGGCATGCACAGCCTGGGGAACTCAAGGGTGTTTCCTCCAAAGGAGGTGAAGAGAAAGGAGTGGAAATAGCCTTAAAGCTGGCCAGATGATGTTATCCACACCCCTTGAAACCTAGCGAGACACTTTCCAATGACTCCGGGTCCTCTTCCAAAATAAACCTAAACCTTGAAAATATTTCCACACACAACCCCCCACCCCGCCTCTGCTTTCAGTCACATTCCAGTTCCACTCTCCCCCTGACCCCTCAAAATAACCTTTGGATGGGGCTAAGACTGTCAGCGGGTTTTCTTTCAGCTGGGCAGGCGATCCGGGAGACACGTATCAACTTGCAATACCGACCTGCCAGGGGCTTCCCTCTCCACCCCCACGACCGTGGTCCCCACTGCACCAGCTCAGAGCAAGGCCCCGTGGAGGAGCTCCGGAGCAGGAGTGAGAGCCTGTGGCACATCTGCTACCGTAGCTTTCTAACTCAGTCCCACCACAAACTGGTGCCCCCTGTTATTTCAGACCCCTGCAAAGCCACCGTTGCAAGCAGCCTCCAGCTGACAAACATGAACCTGGTTATTTGAACCCCTCTAGGTCTCCCTCCTACACATTTCAGCCCCGCTTCGTTCCTGGGCTGCCTTCTCTCTCTCCTCACTCATTGACTGCCAAGTCTTCCCCACCTGCTCTCTCTCACCTGAGGCCGGCCAGGTGTGTGGGACATGGCCTCTGCCATCCCCATCTCCCACCGAGGACAAGGGACCCATGCAGCGCAGCGCAGGGGTCCCCCACGGTAGATTAGTTGCTTGCTCATCCAAACTCTGGCTCCAGTCGTGCGAGCTCCGCTGAGTAGCGCTCCTGACCTCCCCTCAGCGCTATGCTCACGCCGTGGCAGGGACTGCAGCAACGGGCAAGCCCCCTGCTCTTGCACCCCCATCCCCAGCCGCAATCTGGTAGCTGAAGGTGCTCTGGCTCCTGGAGATGGCTGACAGACTACTCAGCTGTGGCTTTGGTTTGTCCTGAGGGACACACTGGGACCTTCTGGTGCTCTAAGGCTCGTCTCCCATCCACCACTGACGGCAGACCAGAGCAGACAGACAGGTTAAGCAGCCACGCTTTGTCCCAGTAGACAGAGCTGATGGTAGTGGGTTGGGGTGAGGGGAACAAAAGAAAAGGGGATCAGCCTAAGAAGGAACCCATCAGGCTGAGGAGCTGCACACACCCTGCTCTCCTAAATACAAACCATGCCCTTGGTAATCCCATCCACCTCTCCCCTCCTCTCCTTCCCTCTATCAGGCCACCAGCGCACACAGCCCCCTTTCTGCTCTGGAATGTGTTCTCCGAAACTTAATCTCAGCACGGGGCTCAGGCCAAATCCCCCGACAGATTCGGCCCCGTGACAACCCCCTCCCACACCGCCTCAGAGCTCAACAACTCTCCTCTCGCTTTCCCTCACCTCCTCCTCCCACCCAGCCTGGCCTAAACATTTCACTCCTGATTAATGTATCAGTGACAAGCCAATAACTTTTGGCTTTAAAGCAAAGCCAGCCTCCACTTTGCACAAACATCTTCAGTTCTTCATTTTCTTCAAACTTAGCCCCAGACTCCGCCTTGCTGGGAAGATGAAGCCCTTTCCACGCCTGGGGGCTGTCACTGCCAGGGGATGGTGGTCTCCTCTGTGTACACTTGCTCCACCAAAACCTGCACGAGTCTCTGAGAAGACCAGACTCTCCATTGCTTAAACAAAGGGTGGTCCACACAGAGCCCCCCACCTCCAAGGAGGCCTGGGCTGCCCTTTCTCGGAAGCATCCAAATACAGCACTTTCTCACAGTTGAACATAACATCTGGCCAAAACCAGACGCCTGTAAGAGAAGTTCCGCACTCTGAGAGACTCCCCCTCCCATGCACGTCTCCTTGGTCTGTCGCCAATGCCAGAGGGCAGCAGGGTAAGCTCAGAGATAGAAGCCAAGTCCCTCACTCAGAGCTGTGGCTCAGAAACAAGGTAGCTCTTTGCTGCCCTGCCACTGAAACCTCATAGGAAGACGACAAAGCCCTGGAAAAGGGGAGCATGCCCCGCTCCCCCGGCACCACAGCAGGGGTAATGAAAAAAAGCCTCCTGCCCCTTAAATCAAAAACCTCACTATGAGCGCTTTTAGATACTCTGCTCTCCTGTATCCACCTCCTGTCAGCTTCTGCCTCTGTCTTACCAAATAAGCACAGCACAGTCTCTGCCTTCCACATCTCCATGCAACTGTTCTCCCCCCATCCCTCTCCCTCACCTTGCCTTTTGGCAAGGCATCTTCCCGATGGTGCACAGAGGACTACCAGCTATTTACTGCAGGCGTTCAGGAGCACCCCCTCACCACAACCGGACTAACCTTTCCCTGGTGCGAGCGTGGGGGCCGGTGCCTTGGCTATCAAGAACACAGGGGCAACCCAAACAAGGGCAGGTCCCATCGCAGGCCAAGGGACTTCACTTTCTGTGGGTCAGGACATCAGTAAAACTTGGCACACACTGACCCAGCACTGGTAGCAGCCCTGCAGCGGCCCAGGCACTGGTCCGGCCATCAGCACCAGCAGGTACTTTTTGGCAACCTCAGTCAAGAAGTCACCAACCAGATAAGGCAGCATGACAGTTAGGAAACCAACGACGCACACAAGCCCCATCGCTCAGGTATTTCACCGCAGTACAGGTCTGCAGCCTACCATGCAGGAGGCCTGGCTGGGTCACGGATGAGCCACAACACGACAGCCAGTCCACGATCAACAATGCTACAAAAGGGCTTAAGCCAAAGGAACCCTCCCTTGAGGCCAGCATGAAAAAGAGAGCATGGATGAGCCTCTCAGGACGTGCGAGTGACGTCCCAAGCAATGCAGGGGATGGCAGAGGACTAAAGCTACTCACTAGCTAACGTGACCACTGCAGGGACACTGGCAATGACTCCTTCAGGCACACGAGCAATGCACTGGTATCGCCCCACGGTGTGGTTATTGAGAGCTGTGATGACAAGTTTCCCCTGCTTGATACGGATACCCAGCACCTCATCTGAACCAGCCAGCTCCTTCCCGTTCAGTCTCCAGGTGAGGTTCACTCGAGGGGGGTCCACAACACACCCCAGGCTGACTGGGCCCCCAAGCTTTTGGACAATGGAGGCAGGTTGCACTGTGACCTGCAGAGATTCACCTGCACAGAGGGAAAAAATGGGAATAACAAAGTTCTGTGAGACTCAGCAAAAGAAAGGACAGAGGAAAAACTGCAGTGCTGGTATATTTTGCATGCCCCATCACTTCTGCTTGTGCTGCACCTTCCCCTTAGCTCCCCACACACCCACCCTAGTGCCTGGAGATGCATACCAGCCCCATCTCTTCTTGGCACCACCAGAGATATCCAGCTCTGACCGTATCCCCTTCTCCTCCGGAGGAGTGTTTAAACCAAGACCATTGGGCAAGGCTATTGAGGAAGCGGCAGACAGAGGAAGCCACTCTGTGCTTGAGGCATGGCTATGCTAAACAGCATCAAGGCAAAACATAAACAACACGGAGCAAATGAGTAAGAACAGAAACTCACTCAGTTTGGCAAAACAGCTAGCTGCTGCGAGGATGAAGCAAGGGATGGGGGACATGGGTCTCTTCTTTCCACGTGTCATTGCCATCCCATGCAGTGTGTCCTGGGGTGCCCAGGGAAGGATCCCATAAGCTGCTCAGAGGATGCAGTGGACGTGCAGCAGCGTATTCCTGTGGATGACAAGAGACATGATTGATGAAACCCTCAGAATTCCCTCTACTCTGCAGCCCTGCCTGGCTTCTCTCCCAAATTCCTAAACTCCCAGGGATTCACCGAGCCAGTAGCCTGGGGAGACTACACAAACTGATGCAAGCACTTCTCCAGACTCCACGGTTGTGAGTCTCCCAAGACATCCCATGCTCAGCCCTTGGTACAAACCTACATGTGTGCACATAGACACATACTGCCCTTCCCTGTTTCAGACTTGATGTGGTGAATGTCTTTACTGTGCCAGCAATGCACACCAGACAATTTTCAGGAGCAAAACGCAAACATTTCCAACAAAGTGTCACTGGACCTATGTGCTAAGTGTTGCCACCCCTTCTTGGGTGTGTCTGGAGTATATTCTAGCTTTAACACAAAAGTAAACGAGTAGTATGAGTCCCGAGCTACGTGAGAGCAGAGGTGATCCCACAGTTTCACAGCCTCTTCCTGAGACCTTGGCCATGTTGCTACTGGGCATAGCCATGTTTCAATCCAGATGGGACTCCTTAGGAGATACAAAAGTTTTTCAGGATGTCTCTGCAAGGAATTATTCTGAAGCGGAGGGGACACTTTTTCAGGAGAAAAGAAATGTCCCATTCTAAAACTGTTTAAATTCAGTTCAGCAAGCTGAGGGCAGATTACACTGATGTGGCGTAATACAACTTTATTCTAACTTAAGAACCTATTTTGACCTATGAAAAGGTTTCAGATTAACTGTTCTGCCTGAAACACACTGTCTGTTTTGAGTTGAACTACCCTGTCTGGACAAACCACCAGGTTCATATTCAAAAGCATCAACAGTCTCCAAAAACCCTGAAGCCCAAAGCCACCCATCAGAACCCAGGTTGCTGCGAAGAGCTGCACGCTGCAGCAGCTCCCCTGGAGACACCGTCAGGAATGAATGCTAAAGCAGATGAGCCAGGTCAGGGGGATTAAAGATCTAAGTGGCTGCCCCAAGAGACACCTCGGATGTCAGACTGAATTCAGCTTCAGCCAAGGGCAAAGAGCTGAAGTCAAGAAAAGATGTCCCTCTATGGACATCATAATGCAGCTACAGGATTTTGAGCTCCTTCCAGCTGCAGCACTAAGAAGATGACCGGTGAGTCTCAAAGGCATTTCAGAATTGCTCCAGCGGCATGTCTACATTGGCAGGGGAGAAGCCCAAGACCAAACCAGCCATGGCGGCCAGCCCAAACAGCAGTTACATTGTCTGCTCCCCCTGCAGATACACCACAAGCTCATTAGCCACAGCCACCATCCTCAAGAGGACCAGGGCTCTGCAGACCAGTATCTCCTGCTTCCACCATGGTCACTGCTCGAGCATGTCCTTTCCATCACCATCTTAGTCAAAAAGAGGGGACAAGTCCGTTCAAGCTAAAACTAAAACCTCCTAACTCCTGAAGTTATGCAAGTTATGAAGCTGAAGCAAGGAAAGACAGCATTTGGGCAAATCTCAGCAATTACTTTGCTTGGCCTCTAGTGACAGCAAAGGTGCAAAAGTGCAATATAGGGCGATGCCCACAGCCAGCCTTGCTGAGATCCACACGGCAACAGTAAGAATCCAGCTAACTAGAGCTTGCAATCATCTCTGCAAATTGGGCTGTCCCTCTGACAGCAAAACAAGCTGTCCCCTTTCCCCCCACCATGCCCCAGAGCACTGCCTGGGGGAGAAGCGATGGAGGGGACATTCATATAAAGTTGAGAAGAGATAAGAAAAGCTGCCTCTGAGCTGGCAGTTTCAAAAGGAAGCAATGCCTAGCAAAGCACTCTGCAGCTGGAGCTCTGCAAACGCCACAAAGAGCATCTTTTCGTGGCACTTTGCAGGTCGATGTAAGCTCGCTCAGCAGGCCTGCCAGCGGGCTCAAGGCAAGGGCAGCTCTTCCCTGGGAGTCACACAGTCCTGGTTAGCACGGCCACGAGGCCAACACGACAAGCCTTGCTGAGAGGCAAGGCAAATTAGCTCAAGCTTGGCATGGCCTGATGTGGCTTCCAGGCAGCCAAGAGCATGGACAGAGCTTGGCTGTGGGGCATCAAGCTGGGCATACTCTGAAGGCACCCAGCAAGATCAGCTAGACTCTTATTCCAGCTACTGCAGCCCACAGCCCCGTTACATATGAAAATCCAGTGTGGGTAACCTCTAGTGCCGAAGCGACAAGACAGCAACTTCCCTCCCACACACCTCATCCTCCCTGGTACTCACTCTCCCCACCCGAGAGGACAGTCCCAACAATTTGAAGAGATTTGCCCGTCAACCAGCACATACTGTTGTACAAGATGCTTTCATGATTTGGAGACTAGCTGAGTTACTCAAGTTCATTTCTCCACGGAAGACAGCTACCAAAGCACCTTTGTTATGCCACAGCCATCTGGGGCAAACCACCATGGACCATGGCCAGAAAAGTGCCCGATGTCTGCCTGCAGCAGAACGCGCACCACCGACACCATCACTGGTGTGCAAGTTGATGTGCCACTAATTACACTCATCTGGAAAAGACTTGGAGTCTATTTGGGCTAAGAAACACTTCACACCACAAGGCTTGCTGGAGACAGAGAGCCTTCCACCAAGGTAGAAGAAACATTTTTGGGGTAGGTTTTAACGTCTTGCTCCTCCGTGCTGGAAGCCTACAGAGCAAGGCTGACTCATTCCCCCTATCTGGATGGGTTTGGCAGCAAGACGGAAAAATGCTGGATGGAAAAGAGTTGCTGCTTGGAGCCCATGCTGGGGGAGGGGGTAGGCAAAGATGTTCCCAACCAGACCTCCCTGCAGCTCTGCGTCGCACGGAGCCTCTGGCCAGAAGGGCAAAGCCAAAGGCACAGAAATGTGTAACGGACCCTTCGTGAGCTAGGACCACCCAGGCACATCGATGCAACGACTAAACTGGCTGCCCCCAGGTCTGTAAAAAGGCGAAGGGTAATAGTTGGGGAGAAAAAAAGGGGAGATCAAAAAATTTGGCCACGGCACTGGGCAGGCTGAACGATATTGAGTAGAGACTGAGGAGAGAAGGTGTGTTGCAACAAGTGTACGGTACCTCCCCAAACCTCCAGGCAGAGTATGAGCTCTAAATAGGGACATGTGGCCATTTCTTTCACAGCTGAGTGAAGTACAAGAAAGTAAATGGCTAGCATAAAAATAATGAGGAAAATGAATGAAAACATCAATTCCAAAAGAACTATTAGGATCCAGGGCCAGATTTCGAAATTCTCAGCTTCCACAATTGAAACCAGATTTTCAAAAGCATTCAGTTCTTGACGTGCTGAGCTCTCCTGAATAGGCAACCAACTTATTTCGATGCCTAAATGGGAGCTGACCTCTTTTGAAAATGCTGCCCTTAAGCAGCCTGCAGTAGTGCAAAGCAAGGAACTTTATTAATCAGGCAGCTTTCGATCTGCCCAGCGTCCCTGCAAGTACTGACAGAGCAGTCTGCACCAGAAAAGGCAGCAAAGGTGGGGAGTGGAGAAGGTCCCAGACCAGTGCAGACCAGTGGAGCCCTAGAAGTGCTCCAGCTGCCTTCCCAGAGGCAGTGGTCCTGGGCAGAGGGCTGCACTGGGAGCTGCTGGGCTGCTGCGTGACGGTGCCCTGCTTTGCTGCCTTCTCTCCCCGAGGCAGGTACACTGTGAAATACCCCCTGGTTGCCAACAGTTCTGCAGCCACCAACACCGTCAGCCTCAACAGCTCCTGCTTAATTGCTATCTGGGAAAAGAAAGAGTTAAAAGTAATTTGAAGAGCTTCAAGGGGGCGGGGGGAGAGGGAAAACAAAAATTATTTGTTTATTTATTTTTAATTCTTTCCTGCCAGGTTAAAATAACAATTTCCTGTCGGTGGAGCTCTAAGTCCCTTTCAGACAGCCCAGTAAATCACAGGAGGGGCCATTAGGAGAACAAAATTAACGAGAGCTTCATGAGATATCGAGGGGTGGTGGGGCTGTAAAATCTGGCGGCTCAGCTTCCCACCGCACACCTCAGGCCACCGAGGCCCCAGCTGTGCCACCGCGATGGAGGGCACTGCGAAGGGAGCCGAGCAAGAAAGAAAACCCAGAGGTGAAGATATAAAAGGGAAGAAAGGCGCACGCGTGTGCAGGGGTGTGTGTGATAAAACTCGAAAGGAAAAAGGGATCCGAATTAAGCACAGGCAGCGGGAGAGGTGTTTGCTGATTAGAAACTGAAGGTTTTACTGAGGAAATGCTGCTCACAGCCCCAAGCCCCCTCCTGCTTAACAAGGGCCAGCCAAGCAGCCCTTGTTACTGCCACGCTGGCTGTAATTTACAAGGCTCCCAAATAGGAACCAGCCTCTGCCCCCGCTGCAGGGCAGCATCCCCACCCCGCAGACCCCGGCCCAAGGCGCAGGCTGGGGAGAAGTGCAGAGGCAGATTGGGAGACAGGGAAAACTCGTCGATGCACACAAGGGCATTCTGGGGTTCTGTCAGGTGACTGGACCCCGAGTGCCTCTTCGTGCAGGGGAGGAACGGGGAAGGGGCTGCTCTGCACAAAGGCAAAGCTGCAGCAACTCAGGTCCAGCTACCAGCTGGGGACACCCTGGGTGACTCCGGAGAATTCACTGCAGCTGGTCTCTGTTTCCAACAGGTCAAGTAGGGACAATGATACTCCCAGTGTTCTGTTTTATACATTGAGACTTAAGCTCTTCAGAAAAAAGCGATGTCTTACACAGTACAGTGTGCTAATTTTACTTGTAATCGGTAGTTTTTAATACAAGTCAGTATTTTTTTCTGTTGTTCCATACAGCTTAAAGCACTGGAAAAAGAAAATGTTAAAGAGAAAACAGCCACAGTACCCCTTTGCTTTACGAATGAGGGAACCCGAGGACTCGATGAGGAAGCCAGCCTGGCCCAAGGTTATACAGAAAAGCAGTGGCAGGGCTGGAAATCAAAAGCTCTCTGATGGGGACCTCCATCCCATCAGGCAAGTTGGTCTTTGATCCCGAAAAAAGCCGCCATACAACGGCACAGTCCTCTAGCTGAAAACATACTGTCCGGTTGACACACCTGAACGGGTCAGCTGCAAAGTCCCCTGCATGATTCCTGGGCATGGAGGGCAAACCTGGGCATCCCTGACCGTTTCTCCCTAAACCATCAAGCAGTAACACTCCCCGAGGGCAAAATTAAACCCTATCAACCCCCATCCCCACTCCAAAGTATTCATTTCACACCATTAAGTTATACTCGCTCTCTCTGAAAGGGTTTGGAAAGGGAGAGGTTTGCAGCAGGAGAGAAGCTTCCCCCACCACATGACAACATGGGAAGCCAGCGGGGATGGGGGTGCGGATGCTGTAGGGAGAGGCAGGATCCCCGACCGGGAAGCAGGTGGTGTCTGTCAGGAGGGGGCAGGGAGAGGCAGCACCCAGCGTTACACCCCACCTTTGAAGTCAAGGAGGTAGCACAGCGTATGGGCAAACAGGGATAAAAGCTCGCCTGCTTCCCTCTGAAGCTCCTGACTTTCAAGTGCCTTAGCTCTGTTAACATAGCCCTCGATTAACTGTGTGAGGAGGTGTGTGTGTCGTCCCATCCCGTCCCGTCCCCCCCCGCCCATTTTTTAAAAGTGATTAGGCAAAAAAAGACTCTCTTTCTGGCTACTTGTGAGCTCAGCAAGTCCATCAAAAAGCCACAACATAATAAGCCTAGGATAAATTTGTGCTTATAGCTGGGAGAAGGAAAATACCCAGAGCAAAACCTGGCACAGCACCACCACCATGCAGATGAGCGAGTTCACTTGCAAACTACAAACTGTGCTTGGGCACTGAGTGACCCTAAAAAAACCCCAAAGATCTTCTCCAAGCAAGTCCTCAGCAATTCAGTGGCGACAGACACCTCTCTAAAAAATAAACTAAAGTCACAGATAAACCAGCTTTTTCCTTGAACAGAACTGCTCATACAAACCAAACCAGCAATGAACTAAACAAAACACGCAGCAAACTTTGTGACTTTTTTTTGTCTTCCTCAAGATGAAGCCACTGCCCTGGGCAGCTCCTTTCCACAACAGCCTGGGGTATCACCAGGGAGGCAACTGGGCATGCTGGCTTCGAATCAGCAATAGGATGCAAAGCGACTTTTGCTTGCACCCCTGAAGACCCAACGCCTGCAGTTTCTGGCACCTCTCCATCCAACAGTTCCTCTGAAATGAGCACCACTTTCCAGCTGGCACTGATCAGGCAGACTTCGTTGAGCCCCAGTGAACCCCTCCATGTTGGCATTTCATCAGCAAGCGAGCATGAGGTCTCTTGAAGATCAAAATGCCACCCTCATGCCAGCCATGGGCTCCTCAGTGGCACCACAGTGGTGGCACCACAGCCAGTGCATCTTGTCTCGGGCGATGCCTGCAGCATGGTGGTCCCAGGGTGGCTGGACCCGCCAGCCTGAGACAGTCCTGCTGCGGGCGGGCCAGGGATGTGAGGATGGCCTTGCCCTGCAGGATACACCTCCCTTTTCCACAGCTACCAAGAGAGGAGCCCTGTGCTAAAACAGTGCGCACACTGGCTTTCGCTGCCACTTGGCGTGCCCCGAAAACAGCTCCAGCCCTTGAAAAGACAAGGCTAAAGCATAAGAAAGAAAGAAAACCCGCGTCCTTTCTTCAATATCGTGCTCCCCCCATGCCCTAGACACTTAATTTCCCTCCTTCCCCCCCCGGCTTCCCCCTCCATTCTGAGTAAATTCAATTTGACAACCCTGCTAATTGGATAAACGCTGCTCCCTACGCTCCTTTAAGGCTGCCCGCTTTTCTCTCCTTGTTTTTGGAGGGCGATTGTGGCTGTTCTTTAACATGAATTCCATCTGCTTTATTTCTCCTCTGCCCATTCAAGACCCCTTCTTCTGAATATGTATGAGGGGCTTCGCCCCCCCCCCCCCCCCTTTCTCCTCCATCCCACCTCCCTCCCTCATCACCCCCCCCACACCCCCCCCCCCTTCTCCCTGCCCTCTCCCATTGCCCGGGACAATAACCCCCCAAATGCCCCCTTCTCCCACCCCAGCCCTTTTTGCTTTAGATAAACACAGGCAGTGTCAAGTGTGAGGAGGGGGGGGGAAGGATGGGGTTCAACTGCCAGTCAAGCCTCGGGCCCTCAATGAAGCCCGGAGGCCTACCCTAATCTGCTGCATGCTTGCCATATGGGAGCTGTGTTGCCCTGGGAAACACTAACAGGCAGAACGGAGCTTAATAGAGTCCATATTCATTGTAATGCAGTGAAATGGCTCGAGGGACTATTGCCCCTTGGGTCTGTTTTCATTCTTCTGTTCCCCCTCTTTCTTTTCTCTCTCTCTCTCTCTCTCTTTTTTTTAATAAATTTTTTTCCTCCCCTCCTTCTCCCCCTCCCTTTTTTTTTTTCTCCTTTTTTTTTTTTCCCTCTTTTTTTTTTTTTTCTTTCTGCCTTTCAAAAGGACCAGGTCCCTGGAGAGCTCTAATCTGGAGAGGCTGGGGGCTCCCCGAAGGGCTGGCCGGCCAGTGGGGCAGGAGTGGGAAGGGGGAAGGGAGAGGTTGGAGGTGGCTAAGGAGGCGAAGGAGAGGTGGAGGGCAAGAGGAAAGTAGCAACTAATAAGCATGCAGCCGGCCAGCTGTCAAGATGCTGACAATGCTGCTCTGGGTGCAAAGAGCCCAACAGCCAGTGCTGGCACAGAGGCTGGTGCAGGGTCCTCCCAGGGAAGCGCTTGCCTCCCCTAAGAGCCTCCATCCTCCTCTGCTGAAGGCGGCACAAGCCACAAAAAAAAAAAAAAAAAAAAAAAGGGCGCAGATGGAGCGTGCTGCACAGCCTCTTCAGAAACAAAGTGCACCTAGGAAACAGATGTTGTTGCTGCAACAAGCCCAGTGCTGCTGGCTGCTCTCTGGCTCCTTTTTCCAAGCGTGCGAGGTGGGAAAGTGGCCCTGCAGCAGCCGCCAGGGCTGCCCCTGCGGCTGGAACTGGATGCCTCTCCGATCAAAACCTTTCAGTCCAACCTCAGTCCCAACCTGGGAGTGCTGCCACAGCTTTGGACTAACTTTTCCTCTGCATTCCCCATCCTTCTCATCCTTGATCCACCTGTAAACACTCCAGCCTCCCAGCTAACACCTTAAGAAGCTGAGAACTTCCAAAGGGAGTGCGCATCTGCAGCACTTGCCAAGGGGTGCAGGCTGTGCACCCGGGAGGTTGAATATCAAGTGTCAGAGAATCAGCAGAATCGCTGGTATTGAGGTCCTGCG
The DNA here is from genome assembly GCF_023634085.1 of Falco cherrug. Taxonomy (NCBI): domain Eukaryota; kingdom Metazoa; phylum Chordata; class Aves; order Falconiformes; family Falconidae; genus Falco; species Falco cherrug. Next base: position 6,788,005 of record NC_073701.1, read on the forward strand.
AGACCCTGACTAAGTGTACACAGGCTTGCAGCTCAACCTACTCCTATGCCAAAGCTGGTGTCAGGAGAAAAGGTCAGGATACCCTTGGAAAACCACATCAATGTAGCCACACACTTGTGGAGATCAATTACCTGCTCTGGAGCGTTTTCAGTTTGCCCAACATCTGCTACAAACTCAGCTCATGGTGCAGCAAGGAAGTCTGACCTGTCTGAGGCTTTGCAACGTTGCATCTTCAGTGAGAAACACTTCAGAGGAGGTGGCAAGAAAGGGGTCACCCACAGACACAAGTGTGATGTGAAAACACACCTCGAGTCTTACAAGCAGGGGATTTACTGCCCCGTATTACTTGCCCGAAGCATCCTATCTCTTACCACATGAAAACAATACCCGCTTTAGCATTCACATCACAACTAAAGCCAGATCAACGTCAATGCAGTCAGAGCTGCAGACAGATGCCGTACTAAACAAGAGAGTGAAAACCATTCCCTGTCCTAGAGACTTCACACTAGCTAGAAGAGTGAGTTACTTGAGGATGTTTGATACAAACAGTAACAAAATTTATTTATCTACACCTTTTCCTGTTTGGACAAAGAGGCAAAGCATGTAGCAAGGAACTGGGAACGAGGGAGAGCATGCACCTGGGTAAGGAAAGCCCAGGGGATGGCTCTGCTGGGGCCTGATGCTGCGGTACCCACAGGACGGGCAGTGAGCACTGGGCAATGCTGCTGGCTCTGGTCTGGGCTCCACTGCACCGAATCCCACACCAACGCGAGCTTGGTGTCAGGCTGCTCCCCTCCCTGTCAGCGACTGCAGTGGAGGAGAGTGCTGGGAGGGATGGGCAGTTCCCACCAGGAGCCGTCATCATCATCGCACAGGCACAGATGTGCCTGTGGCTAGTTTACATTAGTCAGGGCACTGCTTTTGTTTTTCCCTTCTCACCCTTTCCAAACAAAAAACACCAAAAACTTGCAGTCTGAGGTTGAGGCTTTAATCGCCTCTTGGGTTAGGGAGAGGTCAGAGAGGAGGCAGGCCCGACAGACACAGGGAAAGCGATGCCAGGCAAAAGCCACCAAAGGAAAGTGGGGAATAAATGTGGCAGGAAGGAAAAGGCAGGAAAATTAAATGGAGAGGAAGGGGTCACGGAAGAAGGAGAAATGGCAGAGTTGGGATTTTGGGTGATTTCCTTATGCTGTGTTTGTCCCCACTGCTCCAGGGACTGGACAGGCAAGGAACAGGCAATGCCATGGCTCACTTGCCACATGTGCACCCAGGCTCAAGTCCTTGCCCTGCCTTTCTCAGAGCAGGGGCTGTCACCTGAGCGCGCCGCATCTCCAGCAAATTTCTCTCTCCACTTTGTTTAAATGTGGGTTACTCAGGATAGCAGGAAAACCACTCCTGCTCTCACTAGGAACTCCATCCTGCTCTAAGACAGAAGTTTAATCAATAGATGCACTTCCATAGTGCGCTCTGGTCCTTTTCCACAGGGAGAGCAGGATGCTTTCCTCCGAAGCTGTTTTTGCTCAGCTGTGGTCTGTGTTGCTTCCCCCAGCAGCTCTTGGGGAGCATGCACCCCCATCCAACCCTCACCCCCCAACAACAGGACACCACCACGCTGACCAAATGTGGCAGCAACACTATAAATCCCACATTCTCCGCTACCTAATATCACCCTATGGCCTCTTCACTGTTGGACTAGTGGCCAGGAACAGCTCCCAGGGAAGGAGGACCACAAATCATGGCAAAGGTGTGACACGGAGCTGCCCTGAGGAGACCCACCTCTCTTTTATTGTCTCTGTCATGTGACGGGGTCAGGCTTGCAAGAGGACAGACACTAAGTATCACAGCATCCATTCATGCTGGTAACAACCAGATGAAACACTTGTGTCTCTGAAAGCAGAACCTGGATAATATAAGCCACAAGCACAGAGGAGTGGTACACCAGACAAACACCACTAGTCAGCATCTACATGAAGCACCGTAGGAGCGCCCAGGGAGCAGGGAGTGTTTCAGGGTGTCTGTCAACTGCGGCCACCTCCAACCCGGGTCTCGGAAGCTCTTGTTTGCAGAGGGGATCACAAGCCAGAGAGACAGCAGCTATGGGTACTTTTGGAGAGCAGCCCACTTCTTTATATGCTTCAACATGAACCTACCTCTAAGTACCAAATTAAAAAAAAAATAATAAAAAAATCTTTGTCTAGAAACAATAGAAAAATCTTGTCCATGTCCAATCAGGAACAATGAAACACACACAAAAAAAACCCCAAACCAGAAAAACCCAAAAAAACTGCCAGTGACACTGTTAAGTCCTCCTTGGGGGAAGCTACAATGGAGAAATTTTCCTGCTGGAGCGGAGCAAAGACTTGGGTAGCTTTCCTAGCTTTTGAGCCTTCTTCCAGTGTGTATTTAAAAAGCAGGGGTGCCTACAACTGGCAGTAAAAATCAGACCAAGCTTATGTTAAATACAAGCCAGTGGCACAGCAGAAATACCTGCTGAAACAAAGCATCCAGAAGATCATAACAGAGGACTCGATTCTGCCGCCTCCAAAATCAGCCTGATCTTTGCCATGACTTCAATGGGAGCAGGCCCAGAAACTGCATTAACAAGCGCAAGGCTAGTTTAACACAGTTGACATCAAAATCCAGAAGAGCATACAAAAGAGACAGGACAAAGTACTCGCCAGTAACGTCAATACAAAGTTTAATCCCCAGATGGCTGGCTTTAGAGACATCCCCATCACCACCATAAAGAGAAACTGCCTTCTAGTTTGCACTCCTTTCAGCAATGACTTGTTGCTGGGATGCAAAAGAGCACAAGCCCATTTTTCTTGTCCTTTGAAGATGGTATTTAAAAGTTGGGCCTTTTTTTCCCCCCCTTCTTTTTCACAAATTTGGAAATAAATAGGCGTTTTCACTCTCCATAGCTGTCACTTAAATGCTTTTCACTAACAATAATCATTTTGGTTATGGGAGCAGGTCAAAAGCCTCTAGGACTCTCTGCTGGGACAGCTTTCCCCTGGAAGATGTGTCACTACTCCAAAAAACACAAGAGGAAGCTCAAGGCCAGCAAAACAAAGGGACAGAAATGACTGCTCATAGAAAATGCTCCAGGCGGTGCCAAATGCATAGGTGGGGTGTGGGGGCTCAGCACCAAGTGCCATCAATCCGGATGGGCTGAGCCATGGCCCTCATTTATGCTGCAACCAGTAGCCACCACACTGCTCCAAAATCCCACAGGGCCCACCCAGAGGTAAAAAATGATGGGGGATACACTCGCAGCAGGGACTTTGGAGGGCGACAGAGTTTCCCTGACCCAGAGATGAAGAGGAGACTGTTGCATCTCTTGGGCTTTTTTAAAGATTGTGTCTGCACGTCATTTTCCCCATTTATCATCCCAGCAATAAACAGGCTTCTCCAAAAATGACGGTCCAGTTGAGGACAGCAGCCCAGACGTGGGCAGGAGGTGGAGCAAGACCTCGCATCACCCTGCAGAGACGGGCAGGGCCAGCACCTGGTTTTTACCTCTCGGCAAGGGGATGGTCCACAACAAAAGGATGGCAAAATGCTGCTGCCCCAGAGCCTGGGAAGAGAGGCTCACCTGCCCGTGCCCTGGCCAGCCACGAGGACATGCTGGCAAGAGCCACGGCCAGTGCCTGCCAGGCAGCAGCGCCTGCACTGACGGGCCTCAGCACAGACCTGTCACCAGCTCCCTGCTCTTCACCCTTGCCCATTTACACTTGCACCTGTGTTGAGAGCGTGAGCACGGAGCCGGAGGCACCTCCCCAGGCCCTTCACACAATCAGGACCAGCAGCAATTCCAGCTGCAAAGTTTGCTTTCCTTGACACACAGTTTACTTTGTCCATTCCCCCGCATCCCGCCCCTGCCACTTACCCCTCACTCCAAAAAGGCTCTCTCAAACAGGCTTAAGCTTTAAACAAATAAGGGCTTGGCAAGCAGCAGCCTGCTCCTGTTTCCCCACCACCACCCCTGCTCTCCCCCCGCCGCCTCCACCTCTGAGCCGTGGCGCAAGCGGAGCTGGAGAGCGCTGTGCAGGCATAGAAAACAAACACGTGGAGCAGAGCCAGCTGTGAAGTTGGATTTGGCATACGCTGTTTGCAAAAGGAATAAAAGCACATGGGAGCAGGGGGAAGGGGAGAAGGGGGGTAGGGTAGGGAGCTAGGGGTGCCTTGGCCTCAAAGGGAGAGCATGGCTCCGTTACAAAGCCCTGGCGCACGCCTGCGGGATGGTCTGTACGTACGGATGCCGATCTTGTGCCCTGCATGGATGCGGAGGGGAGAGACAGGCCTACAGCAACATTCCCTAAGCTATCTGGCATCACGCTTCCCCACCCCTTTCCTAGCAAGCCGGACTGTTTTTGCACATGCTTGCCCTCCCTTCCAGGCAAAATTAGCGTGTTTGATGCAACACATGAAAAATAAATACACTTTTACCTCCTGGGGCTTGCAGTTCTCCCCCTTTCTTTCTTAGGGTTTCTTATTCCCCATGCACACTGTTCTCCAGGGCCCGACAGTGCAGGAAACCCTGACACAACTTCCCCATCACCTTGGCTGATATTATGTATGTTGAGGGCACAAATTCACACCAATCCTCCTCCTCTTCATCTTTTACTTGTTTATTTCTGCCCCCTGCCTCTCAAGGACTCCTTTCTGGAAGGGTTTCAGACAAAACATCCCTCCTCTTACACCCAAGCTCCCAGTGGATGTCAGCTCAGGTATTAATCTGCCCTTACCAGTCTGGTCTAGCCATGGGAACGGCATTTGCAGGCTTTAGGAATGTCTCACCTATGACCTTACATCAACACTGGATCTATGCAGATTTTCCTCCATCTCCCTCCTCTCCAAGTCATCTCCAAGTGAAACGAAACAGCAGCCCATGCATTTTGCCTGGTTTGGGGTAGAATCCAGCCATTTGACGTGGTTTGCTTGTGGTTTCCACCCGAAACCATAAACCAGCCCAGGTTTGCTTGGAAGGTCTTCAGCTGTGTTTGGAGGCAGGAAGAAAAGCAGCAGTGTCCTACCTGGTCTTGGCCCTCATCCAAAACAGGCCAGCAGCTGGACAGATTAACAGCCCAGTCTGACCACCCAACCACCTGCAGACACGCTTTCACCAGTCTCACTGCCACCCCTGAAACACAGCAAGATCGTTGCCCTCTCTGGGCTGGCCGTGAACACCTGTCCCTCAGCACCAATCCAAACCACCAAACCGGCAACAAGAGACAGTATTTGGGTATCGCTCTTCCTGTGAGCTACATTATGGGCTCCTGACTGCAGCCAAGGAAGGTAACTTACCTTGGAGAAATCTTGCAATTGTCTTTTTGGTTTTGGGTGGAATTTAATAGGGTGCCAAAAAAATAAAGCCATGGATCACCGCAAATACAGCGTTGCTCCAAACCAATCAACCTACTCCAATCTCTTTCCTTTTGGGGGCAAATTAGGTACCGCAAGACCAAAAGGGAGAGAAACTCGTTGTCATGGAAGTTATGACACTACATTTCTGGAATTGCTGCTTCATCTATTGAAAAAAACATACCCCTACCTTGCGTCTCAGCTTCTCAGGTTGCAAAACCAGGAATGGCAAACCCCAGCTGGTACAAGCAGTAACCAGATGAACGTGAGTCAGACAATTTCAGATTCTCAGATGAAAGGTGCTAGGCAGGTATGCAGCCTTATTATCTGTACTGCTTCCTGGTAGCCCCAGGATTTCTGGATGAGTAAAATACGGATGTCAGCATCCTGAGGATACAGCCTCAGTAACTGAACCGAGCAGGGAGGGGCAGGCTGATTACAACAAGGGGAAAAAATATGAATTTGCACCACACAAAATATTGTGGTTAAGGGAGACAGCAACCAAGAGATTATTGACATCAGAGAACAGGATAATTCAGTGGAGTTTGTCAGACAAAACCTTCTGTAATCAGAGACTCCAGGGAAAGTGTTTGTCAAGCAAACATTCAAACATGCAGCTGCCAAGAACTAAGTAAACAAAGAAGGATAAGCAGCAGAGTCAATGCGGCACTATTTGCAAATGCCCCATGATCAGCTGTCACAGGCCAACTGAGCCCATCAGCGGGCACTATGAACCAAGGGGCTGTGCTATTACAGGAAGACCCACCACCAGGCTGGATGAACAAGGAGCGATTCACACCTTCAAAATATTTTCATCCAGCACACTATTTGCAGACCTAGGTAGGTGTGGGTACAGCGTTCTGCGTGGGTTCAGTGGACACTTTTCTGCACCACATGCGTATAAATGCAACCACCTGGGCAAGTGAAATGAAGCCAAACTCCAGGCTGAAGGGAGTCCTCCAAGACAACGAGCGATACCCAACAGCTATTCGTATCACTGACTTATTTTTAGTCCTGCTTTACCTAGAAGCCTGTGGTGGCAGTTATTGTGCTTATGAGGAGCCAAAGATCCTGGCCAAACCCACTCAGATCTAAGGGCAAGTCAGCTGATCCCAGCCCCGAAACCAGGAGTGCTTGGTGGCACTGAGCAAGCGAAGGGAAACATTTGCCTTCTGCTTCCCACCCAAGTGCCTATCCGTTGGTCAGTGCTTCCCACCCCTGCTCCGCAAGACTGCTGAAAAGGGTATGTGGATGACTTACGGGGTCCAAGAAAAGGGATCAAAAATGTGTGGGTTCAGACATGCTGTGCACGTCATGCACGTGAAATTTCCAACCAGGTCTACTGACCTCCATGGGAAAGCATTCAAGAGCGCACGTCAAAAACTAAAGCTGAAACCCATCACAGGCAATCCTGCACACAAATCTTTTGCCCACATGCCCCTGTTTTTCCTCACCTCATCCTGACAAGTGACACCAGAGTGGTATTACATTAATTTGCTCCACATCAGAGCTCTTGGCTGTCTAGAAAGAAGTGCGTGAGACACAAGGCATGTTTCAAGACGAGCACTGGATGCATCACTTCTCTATGAGTCACTGGCCATTGATGCACCCACAGTGGTGCTACTACAACCACCCCTTGGCATGTCTGCAGCCAGCTGCCCTCTGTACAAGTGATCAAAATTTCACACACTGCAGCCAAAGCTGCTGGGAAGAAGTTTGTGGTCTCCAGCCCAAAGTTACCAACACCCTCTGTGGAGCTGAAGACTGTGTTTATTGTTCAGGAGGTTCACGGGGGGATTAGAAAAGCTGTCATCCTCCTAACTAGAGAAAAGGGACTGCAAGGGATCAGAGCGCCAGAGACACTGCTGGTCCTCACAAAACAAGGGCTTGCAGGTTTATTTGTGGTCAACAGTGACTATGCATGAGTTTACACAAGGGACTTTATGCATTTTATGCATACAGCATTGGTCCCCTCCAGCTGTGAGGGAAGAGGGTGATCTTTCCCAGAAGAACCCCATCCAGCCTGAAGAGGCTAGACCTCCATACCAACAAACAGCCCAGCGCCACAGACCAAAACCCTTGGGTTTTTTAATCAGGAGGTATATGACCTCCTCTGGAGTCCTGATACAAATGTCCAAGTATTTACAACCTTAAAGAGATACTAATGAAGAGATATTTACTTCAACTTCCCTTTCTCTGCTCCCCTCCTGGATGCTCACCCTCAGTTTGCTACTGTGCAACATCCCTGGGGCAATTAAATCAGCAGCCTACACAACATGCAATATTTATGGCCCAAGGCAGTCACAAACAGAGCAGTACATGCCTGCGGAGGTTTTCCACACCCCACACCTTCCGACAACACAATTTTCTCGCACAGGAGGCTGGCTCAAAACAGAGAGGAAGAACTGGCGCTGTGACCTCCGAACAGTCCCCAGCACAACCACGAGCAGTGCAGGGCTCCTTTGGCCAAAGGACAAGGTGTTTCCCAAGCATCTTGTACATCACGAGGCAACAATAGTCCCCGACTTCAACAGGAACAGCTGAAACAGAGTTCAGCAGCATCCCAAATCCCACCAGGAGCTTCTGGAAGGGCAGGAAACAGCACAGCAGTCCTGATCCCTGTAAGGAACATGCTGATTTTTTTTTTTCCAGAGGCAACTGCACGAGTTCTGGACCTTCACTGATAAACAAGCATAGATTCCTCATCCACTCGTTACGGTTTCCAACAAGGACCTCAGACTGTTGTTAGCATTTAGTCCCAGGAGCAGACTTTGGTTTGAGACCATTCAGGTCACCTGGGCCACATAACAGAACACAGCCGTATTTTAGGTCCAGGGCTTTGGTGCTTCCCTGCACGGCAGAAGTGGGACGACAAAGGGTTAAACCTGGTATAACCTCAAAAATCACTCTTTGCTTTCCAACGCAAGAACATCTTTGGCAGGGTCCCCATCTGGGAAACGACATCCCGTCGTCCCTCCTCACTTCCCCCTCTTCTCCCCCTGAACTCAGAACAAAGCACTGCACTGCCCAACATGCTCCTCCACTGGTTTCATCTTGGTCCAAACGCTTCTTGCGTTTCAACTCCTGCCAAAAAGAAATGCATTAAAAAAAAAAAAAAAAAAAAGGCATGTGTGGGGCAGGGGGAGAGGAAGCAGAGAGAGTAGAGGGAAGTCATTAAAATGGAATCTTGATTAGCTACCAGTGGTGGAAAAAGGAAGCAGTGGGGAGAGGACATTTTTCTCTTGTGATATGTCATCTTCAAGCTGAAACCAGTAGACCCAGAGGAGACAAGACTCCTGCACACGATTCTCTACCTAGGACCAAACCTAACTCGCTCTACCTTTCCAGTCCACCATGCGCCATCCCACCATAGTGTGAAGAGGCATCCTCTTCCTCAGCACTGTTCCCTGCCAGTCACTGCACGCATTACTCACCACCCTCATTGCTGCAGCCCTCCCAGCATTCCCTCATCCCGACCTGAGCCCCCACGGGCAGAGGGCTGGAGGACACAGCACGCTGACCTGCCCTTGCTGGCCTTTCCGCCTTTGATACCAAACACAAAGGCTTGGCCATTGCAAAGCCATAGGGAATCCTGGAGGAAATGAGCCTGGAGGAGAGGGCTTGTGCGTGCTCTATGGATAAGCTGGATGGGCCAAATGAAGAGCCCCAGACTGACTCTATCTCCCAAAGAGACACCCTCCAGACCGGGGTGGGTGGGGAATATAAAAAAAATAATCACATTGGCTAAAGAAGGATTGAAAAGCAAAAAACCAAAAAAACCCAAAAAAACCCCAAAACCAAAAAACACACAACCAGTCCGTTTTGGAAAGTCTGTAATAGCTGAACCCAGGGAGACACAGAGGATGTTTTTTTGTTCCCTCAGTACAAAAGCCCTTGGTTTCCTTTCCTCCTCGTTCCAGCATTTCCCCATCAGGGGTGTCAGAGACAGTTCAAGGCCTCCCAGCAGCGCAGACAAAATTGGGTCTTGGTGCCCTGAGGACAAGTGGCTGGGGGGGACATGTACAGGAACTGGGGAGATTTGGGGAGCCCTGAAGAGCTGGGCAAGCTGAGCCTGCTGCCTCTGGAGGGTGGCTAAAGGGTCACCCCTCCAGCATCCCTGCAGCTTGCCACAGGCCAGTGCTTCCCTCCAGGGTTTGGCTTCCCAAGGTGTGACTTTGGCTCACAGGCTGCAGGGCTATGCCATTTTGATTCCCCAGGGCTTCTTTGTGCTATAGCTGGCGCTCTGCAGCATGTCAATGGCAGGGAGAGATTAACTCCTTTAAGTATCTCATTACTGTTATATTTTTAAACACAGCTGGTTGAAAATTTTTCGACAAAGCCATAAATAAATAAATACTTCAAGGAAATTTCCTGCGATTTGAAAAGTTTACCTACTGGTCTAGCCTTTATCAGACAGTATGCTTTCTCCAGTATGCATAAGCTCCACTTGCTTTCACTTTCTCTCCTATAAGGACCAAATCCATTGAACCATCAATACAATTTCAAGATTTCACTGCCTGTACTGTTTGAGATTTTAACAACCACTCCGCTGACTGATAGAGCAATCATATATTCAATTTCGTCCCACCTGATGACTTTCATTTTCCTTGTAAACAGTGATAACCACCTCCCAAAACCCAAAGATCCAGACACTGAAAACATATCTCCCAACTCTGTCTGAAAAATACTTCTTTTCCTGCTCCTCAGGGAAGAGACAAGAGAACACAGCCAACTGCTACTCTGATCGGCTTTCCTCCCTTGCAGACCATCCTGCATCTTACCAGCTCCTAGTCCTAGGCAACTTAGTTTAGAAAGCAATCAGTTTCTACAGCTGTAGTCAACATTCAAAATCACCATCTGTCATGACATACTATATAAAATAAACAAGAAAGACAACACCACCCACCACCCTCTATTAACAATCCGTTAAGGAAAGCAAACAGTCGCCCACTTCTGAAGAAGCCTGATACGGGAGGCAGCATTTCTCTTTTAGCCCATCCCTGCCTGCCAGTGGCAGACAAAGCCTCTTCAGCAGCATCTGTACAAGACACTACGATTACGTAAATAGCAAATAATGTCTCGGGCACAGCTGAGAAAAGGGGCTTCAAGTGTGAGGCTCTGCACGTGGAGCAAGGGAAGCGCTTGCCCCCAAGAAGCTGCCTTCCTATAGTACTTCTCATTTTACCAAGATGGTGCCCATTTAAACCCCCTTCACCTCATAAGAGATGCCTTGGAGCTCCCAGCCTCCTCACCCAAATGCTGACTCGCTCCTTGTAGCCCAAAAAAGGAAACAGATTCATGACCAAATCGCTTCCAGTACTTTTTTTTCCAGGCTATTGTTATGTGACTGCATTTGGAAGTAAGGGAGAAAAACAAATACATGACTGTGGTCAGTGTCTGTCCTAGAATATGGGAAGAAAAAAAAAAACCAAAAAACCCAAAACAAAAAAACCAACAACCAACAACCCCCAAACCCAATCCTTGCTTTATATGTTTAGTCATTTTTGGAGAAAGCTGTAAGCCGTAAAGAGACGAAGAAGAAACGACATCAGCCCCTGGGCCTTGGGGGATGACAACAGGAGAAGCAGACCAGAAGTGAATCTATTCTCCATCTATTGACGTGCATTTTTCAGCCCAAGAAATTCTTAAAAGCCTCAGCAACACTCTAAGCCAAGAAGTCTACTTCTTCCTCTGCTGCAAAGGACTAAGATGCTTTTTGTACCATGAGTTGCTTTACCAATTTAGAAAGTCTTTTTCACACAAAAAAAATCACCTTTGCTTGAAAGACACCAGTAGGCATTCCACAGAAAAGATCAGATCATCCTCTACTAAGACTCACCCAGCAGTAGTCTGCAAGAACACAGCAAACCTCTGACATTTTCTTGCTTGTCTACCAGGAAAAAAAATAATTTAAAACTCTTTGGATCTTCCAAAGATCCTTACATTACTGTCCAGTAAAGGAACATAAGGAGTATTCGATTCTCTTATTTTAAAGAGGCTCCTTTAAGACCTTAGTATTAGGTACTCTACAAAGCCACAATAAAAAGACATCCTCTGCCTCAAGGACATTTATCTCTAATTGCTTACAGAGACTGTCAACACTTTCTTTGAGGAGGGAAGTCTGTGACTGTGCCATAGCACTAAATACCCCTGAAAAAAAAAACTTTCACTATTCAGTGCAAAGTCATCTGTAGACGAGCTAAGTCAGTACCTACCCTCCGTATTATGTTAAATACTGTCACTTGCTACAGGCCACAAATGCAATATTAGAAATGGAAAGGAATACGGACTTCCCCCCCTCCCTGTAGCAACTGGGAAAACTCAGCTATATAAGGGAAATACAATCTTAGAATTGCCAATAGGGGAATTATTGACCATTTCTTAATTTGGAAAATACCATAAACTCTTTTATGGAAAAATAGTCCTCAGCTTTGAGGCAATGCTGCTCCATGGTTTTAAATCCAGCTGTGCAGCTGGCACACTCTGCCCTGCAATGGGTAAAGCAAGCTGTTCTCACACAGTCACATCCACAACACACTGCAGGATTTAATAGTCCCTCATGAAAGAGATAAGCTATATAAACATAAACCGTAACAATGGGACAAAAAGCAGCTTCCAGAATTCCCTCTGCAAGCCCAACAGGGAAACAACAATAACTTGCCTCTGCATTTCTCGCCAGCTGAAATTTGCCTGTTCCTACACTTCGCTGATAACAAACATCTGTTGGGACCATCCTTCCCCATACAAGAGGGGAACACATCCATTGCAGCTTCAAGGCTCTGGACAACCTCTGCTGTAAAAGCCACAGATAAACCTCTGCTGGTCTTACGTACCTACAAAAGCATTACATGGAAAATGATTTTTTTTTTTCTTCAGCTCCCAAGTAGTTAAGGAGACCTTCAGAAAAAACACAAGATGCCTCTGGTGGGGGCAATCTCTTGAGGTCCATAACAGATGTGCCTTTCTACGGATCTTTATTCTAGGGTCTGCCTTCCCTATCCTTATCTAGCACCAACTTTACTCATATATTTCTTCAGCAGAAAGCTCTAGAAGCCCAACGTGGCAGGTTCCCAGGTAAAGCTGTCAACCTGTGGCTTATTAACAGCTCACTGAGGTTTTTTGGCCAGCTGCCTTGCACACACTGGCACCTTGGTGCGTGCCATGTCCACCGGCCCAACTCAGCTGCTTCTTTGGCTGCCTGTAAGGAGACAGGTCAACACAAAACCCTCCCAGTTTGCAAAGGGCTGTGAGATTGCAAACATTGGCAGAAATGTGAAAATGTTGCTTTTGAACCCCCAAGCCCCAATCCACCAGCCAGGGGGAAAGAAGGGCAGGAGAGACATGGCTCTCCTTTCAAGGAGGGTATTTCTCCAGAATAACCTCTGGGGAAGCAGCAGCCCTGCCTGCAACTGCAGGCAGCCACCCTGCCCGGGCAAGGGCTCCCCGAACCCGCTCCAACACGCCGGCGCCCTGCACTTGCCCCAGGTCAGCGAGGGCTGGGAGCACCTCTCCGGCAGCGGGCTGATGCCTGGGGAAGCACCCCTAGTTGTTCCTTATCAGCCTCCCCCAAAACAAGTAAGGGCAGGGACATTCAGGATGTGGCCCAACAAGCCTTTCTCAGCCCCGGCAACTGCTGTTGGCGGCACAAGGACCTCAGGCAGAGGAGGGGAAATTAAAAACAGAAAATGGGGAGAAAGGGGGGTATGAGGGCCTGGCGGCAGCCCCTGCGTCCCTTGGGAGGCAACACACATGAGGGGAACAGGGGCACGCTAGCAGCCTCAGCTGCAATCCTGTTCTCCCCTCCCCACTGTGGGGTCTCAGGCAAAAAAAAGCTTCCCTGATGAAACCAAGAGGGATGTGTGTGCCAGAAGCGAGGATGAGATTATTTTCCCCAAGCATGAGGAGCGATGGGTGGCACAAACCCATCTTTTGACACCTTCTCCGTCCCACGGCCTGCCTAATTCAGCTAGACAGAAACGAAGGCAACAGCTATGTTGATGTCTTCTTGCAGTCTTTCATGCACAAGGGGTGACCTGGGACCAACAGAGAAGAAAAAGCCATAACTGTGCAGCTGTCTAGCATCTCCCACCACTCTTTCACTCCCAAGGCACTGACTGAGCCAGGAAGGAACTGTAAGGCCCCAAGCACCTCATCTAAGATCTTGTCTGTACTTAAATTACGTGGCTTGCAGAGGGAATATCAAACCCACTTGCAAAATGGAGGAGTCCTGCTTCAGATAGCCTTTTCCTGACAGCAGAGCAAGAAGCCGTATCTTCATCCAGCCACAAAGAGCTCCTGGCAACACAGTGCCATTAAAACCAATATGTTTCAAAGCTTTCCTTTAAGCGAAAAGCCCCTGACAGCAGTTCAAGCTGTTATTTGGGCAGCAGCAGGGCATAGCCACAAGCAGCCCCCAGGAGTTTGCCCACAGCTTTTTGCAAACAAACAGGTGCCAGAAGAGGATGCATATGCATTCCCACCTGTTCCCCAAAACAGTGCTGTTAAGTCAGACAAAAAAGGAAGGGTGAAGGAACTTGCCCAGGTTTCACTGAAACAATCCTATTCCCTTGAGAGATAGTTCCCAATTACCCCATCAAGCTAGGTTTTGTTCGTGTTCTGCCATTGGTGTCCACACAGCTGCTCCATCCTGGGCTACCTGTGCCTGCAGGGGTTGGGTTAGCATTCAGGTACCCCTGTGTGTCCCCAGTCACATGCTCAACATGGCCTGCAGGTCTCAGGAAGAGCAGCTCTTTGTAACCCTGCTGCTCCTCAGCCCTCTCCCTGCAGCTCCCTACAGCATGAGGTACCTCTGTCCTGACCACAGAGAGCTAAGCAACATCTCTTGCACCTGGGCCACAGCGCAAGCCACAGACTTGGCCTTAGCAGCATGTTAGAGTGCCAGCTTGCGCGCCGAAAGCCAGTGCCTCCAGAGCAGGAGCACAGTCCCAGACCCCCTGAGAGAGAAGGCACACAATATTTACGTAATGAGATTGTTTTGCTTGAGATTGCATGCTGCAAGCAAACCACTTTCATTACACTGGCTCTCTGCTCTCCCAGCTATCTTTCAAAGCATGACGCCGCAACTGAAAACTAGCTGACAGGAGAAAACTTCCTTTCCTTCCCTTTCAGCCATGCGCTCTTGCTTTCCACCTGCTGCTCCCCCAGTGCCCCAGCAGACCTCCTACTCAGTTGCCTTCTGAAGACAGGCAGGAGTTTCAGCTCTGCCAGACCGGCTGCCCGCCCCAGTACGACGCACACCACAGCGGCAAGATGCTACTGACACCACCTGCAGCTCCAAGCGCCCCATTTGGGCAACCAGTTACTGGAGTGCATGAAGGCATATCACTTTTGACTTGTGTGAGCTGAGGGCTAAGGAAGATGACACTTTGCTATGGGACAACTCTTAGCTTCAAGACAGGCAGCTCTCAGACAAGCCCTAGAGATGCTCAGCTCTGACCTCCTCTTCTGAAGGGATGGGCAAGGCGGAGGATGGAGCACAGGATGAGGTATCAGGCAACGCGGGGTCTGTACTAAGCTCCAGTCCTGACCTGCCGAGTCACTCCAAGGAAAACGTGTCATTTTTCATGCTCTGTTTTTACCTCCTGTTCTGCATTTGTCCTGCTGCTTAGAATGGGGATGTTGGAACCATCTCTCATTACAAGTTAGCATGGTATCTAACATAGCTGGGTCCCAGCCTCGGTTAAAACCTGTAGATACAACTGTAATCCAAATAATAATTTTGGTTTTGGAATACAGTGATGGGGAAGATGGCATGGCAGGCCTTTCTCAGGCCTTCATCCAGAGAGTCAATATTAAGAAAGCTCTACTTATCTTCAATGCTGGAGCTATGCAAAAACTGGGTTATACTCACATTTTTGTGGCTGCTGAAACTTTTGCTTGTTTGCTTGGTCACTAGTTTGGGAAACTTTTTTAAAGGTGGTTCTTTCAAGTGGCTCAGAGGTTAGGGATGTCCAAAGTTATCCCGGGGGAGATAGATTATAGGGTAGAGTGTAGGTCAGGCATCAACGATAAACACAGCTTGCCACATTGCTCCTGATGTTGTTCTCTTTGTGCTCCTTTTCTCTCCTCCCCAGACCTGCAGTCCAGGCAATTGTGAGGAAAACTGGACAACCGTACATTTATCAAGTATGTTCCTGCCTAACTTGCTACATGATGTAAACAGTTGACCCTTGCTCTCACAAAAGACAACAGGTTTCAATCAGCAGGATCCCACGGCTCGTGCTGCGTGTTTGCGTACCAGGCAAGTACAGCCAGCTCTCATTAGTAAACTGGAGACTGTCCTGTGAGATACAGGGCGGGCTCGTCTTGCTGTAGCCATGTAAACAATACTGCTTTCCCTTAATAATTCCCCAAATTGGCCGCTCCCCTCTCAAGGGGGAAGCAGGGTCAGCAAGCACACACCCAGGCTGCCGCAGCTCCAGCTCCATGTGTTGGTACTGACCGCCCTTTCTCAGCATCTGTCATCGAGCTAATGGGCCACATGGTCACTGAGCACCGTTGACCATGATCCTGCGACCTTCTCCCTCTCTGCTGGCTGGGCAGCCATCTCTGGCAGGGCCTGGAGCTGGGGTGTCAATGTCCAGAGCTGCAAGGTCCTCAAGAGCAACTAGCCCTTGTGCTGCCTTGGACTGTCTCTATAGCATTACAGAAGTGCTCAGGCACAAGCTGGCACGCAACCAGGAGCTCTGCTCCTCACCTGCTGGGAAGCAAAGACCCTTTCCCTTCAGTCCAGCTCCAGACACCCCAAAAGCAACATCAGAGCTAATGGAACAGTGATGACGGACACATCCAGAGCAGCTCGCATGCCTCTGAGGAGACCTCCACGCTCCAGCTTCTCACAGCCCT
Source organism: Falco cherrug (assembly GCF_023634085.1). NCBI lineage: Eukaryota > Metazoa > Chordata > Aves > Falconiformes > Falconidae > Falco > Falco cherrug. The sequence goes on from NC_073701.1 coordinate 6,804,235, forward strand.
GTCTTATCCATCATACAAGCCTCCAGGTCCAGAGATGGCTGACAGCTACAAGCCAGATACCTATACACCCCTCAGCTTGCCAAGCAAGGCAAGTCCCCACAGGGACTTAAAAGCTAGTAGGTATCAAGCCTTCCTCCTGCCAGGGTCCCGTGGTCTAGCTGGCCATGCCACACAGCTCCAGAAAGAGCCAGTGATGAGGTGCTCCTCGTTGGATTCAGACCCCATTACAGCTGGATAATTGGGCCACCTTGCTCTCCTTCTGCCCACAGGTTCTGGCTTAGGAGCTGCACTTCAACTGCTTGCAAGCAAAGATGTGCCCGATAGCCACTTTTGAAATAAACAGTCCACTTCCAGGCAGGAGTAGGTGGTCAGGACTAATTTGGCCAGCTGTTACATTGGTGACAGCAGGACCATACCACAGACCTGCCAAATGTGACTTTGTGCTTAAAATTGAGGGGAGAGCTGTCTGGTCTCTCAGTGCACAAGTCTCATTGACTCTCTACCACATCATTAAAGTCACTCCAGGTGTTTTTGAAAAATCCCACCCAGCATGGTTTTGAAAACATCTCTTGATGCCGGGACTCAAACCCACCCCTTCAATCTGACACTGCTTGGGTTTGTTAAACAAGCAGCTTTCTTCTAGGGGGAAGAAAAATAAAAATCACATTCCCATCACCATTCAGGGGGCCCAAAGGAATCCCTCACTGACAGCGGCAGGCTCTAAAGAAGCAGGGCCAGCTAGTCCTTTTTACCACCCACAGCTGAGGAATGTGCAACCAAGCACCACCTTCCTGCCCCAGAGGGGACTGCCATCCAGCGGAGGGCTGGAGCGACAAGAACGCTCCCCACGTCAGCTACAGCTCAGGGAGCAACTTGGGACAGAAGGCACTAGATGAAATAAACTATTATTCAGCATCCAGTGTACTATTGGCTTCCAAATAATTGTCTATTTGTGTGCGTGCATGCACAAGAATCCTCGCTCCATGGTCTTTGCCAGCATATTCCCAGCGCTGTGACTCTCCAGGGACAAGGCCCATACTTGTATTCAGTCTCAGCTTTGGATCTCAAACACTAAGGTTTCAGATTTTGTTTTAAAAAACATTTTCTCTGGCAACTGGGCTGTTAATGGATTTGATGTTTTTACTCTCGCCTCCTCCCTACCTTTAAAAGCTTGGCACCAAAGGGCTTCTTTGAAGATAAGGCCAAATTTGCAATTTAAGGGGAGGAACTTCATAAAGCTAGACGTGAAGGGACGGGGTGGGGAGGGGGGGGCATGGACCAACTCAGGAGCCACTTTGCCTGTTGAGATGTACGCTGTACAGTACATAGGATTACAATGGCCTCTCTGTACCACCGCTGGCTGGAGCCATAAATTCACTGCAGCTGCAGTGCTACTACCTACGCTTCACTCCCCAAGGGTCACGCTCAGAGAGGGGCTTCTCTACAGCCGCACGCCAAGCCTACCCTCCAAACCAAAAGCGTCACGAAGCCCTTACAGAGCTCACATCCACCCAGCACGATGTCCCTAAAGGCAACCACAGGAGCCGCCCATTAGGGCTGCCAATGCCACAGGAGGCTCTGCTGAAACCAACCATGGTACTTATCCCAGAGGTTTCTGAAGAGCCAGCAAACCTCTGGTCTCTCCTGATCTCCAGCAGACCCTTTCCCAACACCACAAGGAGGCAGGGAAGTGCCACTTACAGGTTTTTGCAGGTGGAGAGCAACCTGCCCCAACCTGAGGGGAAATCTGCAAGCAGCGGGGAACCAAACCCAGCTCTCCTCAATCCCAGGCTTGCGCCCTACAACACTGGCATCACTAAGCGAGGGGGCTGCTCTACCTAAAAGTACCAGGATAAATCACAGTGACATTACCCGAGGAAGCTGCGTTTTGCATATAAATGCTATATTCTAGGCCAGCATATCCACATTTGAGGTTTATTTCTCAAAGACAGCCTCAGTAGGTTTATATCACCACAAGCTTTCTTAACCACACTAAGCTCAACACACTGATTCACAGGGCTCTGCTGAACCTGTCCTTTTGTTAGCTAGAAGAAAAATAAAAAGCAACCTCATTTTGATATTTGAAAGCTAATGACAGTTTTGACGTGCATTCTACACCCTTTTCCTCTCCACTCTTACGACCTGAAGAGCAGAAAAAGGGCCTGATGCACAGTCTTTAGATGCACTAGCTTGTTCAGACTCGCTGACATTGCAACCAGTGAACACATCCTTGCATTTGGCAGGGCCCCAGGACTGTGGCTGTGCATAAGAGTACGACCTGCTGGCTAATCTCTTTGTCAGAGTGGACCTTAGAGAGCCAGAATGGCATTGCCAGCTCAGGGTGAAAGACTTGCTGCCTACACCAGGCACAGAAGTTAATGAAAAATGACTGGTTTCCAAAACACCATCTGGCTTTCACAGACATATATAGAGACACCACAGCCCAAAACCTCTGTGAACTCAACAACAGTGGGTTTTCATAGGGGCAACATGCTGTGGTGTGGTTTGGACTTCGTCCAGCAAGCCTCCACCACACTGCACGGGCACAAGGTGCAGTCACCATCCTCACGTCTAAGGGGAGCTCAGGGAAGGGTTTTGGCCACAGGGCAGCAGCCTCCCCAGAGCAGCTGAGCAGAAAGCAAGGGTAAAGTTTGGCTCTCACCTCTGCGCTGGCACACTGCCCATGAGGAGGGCGAAGAAGCTTGAGCACGTCCCACACGCTCCCTGAAGCACATTTCCCTCCATCGATCCCACCAGTGCCAAAATAAATTGGCACTGCCTCTTACTCAAGAGCTCCTGCAACACACAACAGCAGCCCTGAAAGCCCCTCTCAGGCACCCTGTCTGTGCTGTGCCAGGTGCTCTGCTAACAACCTCATCAGGGACAGCTGAGCCTCCCATCCCATTTATCCTTTTGCAAGCAAGAAGAGAGTCCATTTTAATAAAAGGAGATTGCAGCATCCTCAGGGCAGGGATCTGTTGTTCCCTGTTTATGCAGAAAGCCCTGTGCCACCTGTGGCAGCTTTGGGACTGTGTAAGCATCAAGTGTTTTTTTTCCCTGCAACAAATATCTTTCTGAGCTTTTCAGCTGACTTGCTTCCACTGCATCCACTCTCTTTTTGTCTTAGCTTCCCATGGACACTCATACAACCGTGTTCTAGGAGCATGCTGCTGGGGAGAGCAGATTTTAAAAAACTCTTATGAGCAAATATGCATACAAAGCAAATTTTGAAAGCTTCCCATCCTGCAAACAATCCCTCCAGAAAACCAGCTTCAAGCACACTCTTCAGCCAATGAAGCACCAGAAACAATGTCGTATGATTCAGAGCCAAGAGGAACTAAACCAAACAGCAGGAAATAAAAAAAGATGCTTGTGATACCTTTTGTTGAAAAATTACCCAAAGTACATTTAGAAAACTGGAAGATGATATTCACCCCTGTTCTACCTAAGGATCTGCAACTCATTTAGACGTTATTCGCCTTAAATTGTTCTCATGGCCTAGGAAGTGGATACATAACAATCTCTTAAACCAAGACTGACCACAGGAGCACCAAAATACACAGCAGCAGGTTTTTCCCTCAGGATGTTTTCAGTCTAACCAGAAACAGGAAGTCTCCAAAGATTTTGCAAGAGAGCTTTTTCCTTGTGGGATATCCCATCTTAACTGTAGACTTTGCACTGCAAAGTTTTTAGCCCGGGAGGTAACGGTTTAAAGCCTTGGTCCATAAACATGCCAGCAGTAATGCATCTAGTCATCTTTACACATTAAAGAAGTCCAAGGGAATTGTGCCTCATACCTCTGAGGCACTCGGTTTCGGGCATTAAGATGAACAATCCACCCTTATTTACTGCTGAAGAAACCTTTGTTAACCTGGAATTGTGCTGGCCTACTGCTGCTGTAACTTCTTGCAGGCTAAGCAACTGAACTGACACTAACTGAGCCCAAGGTCTCTGAAAACCCACCTGTGGGCCAATGTGGACTAAAAGAACCAACGGGGTCCCCAGTGCACTCTTCCCTGCCACTGCTTCCCTGCTTTGTAAAGCACGCAAGGGGCGGGGGGGTTGGGAGACAGCCCGTCTTTGCTTGGGAAAAGGGAGTGAATTTCAGAGGCGTGGAGGTGCCTCTCCACCCCTGTGACAGTCCCGAGGAGGCTCACCATGCCAGAGCGGGTCCTCCCTGGTGTGCCTGAGCTCCGCTCTGAGAGACACGAGGGTGGGTGCCGGTTGGCCAGCAAGAGTCAACATGGATGGCAATATCTGCCCCGCCACAGCACTCACCCCGCTGGCACAGGGATTAGCCCCATTTTCTGCACGGGAAAACTAAGGCACAGGGCTGCGGAGGATATTGTTTAAGCTCACACAAGGCATGTGCATTGGCTGAGGACACAGCCCAAATACCTCCACATCCAAACCCAAGCTTCCATCTAAAGAGTGCCCTTCCTGACCCACAGCCCAGGTAGGAGTGGTAATAGTTCTTTTTTTTTTTTTTTTTCTTCCTGTGCTTGTTACCAGACTGCAAGGTTTCTGTGCTTCTAAGAACATGCAATTGAGGAAAAGGCGGGGAAGCACTGGCAGGTAGATTTGGCAGTGATTCTGTCAAGTGTGGCCATTCAGTAACAATGATGAGAAACTACAAAAATTCAGGTCTGCCCTAAATGGATTAGTTTTCTTAACCCAGGAAAGGAATTTTCCCCTCTGCATCACTGGCAAGGATGGGGACAAAGCAGGTTGTTCGCTTCACGGCCCCACCTGCAATGCTCCTTGCTCGGCCAGAGGCTCCAGCTGGCTCCCAAAGGGCCAACTCTGCTGGTCCTAGTCAGGTGGAAGGAGCTGTACCAGCATCCTGAAAGCACTGTGGGGCTCCCAGTTTGGTACTGAAGGCTTGGAGTGATCTGCCTGCTGTTGGTTTTGAGGACACAGCAGAATTTCAAGGAGTGAGGGGGACTGGGCAATGATTCACCTGTCCTTCAACAGAGCAAAACTCCAAGCTGGGAGTCTCACACTCGTAAAGCTGGAAAGACCTCTGCAAACAGCAGGCACTGGGTTTCCCTTTGCAATCTTTAAGAACCTCTTGCTCTGTGCTTCTGTATCATGTCACTACAAGGTACAGAAAAGCTGTATTTTACAGACTGTAGGGATACAGAGCACCCATAAGACTTACACACCAGTTTGTAGCACATACATTCACCGTAATACTTCTTTGCACCAAGCAGAGAAGAGATGTGTGTAGATTCAGCTAGTTGTACTGGGATATCTCTCAAAGAAAGGTCTTGTGGGGGTATGTGTGTATAAGAGAGGGACAAAACTGAACTTGCCTTTTAAATCTGCATGGGACCCTTGTGCACCCTTCAGATAAACCTGCCTCATCTTCCCAGTGGGAACTACAGCAGCAGGAGAACTGCACTGTATCTGACTTCAGCCCTCGCAGCAAACATTTACTGGGACCTCGTCTGCGTTGTACATGCAGGATGAATCCCTGTAGTTGTATCTAGAGGGGAGGGTTAAGAAAAGTACATGGAACAAAACTCCATTTATTTCTTGTCAGAGAATATCATGCACCCAGCAGGGAGCTCACAGCTCTCCCTAATTGTCCTATTTACTTCAGAAGATCCCAAGATGACTCCTATTAGCATGGAAAGTTATTTCACCTTCATTTCTTTAGGTCACTTAATAAACGGAACAAGTCTTCACTGCAAACCCATGATGTTTCTGCTGAAATACCTCCCATAAACCTCAATATTGAATCCATTAAATAAAAGTGTCTGCATGTATGTATATATGCATAAATATGCAAGAACACTCCTCTTAAACATATACACACTGAGGCAGTTAGTTTCCAAAGAAAAGAAAACTAAGATAAAATCCTACTTACAAAACGCCCACATTCTTCTAATATTTTCCACGGTAGTTTTTTAGCCCATGGGAAAAGAAACTTTAATGGCAGATTGCAAATGAACGTATGAAAAAGACACGACGGTAATGATGTAGAAATTAAGAGAAGTGGGCACTAAGAAAAAGAAGCAATTTAAGACATGCTGGGAATTACATGTGGGCACAGAGCGTGTGTGTGTGTGTGTGTGTGTGTGTATTCCTGTTATCCCACTCACATAATGCTGCAGAGAGGTCAACAAGAGAGTTTCTTTAAAACAAACAAGGACAAAAAAACCCCTTTAATAGACCTGAACTGCCTTTCGCACAATGCCAGTGAAATAATACTTGGGGTACCAGAATTAGCTGGGGAAGTGCCCAAAGATACCAGATTTGTATTTACCTTTTGCCAGCCAGGGGCATTGGCTAAAGTCTGCTATTAATTTTCAAAGTAAGTATTAACATCTTCAGAGCACTTGAAAGAGTCTCATTTGGACATGGCTACAAATTCAGCATCCCACTTTCTCCCCAACACATCTTCTATTTACAGTCACCATCCAGCGGACCTGCCAAAGTTGCAGTCCAAGCAGCGAGGCACATGTGCACAAATCCTACAGCATCTCACCGCTTAGCAGAAAATTACCTCCCCTGACCCAAATCGCTCCTCATCCTGGTACCAGGGTTAAAAACTCTACGGTCTCATGAGACAAGGACAACAATTTTACCCGCAGATTGCCCACCCCCGCTTTCCTTTGCAGCGGCAGCCCCTTCACAGGGCACAAACCGAAATGCCTTCGCATCCGCACGAGCTGGGTCTCGCCTGCAAACTCCCATCAGCTTTTGACAAGAGTTGGAGCAACGGAGGATGACTCTGGGGTTTATTTTGCACCGCTTTTCCCTCTCTCCACCGCACACCATCCCACCTCAAGCAGCCAGCCTGCGGTGAGGACGGGGCGATGTCGTGGACCAAGCTTTTGGGGAAGTTTCAGCCAAGCGCTGGAGCACGGCGGGGTGTGTGCGTGCAGTGGGCCCTCCATTAACGCCAACCGACCGAGGAGGAAGATGTGGAGGGAAACGGCTGAGCCCCCCACATTTCACCTGCCTCAGCGACAAGCCCCGTACCGGTGGGGACCAGCGGGTCTCCTCCCCGCCTCCCCTGTCAGGTCTCCCTACGCAGACCCCCATCCCCGCATCCCCAACACCAACTTCCCAAACTGTGACACAAAGATTGGCTACCGCTGCGGCCGGCTGATGAGGGGGACAAGCCCTGCGCCCCGCCGCCCGCCACGGCCGCCCTCCCGGCCCCTCGCCACCCCGCCGGGCCCGCGCCCCGGCGCTTCACTCACCGCGGTCTCCAGCGGAGCAGGCGGGGGAAACACAAAGATGCCCCAAACCAAGGGAAGCAACAAAGAGGCTTAACTCCAGGAGCTGGGAACTTCCAGGCCGGATCTGCGGGGAATTCAGCACACACACACACAGAGAGAGAAGAAAAAAAAAAAAAAAAAAAAAAGAAAAAAAAAGAAAAAAAAAAAGAGAGAGAAAAAAAGAGAAGGGAAAAGCCTGTTTTGGGGGGGAAGGGGACGGTGGGGGCCCTTGGTTTGGGGGGTGGTTGTGTTTTTCCTGCGGGCTGCCGCTGGGGATGGGGGGCCGCGCAGGGCTCAGGCGCGGCGGGAGAAGGAGGAGGAGGAGGAGGAGGGAAGAGGCGCCGGGATGCGGGAAGCCAGACCTTCCATACGGGAGACGGCTTTTGGATGACTGAACTCCCAAACAATTCCCTGCTCTGGCTACTCCTGCCCCAGAGCCTCCCTCCTCCCCTCCCCCTGAGGAGGAGGGAAGAAGAGGAGGAGCCAGAGGAGGGAGAAAACTCGAAATAAAACCCCTTCCCCAAAAGCCAGGCAGCGGCCGACCCCCGTCCCCTCTGCCTCCGTCCCCCGTCCCCCCGTCCCCCTCCGGTAACACTGACCGGCATCCTCTGGCCGGTGCTACCCCCAAGCAGGCCGCCGGCACCGCGGGGCCCTCCCCGCCGCGCTCCCCCCGGCAGGCGGAAGCGGGAAAGTTGGGCCGAGAAGTTCGGCCTGGGCGGTGCTGGCCGCCCGCCCGCCGCGGGGTCCCGGGGGGGCTGTGGCTCCCCCAGGCCCAGGGGGACCGTGGGGCGGTGGTGGCCTCCAGGCCTCCTCACTGACCGCAGTGGCTGCCCCGGCCGGGCCCGGCGGCTGACAGAATCCCCCTGGAGTCCCTGCGCTGGCGGCCATCCCGCCCTGTCCAGGCTGTGAAGCCGGACGGCGCTGATGGCAGCGGCGGGGCCTTGGGCAGTCGTTGGTTATGAGGAAACGGGCTGGTGATAAACAGCACTTTGCGGTAGACCTCCTGGGAGACCTTCCCCTCTTCCCAGGAGGGACCAAGCCCAGAAAGCTGCACAGAAATTGCTCCAACCACCTGTCGAGCTTCCCCCGGAGCGACACCTTGTCTGTATGCCTGTCCCTATGCCACCAGGCACCTGCTGGAAGGACGGATGTAGAAGCAGCCATATACGAGCACTGCCATGGGTCTGCACAGCCCAGGGCCCTGCCTCCTCCAGGCCCAGGTGGTGACACGCTGCTGGATGGCATTAGGCAACTCCCGTCCTCACGTACGTGCCTCAGTTCCCCAGGTTGTGTGGCTGAAGTTCAAGCATCAGCTTAGCTGCCTCACAGGTATAACCAATGTTTGTGAGGGGACCTGAGGTGCTTTCTCTGGCTGGCATCACCCACAGGCTCATTCCCTCCAGGAGGTGGTCCCCATCCTGTTCGCCCTGTTGTGGGACCTGGGACAGACCATCTGGATCAGGATGTCAAGACGCCTGAAGCCGAAGTGAAGGCAGGGAGGGAAAGAAGGGGGAAGAGAAATGACTGTAAAAGGCAAAACTTCACATGCAACCAGGTTAAGTAAGATGCACTCAGATGTTTATTTCAAGTTGCACTCTTCCCCCAAAGCACGGGGGCTAATATTTTGCTAAATGAAGACAGCCCCTTCCTATGGAGGTAAAACAGCCTATGCATGATTTTAGCCAGCTGGTTTCAAGGAGGGTGACCGACTCCTTTTCTTAACCCATAAGGTGTGTAGCTTCTCTAGAGGTGATGTGGAGAAAATGAAATAAAAAGGAAAAGATATTTTCTTCCAACCATCCCTGCTGGCAGGTGCCTGCTCTCAGGGAAAGTGTCTCAAGCACAAGTTTTCAGGAAAAGCCATGACACCACTACTTGGGATTAAACCAAACTATCTCACTGCATTCTCCCACACTAGAGGATGAATACATGTCCCAAAACATAAATTGACCCAGAGCTGCAGGGAAATCCTCTGTCTTTCAAAGCCCTTCAACAAAGACTAGTTTGAAACAAATCTGCTGCCACTGAAAGGCCAAGATAGGTTTCTCACATCTTTGCCATACACCGATCACAAATGATAAATGTGATCTGTAGTTTCTAAATCTGAAGTCCTTCAGTCAGAGAAGAAGGTGAAAGAGTTTATCCTCATGTCATCATTAGGTTTCAGAGTTATTTCTGCTTAGCATCCCTGTAGGAAGGGCCTGTGCTCCTGGATTGCCCATTTCTCATGCATAAGGATGATTTGAAGGGTTTGGCGTTTTTTTATATTTGGACTTGGGGTTTTTATTTCCTTCGTTTATGACCAAAGTACCAGTCATAAAGGTGGTGCAGGGGTACTGAAAATGTCAACACTGATTTTTCTGCAGGGTTTCTTGAGTTCCAAGGGGATGTGTATTGATGGCTCTTCAACTTGTATTTGAATGGGTAAGCTTATCAGGTTGAACACAAACTTCCTTCCTCTGCAATGTTAACTTCGCTGTCTAATTATTTTTTAAAGAACTGTTTCCCAGATTCCAAGTTTTTCCTTATGCTGCTCAGTAACACAGTCCTCAGGTGCTAAATCTATATGTAGACACCTCACTAAGTGGCCTAATTTTTACAAGTGCTGAGACCTCTAGCACCTGCCTTGTCTGAAAAACAGTGGTTTCCTAATTTAGAGCAGTCGTAAACTGTCCTAAATTAAAGCAGGAATTGAATTAGCCCTGACTAGTTTTAGGCTTACAAAGGTGGGAAGAAAGAGGGGGGGGAGCAGAATTAGAGCTACCTTGTACAAAGAAGTGCCCCAGGGCTTGTTTAATGCTAGGGGAAAAAAACTTTGCAGCCCTGCAGGATTACATTCCCTGTTTATCCCCCAGGGTGGGGAAAACATGGGGCGCAGCAGCACCCTTTGTACCCTGCTCTTCCCACCTGCCCCCATGGTTAATGCTGGAAGAAATGCCTTGGGATGAAGCAGGATGCTGGTTCATGCAGCCATGTCCCCTGGGGCATCCCCAGACAAGCCAGCGGCAGTCCTACTTGCAGGCAGTCGCCTTGTTACTGTACCAGGGACACCAGCTCTAGGCTGGCACCCATTTTTTCAAACTACCTACCAGAACGGACTTCTGGGTGCCATTGCCTGGCTGAAGCACAGAGTGGTGTGAAAACCAAAACCCCCTCCTTTTTAGCCCCAGTCCCTCAGGCATAAGGAAGGTTTTACTGTGGCATTGACCAAGCACAGCCTGTGGCTGGAGGGGGACCCGTCCCCCTCGGGAGGTGTCAGAGCCCCCTGATCGTCTGCTACCATCTTGCCTGGGTTGGCCCCGTCCCTCTCTGATCCCGGGCGAAATTTCCCACTGCTGCTGCTGTCGGATGCAAAGGCTCCTCCTTGGGGCCGCAAAAACTCCAGCTGTTTGATATTGTGCGGAGCAAGGCGGGGGGCACGGAGGGACTCCGCATGAAAGGGCGAGCTCAAAGGAAACCAGACCCTGGCATGTCGGCACGATACTCAGTGGGTAACAGGCTCAGTTAAATTTGCTCATTCAGCCAGCTAAGAGGGAGAGTTTTCTCATCTGTCCTGCTATGTTTAATTCATCCACACATGCCTCCCAATTACGGCAGGAGTAATAAACAGAAAGGGATGTTGGGGGCGGGGGGGGGGCCGGGGAGCTGGCCAGGCCCCAGCCTCCAAACATAAGCACCCCCAAAAAATGTGAGATGCACACTGCTGGGGTCTGTTGTCCTGGGGGGAGCTTGTCAGCACCCCTGGCTCCAAGTCCTTCTGAATTTTAGCCCATTTTAGGCCTGTTTTTTGTTGTTTTGTTTATTTTTCTTCAGAAATGTACATTGCAGGAGGTGTCTGTGCAGAGTGATGGTTTCTGGTGTCCATGCCTGGGTGCCTCGGTTAGGCAGAACTCACAACAAAAATCAGTGTGGCATCCCTATCTCTGTGGAGGCTCCCAGACTCACCCCCTGGTTTTTCTAGCTCTGAATCTTTGCAAAAATGGAAAAATGATAGGAGGAATTGGGCTGTGGAGCCAAAGACAAGAAAATGCTCATTCATAGAGTGAGTTGAATTTTCTGGCTGTACTGTGGGAAATCCATGGTGAGTTTGGTGAAAGGAAGGATGAGGAGGTGATGACTAGCTCAGCCCCAGAAGCAGGCCGGTCTGAGGGCAGCAGCCACCGTCCAAAGCGACCAGTAAGTCATCTTGTATGTAGCAGGGAGGAGAGGGGAAACACGTTAGGAAGAGACATGAACGGGATGCCCCTGGTTCAAAGGAGTTTCAACAAGAGTTTTACTTTGTTTACCCTCTTGTAAAGTTATTTGTTACTTCGATAATCCATAGGAAATGGGATCATTTCTCTCTCGGCATGTCAAATTAAATAAACAAATAAAACCTTGTTTGGCTGGTGAGAAGCTTAGAAAGGAGAGTGTATTTGTACAGGGATTCAGGAACTAAGCATCTTTCAGGAGCTGAAGATTAAGAAAGAAATCGGAGAAACAAAGGTGAAAGTGACTCAGTCATCAAAACTCAGAGAGCCAAATTAAAGAGGGGGGTGGGACAGGAGGACAAGAGGTAGGGCCTGTCTATATGAGGAAATCTGTGCTGGTGTAAACTAAAGTAACTCTATTTCCGTTTAGTTTTACCACTAGGGTCCAAGTCAGGGACATAACTTGGTTGTGACAATCTCACCCTAATGTCAGACAGAAATATCGTATGTTCACTGAGATTTACTTTATTTCAGAATATATACGTTACCCCTCATGCACGAACATGAATGCACATGAAGGGTAACGTATGTATTCTGAAACTGAATAAATCTCAGTGAACCGGTGCTAGCTCTGCATTCTGTCAGAGAGGGATTTGCAACAGGCTTGTTTTAATGATACAATTCCTATTTCTGACACGCTAAAAACAATATAAAGGAAACATATCCCCCACAAAGGAATCATTCTCCTTTTGCACAGTAATAGGTATACTGGTGTAAAATGTGTTATATACTGTGCCTATGCACTGTACTATGTATCTACAGGGGATGTTGTAAAGAACTACCGTTCTGTTTGTAGTCAGTTCACTGACAGGAAATATTTGGACAGTCAGTGGGCTCCCAGGTCTCTAAGATGATCCAGTTCAGGTCCATTTGTTTCCTTGTCTTAAAATGTTCAGGGATCAGCAGTCAGAGAGACCTGCTTGTGTTTGGGGAGTGTTTTACAATGTCACTCAACATTTTGGGTGGAGGACAGGGTCTTTAAGAAAAAGTTTTGTTAACTGTAAATTATCAAATGCAATGAGTAAAACCTTTTGCTTGAGTAAGGAGCTCAGACTTCTTTTCCTCTAGAATCCTGCTTTGCTTCCTCAGAACTTAGCAACAACTTGTCTACAGTTTAAAATTTCTGATGCAGTGAAAGCTAATGCAACCACACTTGTGATCACGACCACACACCTCACTGCCAGTGCTGGATGTGGGAAGTCCTGAGACTGGATACAAGAGCACCAGGAACCTGTCGTGTGCAGAAGGAGGTAGTACATTCCCTCTTGCTTTTGGGTTCATCACCAATATCCATCTCAGAGTAATGATAAGAAATGCTTCCTTGATGCACAGGATGCAAAAAACAATATCATGCATATCATCTTTTGCTATGACAATGTTGCTATGTGCTATTAAATAGGTGTGTTTTATCCAGAGGAGGTGACATTTCAGCAGCAGGCAAGCTTATTCAGGTCCTTAAGTGGGAAATTATTTGGAAACTTTAGGGTGCATTTGCAGTGGATAGACAGCGTAGGATAGGATGTTATAAAGTAGTCCACCCTTCCAAGTGGAGGTGGGAGCTTAGGCAGTGCTGAAAATAGAGCTTTCATGGGTAAAATGTGATAGAATGGGTAACTTCAAATGAACATTGTGAATCTCAAATTGGAGGGGATATATATATATGCATGTAATAAAGGTAATGTTTTAGCATATTCATTCACATTATGCATATGCACAGGTCTGAAACATCCCCAGCTCATGGAAAATGAGGGGGGTTTTTGGTGTGTGCACACCTTCAGCTAGAGATCATGGCAGGGAGCGTGAGATGTTTGTGCAGTATTGGGCTAGGTGGCTTTTACTGATCCTTTTCCCCTGCTATCCATTTTTAAGCTTGCAGAGGTTTGTTGCAAAAGGCAGTTAGTTTCTTCTCATGTTAGATGAACCACTTCTTTTCTCCATGGAGACTGCATGGAAACCTGGTCCCACAGTAGTTAATGGGAGCCTTACTCCCATCAGTACAGACTTCACTGGGTTTAGGTTTTCACACTTTTTGCTGATTCCCTTAATCTGAAGTAAATTACTGGGGGCATACAGCCATCAACAGTCAAGATAGGGAGGCATCTTAAAGATGTTCCAGGTTAAATCTTACAGATGTTTCAGGTTAATGCTGAAGACTGAAAAGATCCCTGTAGCTGGTGTGCAGTCCCTGGGTAATTACACCTATGTGAAATAGCTGTCATGTCTGTCAACAAGGGAGCTTACATTTTAAGGCACACACATCTCCCTTCACATCACATACTCTCTTTGTTGTAGTCCATTTATTCACCTATTATTTACCTACAATCTCTCCTCCTTCACCACTTTCCCACATACCTGTTGTGTTTCCGTCTTTCTTTTTCATTGCTTATGCCTTGCTCTTCCCCTGTCCTGTGAAACAGCCCTCGAACAAGTCCTTAACTTCAGCCAGCAAAAAGGTTGGGGATCCCCAGTCTCCTGGGCCCCCGCTAGCCCTGCATCTGTCCCCGTGCCCCCCCACCCTGCCCATCGCCCACATCCTGAGCATGAAAGCCGGCCGGATTAATCCAGCACAGAGCACATTGTGTGTGAGTCATGACAGGCTCACTAAGGCGTGCAGTGCTGATAAAAGGCAGCTCTGATGGGCTCTGTCAGGGATCCCAGAGAAACAGCGTGGAAAAAATCTGCTAACCCACATCCCAGCCTGGCGGCCAGGGCCTGGAGACAGCGCGGCACCGAGGGGAGTGTGGGGAAGCCCCCGCGATGCTGACAGGTCCTTCTCTGGGCTCAGCCCGTGGGGAAGCCCCCGGCCCCAGGCATGAGCTGGTGCTTCCTGGGACCCTGGGGTCAGCTAAGAGCTCATGGGCCAAATCAGGGCTGGTGCAAGCCCCAGGTCCTAAGGATGCACTTTGAGATAACCCCCCTTTCCCCAGAGAGACCAGCTGGCCAGACAATATTCCTGACCTCCCGTGCAATGTCACCCCCCCTATAACTCCCTTCTCCAGCTGTGCCCCAGCACTTAACCCAACCAGGGGAGCGGGCAGGAGACACTGCCCCAAGACAGGGCTCCTCCTTGCTGTGCTCTTGTCTAACTCGGAAAGACACATCTTTCAAAACATCATTATTTTACCAACCTACAGTTTCCCTGGTTTTTTGTTCATTATTCCTAGTATGACCCTTTTATATCATCCTCTGCAATATTGCCAACTCTCTGGTGTTAAGCCTTGCAGACAGTGACTTCTGAACCATTTACAGTCCCTCTCCTTTGGGTCAGCCTGGCTATACATTGCCTTCCTTTCAGTACTCTCCTCTCGGCTTTTACATGGTGTCTCCACTGAATACTGTTACCTATGGCAATCCGGAGACTGTGTAAAAGGCAAAAAGGGGAAGAGCTGCTCTTACAGCTCTGTGCCTCTGCGCATATATGCCCTGTTTCGTCTTCTCATCGGGCTGTGCACACGTACGCTTCTGCTGCATTTTAAAGAGCAAGATAGCAAAGCAGCTACCAGTCATTTCTTTGAAACTTTAGGAACTGGGTCTTCTTTCTGAAAAAAGAATCACAGCTGATACCAAGGCCACGGTACTTCGGAATTTACAGTCTCTGAGAACAAGGGTTAGATGAACTTCAAAAGGTTATATAGCTTAGTGTTTCTGATCATTTTTTAATCCAAAGAACAAACTAACCTTTCAGAGAAGAAAAAAGAAATTCAAAGATTCTTTTGTGGCATGATACCATGCAGCAGCCTGTGGTTATAGGCAAATAAAAATCAGGCTAAGCTTTGAAATTTTGCATTTTTCATTTCTGCCAGCTGCTTTTATTTGTCACCATTTCGTCTGACTGCATGTGTTAGATATTGCATGAGGCATGAGTGCATGGGTGGGAATTTGGAGAAGGATGCTGTAATCCACTTGCAGACCACCTTCTGAAGTCTTGCAAGCCATCAGCACTCAAAATACTCACGATGTAGTCTGCCTGCTGCGTGCCAGACCATGCTAAAGCCAAAACCCATTTAATCCCCTTTCCTGACTGATGTAAGCCATACCTAGAAACTTCTCGTGGAAGGCAGAACAACAGCTTAGGGAATGGATGTTGGCTGCAATCTTTTCTCTACAACTTAAATTTTACTCTGATATGGTTCATCCCATTACTTCTGATTCTAATATTTTTGGACCACCCCTGCTTAGCATTTACAGGTCTTTGATCCTCTCTGTTGGTTAGGCAGAGATACTGGGTCTGGGCCCAATTCTCCCTCAGTTAGCCAGGCGTAAACGCCCCTGAATTCACACCAGCTAGATGCAATGTAACATGAGAAGTGTGTGAGGCCCTTTATTCTTTCGGCCTCCCCTCGTAAATCAGCTCCCCCAGCAGCACCTGAAGTCATTTTCTCAAGACCAAAGCATGCGTGGAGAAGTTTTTGTCAAGAGTCTAGGGAGATCAAATGGTCCCAGAAGGTTTGCTGTTCCCTACAGTGCTGCAGGCAGCTCAGCTGGGGTCCACGGGGCATGAGGACCATGCATAGCACAGCTTGGCGCCAGGAGGACTCACAGAAGGAGGACATTAAGCCACCAGAGAAATTGTAGTTGCTTCTGCTTGTTGCACTGACTGAGCAGTATGACTCCAGCTGAAGGATCAAGCATAATTGTATTTCTGTTTTATCTCAGCAGAATAAAGAGCTGGTTTATCTGCCCAAGAGGTTTCAAGTTATACTAGCTTTCTGGTAGTGAGAGTTTCCCATGAGACTGAACTGCTAAGCAGCTTTTTTTCTGGTGTCCCTTCTACAGTGTCTCTCACATGAGTTGGAACAAGAGTGAAATCCCCTCCCACCAGAATGACTTGTGCAGTTCCTCGCCTGTCTCTCTTGGTGGGAGAGACAAAGCCAGGAGGTCCCTGGCAGCTCTTACAGTGGGATCACCCAATTATTGGTCCCAGCGTGGTACTGTGACTCTAAACACATGATGCTGAGTGGTACCAAAATCTCCAAGTGCAGTTGCACTATGGCACCTACCACCCCGTCCCCCACCTGCCTCTGCTGCTTCTACCTTAGCATGTCCTTGTCCCTGCCACAGGAGCAAGAGGAGGGACTGGAGGCAGGTTTCTTCATGTGCTGTCAGAGGTATGTCATCTACAGGGTCATACTACATCCCAAATATGTGAGAAATGGTGGGCTAGAGCCAGATTAGGGGTTCCTGTACGCTAGGAGGATAGTGCAAATGGCAATCCTGAGGCCACCAGCATCGCCTTATGCTGCTGTTCCCTGGGTGTGTGCTTCTTGTGAGGTACTTCCTATTTTCTAATCTGGTGGCAGATTTTTCCTTCTAGAGTGCCTCTGAAGATTTTTACCAACCAAAAACCCCTGCCTCCTGCTGAAAGCCTGCTAACTGCTGCTCAGAGGACAGTAACCTTCCCATGGGCAAGTGGCTGGGCTCCCTGTAGGGGAAGCACGACATCAATATAAAACACAGCACAGCCTGGCCAGTTTAGTTCTTGCTACCAACATTACAATCACTGCAAAAATAAATACATCTCTACCCCAGAGATATACGTGTCAAAGATGGTTTTTTTAATAATATATTTGGGGGAAAACAGAAGCTGCCTTGCTTTCTGAATGACAAGTCTGGCTGAGCTGTAATTTTCTAAGGACTCTAGAGTTGCTGAATTTCCTTATTGAACCTCAGTGGGATTTGGCGGTGTGTGTGTGTGTGTTTCTTCCCTTCCTTGAATATTCAAACAAGTATTCCTCAGACATCTCTCATTCTGCTTGTCACTCTTTGCCCTGTTTGTTTATTTTTTGCACTTCTTGCAGCCTGGACAAGGCAAACAGGCTAGTCTATTGTTGGTGTGCATCTCTTTCATTGCAAGATTTGTTTATGTCTTAGCACAGTGATGCAATATTTGGGTTGAACGCTTCAAGGGCAAATGTTTATAGAACTAAAAAAATATTTCCATTTGATTTGTTTATAGGAAGTTTTTTCTTGTGGTCTTGGGTTTTGAAAAGGCCTTTGCGTGTTTTCTTTTCCGCCTCCCCAACTCCTCCTCTGCAGATTTGAAGTTTGGAGCCAAATTCAGTCATGATAATGCCATGACTGACTCTTTAGGTATTTCTACCATGCTCAGCACTGCACTACTAGAGTATCTTCATCCTGGCCTCCTAGCTCTTCTCAATGGCATCATCCTTCCCGTGCTCTGAGGTTCCCAAAGCCCCTCTGTCGAGCTGAGGGGTTTCTAGCCCCAGAGACCAACTCCCCTTTGTTCTTGAATTGCCTCTGACCTGGGCCAGCCCTCAGGCAGGGCAGGCCACACTACGAGGGAGAGTTGGAAGAGTTAAACAAAAATGTTGCTTAGAAGGAAAAACAAAAAGAGTACTTTGTGTGACCGAGGGCTTAACCGAAACCAGGCCTTCTCCCTCCTCCCCAGCTCAGAAAACAAGGGAGTATGTGCAGGCAGAGCGTGGACGGGTATCCTCCTCTGTATTCGAGCATGTGGGCAAAGCACAGATCCTTGCAACCAGAGGGCAGGCAGCCACTCGCTCCTGCAGCCCCCGCGGGGCATGTGGCCTCCCTTGTCCCCTGCTTCCCACCGCCACGGCGCTCATGCGCTTTGTTGCACATCTGCTCCCCCCTTTCTGCCCCTCTCCAGTCTACTTGGTGTTCCTTATCTGAAGGAAGATGTTTTACATCATTATTTTACATTACATTACAAAAAATGCTGTTTTACACTGTCCTTCTCTAGGCATTGTGTGTCCAGCAGTTTGGAAACACTGAGTACCACAGGGCCACCTCCGTGTCACATTGAGCAGGTGAACAAGGATGTTGAAAGGATGAATGTCACAATTTCTACCGTCACAGAAAGGCAGCCCTGGCTCTGGGGAATTTACAGTGTCTTCTGCCACAGCTTGCTAGCAAGAGGCATGGATGGGGCAAGAGGAGGTGCAGGCTTTCTCTGGTGCCTTGCTTCTGCCTCCTTGTACCAAAACCAAAGCAAACAGTCACAGTGTCCCTCCAGCCACTAAGCTGCTAAGCTATGCCAACATCACCTGTTGCCAGACTCGTTTCTCTTGCCAGCAGAAACCATCACCACCTCTACCTTGCTATACATGTACCTACTGGGGGAAAACAATAGAGAACACGGAATATAACAACACATCCCAAACAGCTTGAACTAACAAATATTATCAGCCCTAAATATTTCTCCCAGGCACCCCCACACCTATGTCATCACAGTTTCAGGGCTGCAAATCTTCAGAAGGTGGCTGGCCCCTCAGCCCAGGTGCAGGTCACTTTCCATGAGCTCATTAACCAGCAGGGCTTCACAGACCATCGTCTGGCAACAGCCGGTGTAGGAAAAATTGCTCTTAGAGATGTTTCCAGCTACTTCCAGCTGCTGCTTGCGCAGGAATAACATGAGATCACTGGCTCAGAGGAAGCCCTGGCTACCCCAGCCCCTAGCCATCAGCAGGTGGTCCTGGGAAGTGGAATGGCCTGTGTGTGCTATGGCGAGGGGGACCTGGCGTCTGGGTACTGGGGTCATACCCAGATGGATAAATAAAAGCCAGCTCGCCTCCGCTTTGCTGGCTAGTGGGCTTTCCTGAAAGAGGAGACTGCGATCGATGTTTGGTTTTTCCCCTGAATGCTCCTAGCTCGACACGCGCCATTTCAGAGGCATGCCAGCCACCTGCTGCCGGCGGGGCTCTCACTTCCCAGAAGACAGCTCTGTCACCATGGAGGGGCCCAGGACAGCCCCCAGCTCCCCCACTTCACCCTGCCTTCCCCCCAAAGCTGAGATCTGGCAGAAAGGGAAAGCAGAGGGAATGAACAGGCTGGCTCTGGCCCCTTTTCAAGGTAGGGAATGGAGGACAAATTAAAGGAAAATGCACAGACTGTTCTTCTGCAGAGATGACAGGGAACAAGCGTACGGGTTGCCAGCCCTTGTTCTGGAGCACAAGAATGCTTTCAAACTCACTCTGACAGTCACCTTTTCTAATGGTCAGCGATATCGTAATCCCTCAGAAACGTGTTCTGTGACAGCACCGTTGTGCCCATGAGAGAGCAGGACCTTCCTGGGATCACGAAGGCCAGGACAAGTACGTTTGCTCTGTCCAATTAGCTTGGGACTGAAGTTGCCCAAGAGTCACAGCCTTCTCTGCATCCACACACCCCAGCTGTGGCCCGGAGCAATCTGGGAAGGGAGCAGGGGATGGCCTGTGTCTCTGCTGAGAGCAGTACCAAGGCTGGGTGAAGAAAACTGAGGCCAATATATTTTGTATGGAGCCCTGGCTTTGATGAGAGCTGTACTGGCTGGGGCTTGTGTCTACAACACACATATGTGCCATCATAACTGATACATGCTAGTCTATCTTGGCTCTTCAACTGTAAGATAGATACCACATCATGGTGTTATTAGGGATTTACTGCACTGGGAGACAATTGGAGCAGAGCACCAAAGGGAGGTGGAGGGCACAGCCACTGTAACCACAAGCCTTGGTTTGTGAGGGAAAATCCAGGAGGGATCTCACTCGCAAGCTACGGCTAACTGCACACCTTCTTGCCACCTCGGTGCCTTCTTGGATCCAATAACCACATATTCCTGAGAGGGGAGGTCTGTGGGTCACACCACCTTGGTACAGTAACTACGTCCCCTGCAGATGGCTATTGCACATCTGTTTCTCTGTTGCTGTCAGATGCTCGATGGTGGTTCCTAAGAGTGGTAGAAATAGCTTATTTATTCTGTTTGGCATCTATATCCATTCCCTCTTATTTCTCTCTTCTCCTCCCAACCCATAACCCCCTCCCCCAAAAGCCAAGCTAATGCCTTCCAGATGAGGTGCTAGAAGCTGCTAATTGCACCCGGATCTGTCCTGATTTGTGCTTCAGTCAGCAAGGCACCTCGCTAATGGATCTGAGACTTGGCAGTGGGCCTGGGACCAGTGTCAAAGGAAATGGATGAGAGGGAAGGAGAGAGCAGAGGGTTAGAGGGAGAGTAGGGAGACCCAGAAAGGAAAATGATCCCTCCTCCTCACAGCAAGGGGCTGAATCTTGATAAGGGCTTGTGGTTGTCCCCCAAGGCGAGGTGGTCCTGTGGGGGATGGCGGGCGGCAGAAGCACGTTGCTTCTCCCAGCAGAGACCCCATGCCTAGGTCGGGGGCTGCTCCCCACTCCTGGGGGGAGGCTCATGCCTGCGTTGGGGTGGCAAAGCAGGGCTGCAGCACACTTGGGCTTTTCCAGCTCCTGGACTGGCCGGGGCTTGAGCTTTCCTGATTCATAGATGGGAGATGAGAGCAGGGAGCCACAGCCTGAGTCTGAGCTGCTGCTCCCTGTTGATCTGAGGCATCTGTCACACATCCCCGGTGGCTTCCAGGAGAAGATCCAGCTGGGGTGATTGGATGTAGATCAGAGGTGGAGGGGAGAGGAGAGAAAATAATAGGGAAGGGGGATGGGGAGGTGAAAGCAGGCAGGGTAAGAAAAGAGAGAGTCTTGAAGAGGAAAGAGAAAAAATAGGAGGTACTTCAAAGGGAAAAAGCACAAGGCAGAAGGGGAAAGGCGAGGAGGAGAAGTGAAGGCTGGAGGATAAGAAGATAGGGCACAGTATGTTGATCTTGCTCTTGTTCAGCCTGCCAGTGCTGCATGGGGAGGCTGTGCTAGCACCTAGACAGGGTTGCAGCCTCCCCACATTCCCGGAGCCCCAAGGGGACCATGCATGCTGTCCTGCCCAGGAGCCCTGGGACTCCCCCATAGACCTGCAGGGATGAAGAGCCTCCTATCAACATGCAAATCTCTAGGGGCTCCTCTTCAGTGGCTTCCCAGGAGCTGCCAGAGGTGCAAGTCTGTTTCTGGATGTGTGGACAACACCACTGACAGAGAGACTTGAGCAAGTGCACAGGCGGCCAGGAGTTCGATTGGGCCTCTCCTGCAGGGCCATGGTGACACTCCATAGCATGTTCCTGGTGACCACGGAGAGGAAATGCTAAGGCTGACAGCACTGGGGCTTTTCTCTTTGTAAGTCTTCAAAATGATCTGCCACCCCAGCTTGGTCTGGACTGAGAAGCTGAAGATCTCCAGTGCTATATCCTGCAGGACCTCTGCTTCAGCATCTCAGCCTGGGGCTGAGGAAGCGACTGTTACTATGCCCTTGGGGGTTAGCTTGAGGATGGCATGAAGGAACCTCCTTTCTGTGTGCTGGGGGGGCCCTGGGGACCACACAGCGGTTCCTCTCTGTCCCGAGATACCCTTCCAGCATTAAATTCAGTGTCTTCCCCAAAGCATTTACAAAAGGCAGTTTATTACACTCATTTAACTGGTGGAGAAAATGAGGCTCAGAGAAGCAAAGCAACATTGCCTAGGGTTCCATAAAAAATCCAGGCCCCATCTGGGAGAGAACTTGGTTGTCAGTCAGAGGTTACCTCCTCTGCTAGACCATGCAGGTCCAGCATGAAGAACCAGCAGAGCTGTGAAGTTGTCAGAGAGGGAAGTAAGGTTCAAGAATTGCGCCAGATAACTGGGAACAGACAAGATGTTGAAACCCACACTGGTGGTTTGGGTAGACGGGCACTTGGTTTCAACGAGTCCTCTTCATTGCAGAAAAAAGCAAACAGGGAACACCTTGGTGGAAGGAAATGATCAAACAACTTGCAACTGCCAGGAGGGCCCTGGAGGTGTGTGCGGCATCTAGTAATCAGCATGATAATCCTGGGAAAGATGCTGCAGGTGGAGGAGAGGTGCCAGGCTGAAACCGGAAAGAGGACAACCAGAAGCAACCAACTGCAATGGGAACCAAGTTGGTTGGAACCAGTAAGGCACCGTGCTAAACTCCCTTTGGCTGTGAGTCCCGTTTTCATCAACTTTACAATTCTTGGCAAAGATTGAAGGGAGTTTCCACTAGACTGTGATTCATTTAGTGAAATCTGATCGTGGCCAGCAGGGGAGAGAAGCAGACAGACAGACTGACAGAGAGACGGTGCACTTTGAGCAGAGGCAAGACTGTCAGGCCTCTGCAGAAGGGGCAGAAAGAGACCTGTTCTGCCTGATAGGGATCTCGGTGGGCAATCTGCTGGGGGAAGAGGTAAGGAAGTAGGAGAGCAAACTAATTACAGACATTGTGTGTGCTTGTATGTGCCTACAGACTGATTAGCTCATGTCTCCCAAGCACTTGGAGATGGAAAACAGTTAATTATCCTTATTAATTTTCCCCCTTTTGCGGTCCTGGTTATTTTTGGAGACCATTTTAAAGACAATGCACCGCCCAGGTACTGGCTGCCCCAAAGCCCGTTGGAATTCCCTACGTGTCCTTTCCTCCCCTTGTACAAAGGACAAAACACTCCCGATGGGAGTGATTCCTTCTTCCTGAAACAAAGACCAATCAAAGAAGAAAAAAAAGAACAGAAAAATAACATATCCCGTGCTGGCATGCCCAAATTACATGATGCCTCCTTGCTTCTGTGCCTCTCGGGGACCAAAGGCAAGGTGGCTGCCTGTCACTGCACTCACCAGGGCCCTGGGATACTGGCAGATGGGTAGCTGGGTGCACAGGATACAAAAAATGTGACTGCTGTGCAGGTCATTGCAGCACAGGGAAGACCTTGCTTTAGCTTCTTTCCAGTCTTGTTGCTGCAGGTACCCACCAGAGGAAACCCTAGTGAATGTCCTGAGGCTGTTTCTAACAGCAGCAGCACTTCAGGCTTCTGCAGTGCAATAGGACAAGTCATTTTCTGAGGTAAATCACAGAAAAAACTGGCTTTAAAGCTCATCTGCCACCTGCTTCCCTTGTTCCCAGATGGAGGGTATGGCTGCTGGGTGATGCATGAGCTGTGAGCTGTTTTCTTCTATCACCTGTGACCTTCTGGTTGCTTGGAGAACTAGGGAAGGAGCTGCAAACCCCTTGGATGTGAATGAGGGCACTTGGGGATTGAGGATTTTTGGACAGAAGGTGCTGTTGTGCCTGTGGTCGGTGTGCTGGCAGAGTGGCAGCAGCACCAGGCAGCCTCAGCCCCAGGAGATGGCTGCACAGCCTGATGCGCCTCTGGACCCACCTGAGGCTGAGCATGCCCAGCCCATGGCCCCACAGCCGCTAGACCCTCCTGGCTGGCTCTGTCCTGTGAGCCCAGATGTTTGCCTCAGCCTTTGCCCACTTGCTCCAGAGCACTGGGGACCCTGTGCAGTGGTTTTCCAGACTTTGGGTGCTGCAGTGCTGGGGCTTCCTGGGCAACTCAATAACGAGTCCCCTCGAAAAACCTCTAGGAAAGGTCTGGCTGTGGAGAAATGCCTGGCCCTTTCCTTCCCCTCCTTCCAGTTTCTTGCTGCCTGGGGCCAGGGCACTCCCTGGACGGCCAGGTGGGAAGCCACGGTCCAAGAACTAGAGAATGAACAGCTTTCCAGCACTATGCCAAAGCGTTAGCTGCTGGGAACCCAGACCATGCGCACCATGTTAAAATAAAGGGATAGCTGAAAAGTTCCAGACCATGATAGGTTTGATCTGGCTTGTTTATTTTTTGGCAGGAGGGACCGAGGGAGGCCAGGGCAAGGACTGAGCATGTGTTATATGTGCCAGAGAGAGCACGTCTCTTCCAAGTCAGCTGTGTTCTGTCTGCTTTCACACGTGGCCCGTCAGTCCCATTATGGTGCCGCACTTTGCCTGGTGGGCTGAATGCAGGAACAGCTGTACCAGGTCTATTGGAACGTGATTTATGAATCCTCTCTGAGGTCCCATCCTTTCCTCCTCGTCTTCCTTTTGGGGACTTGGGGATTTGGTTGTTTTGGGGGTTGGTTTTTGGTTTTGTGTTTGTTTGGTTTTTTGTTTTGTGTTTTGTTTTGTTTTTTTTTAATAAAGAGCACTTCAAGTTCTTTTAAGGCAGAACCCCTTGATTTACTGTGTTTTGGTTTCAGGAACAAAAGACTTTAAGGGGAAAAAAGAAGCCATTTAGGTTTTTGAGTATTGTTTCCTGTTATACCTCAGCCTCCTTGGGCAGACAGAAAGCATGCCATGGTACAACACCAGCACTTTCCTGGCACCGGGAAGGACCTAAATCAGTTTGGGCCATAGTTGCTGTCAGAGAGTCCCATTTTCTCAAGCAGGGAGTTAATCCATCAAGAGACAGATCTCTGTGCTGTGCTGCTTCTTTACAACATGGTGTTCACTGAGATCTTGGGACCAGCAAAGTCAGAACGTAAGATTTTAACCAAGACAGAAGAAGTAGTGTTACAGATGTACAAAGCCAAATTGAATGAAAGTGGTGGACAGCTATCAGTAAGGAAAAATTTCTGTAACTCATAGTTTCTGAGGTGGCAGAAAGGGTGCAGAAAGAAGGGTGCCTTTCAACACCTCTCTCCCATTATCATACCCCATTATTTCCAAATCTCCAACAGCACAGTGATACATCTGCCTAAGTTTGCAGACCTGGAGGCATCTACCCAGAAAGGTCTGTTGCAGGTCAAAAATAAGATATGTTGGGGGGAAAAAGGATTTCTTTGCATCACCCTTGTAACAGGGAGCAGAATAATGCAAGACTGCAAGTAAGAAGTGGCGAGAGGCATCCAGAGGAAGAGTTTGTCCCCAAGGACTGCAGCCCGTGCATCTCTCCCTTCCAGCTAGTCACCTCTTCTAACGCCAGTTCCTAAACTAATCCTGCACTGTAGTTCCACGGCTGCTTGCCTTTCCCAAATCTAAAGGGCATGGTACTAATAGAGTATCCTGTGTAGAAGGGTTGAGTCACAGATTTTTTAAAAAATAAAATATTAGGGGCATAGCTGAGTTCCTACAATTTGAGGAGCCAAAAGTGGCTTGTTTTTTTGCTGAAGCCCAAGTTTGGTTTAACTGAAAAGTAGACCTATTTGTTTCTTTCTGCTGCAGCATATCCTAGCCTAAAATGTCACCGGCACCCTGCAAACCTTTTATAAGAGAAAAATTAAGTGTTGTAGACAAGGGAGAGGGTCAGATACATCCTAAATTACGTAAAAAGCACACTCACATGTACCAAATTTTATTTGGGCCTCTCAATATCCCGTTGAAAGGAATTCAGAGTGTCCAGGAAAACATCACAGGAAAAACCTGTGTGGACCTCTTGCTCAGTAAGAAAACCACCCGATAAACAAAACCTTCTGCTAAAGCTATCCAGTGATACAGCTCAGGATGCCTCACTACACTGGGAAACTGGAGAGCCAACTTTAACAGCTAGTGCCACCAAATGAGTCAAAACCTCAAGAGTAACTTTATACCAAGGGTTCTGCAAGCAAGTCTTGCATGCTTCACCAGCAGCCAAGCAATGACAGCTTCAGAGCAGAGCGGGGCTGCTGGCTCCCCAGCCGTGTCAAGGAACGCCCTGTGACAAGGCACTCCTCTACACAGCACTCGAGTGTCTAAACCAGAATCCATTGGGAAAAGCATTTTGTGCCTATAAAAATCCCCACACTCAAGACTTTTTCTGGCCACTGGGGCACCAGCAAAAACCTGAATGCTGCTCAGGACACTGCTCAGGGCACAGGTGATGGAGAACAGCTTCCAGCTCTCGCCATCTGCCCTGGAAAGAGAAGAACTGAGAAGTGAGGAGATGCAGACAAAGGCGAGCAGGGTGATCAGGGGGAGAGAGAGAGCCTATCGCAGGGCAGGAGACTGCTGATTTATTTTGCCCAGCGAAATGTGGACTGAGAATGGATATGATTGTTCTTGGTAAACACATCAGAGGGATAGGCACCAGGGAGGGAGAACAGCTATTTAAGCCTTGGAACAATGTTGGCGCACAAACAAGTGGGCATGCTCCAGCCAGGAATAAATTGAGACTGGAAATAAGAAGAATGGTTTAAGCCTTAGAGCTGTCGAGCTCTGGAAGAACCTACTAATTGGGGTAGTGGGAGAATCTTAAAACTTGTTAGGATTGTTTGGAGCTTCACATTTGTGCAAAAGATTGTACGATGTGATTGCTGACAATAGCAAGGGATGAGACATGGTAAAATAGGAGATCCCTTCCAGCGCTACATCCCTACTGCGAAGCACTCGGGATTGATTTCTTTCTCATGTGTCCATGATGTTAAGGCAGGAGAGTTGCAGGATCCTTTGCCATCCCGCCCTGCAGGGAAGCTGTTCGCAAGCCAGTTGCAAGCAAGGAGATGAGGAGGATACTTTCTCAGATGGCTGAAGATGATATGACAGTTCCTACTAATTATCTGTGAGGAGAAATGTGTCTCTTGTCCCACGAGGAATATTGCAGGCGTCGCACCAGGCCACAGCCAGGGAGCAGGGCAGAAACAAACAGCAGAGGCAAAGAGCTGAAATTCCAGAGGAGAAAACCAAGCGCAGGCATTTGCTCGTTAGAAAGCATGGGGCTTCATGTCTTCTTTGCCTTTCTGAAGGCAATAGGCGTTGAACAATTATCAGGGAACATTTACATAACCCTTGCTGTTATTTTGGGCCATGGCAGCTCTGCTACATGGCCTAGGATCACCTAAGCCATTCAGGCCAGGAGTCAGTCTCCGCAAAACGGTGGGTTTGTGCAGTCATGTACCCCCTTCTCTTCTTTAAGGAGAACTCCTACCCTGGCTACTAATCACCCAAACCCATGTGCCTCTTCGTTAGTGCCCACTGCTCATTTCAGCATCTCCCATCAGAAACAGTGCTGGCAGCCTGTGGCAAACTGATGATTTCAGCTGGTCCGCTCCAGCCCAGGGGCTCAGGTATGAAGTGAGGAGCCCCTGTCCTGACCTGGGGGAGGTTTCCAGGGTGAGGCAGCTGCACAGCAAGAAGTAACAGCCCTAGGAGCTGAACGCAACGCAGCAAGGAGGAGCCAGCTAGCAAGCAGCCGCCTCAAGCTTGAAATCACTTGTCTGCTCAACATGAAGGAGAAAGCTTGCTAGGCAAAAGGATCACCACGCAAGGTGGACAGGAAAAGACCAGGGTGCTTCAGGCAAAGACCAAGGCCTATGTTTTCCCTTGCACATGGGATGCTTCACCTCTCAGCCCTGCTGGGCTTCCCCAAGGCTGTGACTTCCAGCCATGACCAGGCTTACATATGTTTGAACAGTGTTAGAAGCAGCCTTATAGCAAGGGATGGTCCGTCCCTCTGCCTCGGGGAAGCCAGGCAGCAGAGCTGGTGCAGCCTCTGCCAGGGCTGGTGAGCCAGGAAGCAGGTTGGCATGATGCGGGTGAGGGGGCACGCACAGCACCTGACCCTTGGCAAGACCCCTGTGCTCAGCTTCCCCAGGCATGTTTCACTGGAGGGGCGTACACTGGGACCAGTACCCATCCAGATGGGCTGACCTTTCCTCAGCAGATTTGGGCAGAGCCCAGACACCGGTCTTATGTGAGTCACCAGACAGTGGTCTGGCATGTGTCAGTCCAGGGGAGGACGTACTGACAAAGTGTCCAGCCACCTAATTCCTCTCATCCTCCAAAACCAGTGGCACCTGGACAAAACCAGAATGCTGCAGCTCTCAACTGGTCCTATGAGTCCTCTCAGCCCCAGCCCAACTTACATCTTGGCCTCACTTAGCTGCAGCTAAGCAGATGGAGGGGCTCATGCTCAGAGAAACAGCAGCCTTTCTCATCCTGGGGCACTCTACCTGTGGGGAGATGAAAAGATGAGCGGTAGTTCAGTGGGGGCACAAGAGGGAATAAATGTTACAGCAGTTGGCTAATGCACAGCCTTCCACATGGGCATGATAAGATCGAGCTCTTAAATTCCCTTTCTTTAGTTCACTGCATGCACACGCACAAACTCCCTCCCTTCTCTTTAGGAAACTGAAAGAAAGGAAAAGCAATAATAAAATATTTCAGATGACAGAGAAAGAATTCTCCGTGATTGAGAACATTTAATGGGAACCAGCTGCCTGAGTAAGACCAAAGGCCAATCCTGCTGGGATCTTGTTGACAGGGTCACTTTCTGCAGGTACCTGCTGAGGAAAAGGGAGGGATGCTCAGGAGGCAGCACAGAGGAGAAGGAGGAGAGTGAAGGAATGCATCGCACAGTGGTTTACCTCCATGCAACCCCAACTCCCCCTTTTCCCTCTTTCAAGAGGCTCTTCAAGCTCTTGGAGAAAAGCCATGACAGGACAAAACGAGAAAGCAAGAGCGAGCGTGGTGCGAGCATGTGGGTGGCTCTATCTGAGCAAAAGGGGGTGGGTGGAAGAAAGGAAAGAGGAACCCAAAAGTTCAGCGCATGAAACAAAAGCCAAGGCTGGCCCTCTGATCCCCTTCCTGCTCCTCCTTGCAACCAGACAGCCTCAATTAAGATGTAACTGATACACCAAGAGCTGCTCCCTTGGGCCGGCGCTCCCTCGCCTCCTCCTTGCCTGTCTGCTCGCCACCAGTGTGCCCATGGTGGTGACAACTGCCCAGGCACGAACCCACCCTCACAGAGCTGCTGCACAGCTATCAAACCCCAACAGAGCAGCCAAACCCCTCCAGAGCAACCCCCAGGATGGGAAATTTTAGTGGTGTGAAATGGGAACTGCTTTCAAGTCACGCTTTCTCCTGTGGGTAATAACTGGCTGCACAGACCTGCTCGTGCTGCCACCTACATGTTCATGAGATGGTGGGACCCAACCGATGCCCTGCTGCCGCTGTGGCCTCAACCCCTCTGGGAGGAGCACTTGCTCCTGCAGGATCTGGTGCACTGCTTGGTCCTGTGCTTGACCCAACCCAGGGCCATGACCTTGGCCCAAGCACATCATTCAGGGTCCTGCTTTTTGAGGGATGTGCTTAGCCCCGTCCCTGTACCCCTACCCACACCCAGTTCTAAGATTTTGGAGATCAACATCAGGAAAGCTTGTCAGCTGCCTGCCCCTGAACAGCGGAGCTTGTGCTGCTCAGTGCTTCAAGCCTACAGAAGGCTGGAGCTACCATTTTCACATTGAAAAACATAAAAAAGGCTTTTCAAAATGCTCCAAAAGTTACTCTGAATTGGGTCATATACTCTGGTATAGAAACAATGCTTCATTGGGCTAGCTAGCAATTCAATAAGCTTTTCTTCTTCCCTTCATTATATGAAACTCATATTTCTCTCAAATAGAAGAGGTAGCTCACATCAGCAAGGGTTTTGCCCAGGTTTTCCTGGTCTTTGTACTCCATTTTCCCTGGTTTCTGCTCACAGACCTTAATGGAATTGTATCTTTAAACAGTTTCCTTAAAAACCGTGAGCCACAATCTCCCATTCCCCCAAATCAGGAGTTAAGCCTAACCATCGTGATGCATTACAACCCCCTCCACCCCCCACCCCCACCCCACCCCATTACAGTTTAAACAAGTGGGATTATGCTGCCAACTTTTGCACTCCAAGGATTTACACTTTCCCAGTGCAGAAGAAAGTCCAAGTCCTGGAGTTTTTACTAGTTCAAACAGGCAAGAACAGGCAGAGAAAATGCTGATGGAGGAGTCACTGGGAGGAGAGTCACTGGTGGCATCTCTGTGCGTACCATGTCCTCTGCTCACTGAGCACCTGAGATGCCAGGGTTTAACTGGGCAGTGCCCACCTACCCTGCTCCCTTCCAGAAGGGCTCCAGCCCCTCCTCGACATTTCATCGGTGCTAATGCAATGGTAGGGGGGTTAACGCAAACCTCCTCATCGGTGATGCTTTGACATGGACCATAAGATCTCAGCGCAGCGGTAGCTGTAGCCACAGGCTGGTGACAGCACTACCTGTTGCAGGGCTCTAGGGAGGAGATGTCTAAACAGTCTGGGGCCAAGAAGGGGGAATACACCAGCAAGTTGTGGCGTGGATCTGATTTTCCATTCAATACCCCCACGGTAACTCAAGAAGATGGTAAATTGCAACTGCAACAGCTCACTAGCGGTGCTCCCGAGGTGTGGAAAGATCTCTGCAGAGTGAGGCCCACGAAGGGGGGACGCGTGCAGCAAAAGTTTTGGAAAACTGCCCTGCAGCCTCCTTCACCATTACCCTTCTTCCCATTAGCAGCGTGTCACCCCCTTTTTTTCAGTTCAGAGCACTCACTGGGGGTTGGGGGGGGAGGGGGGCGCGGGCACAGCTACAGAGGCAGGAGCCGCTCTCTCTTCACCTATAACTTCATTTGCTGCTTTTATTTCCAAGGAATGTGCACATAAACCCCAAGCTCCCGTGCAAGGACAGTGTCCAGGCTTGGCTGTCCCTCCCCAAGGGCGATCCAGCCCCAGCCCCAGCTCTTGCTGCGGAGCCCCTGGTGCTCCCTCAAACCGAGCGGGGCTGCTGCTAGTTTACATTAGCAGTCAAGTGACCATCTGTTACAGAGGCAAAATATGATTATTATCTTTAGGTGCACCCAGCCTTTGATGTAGTGCCCAGAGGTAACAATAAAGTATTATTAAGTTTTTCCAATTACGTGAATCGTGACAATACTATGACAAGACTGTTGGAAACAACCTTCAAAATGAGGTGCGGGAGGCCAGCAACACCTAGCCACATGCTGCTTCTAAATCCTAGTCCCACTGACGTTCAGAAAACTTCAGCTGGCGAAAGGGATACGTGCCCCAGCTGTTGATGGTGCAGGATCCGACCCCAGCGCAGCCTCAGCAAGAGGATTTGGGCAGAAGCTGGGAGATCAGGACTCGGCTCCCAGTGAGGCCATGCCGCTGCCCCACACATCAGCCTCAAACAAGTCCTTCCTCCTCCTCACACCCCAGTTTCCCGCTCCCAAAGGCAGCCGCAGATCGGCTCCTCTCGCACGCTGCCGAGCATCCTCCCGCTCGCCGCTTCCTGCCTAATCTCCCTCCCTTTTTAACCAGGATTTGTACATGGGTTTCCAGGCTTCCTGGCTGTCCCGTCTCCTCTTTCTCCTGCATTGCTTTGATGTTAATTGTCTCCAGGGCTGGAGCGCTCCTTGGCTGATTAAGTCCAAGAGTCCTCCCTGGTTTTGTTGACCCATGAATGGGGGCCTCTTCAGTGCTCACTGGAGTGCGGGCTCATTGCCCCTCCTCCTCCCCCCCATTCGGTTTGATGGATTAATCGTGCTGTGTAAAGGAAAGTGGGGTGGGAGGGGAAACTGAAGCAGCGGGAAAGGGGGGGGAAGGAGGATGGGAGAAAGGGAGCAAGAAAGAGAAGGACCTTCGGCAAATGCTCGACTGCCCTTGCTTAAAATAACACCGTTTATTTAAGCAGGTCAGGCACACAATGGCATGAGAGGGGCTGCTACTCAGATCATGGGACCCTGCGTATGCTGACTAAGAGGCTGGAGAGAGTGTTAGCCAAACTCTGAAAGCTGGTCTGTTCTTACCCGACGTCTCCATCTCCCCCATCACACACACACGCACGCTTGCACCTCCTCTTTTCCTCCGCCCTCCCCTTCATACACTGGAGCCCTTCGCCTTTTCGGCAGCGGCACGCTCAGCGCCAGGGACGGCAGGGCTCTGAGGGGAAAAGGGGGCTCCAGCCCGCTGCCCTGGGCCCGCTGTCCTGGCATGCAGATGGGAGAGAGGAGAGGCTGCTGGCCCGATGGCGCAGGCTTGCCACAAGAGTCCGTGTGGTGAAACAGATGCCAACAATTTGGAAATCCTTGTCCCTCAGTCCCAGCTGCCGCTGCTGCCTTGCTGGTGGCCTGAGTGCTCCCTGCTGTGGCACAGGGTATCTGCAACACTTTTGTAGAAAGATACGCCTCCTGCTCCTTTTTTTTTTTTTTTAAATTGCTTTCAATCAGAGATGAGATTCAAATACTGTGGCAAAGATAGCAGTATCAGCGTCAGCCAGCTGAGCGGGCTGCCGACTGCGTCAGACTTGCTTTTTGCTCCATCGGGGATAAAGTCCCCCCCTGCCATTATCCTGCCCATGGCCCGTGCCCCCTGCTTTTGGCCCGCAGCACCCCTTGGTATTGCAGTCCTTTGCCTCTTCATTTCTGACCCACTGAGGGATGCCTTGGTCTCTCCAGGGACAGCCAAACCAGGGGTCAGGAGGCCAGCGGAGCCCCACAAGTGCGCCAGCCCCAGCCAGCCTCATTGTCTCTTGCAAGTTGCTCTGGTCCCTGAGCCTGGCAGATGCCAGCAGTCTTGTGTCCCTCCCCAAGCAAGACTGACCTGGTCTCAAACATGTGTACGACAAATCCCGTATGGGCTGCAGCCCGTGCCTCTCCCCCACCTCCCGCTCCAGCCTTCGTGCTGTCAGAGCCCTGGGGCACTGCCCCCCTCCACGGCCACATCCATGCGGAATGCAGAGAGTCAGGCTCAGGAAATGAAAAAGCTCTCCTGGAGGGGGACCCGTGCAATTTTTCAGCCTCTCCCTCCACTGCTGCTTCCCCTTCTCCATCCCCCCTGCACCGGCTTTCCCTGGCTGGTGGCGGCGCGGGGGCACTGGTGTTGGCAGGGTGCTGCTGGCTGCTGGCAGGCTCTCCCGGTTGGCCTGCCAGGCTTTTCAGGGCTCACTCTCGCTTTCCAGAGGCTGGAAGTGCAGAGCAGGAGACGGGCTGCCTTGGCAGCCTCACTGTTTCCAAACATTGAAAGGCAGAGAGAGAAAAGTCTGCTTCTCCCAGCTCACCAAAGTCACCACCACCGTGGATGCTGGCCAAGCCCTCCTAAAAATAACCGCGGTGCTACCGGACACACGTGCTTCTCGGGGACAAAGGGGGACAATACACCCCGGGGCAGCAGGGATGGAACACAATGGGGCGGGGGGGAAAACTTGGGGCTTTTTCCTCCGCCCCCCCCTCTCACCAAATAAAGCTGCCTGTGTTGTCCCAGCAGTGCTACAGTCAATAGTGACCAGGGATGTCTCTCTCTGTTTGTTTTCACAAGTGGGATCCAACCAGTACAGCTCAGAATAGCTGCAAATTGGCTTTTCCCAGCTGGGAGCACCTCGCTCCCCGTTGTGCTCACACGTGTGAAAGACAGCGTGGTGGGCGTTGTGCTGCAGGTGATCCTGACCCAGACCTGCAGTTGCCTGAAGCCAAGATGTCCCACACCTCCACCTCCTCCACCTCCACGAGGTGCGAGCTCTGCTGGGCTGGGACTGCCTGTCGCTCTGGCAGCTGTGATCCCAACCGGCCCACTCAGACGTGACTGCAACACATAATTAATGAGCAGACTAAGGAGTAAATGAGAAGTGTGTGACTGGCACAGAAGAAACTCTGCCTGTGAGGGAATGTGTCTTGCTAACTGTGCTGCCCAGCTGCGACACAGTGGTCCTGGGGCAGATGCAGGTACGTTGTGCTTTTAACCCACCACACTGATGCCTCCAGAGCAGCATGGGGCACACCAGGTCCTTCCCACACTCCCATGTCCACTCGTGGTATCGATAGCAAGTCTGACTTTGAAAGCAATTTCCGAGGTGCCCTCCAAGGGCAATGCAGATGCACTCGGTACAGCGCAGATAGACTGTGCTTGTAAAGCTACCTGCCATGTGTCCCTGCTTGCAACAGGCGAAGTGAGAGGAGATTTAAAACCAGATGTGTGATCCGGGGCAGTCTCTTCCTTCCTGCTGGGGCCGAGACATCTCCTGGCCCCAGCTGGAAGGTCAGCCCAGACAAAATATCCAAGTTCTCCTCTTGGCAGGAGGGCGAGGGTAACTGGAAAAGCAAAGCCGTATTTTAACCAGCAGGAAAAGTCAAAGTCCTGAACACACCGAATGCTTCCGTGGGCTGGAAGAGGCTCCGTCAGCTCAGGCTGTCTGTGAGTCTGTAATGCGCCTTCTCACCAGCCTGCACCCTCGCTAAGTGCTTCTTGGTGGGAGAATGCTGATCACAACCGAAGGCCCAACAACAATCTTTCCCCAAGCGTGACGGATCTGCTGGGATCCATCATGCCTTGCAGAAAAATGGCCAAGGAGTAAGCAAGAGGTTGGGTGTTTCTCATCCCTACAGACAAGGCTTCTTTTCTTTCAGTCAAAATAATTCAGTAAAGTTGACGTGAACTTGCTAAATGTTTCAGGTGACCCAAATTTTTGCGGTTTGGCACAAAAATAACCACCATGAGAAAACTATGTTTCAGCTGAAACAATTTGCCTTGCTCTAAATCTGGGTGTTTTTGGGGTTTTGGATCTTTTTATGGGAGGAAGAGAAGGTTTAAAGGGGGTTTGGCACAGTGAATCTCTGTCCCAGCAGATACATATTTGTTTGTCTATTTACAATCAGGACAATCTGAACCCATTAGCAGATGTAACTGAGTTAAGGCATGAACATGAATTTAGA
This sequence comes from Falco cherrug, assembly GCF_023634085.1. Lineage (NCBI taxonomy): Eukaryota > Metazoa > Chordata > Aves > Falconiformes > Falconidae > Falco > Falco cherrug. Next base: position 6,838,794 of record NC_073701.1, read on the forward strand.
AAACAATATGACCCATCATTTGTGAGAAAGGCTTGGAGGCGAAATCCAAATAATTGGTATCATAAATCCTTCAGGATATTGTTGTGGGACATTTGACACCTCAGAAAAAATCAGGGTCACTTGCTTACATGCTTGCGCCTACTTTTGAGGCGTAACTTTGGACATTCGTGCTTGCAAACGTCAATGTATAAGTTAAGGAGACACTACTTGGCATTTGTTCTGCTCCCAAGGTATTTCAAAGAGTATTTGCCAGATCTGTGAGAAACTGCTAAGTGCTGAAGTTCCAGTGAATGATGTTTTAATTTGGTCTGAGGGCTTGAAAGAACATCTTGAAAGACTTAAACAAGTCTTGAAGAGAGTATGAGAAAGAGACTTAAAACCAAACTATAAAAAAAACCTGTATCTGATGTAATAAGTTATTTAAATGAGGCATAAATTGAGCAAAGATGGTTTAATTGGTAATGTGGATAAAATGTTGAAATGTTTAGCTCCACAAAACAGAGTGGATCTGTGACAATTTATGGAGATGATAAGCTGGTTTTGACAAAATTCATTCCAAATGCTCAGGGAGGGTCTGATTTTGCAAGGTGGCGAGCATTTATTTTTTTTCCCCTCATCCAGAACAACACTTAAACACATGCTTGGTCGTGCTGGCTTGGTGTGCTTGCTTCTGGGGTGGGATGCTACACATGACATTTAGAGAAAGCACGCTGGCCAGAGGAAATATCATCGCTTAGGTCCTGTAACGGGGACCCAGAGGAGTCCATCAGGGAGGGGGATCTCCACATTCGTTCTGTGGGTTTCAAATACGTAAGTAAAAATAGAAAATTAAAAATAATAAATAAAAAAAAAATATTTTTTTTTGTCTTTTTTGTGTTCACAACAGCTTTGTGAAATGAACATCTACCGGTGAGGAGGCTTGCTGGGGTACCGCAGGAGAAGGTATCATCAGCCAGGGCCGTGTGGGATGCAGAACAGAGATGGCAACATCACGTAGGGGCTGCCACCATCGCAGTGGGGAGGGCAGCCTGCCCGGGAGGTGGGCACCTCGCACACTCGGGGTGCCACCGGGCTCGCCTGCTGACTAAGCACGCACAGCATCGGCATCCAAGGAAAAAAGTGAATTCGGAAACCCAGACTGAAAGCAGGCTCACTGCTGCTGCCCTCCCCACGGCGAGCCATCGCTGCCTCCCTCGTGCTGCCGAACGGCTAATAGAGACCACATGAACACACTGTGCGTGCCGCTGCCACCGCCGCCACCTCCTCCGCCCAAGTTCAGAGCTGGGATGGCTCGTGTCTTGTCAGAGCCCCTGAAGGTTACTTTTCACGTAAAACCACCTGCACATACATACGATTGCTGAGAAGAAAAACACCTTTCAAGAATGAGCCTGCAGAAAAGGGGAAAAAACCCAATTCCCCATTCCTTACAGCGTTACTTCTAGTGCAGGCACGTACTGGGGCAAGACGGCATTTAAGAGCAAACAAGGTCTCGCTAACAGGAGCAACTCCTCCCTCGACCCAGGTTTTTCTGAGCCTGTTTTCCTCCAAGCAGCACATCACAAAGCCATCTTCTCCCTCTCCCCCTCCTTCCCAGCCCAGGTTGTAAAATAACGAGTTTCTTGTTATTCTTGTTATTGCTGAATGGCAGAGGTCTGGAGCCCTGTGAAGAGAAGGGGGCAGCCTAATTAGGGAAACGAGAGCCATCCTTAATGAGCACTCCTGACTAGGTGGGGATTTAAAGAAAAAGGAGGGGGCAGGGGGGAAGAGAGGTCAATCCATACAGCTTTCTCTTCCCTACCCCCACCTCCCACCCCTCCCCTCCTCTCCTCCCCATAAACCTACCGCAGTTTGGGGTCTGAGCACGGTGGCTTCTCTACATCATTATCAATTATTAAACTATATTTTCCTGTTTTGCCTGACTTCACAGGGGGTTAATTTCATTTCACCTTCTTTGCTAATTTTACTGTGTGAGGGTATGTCAAGTGTTAGACTGTTCCTGTCCCGGGGCCTTACGGGTGCTCTGGAGCCCTTTCGGGGTGACATCGCATCAACAGGGTGATGCCTGAGCAGAAGTGACAGCCACTTGTACCAAAAACTTACAGCACCCCCCAGGACGGTCTGGTGGGTGTGCAAAATGTGCTACATCTGTGTTGAAATGCTCCACATGCATGCTCCACAGCCCACCAGTGTGGCCACATTTGTGGTTCCTCTGGGCAGTGCAGACAATATTGATGCCTGCACCTAAGAGAAAACCGGGCTCTACTTGCGTGGGTGGATGTGTGGGTGCAGCAGATGCATCTCGGCAACAAGATCTGTCAGGACCTGTACCTATCACGGGTGGACATCTTTGCCACTAGGAACCGTGCCACCAGGGCAGACAGCACAGCCTGACCATCAACATTTAAGGTGCCCCAGATGTAGTTCTGGTACCCCATAATTCAACGTCTGTTGCTTGCTACAGTCTCCCTTTGCAGACATAAGCCTGAGTTCCCCTGAGTTCATCCCATCCTATATGTACATTGGCAGGAGCTGAAAGCCCCGTGTGTGGAAATTCAATTGCAGAGACTTTCTCATTCCCCACCCGCCCTCTTGAATTTCTCTCCTGTTCTGCTTTCCCTTGCTCTGCCTGGGCTGTAACCAGACGCCTCTGCTCTTCGTGAGACTTCAGCTCTCGAGCCCTCTCTGCCGTAGAGCGGCCTCGCCTCTGTCTCCTCAAGGGAGAAGAGCAAGAAGATCAGGTCACGAGACGCACCCCATCTCGGCAGGCGGCGAGGGGTACGTCCCGAGAGCCCGATGCTCCGAGGTGCTCTGCGAGAGGCGGTGAGCGTGCGGCGCTGGCTGCATTTCTCTTCGCCAGCCTTGTCCTCCTGAACGTGCCCCGGGTCGGCATTAGGCAGTCACCTCCAGCAACTCCTGTGATGTTACTTGCAAAGATCTGTCAGAATCCATGCCCAGTTAAATCATCACATGCTGAAATGCTTAAACAGGCTTCCAAGGAGCAAGCTCGCAGCCAGAAGCGTGGGAGGAACGTAGTCTGACAGAAAGGAAATAAGCAGGGAACATTTTACCCATAAAAGCACTTTGCTTTCTCTTTGCTTCATAAATCAGCTTTCTCTGATCTCATCCAAAAAAAGGCAGTTAATTCCCCGCTTCTCCCTGCCTGGGAGATGTATTCTTTTCTGTACTTGGATCCTGCCTCGGAGAAATTAAGAGACCTAATTGTTTCCACTGCTCCTTCCAAAATCAGGGAACAAAATAACATCAGAACGAAGGCCCTGGGCCACACCTCCCAAGGTGCCAAGCTCTTTCTTTTGGGCGGTGGCGAGAACCCAGCGCTTTCCCTACCTGCGAGAGCCAGGTCGCCCGCAGGGGTCCCCGAACCTGGGGTCCTCCCTGCCAGCACCCCGCACTGAAACCTTTGGCCTGAGCAGCGTTGCCGAAGGCCAGGTAGAGCCAGACAAGGAACAAGCGCCCCATTCTTTTTAGGAAGAAGTCACTAACAGGGTATTCCTGCTGCCTGCGGTGGAGCAAGTCAGGCGGGTAATTATCCACCAGCAGGAGTAAAACGTTTAATCAGCCTGTGGTGTAACGACCTGCGCCCCGCCACCCCAATTCCTGCTGCCATATCCTAAGCATGTAGTGTTCCTCCAAGCCTACCAGAAATGTGGCTTTTTATCAGATCCATTTCTCTTCTCTGTTTATGGCTTCAGGATGCCAGGGCGCCTCTGGACTATAGTTTGAAACTCATTTCGCATTTTTTGTGGGTGAATTTCTTGGATTACCAAGAAAGTCTTGGCACAAGAGCCGGTTCCTTTCTATTCCTGCCCTGACGTGCAGGCTCCCTGGTGCTTTCTCCTAGCAGAAATGACCACACATTTCCAAAGCAGATGGCCTTGTCTTTACAGCCACCTCTGATGACCAAAGAAGAACAGGGCCTGAGTAGTAAAAATAAAGTAAATTTAACTTCCATTGTTGGGTCCAGAGGGTATGCTCAACCTACACTCCTGTTGTTCTCCTGATTCGTGGTTTTCCCCCCCACCCTTGACACATGCACTGTACCCTATGCATTTCCTGGTTATTCTACAGGGAACCAAAAAACTCAGAGAAAATGGGAGGGAGAAAGGGGACAGAAGCATTTCTGAAGCACTGGTGTTTCACAGTGAAGCTGTAAAAGCCAGTGGCATTAGGTGAGCACAGCTGAATTACACACTGAAGGAAATGAACATCTGGAAGGTCTAGAAACAAAGGCATCCCTTCCTCGCGCTGTTCCCCGACAGCTCTTTAACTGGAGGTCTGGCTCTCTAAATCTCATCCATCTGAAGTCAGAGGGACTCTACTGGTGCCAAATTATAGCAGGGGACAGCGTGCCCCTAGGCATCCAAAAACATTCAGCTGTCCCACAGGCGGTCTGACATTAACGCTGACACAGAAAGGATGCTCCCCTGGCATCCTCGTGACTCTGCCACGGTACTTAGATGTCAGGACATGCCCCTGCAGCCGTGGGGTGCACAAACCTACCTCCCCCATGGTCTGCCCAGTCCTCCAGCACAGAGCTGTGGTTACCGTCGGTACAGGAGAGCCCCATTAGCAATTATCACCCAGGACCTTTGCCTAATGGGAGGAAGTTTGCACAGCTTGTGGGGAGGGATTTTAACAGAAAATCAAACTACTGTTGCTTCTGCATCCCAACATAAAGTTGCCAGGTCTCTCACCCTTTGGTTCCCTACCCTTCCTGGGCTCTGGCAACACCTATAAAAGTCTAGAAAAATCTTTCCTACAAGCCACTTTCTATCCGTTATAATGAGACAGAAGCATGCTGAGTGCAATGTTCACTTTAAGGGATTTTCATGATTGTGACTGATACTCCCTGAGAATAAGTTGGCGTATTGTGCTTTAGAAGCGCAGTGATGGGCAGTGGATGGTGGCAGTAGTTCTATGTCCACTCCGGCCCAAGAGCCCCAGGTTTGCCTTGGCTCCACTAGCAGGAGGCAAGAGCACTGTGTGAGAACCCCCAGCAAACATTCCCTTCGCCTGCTAACCAAGCAGATGCAGCACTCGGAAATCACCCCATTGCATCCAGAGAAATGCCACCATGTTGATTTTGCCAGACTTAGGAGCAAGAACAGAAACCCGAGCCTTTTATACCTTGGTAGTGCTGTAACTCCTAGGCTAGTGGCCCTATGCATAGCCTCAGAGGGCTATAAATGACCAGGTTATAAATGACCACTACAGTCATCATTAAATCTGGGCCCCGTGTTCATGGACCACCAGGTCATAGAAACAATTTCTTAAATGTGTCGTCCATGTTTCATTTTCTGGGGTGGAGCACTTGCTGGCTTCATTTTTCTGTTGGATTTTTTTTCCCCCATGAAAAAAACACCCAACATCTTAAAGGTTCATTTTCTCCCCAGCATGGAATGAACCCAAATGGCCAAACCTCAGCATTTTTCGCAAAGTGTAAGCCTTGTTTTGCAGCCAGACAAAGAGGGAGTGGAGCTCGAGCTGGATGTGTGGGTGGCTGTGGAGGCAGGTGAAGGTACCTGGAGAGTCTGCATATGCATAGCAGGTGCACGGAAGTGTGAAGAGAGGGAAAGCATGGATCTCACATGGTTGCATGTATGACATACTTGCATGTATGCATAGGGGTGCAGACACCCATGCACACGCACACATGCATATATACACACATACTCATTTTTGTGAGCATCTGCCTGCGAGGAGCCCGAGTGTGCAGGTCTGTGCGGAATCGGGTATGCAGAAGTGCTCCCTGGCTCCTCCGTCAGTTTAAAGACTTGGCAGGAGAATGGGGACAGTCATTGAAAAGCCTAATTTTCTGTGCTGAGCTTGTCTGGGGGACTGGGCTGTACGCTGTTTCTGAGCCTCCCTCTTGTACCTGCTCTCAGATCCTGTTTTGCTTTATAACTTTCCTTGTATTTGCTATTTCTTCCTTTCCCTCTTGCTGGCTCCTTTTCTGTTATTCCTTCTTCTCACGTTTCTTCCCTCTGCCACTTTTAAAATGTTTTTCTCCCTCCCTTGCATTTCTCCCTTCTGTTCCTCCCCTCTGGGTCTCTCCTCTCATTCCTCCCACGCTGGCATCCTCTCCTTTCTCTGCCTCCCTCCACTCCCCCCCCCCCCCCTCGCCCTTGCTCTCCATCCTGCCTCTTTCCCTCGCTCTCCTATCTCACATGTCTTTGTTTTCCCTTCCCTCTCCCCCTCTGCTCGGCCTCTCTCCCCTCTTCTCTCCCTCCTGCTTCCTCACTCCCTTCTCTCTCTGAAATAAACTTCCCCGTGTGAAGCCCCTGGCCACCTTCCAGCCTCTGGTGAGATGAAGGGTTCCCTGGCATACGCTCAGCTCTGCGCTCCATAGGGCATTGTAACCACTGGTACCAAGGCTATAAAATCTTTAGTGTCTCTAGGAAAGATGACTGTAAATTCTTCAGAAGTCCCACCATGGGTGTAAAGATTCCCCCCCACCTCTCCCCTCCTTCCCTGGGCCTCTGTGAAAGGGGCTATGTAGTAAAACAAGGGGCTCACTCCTCCCCTTTGCTAAAGCCCCAGCTCTGATCAGGATTTCAGTGGAGCATGGCTCTCCCCATTGACTTCAAGAGGAGATTTCAGTACCCTGCAGAGCAGAGAAGCAGTTCTCGCCGCTCTTTTGGTCACTTAGGTATTTGACTTTATAAACATGATTAAAAAATGCTAAGAAAGCGCTGAAGAGAGGGAGGCCTCCCCTCTAAATGTTGAGCAAACAGAAACACACGAAGCATTGTTAGGCTCTGAAAGATGAACCAGCCTCGGGCCAGCAAGGTGTGGGGAAAGCAGGCGGTGCATTAAAAATAGGTTAATTCTCACATATTACAGATTTGCTTGAAGATCGCAAAAGGTAGGGTTTGCTTTTTTTTTTTTTTTTTTTTAAACTGGTTTCCAACCTGACGAACGCCAAGCAGACCTCCTCAGGGGTATTCAGCAGGGAATGTAGCCGAGGTTCCGCACAGCCAGCAGAGATTCCAGCTTTTGACCCTGGGGATGTGTGTTTAGCAAGAGTCAGACCTGGTTACTGTCAGGCTGGTGGGTAGCTGGGGCTCAGACGTGCGCAAAGAGCAGAACAGGCCGTCATGACGCTTTTCTTATCTAGCGCATAAATCTCCTGGTGCTTGGCATGTGGAGAGAGAGCACACGGCTCTCACGTGAAGAGCCATATGGCAAAAGCTTTTTGCTACTGCCACAAGCCTGACAGACCTCCCATGCCAGGCACAAAACACACACCGGGCTCCCACCCCACGCTGCCAGCCGCCACCGGCCCTGGAGCATCCTGCCGGGGCTGCCGTACGGACCCGGAGCAGCAGAGGTACTACGCTCACCATGGAGAACCCGTGAGGTGCAACAGCCCCAGCGGAAGGGAGCCTGAAGTGTCTGTGCAATTCTCGCTTTCAGTGTGAAAGACTTGACAGGTTTGCAAATACCAGGCCCGTCTTTCTAAATGAGCTGTACTTTGGCATGTGGCGGGGCTGGCAAATTCCCTGGGGCTTCCAAGTCAGTGTTGGAGGTAAGGAAGCCACCGTCGACTTCTCTAGGTTACGGCACAAGTTAATTTTGCAAGATACGGGATGACAAATTTGGGGCATTTGTATTCTCATTGATTACCGTCCATAGTGCCAGGCTGCCACTATTTAGCATGAAGGGGAAGCACGGAGGGGAAAGTGGGGGGGCTGTGCTGTTGGTCTGGCAGGATGGCACATGTAGGGGTGACCCAGGACTGCGGTGGAGCCAGAGGGAACATGGGCTGCAGGAAGAGGCTTTGATGAAATTGCATCTGTGAAAACTAGCAGAGAATGTTGTAGATAAGGAGTGCTGTGAAGCTGGCAGAGCCTCGTGGAAGGCTGTCCAAAGCACCTGGCTCTTTGGTTATCGTTTGAATAGCAGATCTGCCCAAAATGGAGGCAAGCATTGAGTGGAAGTTGCATGGCTTTTTTGTTTTGCTTCTCCCTTTCGCTTCGCCTTGCCAAGACCTGCTCCCCACTCTTCCGGCTGAAGAACTGCAAAGGCATTTCCCACCTCCCCACTTAACTGCAAACAGTTACCAACAGCCCCTTTCAACCTCCTTTGCAGCCTCCTCCTCCTCCCAGGGTGCTTTAAGCGTAGCCAAGCTTCCCCTCCAGTCACTGCTACCTCCACAGCCTCTTCTGAGCTTTTGGTGTTCTGCCCTATTGTTTCCGTGGGGTCGTGGGGATCAGCTCCCGCACTCCATTGATACGCCAGTTCCTCCAGCCCTGCTGAAACCTGACGTGCTCAGCCCATTGTACAGCAGCAGGCACAGACGTGCCCCCATGTGTTCGTCTCTCTGGTGGTTCGCTCTCTGGGTCCTGGTGGGTACTATAACAGAGTGGACGTCAGTGGACATCACAGGACCTAGGCTTCCTTCCCAGTTACACCACTTTTTAAAGAGTGGTGCTTTGGATTGAGTCACATCTTCATACGTGCCTCAGTTACACCAGACATAAAATCGGGTTACACACTCTGACCAGTTTTGGCAACTGATCTCGTAGTTAGCTATCTGCTGAGGCACAGCTGATGGCCTCCTCCTCTAGATGACCTCCTCCATTTTGAAGCTGAGATACTCAGGTCTGAAAAGCCCTAAGCCGAGACAGAGGGAAAGCCACGTCCCTGGGCATTAATACCAATTCCCGTCCTTAGCAAAGCTGGGGAGTTGTACATCCTCTTTCCCACATGGTTTCATGGAATGGTGTGTGTCCCCCGCTGCATGCTGCCTTCTATAGGGACTGTCAGTGTGACATCTGGGAAGGGGCAACATCAGACACAAACCTCCAGCACAGTGTGGTTGGCGTGGGGGGATGTGCCAGCCAGTCTGAAGCCTTGCTGGCTGGTGGGACCCTGCACAAAGCTGGGACGACTGTCCCTTGGGTGGGGGCACTTGAGGCTGGGGCCAGAGCATCAGCTGATCAGTGGGGCAGAGGGAGCCAGCCACAGAGGAGGGAAGATGTCACAGGGCCAGGAGAGAAGTGGGGTGACAGCCTCCAGGCTGAGTGTAGCCCCATGAGGGGACTGAAGGTGGTGGTGGGGAGGTGCTGAGAGATACCCCTCTGTGGACCAGTGCCAGCTCTGCCCCGCTGCTTAGCCCAGGATGTGTGCTGAGCTGGGCAGTGCTGGTGGGGGAGGAAAAGAGGGGCTGCAGGTTACACCCTTCTTCACCCTCACAGCAAATCCATCCCTCTGGTTTTCTCCGAACAGCCCCCCTCGCCAGATATTTTGGCCATGCAGCCCATAGAGAGAAGGTGCAGGGGCATGGGGGTGGGGGTGGAGGATTCAGGTGGCAGCATTTGTTCTGTGTCCTCCTGGTGGCCCTGAAACCCTCCAAACCTCATTTTTCAATAGGCCACCAAAACAACCACTAGATGTTTAATGACTTTCGATCTCTCCTGCCCCAGACTGGCTTTGAAACAGTGACTCAGATGCCAAAGTCCCAGTAGCGAAGTGGCTTTTTAATGACACGACTCGAGCTCGAATTCCAGGCACAGGGGGAGGCTTTGACACTGCTGTTTGTTTTCTTATTGGAGAAGTTCAAGAGAAGCTCAAGGCTTAAAAGCAAACCCTTGAAAGCAAAGCATTCCTAATCACATAAAAGTGTCTGCACAGGCCAGGGCTGAAGAGGGGGCTTGTGACTTTAATCTTTGCATATCCCATTCTTTCTTCAAGCATCTCTCCCTCTCACGGACAGACAGACACACACACACACAACTCTCCCCAGCGCCAATAGTATAATGCTCCCGGAGAGGAAAGCAGAGGAAGAGGAGGAGGAGGAAGCCGGCCCGCCTGCCTGCCCCCATGCTGAGCCCGAGCAGACTTTGTGAGAAAGCTTCTCTCCATCTGCAGCCCAGCCCGGTGGGAGTCAATTAATTCTGAATAACCTAAACCGACAGAGGTATTTGCATTCACAACCTGACTGATGACCGTATAAAATTGATTTATGAATTGAAGTACTTTCCCTCCCCTTATCCCCGATTCAAGCCATAATTGATTATACGTGCTGCAGCGAAATTAAAGAAAAGAAAATTAAAAAAAGAAAAGAAAAAAGGGAGGCCCCACAGACGCTGCTCTATATTCTCAAGGTTTCCCGGGATTAGCTGATCTATTCATCACTTTTTTTTTTTTATTTAAAAAGTTGCTTCCTTTCCCCTCTCCACCAACTTCCCCCCCACCTTCATCCCTACCCCTCACCGCCACCTCTCAGCCCAGGCAGCAGCACGGTGGGTCGTACCTCGGGAGAGATGATGGGAGGCACCGCACCCCCTCAGCAACATTCCCACAGCGTGATGGTGAGAGGACCTCAAGACTGACACCCTTCCTCCCAGGGCAGAACAGACCGCTCCTGAAGGAGAGGGAGCCTAAACTAGAAGTCCTCAACCCACGGCTGCCCGAAGCTCACGCTTAACTTGTTGCCTTGGAACTGCCCCATTGTAGACCTTTATGGGGTGGAGACTTCACCTGGGCCTTCTGACCGGTCATCTCTAATGAGAGATGCTTTCTCATCATACTCATACAACGCTCATACAATGCTTTTCTACTTACCTAGGGAGAACTGCTGTGTGAAAGAAAATGCTACTGGGCAAGATCCACTTGCCCAATGTTGATAGGAAGCGCAAGAATTCTTGCTGGAAGCAGCTGAATGATACAACTCCCCAGATTTCCTCCTGGCACTTAATATACAAATATTGAGCTGAATCCTGATGACCCTTTTAATCTTCCTTCCCTCATTACCCACCTACTCATCCCTGTCTGTGATCCCATTTTCCTTATCTACTCATTGTTTTTCTTTCCATTTACATATGGGAAAACAGAGGAGCATACCAGTGGTGGGAACTGAACAAAAACACAGAGCTAATCCATGGGACAATCTCGGGCACAATATGGGTCACCTCTTAGTCCTGCTCTCTTTTCTCTCTGCTTCCTTCTAAACCCTTAATGTTATTTTATTATTTTTTTTTTAAGGAAAAGAGTATGTCCTCTTATTTTCTTTCACTTGAGTGGGAAGAGGCAAACAAAAACCTGGATGAAGTGCAACTCATATATGATTTCATTAAAACCCGTTTGCCTACAGTGCTCTGTAGGGCTGACAGACCTCTTGAGTAGGTACGTCCAACTTCCTATCACTTTGCACAGTTCCTTTTACATTAAGGGGAACTATAGCACAGGAAAGTATTAAAATCAAATCTTTCCAGCAGCTGGACACAGGATGGCAATGTCATCTGTGTGCTACCTCCGGTGAAGCAAGGAAGGCCATGATCTAAGCGAACCAAGGCTGGGATTTTTAGCTAGACCATTCCCAGTGCCTACAGATCCAATGGGGAGAGCTCATTTATTTCAACCTCCACAAAGTGGTCTTGCTCAATTTGAGTAATGCCAAGCAGAGGAAAAGGGCTCAAGGAATAAACATCAAACAAGGCCATTTCCCTTCAGAGGGGCTTCCAGCAAGCAGCTTGTCCAGGGACTTTCGCCTGGCAGCTGTGGTGCTAGCTGCGGGGTTCAAGGAGAAACTGCTTTGCTTGCTGCCAACAGGCCTGAAGAGGATGGGGAAGGGGCAAGCAGGGAGGCAGCACTGTGCAGGGATCTGGCTGTGCCCCCTCTGCCACAGCTGCCTGCCTGCCCCCACATCCCCCCCCCCCCCCCCCCCCCCCCCCCACCTCACGCCTTTGTCCTGCCCTGGGACAACTTTGCTAAAAGTTCAGGTTTGCAGGTGCCTGAGCTCGTTGCGCTGGGGATAAGGGGAAGGCTGGGGGAAGTGGGGCTCCGTCTGTGTAATTAAAGCCAAAAGTCCCACACGGTGCTAGGATGCTGAACAGTAACCGTCCGCTCACATCCCTGGTGGAGGCTCTGGGCTGAGCCTGGAGGTACGCAGAAGGTTTCAGAGCAGGATTCGGGAGATATTACCAAAAATCACAGCGACCCAGGAGGCAGAGCTCTGCATCCGAGGAGTGAGACTCTGCGCAGAATAAAGCCCGCTTCAGAGCAAATAATGCCTTCATGCTGTGAGCCTTGGGACATAAATTGGGAAAGAGCCCCTTATCTCCTTGAAAAGTCTACAAGGCCTGATTCCTGGAAAACGGTGCTGTGGCCACCCTACCTGTCAGGTCTGGTCTGAGCCTCTGCCATGGTCTCTGGCCCCCTCCCAGCTGCAAGGCTTTTCAGAGACTTGCTGTGCAGGGAGGACCTGTTTCACCCTGAAGCAACATCAGAGGCAAATCCATTGTCCTGGCCCTGGAGGAGTTCTCCAAACCCTTCACCTTCCTGCTGAGATGAACAAGCCTCCCATTTCAACAGCAGCAGCTCCAGCCCTCAACAAAGGGCACTGTATGTGGGCTGGGCCCACATGCAAGCTTCTGCCTTCTCACCAAGAATGCCTGTCCAAATTAAGCTAACTAATAAAGGCTGTCTGTGGCTTGAGGAGGTGATGGCAAGCAGTGCATGGGCAGCTGACTTGCTCAGGAGCCAGCAGACACCAGAGGTTGCAGGCTACATCTACACTCACATGTCACCTGGTAGCTGGAGATGGAAATCTGTGAATTTTTTCATCCCAGGCTAAGGCACAGAGCTTTGGGATGCGCATCTGGCAGTGCAGGGTGGAGGCGGGCAGCAGCCCTGGCAGAGGAGGACATTGCCCAGTACCCCCATCCACCCGGCTCCCTCCCGCCCCGCTGCAAGGAGTCTCGCAGATGTCAGCCCCCACAAAAGCACGCAAGCGGGAGGGACGTCAGCACAGATTTACATCCGAAGGTCGCCATGTCCTGAGTGGTAAACGGGTGGACAAAGAAGTTAATCGAGGAGTCAAAAAGGGCAACCTGAAGAGGAGAGGCAGCTGGGAGTGTGGAAGCAGAAATCAAGGCAATTAGCAGGAAAAAAGAGGGAGAGTTTTGCATGCCTTTCCGATTTTTCCACATGGAAAGAGCAGCACCGCATTATCCGAAACTGAATTATTTTTACTGTCAGCTGAGAGAGAGAAAACAGGAGGCTTGAACTGATGCCTCCAACAGCAATCACAGCCTGTCTTTCTTCCCACACACACCAGTGACCCCTCCGTGGACAAAGCAGCTCCCTGACATTTCAGAGCTTGCAGGGCAAAAGCAGTGCCGCCCCTGCCCGCACCCACACAGACAGGCTCTGCTGTTAAATACCTGCTGTGGCAACGCACCGGAGCGCCCGTCAGAAAATTAATATTGATCCCGCGCAACGTGCCATACAAACATGGAGCTTAAAGACGGCCGGTGTTGCCCAGGGCTTGCAGCACAACTATCAGAAGCGGCACCAGGTCACTGCAGCCTGCAGCCAGGCAGGCATTTCTGAACTATTGTTCAGGGTACAGACTAAGGTCATGTTCCCTTTTAAGCTGAGTCAATCTTTTTACTGAGTTCATTGGGAGCTCGGGACGAAGCCAGTGGCTGCTAGATGGACCAAGTGTCATCTTTCAGAGCTTGGATGGAGCTGTATTAGCCTGTGGGTGTTTGGGGTGTGGAGAAAGCAGCACCACCACCCATGTAACTAAAAACAAACCAGAAAAAATGTTTCAAAAATAGCGATGAACAAGTATAATTTTTTATGCCTTTCTCTGCTTCTTTAAAAAAGCCAAACTTGTGAGAAACTGCTTTCCAGAGCGGCAGGATCTGTTAGATAAGGCATTTTTTAATTGCACAAATTAAATTACACTCCTTTTTTAACAGCACAAATTGATCAGCTGCCTTCTAGTAGTGTTAACTCACTAGTCAGGTGAGTACCCACCACTACTACCAGGTGGGTACCAGAGGGGCTGGCTGCTCCACCCACCCGCCCAGATCTTGCTGGGCTCTCTGCCGCTAACGTGCCCACTCTGGCTTCATGGAGAAGCTCTAACAGGCACTTGCTGTACAACATCTGGATTGCCACAACGACCTCTTGGCAAGCAAAAACCTGTGTACTGTCTCCAGGAAAGCCGGCTCCCCTCTCGCAGTAATGGAAAGCTCTTGGGCAACACAAAGGATGAGGACTCGCTGCTTTGCCCATGGCGTGAGCAGCGTTGGGGATGGGGGTCTCTCCAAGGGCCTCTGGACTTGAACTGGGAGATAGCTTGGTACTTGTCTCTCTTAACCTAGTGTGGCAGATATTGCTCGGCAAGCAATCCTGGAAGGGGCTGGACTTCCATGTTTTATCACTATATATAGGGGGTGGCAAAAATAGAGCATCTGCCTAAGTAAGGCAGGATAAAAAATTTTTTTGCTAAATGCCCAGGGACTCTTGACTGGCTGAGCCCATCCTTTTTGGCACAGGGTCTACTTGAAATCCAGAGATAAAAGACTATGAGAAAAAAAAGTAGCTCATGGTCATGATCCAAGTCATTTAGCTCAATATAAGGGTAATTGGGTGTCATCCTGGGGTCTGTGTAACACAAAAGATCAGGCTAGCTGGTCTAATGATCTCTTTTGGCCTTCAAACCTATGAACTGATGCCCTATCTTTCAAATACTCATTTTCTCTCTAAAAAGCTGAGTGCATATTAGGTCTAAAATATAAGTGTCTCATGTTGCCAATACCATTGTGCTGGGCATGTTTGGTAGTCGCACCCTCGTCCAGCTGCCTCAAGAGCCGTTTTTTCTACACTTACCCCTGTTTGGTTGCTTCTGTTATTAGATTCCACAGTGACAGACCCTGGAGAAATGCAAGAGGGTGGGGGGTTTTTTTATTTCTTTCCAGCTGTAAATGTGTGAATACTTTTATCACAGATTGTCTCTGCAAATGTCACAGACAATGAGGCATTTCTGCATGAGTCAAGCCAAAAGCATAAAAATGTCTCCTGGATAATATTTTGTCTGCAACACTGGTACGTGTTTGTGCAACTGGCTTCGGGACAAAGACAAAGATCCAGCCTTTCCTCTGGTGAGTATCTGAGCATCCTCAGGAAGGAGTAAGGTGACTGTAGGGACAGAGCTGCCATGTTACACCTGGGAGGGGAGATTTTCTTTGCCCATTTCCCAAGCTCAGAAAAAACACAGCGGGGATTTGTTTCTCGAAGCTGCAGCTCAACGGCAGTGCCGGCAGGTCATATTTTACAACCAGGGCTGAGGCAGGATGAAAAACAGAGAGCTAGTTTCTTGATGGCCCTGGCTTTACACCGAAATCCCACCCTACTCCCTCCTTGCGGTGCCAATCGCCTCCAAGTGTGTAGGGACCTTGCTCCTCACACCGTTTACAGACTTTTCTCCCCCCTGCCTCCCCGCCCCTTTCTTTGGGAGAAACTTACTTCTCTGCAGAGGCTTCTCCCTCCATCTCTCCCCCCGCCACCCCCGCTCAGCATCCCCTCACCTCCACCACAAAACCGCCACACACACGCAGGCACGCACTCACAGGCAGGCACAAAGGCTTTAAAAGCCGCCCTTTATGTCCCCCCACAGCTGCCCGCGCAGCCCCTGCTCCAGCGCTCGCCTGGCAAGGACATGTATTCTTCGGCTCCCAAAGGCCCCCATTGCTGTCAATTAGTTACGGGACGCCACCGGGATTCAAGGCTGACAGCTCCGGCAAAGCAGGAGAAATGGGCTCAGTGGGGAGCGAGGGGGCCTGCCCTCTTTCTTCCCCCCCACGTCTTTCTGCCCACAAGAAATACCTTTCTCAGTGAGGCTTTTTAAGCACACACACCCCCCCAGCCCGCTGCCCACGCATGCACGCAGGGACATGCACGTACAGGGATGCACGGCGCTGAGAGATAGGGGGTCATCAATATCTCTGCATGTTTCTTTCTCCCCTCCCCTCCATCCTGGTGTCCAGTTACAAATCCCCCCATCTCTCAGCTCCCTGGGACAAGCGTAACATCTTACTTCTTCCCGACTTTCCCACCCAGGCTGGCTTTTTGGAAGGGGAGGGATAGGGGAAGGTTAAAACACGACTCTGCAACAAGTGTGGGTTTCATGCGGTGGTGCTTTATCCGCTGCCACTGCTGCTGGGCATTCGCATCTCTCTGCGTGCAACCTGGAGTGTAACACGGCAAGTTCGCAAAGAGAGGGGGAGTAAAGCCAGGAGGGGGATGCTGACCTGGTGATTTCACGGCAGACATCGGTGCTATGAGATTTAGGAAAAGAAACAAAGGCTGTAATGGTTTGGGAGTGAGGGACCTTTTTAGCCAGACCGTGGAAATAAGATATATTTCAAGAGAAGGCATTCCCACGCTTTCAGCCCTGATAGTGGGTGTAGAAGAAAATCCAACATGGGCATCAGCTTTGGTGATCTGAAATGAGATGTGTTTTATGTGAACCCCAGCTTTGGCGGCAGTCATAAATGCCAGCTAGAAGTGGGGTTCACCCAATCCTAACTCGGTCTCTGTATTTGTATCTTCCCTAGATATTTGGATAATATGGAGGCTCTTATACCAGTTGTGGATTTGGGCCACCCAAAGTAGTCTCTGTGGATCAAAGAAGCATAACAAAACAGTATTTAGGTATTTTTTTCCTTCTGTCTTCTGTAGGCTGTTTGTGTGTCCCTTGTCAAGTCACTTCATCAAGCACCCACCCGAGCCACAAGTAGCTTCCCTCACTGGCCCACCACTTTGTCTCCCGCCCGAAGGCACAACTAAGTCGGGGTGACTGCATTTCACACGCCTTCTTGGACTCAAACAATCCTTTCATCTGAAACACTCGAAGATAAGAGCAGATCAGATTCAATTTCTTGGACTGAAATCCTTCCCTGAAGTTTGGACCGTGACTGGACCCAACCCAGAAAAAGAGCAGTCTTTTGGTTTGGCTGCATCTGAAGCCTCCAGCTCAAGCCCACACGGCAGAGTCTTGCACAAACAGCTCATCTCGAGAGACTTCTGCTTCCTGGAGAGATGAAATCTTTCAGAAACAGTGTAAGAAGGGATTTCAAGTCCCTAGGAAAAAAAAAAATCGTCCTCTCCGCTCCCACCCACAGCTTGGCATTGACATGGAACCATGGACCCCTGCCTAATTCAAAATCAGATTTAGACAACAAGCTCTGGGCTATTACAGTGGGAAAGAAGCCTTCACTGGGAGTAGAAAAACCCATGGACATCCCTGAAAGCTGGTGGAGGATGTGGGGGGAGTTGTGCGTGGCTTAAATTGGGTGTGCGCTATTATTTTCACACTGTGGGTGCTGGGGAGCGAGCAAGGCAGCAAAAAGTCTCGATATTACAAAGGGCAGATGTGGTAAATAGTTCACAAGAGAGGCTAACAGCCTTCCCAGGCCTCCGGAGGAATAAGCTGTCCAAGGAATGGCTTCTAAATGAAACAGCCTCCGTGCAGTTTCTGCGTCAGGACAAAGAATAGGTTTATTTTGGAAATGCTAGTAAAACTGCTGTCTGCGAGCTGTAAGGTCATACAGCAAAGGTCTGGCTGATGTCTGGTGAGGAAGCATTCCTCTGGGCCTCCTCTCTCAGTGAGCAAATGCAGGCCTTGTAAAAAGGAATAATATATTCCCCGTTTCCCTACAGAGCAGTACTGCAATGAGTGAACTCACTGCAATGAGTTCAAACCTACTCGTCCTGCAGCATGAAGTTCTCTTCACATAAAGCGAACCCTTAGTAACAAAATGGTCTGGATCCCAAGCAAGAGATTGGTGGCACTCAAGGATTTGTCAGATGATGGCACATGCAAAATGCAATAATCTTGTCTCGTATTTACTTGTGCACAGCAAGGCAGAAGAAACCTATATTCACAATGGGCACTGGTGCTGGCTGCTTCATTGATAGACCATCCAAAAAAAGAGAGTATTGCACCGGATAAGATGAACTCTCTTTTCCCTCTTTTGACAGGTCCATGTTACTGCTGCCAGTATGTTACACATTTTACAGCCAAGCTGAGAAGTCATTGGCTTCCATGGCCATAATCCAGAATTTCTCGCCTTTTTTGTTTGGTTGGGTTTTTTTGTTCATACAACCATCTACAATGATCACATATTGCTCTTTTAAAATGTCTCTGAAAACAAACCTTCCCAGAAAGGAAAAGTTCAAGGCATCTGTGTTTGGTACCTAAGTGTTGAACCATAGTGACTTCTGGGCTATGGACCTCAATATGCCAAGCAAAAAGCAGTAAGAGCACAGATGAGAAAGGCTGAAGTGGAAATGCCGAGGGATGTCTCATAAGTAATGGAAATGCATCGGCAGTATCGAGGCGGGAGGGGAGCGGGAGACGATGATGAAGGGGGATGGTGATGGGTGGCCAACGAGGAGAGTGAAGCTCACACAGCACTTGCTGGGAGGCCAGTTGGGTCATGTGCTTTCTCATCTGGCTGTGGAAAAGTTGACAAAGAATTTTAAGGCATGAAAAAGTCAAAATAGCCTCTTTAACCATCAGGTGAGGAAAGAAGCCACCCACCTCACTTCTCCATGCCTCCTTCACCACCTTCGCCCCATTGAGCACCTTGTACCTGAGCTGCTGAAAACAGCCTCCAGTGAGAGATGCTTGTCACTGTGTCTAAGTGCATCACTGACAGGGTCAAAAGATCCAGCTCACCACCTCAAGGAGTGAGCAGGTAACAAACTGACGGAGGTTTCCTGCTGCAGACAATGTTGGGGAAAGTTAGGAAAAGGTAAAAGTGATCTCCAGGATGAAATTTTCCCCAAGTAGCCCCACAGAACTGCTGGCTCTCTTCCATCTTGCATGCTAATACAGAAACATGAGTTTCTCAGGCAGGGCTGAAAGGAAAACACATGTCTCATATCACACCGGACCCCTGGGACTGGGATGGGGGGTAGGAGGATTTGAGGCAAGAAAGAAGATCTTTTTTCTCCTTTCCATTCCCATTAGCACTGAGCACCACACAGGAAGAAAGAGGTTTGATGTCCAAAGAGCCAGCTGCTCTCCCTCTCCCTACTTTTGCTGATGGAGATACAGGCCTGGGGGAAACATCCCAGTGGTCAGTGTCCTGCTGGGATGGAGTACCTCGCTTGTCCTCTTGGGCAGGTTAAAGAAATTTACAGTTTGCTCTAGTTTGCATTGGGTAGAGAAAGAATTAAAGACTGCACCGAGTCTGTAAAGGAATGAAATCTTTCTGAAAGGTGACTTTTAATCCAGCTTTTGAGAAAAGTTTTGTGGTCTGCATTGGATTAGACTGTTGTGATGCTCCCTCTGGGGACACCCTGTGATTTACTTCCTGGGCTCAGGAGGTGGGGAGCACAGGTCTGCTTTGCAGCAAAGGTCAGCTTTGCCCTCACCTTAAGACTTGTAGCTCTGCATTAAAATGCACAACTGCGAGAGATAAATCCCTTGTTCTAGAAACGCAGTTTAGTGGGAAAGGCTGCCCAGGCAGCTCTTCCTGATCTGAAGCACTTGAGGAGCAGCTCCACCTGGGAGATGGTTCAGTGGTGAGGAGCCAGAGTTAAAAGAGCAAGATTCAGGTCCTGCCCTGCCACCAGTGCCCTGGGTGACCTTTTGCAAATAACTTAGGAAACTACGGTGTTTCACATTCCGCAGCTGTTTTAACCAGGGCTGGTTACACCCAGCTGGCTCTAACCTCAGCTGGTCATAACCCCAGACGATTGTAAGCATGGTAGAGTAGCAATGCATCAGCTTCTTGGACTATGCATGTCACAGGCTGTGGTACTCCAGCAACCAAGTGGAGATGCATGGGACAGTGGAAATACTATTGGGCATGAGTTTTGGGCTTAATAAACACAGCAACACTGGGCTGCAGAGCCTGCAAACAAACAAGGAAAAGCTTAAGATGTAATAGCATGGGGATACAACATGGCACTCCTTTCCATTTCAGACAAGATGAATTTCTGCAGGGTCTCCTCTCTGACACAGAGATCTCTTTATTGCGAAGCTGGGCAGGAAGGTATTTTTCACACTTCATGAGCTCCAGGCTTCATTAAAAACCTTTTCCCTTTTTGTGCCACACTCCCACAAAAAGTTGAAATCTGAAAAAATACTGCAAATCAACAAGCAAAAAAAAACCCCAAAACCTTTTTTTATCTATATATAAACTATTGTTGGTAAACACCCTTTGATCCATGAGATTAGTATGTCTCTCCAAGACTGCTGGTACACAATGTGCTGGCCATTTGAAATCTCCCTCCCACCCTCATGCTAGTGGTCAGCCTCAATTGCTGTGACCCACTCAGCGTGCCATGACTTTCTCAGCAGCAAAACCAGCAAAACCATTTCATTTTATAGGTCCTTTTCCAGCTGAGGAGCAGCCCCTCTGTGACCAGACGTGGCCATCAGATCTCCAAAGTCTCTGCTCCTCCGGTGGTCCATGCACGGCTGTGTCTGCAGTCTTGAAGGTGTCAAGCATCCCAGACTGACAGGCAGCATTCCACGGTGCAGGTGAGGGATGCAGGGACAGGTGCAGATGCCACAGGATATTTAATGCTGCATGGCTTAATCTGGAAGGGTTTCACGCAGGATGGCGTGCAATTTAGAAAGGCACAATCTCCTTGGTTCTTCCAAGGAGTGATTTGATCTACGAGCGCTTCAAGGGAGAGAGAGATTCCCAATATCAAAGGGCTTTTTAATCTGGCAGAAAAGGGCATTTATGAGAACCAGCTGCTAGCAGCTGAGGTCAGACAAATTCAGACTGAAAATCAAGGTGCACATTTTCAACTGTGAAAGTAATTAATCTGTAGGGCACATTACCTAGAAGGGCAGCGGCGGCTTGGTCGCCAGCAGGCCTGAAATCAGGACCAGATGTTTTCCTGGAAGAGATGATATCACCTCGGCAGGGACGGCAAGCTTGGACCAGGAACCATATGGGGCCAGGCTGGAGAGTCACAATTGCTGCTGCCACCAGCCTTACAGTCCATGCTCTGTGCAGGAATGTGTTTTATATATATATACACACACACATATATGTATATGTGTAGCTTCACACGTACAGCCCCAGTTAGCATAGACCAGCATCCCTGCAGCCAAAGGTCTTCTCAGCACACTATTTATTTACCCATTTCAGTCTTACAGCGCTGCACAAGCACCTGGCCCAAGCTCAGGGGCCAAAATCTCCACAGCATCCTCAATGTCTGACCTGGTCATGGGACTGCAGTGGCGGGGAGAGTGGCCATATGCCCACTTACCTGGCAGGGAGGGATGCCCGACACTGCACACCTTCCTGCCGCAGCCCCCCCACAGTCTCTTTCTTTAAGCTGGCACTGCCTCACAGCCCCTCGAGTGGTGCCTGGAGCTTCCATTGAGAATCAGTGGATTGGGCAAAATTCTATATCCACCCCTTCTTCCCCGCCCCCAGCCCTCCTTGGCTGAGCTGCAGCCCAGATCTCACAAAAACAACAACAACAAAAAAAAAAAAAGAAAGAAAGAAAAAGGAAAAAAAGAAACCCCCAACCCTCCACGCTGCCAACAACAGCAACAAACAGGCCCCAGCCCCTATAATTGATGGCCTCAGCAGAGGGACCCTACTTGTCTGGCTGCCTCCCTGGCCCCCAGCCCCCTTCCCGCCAAGCCCCTGCTGTTGCTGAGTCTATCCTTCTTCTCCTTCTCCTCCTCCCCCCCCCCCCTCTTTTTTTTTTCCTCCTGGTTAACAAGAGTGCACTGTATAGCAGCGGTCCCTCCCTCCATCCTACTTACACCCTTTCTTAAGGGCTTTCTAATTATTTTTTTTTTTTGGGGGGGGGGGGGAGGGAGCAGGGGGAGCAGCATGCACGCAACTTCTCTTTGCACAAGTTGGTGCCTCTCCGTGTGGGCACCAGGATGTGAGGAAGGGCTGCAGCTTGTGCTCCAGGGCTAAGCAACACAACATTGACGGGCTGGGGACAGGAGGAGGAGGTGGGGGGGCAAGTCAAAAGGGTCTCCTGAATCAATGTGGAATAATATGAAAGGGAAACTCTGGTGTGCATGGGGTGACCCAGATGGACAAAGTGCAGCGAGGCAGCTTAGTTAATGGGCTGCATTAAAATTAAACAGAGACAGTGTTCATTTTCCAAGCATCACAGCAACTGCAGAAGGACTTCGCGGCCCCTGTGGGAAGACGGCGGTGTGGTATGAAACAAAACGCGGGCAAACCTTTCCCTCCCTTGTCACACACACACACACACACCCCATTCTCAACAGGTGTAAATCAGGGTGGCCCCACTGTCTTCCTCCTGTCTGGGTTAACATGAGCCAGCTCCCAACACCCCTTCCCCTGCCACCAGTTTGCCTTTCTGTAAAAGGGATGATGATCTTGTCAATGTTGCTGTAAATCTGAATTTTTCATACGCGGTCACAGGTCTCAGAGAGGTGACAGCCGCTTACCAGCTGGCCACCAGAATGAGGAAGAACCCAGGCAGTCTGCAAGACCAAGTCAAGCTTTAACGAGGAGGATGATAATAACACATGTCCATCCCCACTCCCACCCCTGTCAGGAGGAGGATTTATACTCCTTCTTACAAAGGGCTTTTAAGTAGTCATTTAGGCTCTGCTTCAGCAAAGCACCTGCTTAATTGCTGGCTTTACTTCACTTCGACTCCAGCGCAAGGCTAAGAGCATGCTTAGAGGCGCTGCTGGGTAGGAATAAACTTAATCATATGCTTAAGCTTAAGGAGGTGTTTAAATGCCTGGCTAAATCAGGGTCTTGCACCTGAGGAAAGTGAAAGGAAAAAGTTGCCAAAGCAGAAGAGTGGCTTTTGGAACAATGAACCATTTTAGGTTCTCTGTTCTGCATTTAATGGAAATGAATGAAAATCCTCATTACTTGGGGGCTGAAGATGAAATAATGAACCAATGAAAACCAGCTATGTGACAATATATTACACACCTTACTGTTACCACTATGACTGAATAACTTTAACTGGCAAGAAATACGTAAACTTTCCTGCATTTTCTTCTTTTTTCTTTGGATTGAATAGGATGTGAAACATACATCTTTGTTCAAAAAGGCATGGTAATGTTTAATATCCATTCTGCATACTTCTAAACCGTTAACCAAGCTGTCGGCGCAGATCCAGGCCCTCTGAGTAAATTTATACCTGATTAAATCGAAAGTAACTAGGCCATTTAACCAGGTGCTGGACTGATAGCTCCAAAACCTTCTGCGATGCGCCATAGGAAGAGACTCCCAAAACAGCCTGACTGCCCTGCTTGGCACTGCAAGGTGTGATAGCCCAGCCCCGTTTGCTGTTCCCACCAGGTAGGAGCCAGCAGGGAAGGCAGCAGCAACGCCTGTGACGCTGCTCTACAAAGTACATCAGCCCCAAGGAGGCAGGTCATGATCCTTCTCCATGCCTGGCCAAGCTGTTGTGACTGTCACCCAAAAGGCACGACTCAGGATGCAGCTCATGTCATGGGGATGCTAGCTCCAAAAAAAGACACAAATATGACTTCATTGCTCTTGAATTGCCATGGCCTACACATGATTTAGGAGACATGCTAAATGCCCACAGTGATGGACTCACAGAAACTACCTATGCGGGGAACATAAATTACTGGATACTTCCTACCTTTAGTACCTTTAGTATAAATAACTCTCTCAGTTCTGCATCACAGTTCTTTATTTCTGGGCCAAATAATTTTCACAAATTAGCAGAAAGAGATCCCAAATTTATATGGCATGCAACTAACTCTGGGATGAGAGCGAGCAGCTTTCCTCAAGCTTGCCCCTCATTTCAGGGAGGACTGTCATGGCAGCACTTTCTGAAAACATCTGTTTCATAACCAATACATTTTTGAGGACTGCAGTTTCAAAGTAATTGCGGTCCAGAATAGCTAAAATATCAGCTATAGATGCTGCCCTCTCTCAGTTCACGGACCAAAGCTTCAAACATACTGTTCTCACAGACATGCAAGCCCCTGAGCAATCTGCATTAACTGATGCATTGATGTATAAAAGAAATGTCATACCTAAATCAAAAGTATTAGCAGCTCTAAAGAATGCTGTTGCACTTGATTTTGCAAGTATCTGTCTCTCCCTCTCTCTTAGTTGGACAGAGCTATGTGACAGAGGTGAACACCAAACTACACTCTCATGTACCTGCAGCAGCCTGCAGGCATGATCCCAGCCGGACCGATGACATGTTGGAAGAGCAGAGCTGCAGGAGATCTTGCCTAACTTGCTTACCCCTATGTGACCCGACAAGTCGGTTACTGTTGGCTGAGAGGATGATTTAGTGGCAGAAATAACATGGGGCACACCAGAGCTGGACAGACTCAAGAGGTGGCAGGAGATGATCGTGTGGCAAGGGCTGCCTCCTTCCCCTGGCTTCTTCAGACACAATCCCTGATGCTCCTGGGAAGGAGGATGGTGCGAAGCTAAGGGCACAGCAGTGCAAATAAACTCACTGATTGGGCTGAAAACCTCTACACCAGTGCCTGGCATGGCTCTGATTAAAAAGTCAGAGCAACAAGTGTCTGCAGCTGGAAGGCAGCATATACACCTGTTGCTCTTCTTTCTTTTTTTTGTGCCCATGGGCTTGTTCTTTCTTTGCCTCTTCAGATCATCCTGAGATGAAGACCTCCTCCTCAGTACATCAGGGTCCTTGTGTCTACCCATCTCCCGGGCCCCCGCTAGCCCTGCATCTGTCCCCGTGCCCCCCCACCCTGCCCATCGCCCACATCCTGAGCATGAAAGCCGGCCGGATTAATCCAGCACAGAGCACATTGTGTGTGAGTCATGACAGGCTCACTAAGGCGTGCAGTGCTGATAAAAGGCAGCTCTGATGGGCTCTGTCAGGGATCCCAGAGAAACAGCGTGGAAAAAATCTGCTAACCCACATCCCAGCCTGGCGGCCAGGGCCTGGAGACAGCGCGGCACCGAGGGGAGTGTGGGGAAGCCCCCGCGATGCTGACAGGTCCTTCTCTGGGCTCAGCCCGTGGGGAAGCCCCCAGCCCCAGGCATGAGCTGGTGCTTCCTGGGACCCTGGGGTCAGCTAAGAGCTCATGGGCCAAATCAGGGCTGGTGCAAGCCCCCAGGTCCTGAAGATGCGCCCTGGGATAACCCCCCTTCCCCCAGCTGGCCAGGGTATTTCGTGTATTTATGGAGCTATAGAAAGGGGACTCTGCCTGACCCTTCAGTGCATCCTTCCGCCTAAATTTCCCTCTGGGTATTTTTCACAATTCAGATCCTCACAGCCATGGACCACAAGGTAGCTTTTATTGCCAATCCTTTGCTTAGCACTTAACATTGCTGCTCCCAAAAAACCAGCAGGAAAGACTGTGTCCCAGCCATACCCGGTGCCCTCCGGTGTCCTGGAAAACTGCCTCATAAACAACCAGAAACCCGCGGTGGGTGAAATCATCCTACAAGCAGGTGTGCAACTGACTGTAACACTGTCCCAAAAGGTTAATGACTGTGTTTGCTGCAAACAGGGTTCTGCCCCGGGCCCCATGCGGTTCCACAGCTTGCCTGACCACAGGAGTAGAGATAATAGGGACCAGAGCATCAGGGATATTGCACAGAAATCAGGATAACATTCATGTGCACCACTGAGCTGGGAGGAGTTGCAGCCACGGGGTCTGTGTGGAAGGGAAGGCGGCAGCAGATTTCAAAACAATCTAGATAAATTGGAGAATTGGTCTCAAATCAGCAGGATGGAAATCACACAAGAGCAAGCTCAAAATACCACAGCGAGGTGTTGGAACTCAAATGCAAAATGGGGACTAATTGGATAAAGAGTACCGCTGCAGGAAAGGCTCCCGGGATCACAGACAAAAACTTAGTCAACACTGTCGTGCTGTTTCAAAACAGGCAAGTCTCTTGATGAGATCCATTAATGAGAGATTCATAAGCCAGGCATGGGAGAAAATGACTGTGCTGCAGTTGGCCCTGGGTATGCTTCAGCTGGGGACACCAGGCACAGCACTCTCAGAACTGGGTAAACAAACTGGGGAGCGCTCCGAGGTGCAAGAGCAAGCATGATTAAAGCTTTAGAAAACATAATCGATGAAGGCAGATTGAAAGAATTGGGTTTGTTTAGTCTGGAGAAGAGAAAACTAAGAGGGACCGTAACAACCTTTGAATACATATGGGCTTATCCCAAAGACTGCAGAGTCCCAGGGAGCAGCACGAGGAGAACTGGGGTTGATTTGCAGCAAAGATTTAGGCCAACAGAGCAGTAATGGGAAGGCTTGGAGCTGATGAGGGATACTGCAGACTCTCCTTCATGGGTGCAATTTAAGTGGAGGCTGGAGAAACGCCTGTCAGGGATGGCTCAGGTATAATGAATCTTGCTTCAGAAGATGAGAGCATCTACAAGACTATAACAAGCACTCAGTAGTGTGCTCCCCGTCCTGCTCTCCAAATGAGCCCGCAGCTTTACTTACAGCCCCTGCCTGACTTCCAGCGAGACAAGGGAATGGGGTTACCCCCAGGAGAAAGTTTTCCATAAAGTAATCATCTATCACCCTTGCCTCTCCACTCTAACTCATCACCTCCCCAGGCCCCCTCTGCACACCCCAAATTCTCCGTGGGTTTCCAAAGTTCGTTTGTGCTCTATTATTTATTTATGTGCAGTTGACTTGTGAGACTCCAGCAGAGAGATCCAGGAGGTCTCAACTTGCCATGCGTGTACTAAATAACAATACCCATCCCAAAGACCTTACTGTCTAAATAGATGGGGCAGAGGAAAATTACTTCCTAGTAAGAGATGTGGGGGCTACAGAGGGTGTATCAGGAGAAGCTGAGAGAAAAGGACCTGTTAAGCCTGGAACAGAGAAAGCTAAGGGGAAATCTACTTGTGGTCTTCCGTTGTCTAAGGGAGGTTAAAGAGAAGACAGAGCCAGACTGCACCTGGAGGAGTCCAGTGTGAGGACAAGAAATAATGGGCACAGGTTGCAACACAAGAAATGCTCATTGGAGCTAAGATAAAAATCTTTTCCGGGAGGATGTTTCAGCATTGGAACAGGTTTCACAGAGAGACTGTGAAATCCCCATCCTTGAAGATTTTAAAACTCACCTGGACAAAGTCCTGGACAACATGATCTAACTTTGAAAATAGCCTTGTTCTGAGCGGGGGCCAGGGTTGGAGCCCTGCTGAGGTCCTGTCCCACCTGAGGTGTTCTGTGAGAGGCATACTGTGAATACCACAGAAGCCACCCTGCCACTGATGCTTCTTCATACAGCACTCTCTCTGCTGTACCAGACTCTCTTCACACAGGCATTTCTGTCCCTTTGCCCCCTGAGGCTTTCTTGGGTCCTTATGTTCTGCAAAGCTGGATCCCCACTGTTTGCATCAGGCCCCAACCCATTGTAAAGCACTATGTAATAACAACATTTCTTGATCATGATTCACAACAATAGCTACCACCCAAGTTCTTGGCTCGCTGCATAGTCCAATATCTAACAGCGCTCAGTTCAACCCAGTATCTGCATCCCTACTCCCTCTGACTCCAGCTTCAGAGCCCGGCCAGCATTGAGCCCGTGCTGTTCCTGTCCGCAAACCCTAAGCACCCTGACTGCTGCTTGGAATGAAGACTGAGCACTTGGAGATGAACTTTTAGCAGTGCAAGCTCTAGGGAAGGCTGAAGTCCTTGCTTGTCTGTCACTGATTTATTGGTGCCTCCTTAATTGTGGAATGCCAACCATACATGGAGATCTGCAGAAAGGAAGGACTTGGCTCGAAGGAAAGAGAGGTCATTGCAGGCAAATCAGACACAGGCACCAAGAAATGTTTTTGTTTTGTTTTGGTTTGGTTTTCTTCTTTGCTGCCGCAGTGAATGTAATAAATGTACATCTGCTGAGCTGTTTCTACTGACAGAGTTTTCCTTTGTTCCAGATTTGGCCCTAACTCTTCTTAGTAACCCTGATCAGCAGCGATCTGCCCAGCAAGGGTATGTGTGCATATGTATGAGAGAGGGAGAGACAGTGCCCATTTCCAAAGGAGACATTTTGTTCATCCTCTGCCAGCCATTTTTTGGATGAAGGTATTTTTTTCCTTCATTCCCTTGGGTCGTAATGGAAGCATGAATTTGAAAATTATCTGTAGAGGTAAGATTTAATAAGCTCACTGACACAGTAATACACCAAGAGGTGAAAAAAGAGAGAGCAAAAATCACAGATCTTTTCTCTAGACCTTCTTCTTTACGCATGTGGGTACTTTTTTAAAAAAATTAATCCATAGTGAACACTAGAGAACAACATTTGTTCATTTTGGAGAGTGTAATCTGCAATAGTTCCTCACACACCACTCTAACACATATCTTTTGTGCCCTCTTCTTCACTCCCCTCTCTTGAGATGGAGCAGAGCTCTGGTTTAGCAGCCAGCATCTGTCCCTGATTACAGCAGCTTAAGATTTTACCTCTGAGGAGCAGAGGGGGAGCAGACTGGGGTCCCTGTATGCAGCTGCACACATCTCTTCTCTGGCACTTCACACACCATCACTCCTCCCTTCTAGATTTGCTTTTCCAGACCCTCCTCAAATCAACCCTCTCCCCCGTTAGCCCTCTCCATACACCATGCCTGTGGGACAGATCCTGTTGTTTCATCCCAGTACCAGAGCTAAAGAGCATTGCTTTGATGGCACACCAGAGAAAATGTGCAGTTTACTTTATACTTTGGATTAATAATACTAATTGAGCATTTTGAATCTAGCCTGCTGTGGCACGGCCGAATGCAGCACCCAAATTAAGCTCTACAGCAGACAAGCTGTCATTAGACTGAGGTTGCCGAGTCACACTATTGAAGTGGCACACGCACAGTGAAGCATTTTATTAGTGACTTTTGTTGCAGAACTTTATCCCAAAAAACAGTCTAAAATTTGTACTACTCATAATTGGGCTTGCATCTTGTAGCACAGGGTTATTTTGTCATTTATTTATGTCAAGTGGCTTTTTTCTTTTGCTATTTTAAGCCTTCTTCCCTGTAACCTGAAGGCTTGCGCCTGCCCAGCTTTGGTTGCTGTAATATAGCTCTGTTCATCGAACCAGGTTTTTCCCCGGGGTGCAGACCTGAGGGTTCAAGCCTCCTCAAGGGCATAGGGCAAGTTGGCTGACAGAAGTCAGGTAAGGTGGAGACAGCAGGTCACAGCCATGACTGACCAAAGCAGAGACTCTACACAACTTAAGATATGTTGGTTTGAGTATGGCTGGGGCTGAGGAGGCTCTAAGGAGGGAACAGCCTCTTGCAGCACTGGAGTGAGGAGCAGCAGCAGGCTGTGTGTGGCAAAGTCTGTGCAGCACCTTCCTGCACTTAACTTGGATCCAGTCTCTGGAAATCTCTCACATTCCCCTGGCAACGGATTCACTTTCCAAAACAAAATTAACTAAAACAGAGTCATTTCCTATGAATGAAGTCAGGATGGAACATAAAACACAGGCGGGGAAATATATATATATGTGACATACTCGAACCAGCAGAGAGAATGATTTCATCTAGTGTCCAGCTGACTAGTAAAGAGAGTCAGCAGCCCCTGAGGAGAAAGCCATTAACACACAAACACATTTTGTGCTGGCCAAGGTGAGAAAGGAAGGGCTGTAGGTACCGAGGTGACAGCTACTTTAGGATCAAAGGAGAAGGCTGAGAGGAAACTATAAAACTAACTTCAGATCTGGATGTGGGAGGCTGTGTGAACAGAGGGGAAAACTTAATTAAATGTGGCAAACAATGACTATTTTTTCTGGGGAAGGAGCAGCAATGATTTCACTTCCAAGATACTACACCTGAGCAAACATTATCCAAAGATGGCTTGAATTAGGACTTCACTGCCAGTATGGTAATGCAGATCTAACCTTGACTTCAAAGGCTATGACAAGTAATTGCTGGGGGGGGGCTCTAGTTTGCCAGTGGTGCTCGGTATGCTTTCTTTCTCCATAGTTGCTGGGCATTGCTGAAGATGTGCCCATCTCATTCATGCCAATCATTTCTGATGAGACAAAAAAAAAAAGAAAAAAAAAAAAAGAAAGAAGGTGGCAACAGTGCTGAGGTGGGTGGCCCAGAACATCTGCCAGGTGAAATGCTATAGCTAATATAGCTCAGGGAGAAAACACAAGCATCAACAGCATAGGGTGGCCTACAGGTCACCAGATGTAAGTCTCATTGTCACGACAAGTCTCCTGCAAACCAGCAAGCCAGGAAGCAGCTAGCAGATTTCAGCCACAGCCCAGGCTTTGGTGGTAATGAGGGATTTTTTGCACCCAGCTAGTTGCTGGGACAGGAAGGCAGCAAGACACAGTTTGCCCAAGCAAGCCCCATGCTGGTGCAGAGAAAGGAAAAGGAGTATAGGAAAAGAACAGCTTGACTAGACTGATGCTGTTGACCTTGAGCATAAAGAGTTTAGGTATAGAGAGTGAAATCTATGCTAGATTGCTAAGAATTAGTATACAAGCATGGCAAAAGCAAAGAAATTCAAATTCAGAAAGTCTTGGGAAAAAAGAGAGCTGGGGAATTACAGACTAATGAATTTAATTTCAATTACAGGAAAAATTCTGGAATGAATAATGAAAAAAGCTATTTGTGAGGAACTGGAATGTAATGGGATGAGTAACAACCAATATTAGCTTCATAGTCTAGCCTTGACAAACCCATCTAATTTCCTTTTAAAACAAGGAGACAGACCTTGCAGGCCAGTAAGGAGAAGCAGATGTCAGTATCTTGACTTGAGTAAGTCCTTTGACACTGTCTTGCATGAAATGCTCATAAACCAGCACAGAATGTGTGGTCTATCTACTGCAGAGCAGACAGCATTGGTACCCTGAAGGGTGGGAACAGGACTCCACTCTCCACGTACACAGAACCGATTGAACAGAGATGTACAGGTTTCTCTCTGTCTCCAACTCCAGTCTATTAGTGACTTGGACCCTGAAAGATGATTTGCAGGATGCCCAAAGCTGGAAGGATCTGCAAATACATCGAAGACAGGATTAGAATTAAAAAAAAACCAAAAAAACAAACCAGCCAACACAACAGTCTGACAAATTAAAGAAACAGTCAGGGAAAAAAAAGAAAGGACACAGTAGGAATCCATGCGAGACTCCACACTGAGGAATAACTGACTGCACAAATATGGATATGGAACTACTGGAGCTGAGGTTTAGCGCAGATTAAAAACTGAACTGTTTGTCATCAGTGCCATACTCTTGGAAAAGCCAAAAAAAGATGTGGGCTAATTGGATACAGTGCAGAAGAGAACAAGAAGAATAATCAGAGGTCTAGAGAATGTGATCTGGGAGGGAAAATCTGAAAGACTTGGTAAAGGTTATCCTTAAAAAAAGACCAAATAAGCACAAGTCTTTAAGTTCATGAAAGATTGCAGCAAGGGGAGAAAGGTTCTACCTCCCCAAAATGGAGAGGTTAAGAAGTAATAACAGGCTTAAACTGCAGCAAGAAAGATTCAAATGATGTTACAAAAATATTAGGGCAAATAGATGGAAGCAATGCATAAAGTGTCCGGGCGTGAAGCCTCCCTAAGTGGAGAGCTTCAAGAACAGGTTGGATAGCTGTCAGGAATGACAGAGGTATCCTGCCTCAGGGATCTGGAGGGGGAACAGAGATTTGGGGCTAGTGGGCACCTCTTCTGGGGTGCCGCCCACTGGGGTGCTGACCAAGGAGGAGGGCTGGGAAAGGCTCACTGTAAGTGGAGGGCCTTGTTGGGAGTATTTAGTGGGACAGGCAAGGAGGAGTACTAAGATGTTTCTCCTTCCCCCTTCCTCAGTCTGTCTCCCAAACCCTCCTTTCCTCTCTGCACAGGCCTTGTTTCCACTTACTCCTCTTGTAGTCCCATATCTGCAGTGATGTCACCGATCTTTTTGCACTTCCACAGCTGCTCCGCACGCCCGAAGAGCAGGAGGGGCCAGTGCAAGCTAACCTTGTCCTGGGGAGGTGAAGGATGTGGGGCCAGATGGGAGAGCACTGAAACTCCTGGAGGGAGGGTTGGCTGCTCTCTGTGCCAGTGGCGGGGTGTGGGGGGAGATGGCTATTGCTGCTGCGAAAGGCAGCTCCCTGCCGCCAGCACAGTCGGTGGTGACAGGAACGGAGGGACATGCTTGCAGGAGGTGAGAAAGCAGCGATTTGCCTTCATGCTTCCCTAACAGCACCCAACACTTGTCTCCTCTGGCTTAAGCAAAGAGCAAGGCTGCAAGTCTGGCACCCAAGACAACTGCCTACATTTGCTGTGCATTCGAGCATGTTACCGATCCCGGTGTGAGGTGTGTTTCCCACAGCAGGCAGTACGGTAGATGTCAAAGCCAATCTGCATCTCTAGCCTGATCTTAACAAGGTTCTCACCCTAGTCACAGGGCAGCACTGTAAACAGATGACTGGTGACCACAGGAGAGGCAGGGAAGGATAAACTGAAGACCAGAGAACTGAAAGTTACCATTGTGTTACTTCTGTTCCAAGAAAACCTGCATTTGTGAATGGAATCGCACTGCAGGGAAGCACAGTTTTAGGCATAAAACATATTATAAACCTACATGTCATCCTTAGATGGTAGAGTAGAGGTTGTTATCTGTTCATATACACAGATAAGTCGCAGGTACATCACTGCCGTCAGTCATGACCACCTTTTCTTCTGTGTTCCCATTCTAAATTCAAATTGTGCCCTATGCTCTGCCCTGACAACCAAGCACTTGAGGACCTCTGAATTGTGCTTTCTGTTATTTGGGATCAGAATAAAATCGTTCCTCACAGACATGATGGTATAGAGTCAGCATTTCAGCTGGGAAGTGGCAACTGAATCACTTGAAACTGCATATATAAGCTATATACCAGGACCTACAGCACACTGTTAAAAAAACCCAACTCCAGCACTGAATGAAAAGCTACCCCCTTAAATATTTAACATTAATAATGACTCAGATGATCAACAGAAATCTTAGGATAAGATTTTCAGCTTGTGTAAACTGCCTAACTTACATTTTGTTGAAAGTAAGAGTGCCAGCACATCAACTAAGCAACCTGGCCCTATGAGCCCACAGAATCCAATCTAAACTCCTTAATTTCAAAGAAAGATTAATTCTAAGTGTTTTCATGGCTTTTTGGTTGTTCACAGATCATTTGTTCAATGGTAGTCTCACATGCATTGCTAATTATTCCTAACAATCATTTTGCATTGCATTAGCAACTCAGCAGAAATGCACTTGCTAGTACGTTAGCCTTCTCTTTCCTTGTATGTTTTTATTGTCAAAAACCATCTCGGAGTATTTATTTTCATTCAGCTGAACGCTGGTGATATACACAGAAGGACCAAGAGACGTCATGATACTCTATGTGCAGCAGATTATGTTCCTATGGGTCAAATCCTCTCCTAGTGTCAACCGGCACCAAAAATAAATGGAGGCACGATGATTTCACAGATGTAGGAGCCAGGCCAAATAATCTTTGTCCCACACTCCTGCCTTACAGGCCATGTCCAAAGCACATGGCATAGCGCTACCTCTCCTTCTTCACTTTTGGCAGCAGCACCATACACTTTGTTACCATGCGATTTGTTCGCCTTGACTGCTGTTGGGTCCCTATCTCCTCTGCGAGGATGCTCTCCCTGTATGCTGGGGTAAATAAGAGCGTTCAGCCAAACCCTGGTGCAGCCAGGGAGAAGTGACAAATGCTTTCTTGGTGGCAGACGTGGCCCCATTGTCAGAAATCAGAAGAATCATTTCCTGGTTACAGTAGCCTTCAGATACATTGATCCAACTTCACCCTCCAAATAAAGACACTGGGAGTGATATATTGGCTATTCTGTTTCGGTGACTGAGCACTCGAGAGCAAGAATGCAGCTCCCAGAGGCGCAACACAAGGGCTTGAAGAGGTTGGCTGTATTTTCTTCCACTTAAAACTGGGAGAGGTGAATAGCTGGTGAAAGTGGGGAGGAGATTGATGGCTTTGGAAACTGCAAGGCCCTCTCCCTATGTGGGACAGCTTTGGTAGAGACAGCCAGCTTCACGCCTGACCTTGCCCTCCCTGACCTGTCAGTAACCTCAACCCTGACCTTGGAAGGACCACCCTTCTCCTGGGGGAAGAACAGTTTTAGGGAATAGGGGGAAAATTTGAGTAGTGATCATGTCAAGATTATTTTATTTTCCAGGAGAAGACAGGCTGTGAGGCATGTAGAAGCCTGGTGTCCTTCTCATGCTTTGGTATTCATGACACAGCAGCCTCATGGTGCTCACACAGCGTTAGCCCTAAACATGGTCTGAGACTGACTACCTCATTACACTTCTGCATGGAGCACCTTCTTGCCTCCTCTGCTGAGTCCCTGTCTTCACTGCACTTTGGATGCCATGACAGCAGTCAGACCGCATCCTGATGGAACTTGTTGAGTCTCTCCTTCTTCAGAAGTCATCGAGATCCAGACCAGGCTCTTTCCAGACCCAAATATTTCAGCAGCGTGAGCCCCAAAGCCATCTTGTAGCTCTCTGCTTCCCCCTGCAAGGAAATCACCCCCTTCCCTAGGAGCTCCCCACTGCTTTCCCTTTCTCGTAACCAGCCATCCTTCACCGTCCTGTGTCTGTAAAACACTCAGCACGCACGGCAGCTGAGGGGGAGGGACCGAGGGGCTGGTGGAAGCCACTCAGATTTCACATTTATTTAATAGCCATGGCTGTGCTTGTTTGATTTATCTTCACACATACGTTTGACAGATATGGTCTCATAAAAACTCCACAGAGTAAAAACACCAAAAAGGCCTGCAGCCATACTGTGCTAGCATGCAGTCTGGTCTGGCTCCAGCTCCACAGCTAAGCAGAGATCAAGCTCACTACAGCTGGCAACACCCCTCGGATGGAAAACCTTTGAGTTTGCAATGCCCAAAATGAGGATGATCAATTGTAGCTGGAGCTGAGTTCCCCAGGTGGTGGTGTCTGGGCAAAAAAATAAACAGGGTCCCAGTTTCCTCTTATCTTGAAATATCCCACTGCACTTTGTGCAATTTGCTTTGTTCAAATAAACTTACATTTGGGTGGCTAATCACAGCCTTCCCCCAAATCCTGTGGGACACAGCAGCGTTCAGAATATCGCAAGAAAGCTTATGATGATTTTTATAGCACTTCCAAAAAACCTCTCCCAAGTTGCAGCAATTAAAGAGTAAGCTTGCTTCAACCTTACCTTGCAAGTGCCTTATGAACTTGCTGTATTTGTGTTATTTCTAACACTTCCTTAAAAAAATGAGGTCTTATTTAATGAGTTGGATTCAGACTGTCGTGGTTCTGATAAATACATTTTCACTGAAGTGGAACTGTGCCTTTGTACAATTTGCGCACAAAGCGGCTACTATATAGTTTGGGATACAGGCTCCACAAAAGCACAACTGACTTTAACATATGCATATTTCACAGTGTTTTTTTAAAGGGGAGCACACCTGAAACTCTCATTCCCAGCATCAAGAGAGGCAAAGTTAAAGAGCTGTAAATAAAGTCACAAGTGTTTTAATGTTGCTCAAAGGTAGGACTCCAGCTGCATTCAGCTGGTGTTTTATTATGCATATAAATAACAACCCCCCCATGTCTCAGAGCTGGCAGCACAGTCTGGAATAAGTAGCTCAGGGCCAAGAGTGAAAGACCCTGTGTTCCAACCTGCCGCTGTGGTGGCTGCTTCGTTTCTTTATACGTTACTGCCACATATAAAAAAAATGTTCTTAATACTTATCCGTCACACAGAGATAGGATAGATCTTGCTCTGTTAACAAAAGCTAATGTGAACGTCTGTGTATGTGGCCCACAATTATCTCGGCTGGTTAAAACCACTGGAGAAGATTAGTGGGAGAAATTGTGACTGCCTCTCTGTGGGCAGATAAGATATTTGTGGTTCCCTCTCTCATCAGGAACAATTTTCCCGAGCTATAGAAATGTCATCTTTTCTGGTTTAGGTCAATAACTAAGGAGGTTGCAACAAAGGTTTGGAAGCCTCACATGTTCCTGACTTCAGACAGCCTGTTTTTGTTTATGGCTGTCTCCTCTATCGCTGATCTCCTAGCTGTGATGCAGGGTCAGTGATCCTCTTGGTGCCATACCCACCCAGTGTTCATGGTCACAGTGAGCAGCGTCACCTCAGTCACAACCTGTAGGTGCAGCTCAGCACGTGGCAGGGAGTTATTTTCCAGAGGTGAGGACTTCCAGGCAGTAATTCCCTGTCTCATTAGGGACACTTTTTCCCAGCTATGGAAATGACATTGTTTCTGTTTTAAGCAAACTAAGACGTTTGCAGACACTTTGCCTTCAGGACACTCTCACTGGGACTCCAGTTTTCTGAGGACTCTAGACAAGGATTGCAGATACTGCTCATCATGGCCTGGCTTTTTCTCCCCCTCTTGAGCTGTTGCTGGCAGATGAAAAAGTTAAGTCATCTTCATTAGTAGCTTCAAGAGATGGAAGGACACACATCAGACCAAGGGCCAGCTTCACACCACAGATTCCTTCCTTCTGGAGTCTGCGCCATTTGAAGAGAGATCACTTGTGGACAACATATTAATTACACCTGTTGTTGTACATGTCATTACACACAAGTGTCACACACACTGGGCAGCATCTGGGCTTGGACACTCAAGCCTTGACTTGCGGCAAGCTGACAGTGAAGACCCACAGTCTGCCATGAATCCTTTCAGAAACAGGCCAGCCTTTGCCAGAGGCAGGGCATGACAAGCTCCCTCAGAAAACTGCAGGCAACATGAAAAGTCAGGTCCCTGGAGTGCACAAAATGAAATAACCACATATGAGATCCAGCTATCATGAGAAAGGGGACTATCTACGCGTGAATACAGAAAAGGAGGCCACCCTCACACTGGTGACATAACCACTGATATGCAGCATTTCTATCCCTTCTTTTTCTTTGCGGATAGCTACAGAGCCGCAAGGAAGGTACTGACAAGCAGTCAAGGAATTCGGCTGCTGGTTGGCTAGGCAGGACTTGGGAGCTGGAGGGTGAAAGTGATGCATGGAAATTAAGTTAATTTTAAACCGCAGGCAAGAGAAGAGACTTACTAGCAGTTACTTAAGAGAAGCTGCTGACTGTTTAAATACCATTAAGAAGATTAATGTCGGCCCGCAGAACCACTGAAAAATTAGGGCTGAAAGGGACCTTGAGAGGTCAGACCAGTCCATCCGCTAACCCAAGGCAGGATCACCTAAACCTCGGACATTCCTGACAGATGTTGCTTAACTTGATCTTAAAGCTCTCCGCTCCCCAGGCAGTCTATTCTTTATTATCCCTGTCATTAGAAAGTTTTTCCTAACATCTAAATTGAGTCTTTCCTGCTGTGACTTAAGCCTTCTTTTTTTTTTTTTTTCCCTCCTCTGCTCCATCACAGACAAGGAGCAAAGATTATGTCCTTTTATGTGCTTAAAGACTTCAGTTCTCTCCTCCTTTGGGTTAGAGATTTTCAGTTCTTTCAGGCTTCCCCTGCAGGTAATGGTTTCTCGACTTCCGCTCCTTCTCCAGCTCTCTGCTGGGCTGGATCCAATTACCCCACATCCCCCCTCAACTGATTTTCCATCACCTCAACACCATGACATAGCCGACTTGCCTTCAGCTTTTGATCCTTTTTCTGAAGAATTGCTACTTAACCCATCACTCCCTACGCCATGCTCGGGGAGTCCGTATTGCTGCTCAGGTGTATGACCTTCCACTTACCCTTATTTGTCTGCCTCCTGTTTCTTCCAACCTATTTGCCCACAGTTTTTAAATCTAATCCTGCCCAACACCGCACCTACAGTTTTAATTCATGTGTGAAATATGATGTCATTATATTTATCCTTTACAACAAGAAGAAAAAATAGTAAGCCAAACTGGACACAGGGTGAAACCCTGCTCAGAACCACCTTTCCCTTGCACAAGTTGCTGGCCCTGGAACCCCGGGTGAGGTTATTCAGGCAGGGTTGTACCTACTTTCTGCAGGAACATGCTTTCCCAGCTGGCTTCAAGCACCCAGCTGCTGCGACAGTCACCCTGCCTGATAGCAGCCCGGCCTCTCCTGCTTCTCACCTCCACCTGAAACCTCCATTCTGTGGTGCTGTGCCTCTGGCCCGCGCCCACTCGCTTCCCCCTCACCCCCGCCACCCCACCGCCATCGCCCAGGTCCAGCCTGCCAGTGGGAAAAGCCCACTGGGACTGTCCTGGGACTGGGGCTCTGGGGAGCGCTGCGGGACAAATAAAAATAAAAAAAAAGAAATAAACGAGGCCGGTAAAAATATTCATTTCCTAGAAGCGGGTGAGGACGGGGCCTGGGAAACAAGGACGCCTGTAAGCCGGCCCTGCCAGGCAGGCTGGGGGCCACGGCGCAGCTCCACCTGCTCCCGCCCGGCGAACACCACCGCCTCCCCGCGGGCCCCCGCCCCAGGCCCCCGGACCCGGCGGGCAGCGCGGCCGGCGGCTGCCCCCTGCCGGAGTGGCGGAGCGAGGCGGCGGCTGGCTGCGCGCGCGACAGCCGTTGGAAGCCGCGGGAGCCGTTAGCTCGGGCGCGCGCGCGGGTCTCCCACCTCAGGCGGGCTCGCACCCCCCCACCTCAGGCGGGATCGCACCTCAGGCGGGCTCCCATCCACCCACCCACCTCAGGCGGGCTCGCCGGGCCCAGCCTGCCGGTGCTGCTCGCAGCGCTTCGTTGCCTCCATCCCCGGGTACCTAACTAGGAGTTGCGGCCGCGCTCAGCGGGTCACTCCTCAGAGGCCCCATGCTGAAATCAAAGGTGTCCCAGCGCAGTCCTGCCTGTCTCTCACTGGCTTCAAAGGTCAGTGGACACAGAGCTGAGCCCAGGAGGAAACAGGATTGCCTAGACAGGCCTCCCTGCTCTGCTCCCAGTGCCCCAGTCCAGGCTCCTGCCATTACCAGTAGTAATAATTAAGACTTTCCAATTTTTTAGTCATGATTCACTACAGG
Source organism: Falco cherrug (assembly GCF_023634085.1). Taxonomy (NCBI): domain Eukaryota; kingdom Metazoa; phylum Chordata; class Aves; order Falconiformes; family Falconidae; genus Falco; species Falco cherrug. The sequence continues at coordinate 6,877,503 of NC_073701.1, forward strand.
GATAGGACTAAAGACCAGCTGTGCTTTAAGGCATGAGGTGCTGCATGAAGGGACCCAGTGCCAGAGCCTTGAGACAGATCACTTTCTGCAGCGGTGGGAGAATACCAAAAGGTCCCCATATCCAAAGGCAAGTTTCACCCAAACACATTAACAACTAGAATTAGTTCACTCTGAGCAGGGAAAGCTCTGGTCCATATAATGAGAGGAACCAGCAAAAAACCTAGAAAACAGATCAAATCCCACTGTGTGCTCATAAAGGAAAGGCTTTTCTCCAAACCATCAACCTTTCAGGGGCTCTGAACAGAGCAGGTTTTGCAGAGTCACTTTTGCATCCCTGGAAAGTGCTGCTCTGGTGCCTTTAAGATTTAGTCCCAGATCAGTTCCACATGTGAGTCTCCCACTCTATGCCCTGGCTTCAGGCTGCCTGCACCATACCTGTGCCTGCTCCTCCCTGCACTCCACGGCTCCCAGGTGCTCCCTGGAAAAGGCTGTCCTCGGCCACGGAAAAGAGATGACCAGGTTCTTTGGCTGTGTTTAAATAGATGTACATTTCTAGTAAGCCTGCCCCCACAAGCTGTCAAGACTTGCCATGATTAGGAGCAAGAGCTGAAGAAGGAATAGTGTCACTCCTGAGCAGGGGACAGCGGTTTTACCAGCCCACTCGGGGACCAATGCGACCAGTAGAGGAGAGAGGAGTGATGGGAACATCAGTCTTCCTGACAGCTCTACCAGATCAGGGATAGGCAGGTAAGCTCAGGCTGTCCTGTCCTTTTGCATCCATCCCCCACCCCTTTGCCTGTTGGTTCTGCAAGTGAGGGCATTTCCTTACCCTGCTCATGGACACAAGGAAGGAAAAGGGGAAACCAGTAAAAAAAGCCCATGTGGCACCACAGCAGTTGTGCAAGAGACAGAACCTAGAACTGCCTTTGCTTTACAGGTAAACTGAAACCTGTCTCAGAGTCATAGATACCTTCTCCCCATACTGCTGCACCCAGGCTCCAAGAATAATCTTGGGCTTGTACATTAATCAAAACTGGCTGATCTCAGCTCATTTTTAGCTCTATCTAAACGACCTCACTCAGCAAGCCTCCAAGAGCACCTCATGCCCCCGGCCCCACACTGCGCCCATCATGCCAGCAAGCACAGCTGTGGCTTGGCTGCCATTCCCTGCAGCCTGCAAGGAGCCCACCTGCCTGATATGGATGTGCCTCCCAGCAGCACCAGCAATTAGCACATGCAGGAGAGGACCTGGGCGGGCAGGCTGCACCCCTCCTAATTGACTGAAGGAAGAGGAACACTTGAACTTAATCCAAAAGGAAGCACAGGCTCCAGCTTCCCCACATTCATTTACTTGCAGAGCTTGCCCAAACCTGCAAATAGGCATCAGCTTGCAGACAGGCAGTTTAGAGGAAGCGGAGTTAGGCCAGTATAAGTCAGCTGGAGGTGTTGACCCTTCTGGCAGTTTGGATGCAGACCCTGGGCTCAGCTTAAACATGTTTTCCTTTCTCCTTTATCTAGAAGAACTGGCCCTATCCAGCCATTATTTTCTTCAGCGTGACTCATTGCAACTACAAGTCCATTGTATCCTTCAACACTGTCCATCCAGGCCCTGCAAAACACACCAGGGAGAACTCCACCAGAGCACCTACACCCCTTCCATACAGGCAATTCCTGGGGAGAAACAGACATACTATCAAATATCCTATTTTTGGTTTTAGCCACACAAAGAATTTACCAAAACGTGCTTTATTTTTCTAGAATGTCATATGTTGTAATAGTCCAGTTTAGTGCAAAGCTTAAGGCCAATACAAAGAACAACCATCTGCCCCATAGGTGATGATGATGGCATAGAGATACACCAGGTGACACGCACCAGGTGACATGCAGCAGAGCGCTCTGGTGGCAAAGCACCTGGAGCACACAGATCAAAACCAAACCAAGAGGTCGCTTCCTAAGCTAGCAGGCTGCCTGACAGCCATTGCTACAGTGTTACATGCATCAAAGCAGGGAGTTTTAAGTGGTTTTTAGCAAGTTACCAGAAAAGAGTGTGTTTGCAAAATGCATGGTGATGTGATCACATAACCCAGAGCTTCAATTTCCAAGCCTCTCAGAAACAGAGGTTTTAGGTTAAAGGGTTCCCCATTACATAGGGTGAAGTCTTGTCGGCAATGAATGCAAACATTACCATAAAACAATGACAACTGCAGGTGCAAAGGAGGAAATGCTAGAGGCGTGACAGTGCTTCAACATTTATTTTCCCCAAAGACACATAAAAAGAATTAAAACAGTTCTAAAAACCACAAAGCTTTATAACACTTCACAATACATAAATACTAACTGTGCTTCCTGCTTAGACTAACCAGCAGAGAGTTCTTTTATTCAGCCTTTTATGCCAGTAGGTGCAAAAAGCTGTTTAATTTACTTCAGGTACAGAACAAGTGACAGGATAAATGTATAGTAGAGCACTTCCAGTTTGGTTCAAGGCCAAGAAATTCTCCTGAGAGGGATGCTCTGCTGTTGACTGGAAGCCATGTTCAACAGATACTGCTCACATCGCGTACAGATGTCTGCAGTCAGCCAGTCTGCCATGGTCCCTGTGTAACAGCACAGAGGCTGTGCTAGGCAATGGGGCTCCAAAATAACAGGTACACTGGAGTGGGAGAGGGAAAAAGAAAAGCGGGAAAGCTGACCCAGGTTTCTGTTAGAGGGCATGGTGCTCTTCCACTCTTTCCCCACAAGCATGACCCTACATTGCTAAGTGATTGAGCTAAATGCATGAGTTCAGCAGAGCAGTTGGCTTCACTTTGGAATGTTACCAAGCACCAGAACACCTTAATTTACTGACATTTTCTCTCTATTGACAGTATGTCAGCCAAAGGGCTAATGGATATCAGTGGCTGAACTGAGGTTATGGCCAGAGCCTTATGCTGTAGGATTTTGTTTAAAAAATTTTTTTGCCGTCCTGAAGTATGACAGTAATGAGTCACTCAGACCTCTTTTGCAGCACCTGTGTCATAACACAGACCAAACCACTGCCCCACACAGTTAACTTCAATAGTGAACACTATCCCTGATTTTTGGCAACTTAAGTATGAGCCTTTGAACCAGAAACTGCTGTGACTATTTTGGCTACATTAAAGAATGGTTTCAGAGAGAAAAGATACCTGTTCCCCCAGTAGAATATATGACTGATCTGGAAAGAAGGGAAGAGATAATGTATGTTTCCAGTCCTAGATATTGCACTTACATGCATAAGGTCTGTCTCTTCCACTCAGAATTGTCAAAAGCTCTTTTTGAAATAGTTCCCTTTCTAAGGACAAAAAGGAAAGGGTGTCTGTATGTGTTTGGAAGAATTGAGAAACCCTTTGTGATCTTACTCTTCAGTCGGTTATAACTTAGACCATTAGCATATTTTATTTTTAAGTATGAAGAGGTTACTCCTGGCTTGTAGTGACAGACCCCTAGCTGTGGGGGACAGAATTCTCATACAAATTAAGCTGTCACAAGGAACCTTCTATGTCTGGGCTAATATGGACACTTCTGGACCCATAGCTGAAACACAAAATGGATTTCAGAGCACCTACATGTCCTCCCTTTTGGTCATCTAAAATCCACACCACTTCCAGAGAACTACAGACTACTAGACAGACCAGTGGCTTAAACCAGTCATTCAGCATAACATCCAGCTAACCAGCATAACACTACATCCTGCTGTCTGCATGTTTGCACACACAAGTAACTGGTAACAACTTTCAATGTAAAAACAGAACATCCCTGTCCCCAGCTTACCCAAAACACTCCTGGTGCTCTATTTTATGCAGCAACTCTGAGCTCTTCTGCTCTTGAGTAGCTGGGTCCTTCTCTCTGGAGAGTCTCAAAAGTTTTAGGAAGTGAAGTGGGAGATGTACACACGTTCTGAAGGGCATGGACATCTAGAATCACAACACAAGTCACCTGAGTTCTCAGGAAAACACATCAGGAAAATTTGCATGGCATGCAATTGATTTACTAGTGCACTTAGAAGACAGATATTAACACAGTGAACTTTCTGACCTTTGTATAAATAGAGCACAGAGTAATCCCAGCCAATTTACACAGGATGAAAGAAAGAAGAACCTGAGTTGTTTTAGCAGAGTATGACAAGAGATGTCTGTGACACCCTGGCTGCTTTTGCACCTTGTAATATTCTCTCTTCTATTTTCTTTGAAATAAATTAGAGGGTAGATTTGAGGTATCAGTGGGATGAAGGAAAGCTTCCTATGGCTGGGTGAGCTGCAGGGAAAACAGAAAATGTAAAGCCTGTTGTAAAGACTCAACTTGCCTTGATGCAGCAGTCACAGCAGACAACACTAAAAAGAAAAAAGTTCCCAGCATGATCATTTGAGTAAAGCTCAGCAGACACCAATATTGTAGCTAAGGGTGACTTTCCCAAGTAAGTCTTAATTTGTGACTGTGGCACAATCACTTGATGGCAAAGCGAGCAAGTTTAAAACTCCCCTATTCAGTTTGCCAGTCCTCATATTTATCCTAGTTTAAATCATCTGAAGTGTGTCAGCATCCATAGCTTGAAGGCTTTATCTGCAAATGCCCATTCCTTTTCACCCTAGCACTACCACCAGACAGTTACTCAATTCCCAGTGGTTGTTTACTTGTTGCTTATAATCAATTCAGTGCTTTACCACTGCTTCAAATAGATTTAAGTGAGTCTTAATGAGCCTGAAGGTCCTCTTTTCCTCTCCCATGAACAGAAAACCCCTGACGTTAAGTGGATACAAGTAGGTCCAACTTCTTTCCCAGTCACAGAGTCTGGAGTTCACTTTTTCAGTCCTCAACAGAAGATTCTGGTAAAAAGCCTCTTCCAGAACCTCCTCAAGCCCTTGACTGAAATTAAATTCAACCTTCAGGGCAAAATGCAGAGACAGTGATCTCAGAGAAATTGAATCTAATACTTGCACAATAAATTTGGTTATTACTAGCTTGATAATAAAAGTTAAAATCGAGATACCACTTCAGAGGCAAATTTTTCCACATCCTCTACAGCTGTAGACACTTCAGCCTGGCTTGTGCAGTAAGGCAAAACTGAAGGTCTCAGCAACCTGTTCCTATCCACTACTACAGCTGTTTGAATACTGAGTGTTTTCAGCACTGCTTTTTCACTCTTCACCCTCCTCATTCAGTCCTTTTGTACCAGCTCACCTGCTGCAGAGGTAACAGCTGTAAGGCCACTTAAGAAACATCTGCTTATGGCAGCTGAAACAGATCTGTGGAAAAGAAAGTTACTTGTGAATGCAAATAGGAAATACCTTTGTGCCAACAGTATCCACTGCCTGCCAAAGAGCACACACATAAACCAACCTTCGAAAGGCTTTAGATCCACATACAATAACAGAGGTCCAATAAAGGATAGCAAAGACCCAGGAATTAAAAGCTAAAAAGGCAAAAAAAGTCTTACTTGTAGGCCAGTGTTTTTATGATGCAGAGGTTTGGGGCAGCTGCCAGACAACAGGAGTTTAAAAAAAGGCTCTTGAGCAAACAATAGCTGTATTGTGCAAGAGTGTAACAGTAGCTAGTTAAGAAAGAGGGAAGAAGAGAGACATTCTTTGAGGTAGACTGCAGCAATCCCAAAGAGATTAAGTCAGGGCAAATTTGAATCCAATCCTGAAGCAAAAAATGAGTCATAAGGAAGCTGATGAGTTGCTTGAACTTTACAAAAAAGAACACATTCATACACAGCTGGCAGTCAGAAGTGATATTATCTTGAGAAGCAAAGCCTGAGAAAGCTAAAAAAACTTCAGCAGCAAGAACACAAAGAGAGTAAGAGAGCCATTTTAGAATAGGCAGAGAGCAGCAAGTTAAAGCAGGGTTGGTAAGTAAGGTGAGAAGAAAACAAGGATTCAGTCTCAGGAACAGACAATTATATAAGTATGTAGTATAGAAGTAGCACAGGTCTGCTAGTAAAACCCCTTCGACTCTGTCTGTACGGCTAAACAGTGAGGGCAAGAAGCTGACCCCTAAGCCAAGTAGCAGGGACTTCCTCACATCTGCGATGCAAAGGGCTTGTACTCACATCATCTTCTCTAGAGGGGCTGGTTGCAACACCCCCTCTGAAGGGGATTCTAAATAAGCCAGCAGTTAAGCAGAATGGGCAGCCAACAGTCCTGTGCTGCAGGTCATTCCCTGTCCCCCTCATCTCCCCAGCCTTTGCATCCACTCAGCAAGGTGGTTTGAGTCAGCACAACTCAGGTGTGAGAGCCTGAGTTAAGAGCCTTTGTTTCACTGTTTAGCAGTACCAAAACCTAATTAATTACTTTGTGATTTCAGATCTGGCCAACAGTCAGCTCTCCTAGTGTGGAAATAACAGACAAGAAGTATCAAGTAAAGGCTGAATTACTTTCTAGGCAACTTACACAGCTTAAGCCCGATTAGAAGCCATCACCGTATGTACCAGTATTAAAAGATTTTTACAGCCTAGGGCCAAACTCAGGTCAGCTGCATGAACAGGATAAGTTGAGACAGAGAGCACCTCAGCACTGGGGGCTGTGAAGCCAGCCAGCTGTTGAAAAGGCGGGAACAGCACAAAGAGAAGGAGAAGAAACATACCTTTGCTCTTGGAAAGACACCATCACTACCTCCTTGGAGGAAGCCTTGCCCTTCCAGCACCACCACTGCATATCTGGTTCCAATCAGGTCAGCAATGGTTGTTGATGACCACTTGGTAGGAAAGGGACAGTCCTATTGAAAGACAGAAGTTAAGCTGAAGGAAGCAGGTATTTGGGGAGTTTATCCTCAAAACTGGGTCCCAAAAGGCTCAGGAGCATTTCTCCCCAAAACTCAGCTTTTCTGGTGTTGGGGAGTATCAGTTGAGTGACAATACTAGCAGAGAAACTACTACAGAGGTTTCAGTGGTTGTTATAGTTTTCAAGCAGCTTTCTGACACCTCATTAGGAAAGCAGGTCCCTCTGTCACCACAGTAGTTAATATCACCTCCAGAGCCAGTCTCTGGGAATTTTTACCCTTTGGCATGGAGCCCAGCACAGATGGAACTCTGGACCTTCCTAGGTACAGGATCCCTTTCCACCAGCATAGCACACTCTTGCCTTCTCTCTCCCAAGACCCAGTGGCCCCACACAAATGGCAGCTGTGGTCTGGTGGCTGACCAGGAGACAACGGTGCTTTTATCCCCAGATGGAAAGCCCAGCCCACCTGCACGCACACACACGCCCCCTGCTGAATAAAGAGGTCACACAGTTATGGCCAGTTTGGAAACTTGCCAGTGGTGGGGCAGGGAAGGATGTAGAAGGAAGCAAGGGCACAGCACACCTTGTCAGGGCACAACAGGGAGAGTCCAGGATTCAGAAGGTTGCACAGAAGCACACAAACCCCAGTATTGCTCCCACAACAGTCGTTCAGAGCCTGATGACTTCAGTACCAAATACATTTAAAAGTCACTGATGCTGTGCTATCTATATTTTGACAACCATTTATTCCCTTTACTGCAGCTTAAAGGATGTTTGTGAACATAACGGAATCTAGAAAGAGTGAGGGGAGACTGAGAAATCAGAACTACCAACTGGGAGTCTGCTGGAGGAAGCCTTGATGGACACTTTCAAGTAATGCAGTGCTATTTTTCCTCTTCTTGTATGAGGAACAACTTTATTTCATGTCATTCAAACTGGGAAGCCTCCACAAGAACACTACAGCATCCCGTCTTCTCTTAAGCAGTCTCCAAGGAGAGAATAATATCCCAACTTAAGATCAGTATACAACATGGCTTAAGACAAAAACCACAGAACATGCTTACTGTTCTGTGATCAGGATCAAGGTGCAAGCTCTGGTCATTACCAGATGTATCAGACCAAGCTTGCTAGCTGACATGCTGGACTTACAAGTTCCCTGCTTTGCAGGCCTCTCTCCAAAGATATGGACCTTCCTCTGCATGGACGCAGCTGCTGTTGGCCAGCATTCAGGAAACCACAAGGTTTAACGTCTTCTAGTGTGGGTGCACTCATGGGAGGACACGTGCAATTTGCTGCAAGACCTGGATAGGAGGAAAGAGTTTTAGGGTGCAGCAAACCAACTGGCAGCTTCTAAGTATTCACCCCAAAAGCTGAATGCTCAAAAGCACTACACTGCCTTCTGAAGGTAGCAAGGCTTACATCTCTCCCCCTCAGTCCCCATCAGCTCAGATCACAAAAAACAGACGTTACAGTAATTATGCTTGTCAGTAAGCAGTGATGAGGCTTCATTAGCACCATTTACTTTAATAAAATCAAGTGGTGCACTTTCTACTTAACATTCAAAACACTCATTTAGCTTTTACTGTGAATTCCAGTTAGCCCTTTGGGGACATGCTATCTTTGTTTTGAAGCTGCAGGAGCTATACAAGCTTCAGTCAACTGCAAAGGAACTGTTTTCTAAGGCTACCTACCAAGACTCATTACTTGGTGTTGCAGCTTCTTCGGTAAAGTGTCTTCAGGTGATCAGAGGGAAAGTGTACAGTGAACCCAGCCTAAGGCTTTGGGAACCCAGCAGGCCACTGACTGTAGTTTGTCACCTGGTTTAGCTGTATGGCTAGAAGTACACTGACCTGTGCTGTTGCAGGGCACTACTGATGAGCTGGCTGAGGCAAGCCAGGTCCTGAAAGGCAGCTTGGGACTGGTTTCCTGCAGAACAGAGGACAAGATGTTCTTCACCTGCATACAAAAGACACCAGGCCCACTTCCTCAGGAGTGCTGCTGCTAAACAAAACCCAGAATTACCCAGAACTGACCAGAAAAGTTCAAGGCTCAGCCAAAAATGGAGTGGAGAGACAAATCAATGTGATACATTTAGCAACTTTATATTCCAAAAGAATAGCAAGTTAATTCCCCCTGCAATTATGAAGGTCCAGCCAAGCTAGTCAAATTAATCTGTTCTCTCTCACCCAAATTCAATGCAAATACTAGCCGCAAAGCTTCATCTGTTCAGGAACCAGCTTCACAAATTCCACCCTGTACAACTCTGAGTACCTTGGAACCATTTTCCTGGCTCCAGCTCACATATAGAAACACTTTAAGAGACTGGGCCCCACTAACCCAACTCAAACCCAATGCTGTATCTCAACAACGTTGTTTCTAGCTTCTCTAGAAAAGCAGAAAATAGATTTGTTTGTATTAGTTCCCGTATGAAGGTCCTTCTAGTTTAGCAGTAATACATCAACCACAGGGTTCTCAAATGCTGAACATCCCTTCAAGTAGCACAGGCTTGTGCAAATAGAGCTAAGATTTTCTGCTTTTATTAATTCATATCCGTTTTCCTCCGTTAAACAACTGCATTTCAGACAGAAATGTTTACAGAAAACAGATTCCTGTTTGTGTGCCAGTGCATCTGTGCTAGACATGATATGTTAGGGCTTAAGTTCTGTTCCACAGAATTTCTGAATATGCTCAGACTGAATCCCAGAACCCAGTAGCCAAGCTTTCCATGATCAAGCCAGGAGTTAAAGAACTCAAGACTATGTATCATAGTTTACTGAAGAATGGTGCTCCCAAAATTCCTCCACACACAAAAGAGTGGGAATTCACCAGTGAACTTGCTTCCTGAAAATAAATCATGAAGCTTTCCTTCCACAAGCTCACACACCACATGAAATGCAAATATATCAATACGTCTAGCACCAAATGCCTCACTGTGAGGTAAGAGTGGCAATAGTTGTGGCCCATGTGGGCCAAACTCCTATGCATATTAAAACTTCTGCAGGGTCTAGTTTTAAGAGACCAGAGTAGACCTTGGTTCCGTAGGCTGCAGTCATGCCACAAAAAGCAGTGTTTAAATACAGTATGAGCTTCTGTAGAGGAAGACTTCTGTGAACCTCATAGTACCACATTCATTCACTTTTGAGAGACAAGATTGCTCACGCTAGGATTTGAACCCGATGTTTCAGGCTATGTGTGTGTGCAGTTCTAACGCCTGAAGTACTTGTGCCTCTCCAGAGTCCTTTCATTTAAAGCTTTACCTGAACTCCTGGTCCCAGCTGCTGTGCTGTAGTGCTGACGATTTTAACCTCAGTGCTGGCATCTTGGAGAGTTAAGAAACTCTCTCTTGGAGATTTCAAGGCAATGTTTGGTGTCACAAGCATTTCTGCAGGGGAGAGGGGGAACAAAAAAACCCATACACACCAACAAGGTAAGATACTGTGCTGTGACAAGAAAATTACAAATTTGATACCTACACATCAGAATTTGAGATTTGGCTAGACTTTATCCTGATAGTTACATAATCTTTTAGTTTTAGTTGATGGTCAAAATCCTGTTCTCTCACTTAGTGGACAGACAAGTTTGAACATCCATAAATAAAGGGTAAGTTGAAACATCTTTTGAGTCTTAATAAGCCATAAACAGATTTTCTAGAAAGAACTATTCTTATGCCATACCACCTCTATCGCATTATACATGCTATGGGAAAGATAAGTGAGCTTTCATTTCAAAGGCCATTCATTATTTTTAGTCAATGCTGAGTTCACTTGCATGCTTGATAGGTCACTTTGCAGCAAGTACCTTTGGGCCTGCTCCCATTTTCCCTTGATGCTGCTGACCAAAGCTTCTGTGGTCGTTTTATTTCTGCCATCAGCTGTTCATGCCAGCTGGACTCCAATGGCACACGCTCTTTCAGCTTCCTCTCCAGCACCTGCAGGCAAAGCATGGCACCAGAAAAAACCAGTCGACAGAGCAAGGAGACCAGTGGTGACAGAACTGCTCCTTCAGCAGTGGCACTATTTTACAAGTGCCTCTCACTCAAGAGGGCCCTGGGCCCTGCACATGAGATACACATGAGAACACCTTTAGATGAATAGTAGAATACTTCAGCAACTTTCAGATTTGAAACCAAGAACTCCAGGCGTACTTTCAAGAGCAAAAAGCGTTCCAAATGGAAGAAGCAGTGGAGGAAGTAGGGAGACAATTATCTTTTTCCTATGAAGATATCACTTCCCATTTTCCTAACCCCGTGTTTTGGCAGGAGGGTCTGCCCAAAATTTAAGTATGGTTAATACACCCCCAGCTTCCAAATCCGAACCAGTAGCTAAGACATTAGCTTTCTATTCCAAGAAACTGTCCTATCAGCTCCAGAATCATCTTATTTTGCTATCATTAGATGCAGCACCAGGTCACGTACAGGCTTTAGATGAGGCTTGGGAGCAGCTACATCAACTCTGGGAGTCCTCTGTTTTTGCTCGATGATCACCTGAAAGGGCAGAAATTATGCTTAAGCAATAGGTCTTCCTCTACTGGAACAGCCTCCCATTCAGTGGCACAGTGGATGACTCACATCAGGATTTGGGAATGGGAGAGGTGGGGAAGGCATAACAAAGCTGAGCCGGGAAGTGCACAATGATGAGGTTTACTTACATGGATTTTTAGTAGAGACCAATTTGCCTGTGGCAAGCTAGGGGCAGTCAGAAGTGCTGCACAGCCCTTGGAGGCTTGCACAGGAAGCATAAAGCCTTCTACCCCCAGCAGCTCATGAACTGCTCTGAGAAGCCACTGGAAAGGGTTGTACTCAGATGTTAATGTCAGGAGTGATCCTGACAAGCACCACGGTCACATCACATTCAGCAATGAGAACTCAGCTCCAGGGAAAAGAGCAATTGAATGGGTTAACAAGACTGCAACAAAACCTGAAGCAGTAGACAGCTGTATGCATAAGCTACAGTCCTAGAGACTGGCTTACAGTTCCATAAACTATGAATAATAGCAAGACAGAATTGCAGGGCAGGTATTCATGTGGGACAGATTGTCTCACTTATCAACCCCCATGCTCCCTGCATAGGGGAGAACTGACAAAAAAGTCAAGCTGCACATGCATGTCTTTAGCTGCCTTGTTCACCCACTCTTACTTTGAGGCTATGCCATTTACTTTCCCTCCGAGTACAACTTCAGAACACAAGAGAGTGCAGGTAGAACAACATTAAGGCTTCCCACACTAGCTGTGCTTTCATTCATTTGCAAATTAGACCACTGTTTGCTAGAGAAGCTTTAAAATAGCTTTGCAGATGGGGAAAACCTCATTTAAGAGCCATCACAAAGACCTGAGCAGTAGCACTGCATGCTTTCTTCTAGCATTTCTGACTAGTAGTGTTTGTGCTTCTCAACCACGGGGGTGAGGGGGGGGGGGGATAAAAAAAGAGAGAAAAAAATAAAATCAAGACCCAGTTCATCCTGCCACCTTGAGTTACTATTCTGTACTGCATTGATATAGTACACTGCAAAGAAAAAAGAACACAAGTATGCATTGTCTCCTTTCCACTACTAGTCATTTAGATATCAATCAAGAGGATATCTCCAGAGAAATGGCATAGCCTTATGTGAAAACTGGAGCCACAGTCAAGACAAGCAAGAGATGGGGTTTTATAGAGGTGCATGGTTTAGTTGAGGCTTTTAACCCCCCTGTACTCCAGCAGCACCAACAAGGGGAAAAAAAGTTGATGTCTAGTGTGGTATGCAAAGTTTTCACTTTTAAAAATATCAGTCTTTATTACAAGCAGAGTTCTGTCTAATCTTCTGCCAAGACGTCTGTTTGCAAAGCATGCCAATGCCACAAAGCCTTATGCCAATGTTTTAGATCTGCTCATTCCCAGCTCAAGCTGCAGCAAACGAAGAGCATCACAAGCCTTTAGAGACACCCCAGACATTTTTGTGTCTGGTCACCTTCAATCATCCATGTTGCTGGAAGCCCCAGCCACTTGAGTCAGCACAGCACTGTCCCCGAAAGGGCTCAGCATTTTGTTCACCCTGACTAAACTCCTGCAGTAGCTGGCGTGCGCTGCCTAGAGGCCTCCACCTAAGGCAAAGGACTTGCTCAAAAGTGCTTTTGCACTTGCACACATCCCACAACATCCAGGAAGGCAAGGAAACTAAGAGATATCAGGTACAGCTCAGCTCAAGGAGCCTGGGGAGGACAGAAGTGTCCAAGGTGGAAAGCATAAGCAGAAAAGCGTTCGTTTCATGAAAAGCATAATTGCTCCAGGAAAGGGAGTGGCTGACCACTGGAAGGAGAAAACGTTTACCTTCCAGATTCATGAAAGCATGGCTACCCTGACCTAAAAAGTTACTGGGAATGAAGCACCTGGGTGGACAAACAAGGTGATCTTAATGTTGAGCTGCAGGTGAGAGGGAGACTCAGACACTTCCAGACTTGGAAGTACCTTTGAGAAAGGTAGGCTTTTGAAGAAAAGGTCTCAACAAATACTGCTTAGAAATGAGATAGAGCAGGTGGTTTCAAAGCTGCCCATTGACTCTAGTCACTCACCTTCCGCAGGGTGTACCTCTTATGCTGAATATCATCCAAAATTACTTCATAGGGAGAGCGGACAAATTTTTTTGGAGGTGTGTGACGCTGTGGTCGCTCAGTGGCCTTGTGTAGCCTCACACCATTCTGCAGTTCACAGATGACATTGGGCCACAGGGATGCCTCGGGGAAAACAGCGAGGGTCAACAACTGGCTAGAATGCACAGAGCAGCATCCCCTCCCTCCATGTAACAGGGCATGCTTAGCAACCAAATTCATTCAGAAACATGGAAGTGTGTCCTTAATACCCCCATCAACTCACTTCCAAATCAGGGCACAGTACCAGAGTAGAGAATTGCTTCTCTTTGCAGAAGTTAATTTACAACAAGGTATCTGGGAGATGTCTCACCAGGCTCATTCCCAAATTTTGTCATTAACTTTATGAACATACTTCAGCAATACACAGCTTCTGCTGCCAGGTAGCTAGACTCATTTTCCTAAATATCTACTTCCTGCAAGTGCTCCAGGTGCCAGCGTTTTTTTGTGTTACTGGATCCTAGAAAACACTGGGAATAAAATCCATTAAAATCCTCTGAACTTTCAGAAACCAAGGGTTTAAGGGCCCACAGACAAAAGAGGAAGGCAAGGGGAAAGAGTTCTCATGCTTTAACCTTCACAGCAGCATGTGTTAGCAGTTTCAGCCTGGAGACACAAGCTGATAACTCTGACATCTGCTCATCCTGTTCCTGTGCTAATATCTGAGGATGCTTAGGCATGCAGTGTAACTTAACAAAAGTTAAGACAGGAAAAAAAAATAATCAACTCAATAGCATGTTTAGACAACATTGTAATGGAAGTGCTAAGTCAACAGCTTATCTGGATCCCAACTGGCAAATTAAGTAAGAACAAGTGATTGTATTATAAACAGTGAAAAGGAAGCAAAACATTTTAGAAAACTGGCTTAAAACAAAGTTTCTGACCTAGATTCCTTTCCCTTTTCCACTTACAACATGAAGCATCCTCTCTCAACTTATCCCTTCGGATATCTTGGTAAAATATCAGAAGAGTCTTATGCAAGCTCTGACTGATGGCTGCCTTCAAGGAGACAGATTTTGTTGTTGTTGCATTGTTTTATCCCGACTTTGGTGCAATCATACCTCAACTCCAGAGAACCAGAACCATCAAAGACTGACCACATACTAGCCGTATCACCTAGGCTATATTTATTATTGTGCAGAACACACAAAAGCCTCTGTGCAAACTGATCAGTATTAGATACCTTTGAAATGACTTATCCCGAGCCATTTGCACTTTCTAGAGTTCTATTTCATGTGGTGACAGAACTTTACTAAAAGATATGACCTGAAGAGAAACTTCTGTAAATGTAATATTGCTGCCTTAGTTCTGGGACAAGAATTGCCTTCAGCTGGCCACTTCAGAGGAACTTGTACACCCAAAACATTTCTCAGATGTAGGCAACATCATTATCACTCACACTTTCCTTCCCCTACTGACTGGAACACTGCAGTTACACTACTTGGGCCATCCCATGTATTGTCAAACTCTACATAAACTTCCCACATCTGTGCAATACAAAACAAATACTACAACACTCCAAACCCATTGCGTTCAGCTCAACAGATGAGTGGTAACACAGCTGTGTTCTTAAGAGGTCTCACTGCTTAGATTTCAAGGTGAAGATGGGCTTGTGACATGTATGGATAAGGTCTGCTGAAACTTTGCAACACTACATGCAATCAGGCTGTGGTCTGTGTTTCAGAAGGCTTGTTTTGTAGCAGTCGGCATGAAAAAGTCTGGTCCATAGAGAGCATTAGCTGCTCAGCACCACTCAAGGCATCAGCTCTCATCTGTGGGATCCCAGTGAAGCTGGCATCCTGGTTATTTTAAACTCAAGAGTTTGTCAGAGCGATGCAATCAGCTGGTGCTTAGGGACTTAAGGACTTGGAAACTGGAGGCAGAGGATTTGCAACAGACATCCTGCTTTTGGAATTCATGTCTCCTGAAGGAGCAGAGGCCAAATACACTGGCCTTCAGGCCACACGGCAAAGCCCGTGTATTTATTCATGTATTCCCCGCAGAAAAGAGCTATAGCAGTTGATGAGTTTGTGGTTTGAGATAGCCTGCCAGTTTATTTTAATAGATCACAAAATTGAGAATATGCCCAAACACACATTTCACAAACATTTTCATACGAATAGTTTGAGCACGCTTCAAAGCAAGTGCTATTTAGACAAAGGGAGCAAGTCCACAAGTCTCTCGGGGCTTGCCATTTGTCTCCACAGTCTCCAGACTACAGTGCATTTGTTTATGCTGGGCAGAGTTCCAGCCAGAAGAGCTGTTTGTTTCTGGTTGAGCCCTGACTGCGTAGGGCCTTGAAAAGAGCAAAGTAAGTTGCTTTCTCTGCCCCAAACACACAGTCCAAAATCTGTGGAAGGACAGAATGAAAAGGAAAAAAAGGCAGTGAGCAGAAGGTAGGAGCCACATCTCTAACTGCAGCCTCCTTCGCCCCTTTTTGCTGCTGGAACTGCAGAGCCACGAAGATGGACAGAGCTACTGGACTTCATCGCCCTCCAGCCCTGAACCAGCACAGACCCCACATAATAAGGGTGAACTAGTCCACCCCAGTACTACCACCAACAGAACAGTTTTCTGGGAGTTTTCAGTTCAGCTACAAGAAAGGAACAGATTGCTTTTAGCACATGTCAGCTCCTGCCAAGAGCTGGGGTTTGGGGCTCATTTGCAGAACAGCCTGAGTAACTACTTGTGGACACTTACTCCAAAGACTGCCTCCAATTTAATTTTTGGAGATGGTTTAAGTTGAACCACAAAGACAATCTTTGTGTAGAATAAGTGTCCACGTGAGGTTAACACATCAAATAGTTTAATTTCAAGTTCACTCCCCAGCTTGTTTTGCAGACAAGTCTTTAACAGCTTAAACTCTGGAACAACCTGAGAAGTTTTGTTTGCGTTCAAGCTCTACTTTTAACTAGAGGAGTCAATAGAAAGCCTCAGAGAACCAAGGTAGACAAAAAACGCCAATCCCCATAATGAAGGAATTAAATCCCTTACCCAGTGTTTTTCCTTCTTCTGAAGGGGATTTTCCACTGAATCTTCCACATCCATTTTTCTCAGACTCTGAGAAGCAAGTACGTCAGATTGTTACCTTGCACTGTTCAGTGATTCCCTATCTATCCATCCAGTATAAATTACTAATGTTAATCTGAAAAGCCTAGAAACCCCAAACATCCAAACTTTCAAAAGATACAATAAACTACTAATAAGGCGCAGAGACAGTAGCCTTTTGTATTGTGAAAATAGACCTTCAGCTAGGTACTTCATTTCTAGTGCAATGGGAAGGTTACTTTAAGAACTAGGTGAGTGTGTGAGGGTAGAGGGAATAGCATCTAAGGGGTAACCCCAAATGTACCTCTTTGGAGGTCTGGATGATGGTCACAAGCCTTTGAAGTTCCATATATTCAGTAAACAGACTCCTACAGGTAATTTCGTAATGGCTGGTAGCCTCACAAGGCCTGGACAAGTGCTCCTCACAGGCCTGAAAGAAGTGCAGCTATTTAAAAGAAATCTTAAAATGAAAAAAACATGGTAGGATGGAATAAAGCGAGATTCAGTTTTCTCATTCCATGATTAAAAAACATCTTCTCCACAGACCCTTTGTAACTTTTGCTTTTTTATTGCAGCTGCAAAGGAACAAAGAAGCAAGATGTCCAATTTTATATGTACAATAATGTAAGTAGCTGTGCAATTTATATAACTTGTTCTGTATAAGGTGTGCTTTGAAATAAATTAAGTACCTGGAAGGGGAAGCCTCCACTGTGGCCACAGCACAAAAAAAATACAGCAGGTGGAGACACTTGCCCTTTTCTTTTCCCCTGCCCTGATCAGACTGAGGGATGGGAAGTTTCTTGTACCTTTAAATTCTAGTTAGGAGGAAAATACTTGAGTTGAGACACTGAAATCCCAGTTCTTGCAGTAACATTTTTCAATATGCATTGTCTCCTAGGTATCAAATTCAGTGACTGTGTGCAGAAGGAGTTCACAGGCACAGCTGCGTTAGAGCCATGCTCAGCTTCCTTCTTAATTCTTTTCCACAGGCACTTGCACACACCTAAGATGGCTTTTGCCTTTTCCCTCTGATGGGAAAGCCACGTGCTCCCTCTATGTCCTCCAATAAGCTACCCAGCTTTTTCCCAGAAATAGTCTTGCCCCTTGGTTAACAGCATTGCCCCACCAACCCCTCTAAAACTGCTATATTTACTAAGTGGGAAGAAGGAAACCTTGATAACATCCTGCAGGGTGACTGCTGGTTTCATTGCCTCATCATCTAGTTTCAACATGAGGCACAGCAGCTTCTCCAAAGGATCACTCAGTTCTCGCTCCACTTGGCTGTCAATTCCCCAGTCCAGGGCTTCATAGATCACCACTCCTAAGTACTCCAACAGCTGCAGACAGAGACCAAGGAACTAGTACAGCACAAAGCATTGCTGAGAACTTCACAGCTCTCTCATCCCAGCCTTGTGCATCCCCTCAGGGCTGAGGGCATCTCTCAGGATGAGAAGGGCCCAAGATGCTGCTAGATGCTCATCAGGTAGCCCAAGAGACTCCCTAAATAAGCTAGTTTAAGATTTTTCAATGGCCTTATCTAGCATCTCTAAGTTACCTGTTATTAAAACAAAAAGACTTGTGGGCTGCTCCACAGTAGGCACCATCTGTGCGCGTTGTTTGCCAGTCCCATTGTCTTACCTGAGTTCAGTCCTAGCACTTTGTTCTATTCTTCAAACTTCAGGGGACAGAGTCACTCTCACAGGACACAGCAAATTTAAGCCCTTGACAGTTTCCAAAGACACCTGCATCTCCTGAGAGGGCCTTCTACTACAGCAGGGTAGTAGTACACCCACCACGTAACGAAGGTGAAGACACAGGCTTACCTTGTCCTCTGACTGCTGAATGCTGCCAACATCTGAAAAGGAAAAAAAGATGGGAGGGGGAGAAAGGTAACTGCATGAGCATTGATAAACAGCTTTTAGAATGCCTGTCAAGAGAGAGAAACTAGAAGAATTCTTGGCAATAAAGAAACAACCCCCCCTGACTGGGGAAAGGAGGCCTGTATTTGGGTACTCTTGGAAGGCAACACAGGCTACCCTTCTTATTCTGAGCCTTAGCCCCAAACCAGCTGCTGCTGGGCATTTTTTTTTTGTTTGTTTGCCAACAGATATCTAACCATAAGGAAGGCACCGGATCTTTGTCTTCACTCTTTTATTACCCACTCTTGTCCCTGAAGAGTTAGCTTAGCATTGACTTCCGCAGCAGTGCAACCAAGTGGTGCACAGACAAGCCTGTTACCGTTTGCTGGCTCCACATAGTGACAAAAAGGGTAAACCATCAATCATAGATCCCTCATGAGAGTTACTATAACAAAGGAACCATACATTGGAAGATGAACAGAGCAGGACAACTAATAAAGCTTCAAACTCTTTATTTCAGATAACATAAGCAGTAACAATCTTTCATCCCAACTACTGCTTAGAACCAAATGACTGGCAAGAGCACCATCAGAAAAACAAGTAGGCTGTACTTCCATATTACCACTCACATACAGTCATTTGAAATGAAGTGTAGGCAGCAGAATAGCTTCATAACAACACAGAGAGAAGAGGAGTGGGTGCGTGTGTGAAACAGAGTGGAAAAAAATTACCTCCCCACATTTCAGCTTGTTACAGGAACAGCCCTTGACATCCACAGCTACCTGTGCTCTTACCAGACTTGTGGTACACCTTGAAGGAAGCAGTGCCATCAGCATGGATAAAAATACTTCCAGGACCTTTTATGAATACAGAATGGAGTGGTGGGCACAGCCCCTGAGCCAGCTGCTGCATTTTATAGCAACACTGAAAACAGATAGCCCAGGCTTGCTCCTCGCTTATAGGATGTTCAAAACACCTCAGAATCTCAGCTATAGAGACCTTCATAATCCTCTGCTCACACTGTGGATGTTCCATTTTCCCCTTTATCTCTCATCTCTATTCTTAGCCTAGAAAGCTTAACACCCCACTTTCTGGGAGAGGCAAGTGCTCATAGCAGCCTTTTATCAGTTCTGCCTCTAGTTTGCTCTCACCTCTCTTCCCTACAGGTGCAATTACTAAAGACAATTTTACTCTACATTTTTAAAGGGACACCACTTTAGTTTGCATTTATATGAGATTTCTTGAAAGAAAACAGGAGGTATGCAACAAAATGGAGTCTAAATAGAAGACTGAGCAAAAATAATGCTCAATTTAACTGTTGTTTCTAACAAATACATTAATTGGAATACCAATGTTGGCAGGTGAGAAAAGAGTGCATTCAACTTCAGGCAGAAAGCGAAGGAGGCAGGAAATATACTCGGGAGAAGAGCTCAGAGAAGATGACAAGGATTCAATCCATTTAATGGGAAACTGTTCTGGGAACACAAATACATTACAGCAAACAACCTGCATCCACCACAGGTCCCACTCCTGCCTGGCCTTGACCCTTTGGCCCTGCCACAGCATGGGGCTGGGACCCAACGTGTGCAGGGAGCAGGCAGGCTGGGTGGGCCGGCAGGGCAGGGGCAGCGCGGCCATGCCTGGTTGAAAATGCTGATACACATTGCTACTGGTGTGAAGTAAATTACCCAGTTTTTTGGGTGTTTTTTTGGGGGTTGGTTTCCCCCCCCACACACACACACTTTGGACTCTGTGTGTGTCAGTGTCCGGGGTTGGGGGGCAATCACATGGTTTGGGGTGTGTGTGATCCCTGCAGCAGTGTTGCTGCTGCAGTGCTGCGATGCATGGCGGGGCATCGCAGCTGCTGCTGCGCTGGCTCTGAACAACCCAAACTCCGGAGGCAGGCACTGAGGAACTGTGAGCTGTCAAAAGTGTGATTAACGCTAATAATTCATATTTCTTTGCTTTCTCATTTATAATATTTTGGGAATGCAGCATGTCAGAGTCAGGCTCCGGGCCTTGGCGAGATGTCTGGGCCTTGGCATCACGGGCCCGTGTGGGGGGTGCTCACTGGCACCGTGCCCCCCCGGCCGGGCGGTGCCTTCTGGGCGGCCCCGCGGCCCTTCCCCTGCCCCAGGCATCGGCCGGGCCCCCGAGCGGGGCTTTCCCGCTCCCGCCCGCAGCGCTGGGGCCCTGCCGGGCTCTGCTCGCAGGCTCGGCCCTGCCGGGTGGGGGCCTGCAGCTCCCCGCGGCCACAGGCGGCTGGGGAAGGCCGGGAGCTCCCCCCGGCAGCCCCGGGGTGCCCGGCACACAGCTGCACGCCCCCGCCGCCTCCCCCGGGCTCGCTGCCCGCAGGCCGAGCCCCGCAGCAGCCCGGGCCCCCCCGCCCCCGCGGGGGTGGCTCGGTCCGCTCCGCTGCCCCCCCTCCCCGGCCCGGTAACGTGGTCCCGCCCGCGCGGGGCCTCCCTCCTGCCCTGCGCAGCGCCGCCCCCGCAGCGGGGAAGATGGCGGCGCCCGAGGCGGCGTGGAACCGGCTGGATGTGCCGTGGCCCGCGAGCAGCGCGACGGTGGCCCTGGCGGCCACGCACCCTGCAGGTCCCCGCGGGGGGCCGGGCCCGGCCCGGGGGGGCTGGGGGGCGTTGTAAGGCGCTGCCGGGCGCCGAGCGGGACGTCCCGGCGGTCGGGGCGGGGGTGAGTGGGGGGGCGGCGGCGGGCGCTGAGGCGCTCCTGGCTCCCTCCCGCAGTGCGGTGGCTGCCGGTGCTGCGGCGGCGGTGCTGCATCGCCGGTAAGCGGCTGTCGGGGACCGGCCTGGCCGCCGAGGGACGCGTCCTGCGGGCCGTGCTCTACGTGTACCACAGCAGGCTGCTGCGGCACCGGCCCTTCCTGGCCCTGAAGCAGGTGAGGAGCGGTCCCGGCCAGCCACTGGCCCCTGAAGGGCCTTTGGGGTAGCGCGGGCTGCCTGGAGCGTCGTGCAAAAAGCGTTTTGGAGCAGGGGAATTTGTGTCGTCTGCAAGTCTCCTCACGATTGAGTTTAGAAGGTTCCTTGGCTCTGTGCCCACCCCCCCCCCCCCCCATCCCCCCCAGTGCAACTGCTGCTTCCCGGCCCTGTGGAACCGATACTCATGTCTTTTATACTGACGCTGAGACCTGAAGTAGGTACAGTTATACACTTTTGAATACACAAGGAATACAGGGATTTAATTTTCAATTAATTGTAATAATGGGAGAGGGAAGAATAATCTTAGGCACTTTCTGTTTTAAGATGAAAAGTGAAGTCCTTACCAGTTTTCCAGTAAAGGGATTGTTAGTATCTTCAAATAACTGTTTTGAAATAGGACAGGAATTGTTCTTGCTTTCTTCATTTGTTTATGTAAATTTCATTCCTGAAAGCCAACACCAAAAGCTGTTGTATACAGCAGGGGAAACCATGCAGCACCATTTAACAATGGCCTACTCCAGCCCATCATTTAATTCCATATTCACTGTAGTGTGTTAAAGGGACCTTTTCATCATAGTGCTGATATAGGAATGTATCAGAACATTCCAGCATGCAAACCTGCAATTTATGCTGTTAAACTAAGAGGAAGGTGTCATTTAGTATAGCGACAGTTCTTGGAGCAGGACGTTCCCATCTCTCAAAAATACCTGTCAAAGAACTTTTCTTTTTTTCTAGGTTGATCAATGCTTGAAGCGGCTGTGGAAAATGAGCTTGGTGGGCTGCATTGAAACTCTGGCAGAACTGATTCCCAAGTAAGTGTTGTAATCCTGTATGTTATACTATCCATTTACTCAGCCTGCAGAGCTACAGAGGGGGAATGCTAGATCATAACCATCTCCTCATCCCTGTATCAACACAGGAAAAATAAATCCCAAGCCCAGGCGGACTGCTTAGTTCCTAGTCAGCCTATGCTGGAAACTGTGGCTCTGAAGGTATTGGGAGGTTGCAAGCTCGTACTACGTCTACTGGACTGTTGCTGTAAAGCTTTTCTGTATCCTTTTTTCACCAAGGAAACATTCTTACAGTTCACCAGCAGCACCGCGTGAGACCATAACCAGGTTTGCTGTAGGCCCTGTATTGCTGACAGACTCAACTGTGTAATTCAATGTGCAACTTGAAGTTTCTTTGATAGCCAGACATCTTATTTTCAAGTTATTACGTAGGAACCTCAGGCTGTTGGCAGGCTGCTGTTCTGGCCCTGAGCAATCCAAAGTCTGGATACTCATCTCCCAAATTATCCAGGATGTTGCCTTGTGAATTGCCTTTAGTTGGTATGTTCAGCAAGTCTCATTACATGCTGTTTATTTTTTGTCCTTAACTGGTGTAATCTTCAGCTTGTCCGTTAAACATCTCTGCTCAGAAGAATTCATACTTTTGAACACTGTGGCTTCGGGGTTGTTGAGCCGGCTATGGTTTGTGTATTTTAAAGTCTTGTCTTGTTTGTTGTCTGTTTCAATGTGCCTGTCAGGGAGAAGGGCTTATAATTAGGCCTTGCTGCTGAGTGAGCTTTATTCATTTGGGAGGAGGAGGGGGATCCCTCCATCCTTTTGGACTTGATTCTAGCACCTGAAGAGATGTGAAAGTGGAGAGAGACTTCTTATGTACTGTTATGGAAGGCTTTCTTCTTGGTTCATAGCTAACTTTAGCACTAATAAAATTGCCGTGTTAATGCCAGCGTGCCACAAACACTTAACATCTGGTACTTTTTGCAGCAAGTCCTGCCTCACGCTGAAATGAGAAGGCTGTGATAAAGTTGTTTTATAATACTGCTGAGTTTACCAGGGAAATCAGTGTCTTGTCTCACAGTACGAGAAAGTAACCACTGTCTGCAGTTGAGGGAGTAACAGCGTTGCATGGAAGAACTTAGTAAAATATTCTTTGGCACAAGAAATTTTTCTCCCCGGTAAGCGTAGAGCTTAATACTTAAGATTGTATGATGTATGATAGTGCCATTATCCTGAGTTGGTGCAGGGTGGTTTTAGGGGAAGACCTCATGTCAAATGATTTGGATGTGACCTGAGAACCTGATGAGTCCCAGGTGTGGCACTGAGCAAAGCTCTAGGGAAGCAGAGGGGCTGCTGACCAGGGATTTACTAGCCAAGTCACTGCTACGTTCTGATCTTGAACAGTTCTTTAAAGCTCAAACTAATATTAAGGAAGGCATGGTGGTGGAGTATAAGAAGACAATCTTGTATTGAGAAGGAATAGAGAAAGGGCAGCTTGGAATCTCTTCTGTTTGAAGGTAGCTGTTTAGAGAGCGCAAGGTTTTGCTAGAGGAGACTCCACACCTTTCTGTTTTGTCTCTTCAGGATTCAGTACAGGTGTGTATTGCAGAGTCTCATGTCCTTGTACAGCATATTGTCGACATCGCTTCATCTGGTATCTGAGACCCAACAGATGCCTTATATCAAGGGCTTTACCTTCCCTTCTGATATCAGTAACTTCCTTGGAGTTAACATTTCTTCTGAGGTGAAAAAGCAAAAGGTTAGAATGCTTACAACAAAAAAACCTACCAGCTGGGTGAAGAAGCTCTTCCCAACAATGCCAGTGGCAGAGGTTGGGAAAAAGAGAAATTTTGCGACCTGCACGAGTACCGTGAGAAACTCTACCATCCCATGCCCTGCGGACATCGGAGAGCCAGTTCTGGTGACCAGAGCCAGCAGAGGTAAAGCCTTGTGCCACAGTGCTACTGGTTTCTGACATCTCAGAGACCAACTGCAACTTCTGTCCAACAGAGCCCAGCACTTCTACTACCTACAGAGTGCGGTTCTAGTACAAACTCCCCTCTTCTGTCCTTGGAAGAGGGAGAGACTGTTGCGTGTACGCTTTATAAAGCTGTGGATAATGCCAGTATTGTGACATTTTGGGGTTTATGGTTTTTTTTTAAACATGATACAGCCTGGAGAGAAGCAGATGCTAAATGCAGTATGCAGGTCCTGTAAACAGTTATTTCTGTTTTCCTGCTTCTGGATAGACGGGGCCCAAGGATAGTGAGAGAAGCTAAGTGCGCTGTCTGCAGCCCATACAAGAGTAGATAAGGGTGTAAGTACAGGATGTGAGTATCCTGTGCTTGCTTGTTCTGGGCCATGTCCAAGTTTTCCCCTGCAGTCAGGGCTATGGCCAGTGACTGCAGGCATCCAGGTGTTTGTGTGAAGCTTTTGCCCGTGAAGTTTTCCTTTGGAGCCATCTGTAAATCTTTGCATCCCCTTCATCCCTCGCCAGCTGCCATGTGAGATGAGTGTAGTCCCCTTGAGTTTGCCTGGAAACGCTGAGTACAGGTGTGAGCCTGCTGAGAGCTCAGCAGGGCAAATCACTGTGGTGTCTCTGTGCAAAGACTTGAAACTGCTTTTACTTCTTAATGGGAACTCTCCTCTCTCTTTATAGGGAAGCACCTGGGGTTTGATGTGAAGAGCTTACTTAGACCATCCAGACCTCCAGTGCAAGAGGTTTCTATGGTACTGCTTTACACATGGGGGTTTTTTAACTTCAAAGACTCTCACTCAAAACATGATACTCCTGATTGAAAATGTCCCCTTTCCATGCCTTATTTTTTGCTTGTCTTAACAACCCAAGTTAGTGTGGAAGCTTTGTACTGAAAATCACTACTAATTTCTGGAATTTGTGGTATGTCAAGTAAAATCACCAGACAGAATTTGTGTTCCTGTCTCCTACTGACTTGCTATGTGCCTCGTTTTTGTATTCCATAAAACAAGACTGCTCTTCCACTTTCTTCTTAGGGAATAAGGAATGTTCTCATAAAAACCTTGGTGCTCTGCTCCTCTCCAGCAGAGAGGATCAGGCATGCCATGGTTTTAAAAGACTAATTATTTCTGTTACTCTTTGTTTCAGGGTATAAACATTGCATCGACACCTTTTAAAGCAAAGTCGGCATCACTTTCCTCTCGTATAGCAAAATTGCAGCACACTGGATCTCTTGTACAAATGGTCCAAGCAGCTGCGTCGTTTGGGGAGCTGTCAGAGGCACTCAGAAAAGCTATTCAGTGGTGCAAAGGCAACAAATTCAAACCAGAAACTTACTTTCTGCGTAACAAGTTGTTGAAAAGCAACCGGCTGCACCACGTGGAGGCTCAAGGATACAGGTAATTTTGCATGCGTGTGGTGTTTATGGTCTGACACTTTATGTTTTAATACTGTGTACTTTGCTACAGTGTAGAGAAATGCAGTGGTATAACCCATTCGTTTTAAACTCTAACAGGATCACTAGTTTAGGTTACTAGATGCTCTGACATGGACATTCTGTTTAACTTTGGTCATTTGTGGAAGGATTTAAAAGGCTAACAAATGTGCAGATACTGAAGAGGGAGGATGAAAATGCAATTTAAATCATGTGCATGTTTAATCGTGGTGATGGTGCATGATATGATGCAAGGGGTGTTGTCTGTCTTCAGAATGCCCTGGCTACTGTGGTTCAAGGTGCTGTTATCTCACTGGTATGACAAGGGAAATGGTTGAGAAGGCTAATAACCAAATCTCTCCAAACCCCAAATGAAATTAACACATTAGCAGCTGATAATTGTTTTGTGCACCTTCCTCCCCTTAAGCTTGAAGAAAAAACTGTGCTGTGTCAAGACATCTGTCCGTAAATGTCTCCTATATGGGTCACAAAACGCACGCTGGCCAAAGCAGTACCGCAGGGCATGGTTCTGTCGAAGGAGGCTCAAATCATCTGTGTGCCTGAAGAGGACTTTGAAAACTGTTCGGCAAAAACCTTCTGAGTTTTCTGGAGTCTGTAAGAGCAGTGCATCACCCATCCTCCCAGCTTACCAGGATGGACCTCTGACTCGGGAAGGCTGTTCCAATGCTGATACAGGCTCCGTCAAACTAAGCACAGCAGGGACCCCTAAGCAGCTGCTTCTGGAAAGAAGCCTAGGCCCTGTGTGGAAAGAAGCTACTGAGAACATGGATATTGATTCTATTTTTGCAGCGATGGGTGTCTGACCCTGGACTTGCAAGGAAGAGAGGGGTCAAGTAATTCCATTTTTTTATATTTTTTTTTAAAATAAAACCCTCAGAACCCTAATGGTGTCTTGGTAACTTGCATCCCGAGTTCTGCTAAGAAAGTAGAAACTTATTTTATGGTTTTTTTTGTAAAACAGCTTTTTATTTTTTTTAATGGAAGGGGTGTTTCAAAGAGCTGTGTAGTCTTCATCCTTTTGGCTAGCCTTGTCGAGGAGCTGTGACATTGAGTTACCCTTACTTAGTGTTCCTTCTCTGTTGCTTAACCATGTTAAGCTGTCAGATCCACCATGCAAATAGTTACTGTCCTGTGGCAGATGGCTGCAGCTGTTCACTTACTGCTGCTTAGGACAAAAGACTTCCTGCCACTTTTCCAAGGAAGCAGTCTTACACCCTTCCTTCTGTGCTGCTTGTATAGGGGACAGCGTTGACTTGCAATATTAGCACTGTTCGGCGTTTATTTTCCTGAAATGAGGATTTAACTGAACCTGCTGCCTCTGAGCTGCTCCAGAAATAGGGGAAAGCACAGCTGTGACCTGCAACAGTAAACTCCTGACTGGTGAACATGTTTCTCGCTGTCCTGAAATATTAAGTGCAGTTCTGCCTGCTTGGTAATGCAAGGCACAGCTGCTCCAACATGTATTAATGAAATAATGTTAAAACAAGCCATGGGGTTGCTGCTTTACACCAGGCTCTAAGTAAGTCCTAAGATCACCAGATAAGAAAAAAATTCTTCATGCTGAGACAATGTGAGTCTGCTTTATTGTAGAGCACCTGCCTTACAGGACTAAGGAAAGGCTGTAAGTTCAAGTAAACCTGGAATAGGTTACCTTCAATTTACTAGGCTTAACAGTGGTAGAAAACAAAACACTTTTGCCCCCTAGGCCAGAAGGAAAAATATAACCTTCCTAACCCATTAAGTGCCAAACCCCCTGTATTATGCACATTGTGTGAATTACCATTGTAGGTTTAGTTAGGAGGAATAGGCACAAACTTAAAATGTTTTATTCAAAGAACACATACACAAAGAGAAGAACTTCTATAATAGTCTTCAAGCCTGAACTATGCCCCATTAACCAAGATCCATTTTCTAGGTTTCCTGTCACAGGAACACCTAGTGGTAACTCAAAACAGCTATAGAGAATCACTAGCCAGTAGCCCTCTAGATACCCGACCCAACACAGTCTTACTTCAGACTGTTTTGTAACATCTTACAAGAATTTACTTAGAGGTCTTTTCCCATTCCATAAAATGGTATAAAATTACCTAAGTATACCACATAAAATCAACAGCATTCAGCTGCTTGAAGACTTCTCAGAAAAGACTCAAAGTGAGGGCAGCCATCCCAGCAGTGACCTCCATCCTGAACAACCCCTCCAAACAATAAACAACATACAATGTTCCTTTTGGGCAGCAGGTGCTCAAGTAATGCCCCAGTGCAGCTCGTGCACAGAATCAAGATCCATAGTTCGCTTCATCAAAGGCCTTTCTGGCTCGTTTCAGTTCTTCGTTCATAGTTAGGAGGTCTTTAACTCTGGCAAACTTCCGTGGATCCTTGCGTATTAGAAAGACAATGTCCTCAACCTGTACACGACCCTGCCGCCCAATTGACATGGCCTTGTGTGTCTGTGGGAGGAAAAGAGGAAAGTCAGCAGGGTCCCTTTGCCCCTTAAATTTTTTTTAAGCTCTCCGTACCACTTCATTTTCAGTCATTTTATAATCAAAAAGTAAGCAACTGCAGGATCTGGGCACCATTATCCTACTCACAGGAGAGCTCCCCAGTAAACCATGGACTTGCGGCCGCTCTGCTGTCCCCAGCTACCTGTCACACCCAGCACACACCACTATACACACGTAACCATAATGGCATCACAACTAAAGCCAGATCACATGTAGGACACCCAGCCTGCAGAGCGCTCGGAGACAAACAGCATCAGGCAGAACTTGGAAGCAATGTGAGGTAACTATATCACAGGACAGTTGAGGGCATTTTGATGAGGAAAGGCAAGGCCAGCCTTTCAAAGAAAAGGGATCCACGAAGAGTAGGAATAACTTTTTTTTTTTAAAAAAAAACCAAAACAAACTTTCACACAGTATCCAAATATCTGGAAGAGTGATGGCTTCAGGCATTTCTTTTATAGTGCACAGCTACATTCCCATCCATGTAAAGACACCGGGAGAATACAGAAAGCTGCCAGACTCAGAGCTGAGCCTCGTCTTTTGTCAGCTGCACTCAGAGCGATGCTGCAGTGCACCCCAACGTCAGCTGTGTGTTCCTCCCCTTACAGTACTGATCTAGCTGCTCCTTAAGGACTTCAGACACTTCTAAATGCACACGGAGCAAGATGGATGAATTTTGCCTTAATCTTGGAAGAGCAAAGTTTACGTGTGGCTTTTTCTGACTAGCATCAGAGTTTTGGGCCTGGAATAACGCAGTATTTGAGCTGGAAGTATTAACCTTCTAAGATTAAAGTTTTGGTGAGGATGTGTTGACCATGCTGTCTACAGCCGACTTACCATTTCTGTGATAAACTCTATCACCAGGTCCTCAAGAATATCCACTGATTCTGTGTAAGGGTTCTGGTCATCCCCGAATCCATACATCATGCATCTTACTGCAGAAAGAAACAACGTGAGGCTTCTTTCATCCATTCAGCGCCATCAGCAGCACACATCTAGATAGAGCTCACCAGCAGCACATCCATGCACCGGGATGGCACGTTTGGTTTTTTTTTTTTTGCTGGGCTGGACAATTCTTGAGCAAACATGCAGGAAATAAGCAGGCAGACAGAAGCCAACAGAAGCCCAGTGCTGTGCGTACAGAAGAGCGTGCCTGATGACAGACTCTTTAAATACATATTTAGCCTACCGCCGACTGACCGTGCAACTCACCGTTGGCACAGTTAGGTTCAGAGGATGCATTAGCGATATTTTTTAGGGGGATCTACGCAACAGCTTGCTGTGCTTTCAGCCAGAGCGCAGGGTGCAAGCTGCCGTTTGGCTATGGAAACCGGAGTTCGGGCACTCCGTAGCCACCACGACGGTTTCAGCCGTGTTTGGGGAAGGGACATGGTCCCTAAAAGCCGCGGCGGGTGACCGCCAGGGCAGGGCGTCCTGGCCCGGCTCCACTCACGTTCTTTGGAGAACAGCCTCTTCCTCTTGCCTTGCCCGCCGTCCAGGCCCCCGCCGGCCTCCTCCGCGTCTTCTTCGAACTAGACGGGGCACAGCGGAGGAGAGGCCGCGTCAGCGCCCAGGGCGGCGGGGGGACCCCGACCCCGACCCCAGCGGGAAGCGCTGCCCCCCCGCCCCCCACTCACCGGCGCGTCCTCCTCCTCGTCCGCCATGGCCACACCTGCTGCCGGGGCGGCGCTTCCGCTTCCGCTGCCCGCAGCCGGCGGGGGCTGCGCCTGGCGGGGCTCGGGCGGGGCCGGGGCGGTGCCGGGGCCCGTGCTGTCGGCCTTGCCCGGCTGCGGCTGCGTCATCGGCTGCGCCGGTGGCTGCGCGCCGGGCGGGCTGTGGGCGCCGGCTGAGGCGCTGCCGCCCGCCGGTACCGCTCGCTCTCCGAGGGTGCCGGAGCGGCCGGGTTTCTCTGGGGAGGCGGCTGCTCCGCCGGCGAGAAGGTGCTGCGGGCCCCGGGAGCGCGGCCGTTGGGGGACCGAACCGGCCGCAATTGTTACGTGGGAGGCCGCGTTCTTTCTAGCTGCTTTGGTATCTGGAGCATTTTAATACAGCGCGTTTTCTTCAGGGGCAAAATAAAAAATTGGGCAGTGCAACGCTTTGTAGGTGCAGACCTTGGGTTTTGCTTCAGCTCCCTGCCTGCGGTAGCTGCCCGTGTGACCGCCTGCAGCCCGGACGAGCGCTCGCTGCCCTCGCCGGGGGGGCGGGTTGGTGCTGCCCTGGGCGGAGGGGGGTGGGTGCACGGAAGGAACACGGCGGAGGGCTGGCGAGTGCCCCGCTGCCAGGCTGGGGGGCTGCCCCCGTCCGCCCAGCCCCTGCCGGTGTCGGGGCGCCGGGGGAAGCTGGCCCAACCCCACGGCTTGGGGCTGGGTTATACAGGCACCTGCCTTGGCCCAGAAGCAGGTAGGAAAGGGGCAGTTCAGGGACCGCAAGAAGAAGGCAGCGTATGGATTGTTTACCTTGCATCGTTCACTGTTGCTCGTAACTGTATAAATAACTGTAAAGCAAATAGCTTTGCAGATGGGTGTGCTCTAGCCTGTAAAATTCTGTTACTGTGGAAGCAGGGATGCTACGAGCCTTTTCTCCCTGTAATTTCTTTTTTAATTTTCCAAAACCAAACGTTGTAATTCTTCACATTGAAGCTGTGCTGCAAAGGAGTTACTCTGAGATGGATTTGGTGACCCTCCCCGAATCTGTATATGATGCTCTTTATTAGGTTGTCAGATCAGGATAATGAGGTTTGAAAAGGGACCTCGGGAGGTGTCTACTCTGTTCCCCTGCTGGAAAAGAGGATCAGCCATGAAGTCAGAAAGGTTGTCTTCTCCCAAACAGTCAAGTCTCTGGCCTGTGCGGTTGCCAGGGGCTCTTCCATCCCTTCAGCAAGACTTGCACTTGCCCTTGTTGAATTTCGTAAGGTTGCTGTCAGCCCTTGCCCCAGCTCTCCCAAGTCCCTCTCAACGGCAGCCCTGCCCTCGAGTGTGTCAGCTGCTTTCCCCAGCTTGGTGCCATATGACCGTTTGGTAGGAATGCACCTCCTCCAGATGACTTGTAAAAATGTTAAACTGGACACATCCCAAGGTAGACCCTTATAGTGTCCCACTTCTAACTGCCATGCAGATGGAATATGACCCACTGACTTCTGCCCTCTGAGCCCAATTATCCAACTAGTTTTTACTGATCTAGTTGTGCACATGTCCAGACTACAATGTCCTAATCTGAATAAAATATTGCAGGAGATAATGTAGAAAGACTTGATAAATCTGGGGTATATGACATCTGCTATTCTCTCCTCATACAAAAATCTGGTCATTTTGTCATAGAAAGCAGTTGGGTTGGTCAGGCATGATTTACCCTTGATAAATTCATGCAGTCTCCAAATCCATTCTCCTTCGTGTGCCCAGAAATATGTTCCAAGGTAACTCACTCCATGATATCCCAGGGACAGAGGTGAGGCTGGCTGAATCTGCAGTTCCCTGAATTGTTCTTTTGACATCTTTGAAGATGGGTGCAACATTTGCTTTCTTCCAGTCATCAGGGATCTCCGCCTTGCAAGGACGTCGCCCAGCTCTCTCGGCACCCTCAGATGTACCCTGTCAGTTCACATGAACTTGTACGGGTCCAGCTTGCTCAAGTAATCCCTAGCCTGATCCTTGTCCACTGGCAGCTCTGCTCTTGAATCCTTTTAGATTTTCCAAAGGCCTGGGAGACCTTTTTGGTAAAGACAAGCAGAGGATTAGGACATATGACCCACCTGCTTTAGCAACAGGACTGTATTTCCCTTGTTCGGCTTTTTACTACCAGTGTAACTGCGGAAGTTCTGGTTGCTTTTCATGTCCTTCACAAGTCACAGCTGCAGCTGAGTTCTGGCTTGCCTCACACCATCTCTGCACACCTGGGGAAAGCTTCTAAAGTCCTCTTTTGTAGCCTGTCCTTGTTTTCACCTCTTACATGCTGCCTTTTTATGTTGGAGCTCCATCATGGGTTCCCAGTGCAGCCAGTTATCTCCTGGTATGCCTGCTTGTCTGAGTATGAGGATGGCTCGTTCTTGTGCTTGGAAGATGCTCTCATTGAAGACTGCCAACTGTCAAGCTCTCTTGTCCTTCAGAGCTGCATCCCATGGGATCCCATGTGGTTGTTCCCTGAATGAGCTGAGGTCCAGGATCTGCTACTCTCTTTCATCGCTCTCCTCAGGATCCTCAAGTCCACTATTGCATTGCTGCTGCAGCCAAGTTGATTACCATGTCCTCAGCAAGTTGTTCCTTTGTTAGTGAGTAGCAGATGCAGCTGTGTGTCACCCTGGGTGGCCCATCTAATACCTGTATCACAAAGCTATTCCTGACACCCTACAGAAATCTCGACTGCTTGTGTCTCATCCTGTTGCCCTTCCAGCAAATGTCAGGGAGGTTCAAGTCGCCCGTGAGAACCTGAGTCTGATACAGAGACTTCCCAGAGTTGCTTAAAGAGGGGGGGAAGTGTCCATCCGCTTTCCTGCCCTGGTTGGGTGGTCTGTAGCGTGCTCCCACCATGCTGTCATGCCTACTGGCCTCTCCTCTCATCCCAAAGTTTTTGAAGGAGGCACATTTATCCTTGTAACAGGTAATTCTGGAACAGCTAATGTGAGAGCAACTTCCTCTTGGACTTTGGCTGCGAGTTTGTGACTTGAAGCTGACAGTTCCTGTGTACTTGTAATACACTGAGTATTATTTGTATTCTGCAAATATGAAAAACAGCGAATGAGCTGTATCAAAGCTCAAAACCAATTTCTGACTTTCATTTTATGAAAAATAGTGGCTAGGGTGTGACATGGAAGTCAGTGGGTCTAGGTTTTTTTTGCTGGTACTAAGAAGTTGAAAGATTGCACACCACTTTGTGACAGGGTTTTATGGAAAGAGGATCTCAAATGAACTCTGGAATTTCCCTTTCAGATCATCTGTGACTTGGGAGAGAACATGTGTTTGCTGCTGCCCAGGTCTGTTCAGGATAAACTGAAGATGAAACTTCACAATATAAGGTACGATACTGGTGCAGTTACAGTACGGAGTTGCTTGTCCTGTCAGGAAAAGGCTTCCTAGAAGTAAATGTCCTTGTAATCTATGAATTCTAAACACTTAAGACTTTATAGCTTTTAGGCCATTCAAAAAGAAAAAAAAAGGTGATAATAAACTTGTGGGGGTTTTTTTTCTTTTCTGATGGCATTGGTACATGTTCTTACAACATGCTAAGGTTTTAACTATGGGCTAAGTAAATATAGGTAGAAAGGGAGAAAAGGACAGCTTGTTTTACTGCTTGCGTGTGGAACTGATTTGGCTTAGCCAAGTCAAAACACTGGGTTTTATTCGTGTTTCTGATTTTTAGCATGGTTTGGGGTAAGTTCTTCCTCCTCGCTTTATATAGTGAACACGGAACATGCATCCATGCTTGGCAAGTGATTTGAATTTGAGCACTGTGAAAGAAGAGCGTTTGCTTTCTAACATGATACATTATTTTAGATCAATAAATTTGAGATTATGCTTTTAATAATAACCTACAGGAAAGGGAATGGACTTAGTCTTTTTTTTTTTTGGTGAAGTAACTGATGGCTCTGAGAACTGAAGTATGCTAAGGGCAAAGAGCTGGTGAGTGAAACTGCTGGCAGGTGTAAAGAGATGGAATGAGATGCTTTTGCTATGCTTGATAGTGAGGGTGGAAATCCAAAAAGAAAATATGTTCTTCATGAACTCTGGATTTAAGGAAACGTGAATGGATGTGTAGCCTTTTCACTTAAGTTTCTCCTTTTCCTAGTTCTCAGTACTTCACACATTGAAGCACAATTGACTATGACCAAACAACTTGGAAACTGCAGGTAATCCCCACAGGCGTGGCAGTTTCCCATGGCCAAAACCTGGAAACTAACTTCAATTGCGAGGCTAGAGTTCACTCTTGCATCAAAAGTAGGACTGAAATCAATGTGTGTGGTGGTAACTTCTGTGTATGCTGCTTGCTTCCTGCTGTAACCCAGTGTTCAGTGGAGGAGTCTGCACTGGAATCTAGAAGCCCTTGCTGTGACAGTCCCTCACTGTTGGGGCTAAACACAGCGCAGGATGACTTCCCCTAAGCCAAACAAGTACAATGTGACTCATAAATTCTCTTTTCCTTCTATATAATACTTGAGTCCTATCAACATCTAAATAAACTTTTTTTTTTTTTTTTTTGTGAGGTATGTTTCATACTGTTAGCGTAAACTAGGTTTAAAAAAACCCCAAACCAGAGGAGTGGCAAACAAAGGGAAATGGACACAGATTGGTTGCTTAAGTAATGCCCTTTTCAGCTAGGTTATAAAAAAACAGCCTCTGCACCATGCCATGTAACTTGAATTTGTGCTTAAGTTCCCACCTGGAGCTGCAAAGAGAACTGTGTTTCTTTGTAATTTAACATCTAAGGCTTGAACAAGATTTAGCCTCATCAGCTTGGACACCTGTTAGTGTTTCTTAACATCTTAAAGAAACTTTAACATTGATATATTTTATACTGTAAAAAAAGTTTCTTCTTATTTTTACTGCATTATTTTTAAGTTGCTTACAATACTCTTAATATTGTTGGTGAAGTTCTTTAGAGTACCAGGTCTAGAACAAATGTCTTCGTTATGCCTCAGAAGTCATGCTGGGGAACCACTAAGGACGGAAGAAAAGAAATATTTTTCTATTAGAATGGTCTTTAAAAGTTGTCCAAAACTATTTATCCCAAATTTATAAATACTTTGGCCACCTGAACCCTGGCTGCTATGGGCCAAAGCTGCCAGCAGTACCTTCTGACAGTGTGCAAACTGCCATCGAGTGTGGCTTATTTTACAGATCTACCTGCCAAACCTTCCCCGAGGTTTGTGAGTATTGTTCGTTATTTCATTTTTTCCATCATCAGTTTGTAGAATTTCTGAAATGTCTCTTGGAATTGAGGGCCGAGTACCAGGTTTCCCAAGCCGATTTTTTTTTGAAGAAAAAGAATCTCTAAATATCAGTGCAATGTTTTTTATCATGTTTAGCAGAAAGGCAGCTGTTGTTCTGAAGTCCTACAGAATCTATGTGGGCTTTGATTTTGTTTTGCCCTGTTCAATAATACTTCTGAATTGTGCAATAGCTTATATCCTTCATAAATTGTTGTGAGCAGTTAAGCTAGTTTTGTTGATGCCTGAGAAATACAAGTTTCTTGTGCCTTTGCCAGGTTTTGGTTTAAGAAAAAAATTTGTCTTAGAAGAAATTTTTCCTTATCAAGAAAAATCCATCATGTCTCCAGCAGGAGGCTCGCTCTCCCAGTGTAGTAACTGCCTTGCCAAGTTCAGTTTGAACAAAGGCTTTTCTCTAGGGAGCTGAAGAGGAAGGGAAAGGTGCAGCTGAGGGGCAGACACCGGAGAAACAAAAACATGCTGGAGAGTACAGCCAGAGAGAGTCTTGATGAAGCACAGATGGATCCCAAGGAATGAATTCAAAAGGAGTGAGTACGGCACCTTTCAGTGTCTGAGTCTAAATAGCCTTCCCTGGTGGAGTTAGGGCTAGACACCCCATTCTGTGCCTGCATCAGGGGCGAGGGCAACAGACCAGCAGTGCTGTATTTGTCACACACCAGCCAGTGGAGAATAACTTCTTGGGAAGCAGCATTAGCAAGAAAAGCAATGAGATTTATTCCCTGCCCCTCACTCCCCCTACTACTTCTTGGCATCGTATGTTTTTCATCATTCTCACTGGTTTTCCAAGAAAATACTGGTTTAAGTAGCTATGTCTGTGGAAGTGGTGGATTTATTGTCTTGTATAAATTTGGTAAATGTGCCACAAGGTGCACAAATGGCATTGCAGATTATTAGAATATAAAAATATGAACTACCTTCCCTGAAAAAATCTGCTGTATGTTTAACTAAACAGTTGATGGCTGCTCAATAATGACCTTATTGAGCAGAACAGTTTGCTGTGCTTATATAAAAGATGCTTAAAAGCAGACTAATTGTATCTGAAGTAGATGGAGGTCAAGCATTTCACAGGTGCTTGGACAGCGTTAGTGTTAAAATACAGCTGTGCATACTGCCTCAATGCTGTGGCCGGTTCTTAGGAGCAGATCAAATTGCAGTTACTAAACCAAATATTAAAATCACTTGTGCAGATAAGGGAGGGATGCTTAATTTACTGTTTATTGGTGGTGCCTTTAGATACCCACTGGCTGTAAATGCATCAGATGAAAACAAAAGGAAGTTACAGGACTGGTGACAGCATATTGTGGAGAGGCTGGCTTCTCATATAGAGGGCTGTAGAGGTAAGTCACACCTCTCAATTTGTTAACTAGTCATTTTTATTTTGGGATGTCATGTAAGATCAGTTTGCCTTTTCTTCTGTTCCTTTCCTCATTGCACGGCACAAATCCCACAACTTATTCCTCCCTCCTTTGCCTCTTCTGTAAATGGGTTCTGGTCTTTTATTCTGTTTCCAAAACATTTAAGCAGGAGAGTGAATTAAGAAGCTGTATGTCTTCTGGGGTTTGTCCCTGCTTGCACAGAAAAAGCTAGTTTCTCCGTAATATACAGTATCATGTTATAGCTGGGATAAGCAGGTACTAAAGCACTCTCCAGCAGGAGCAGGATTAGCCAG
This sequence comes from Falco cherrug, assembly GCF_023634085.1. Taxonomy (NCBI): domain Eukaryota; kingdom Metazoa; phylum Chordata; class Aves; order Falconiformes; family Falconidae; genus Falco; species Falco cherrug. Next base: position 6,914,031 of record NC_073701.1, read on the forward strand.
TGATACAGACTGGAAACTTAGCTGCTGCTAAAATTCTCTTTCCTCCCTAGCCAGAAACTTTGATAGTTGAGGGAGGTATCTTGCTTCTCATGGGCAGCCACCCCACTTAATGCAAAATGAATTGTCTGTATTTAACACTTGGCACTTTCTGTTCAGCATCCAAAATTTGTTTCATACTGTACTACTACATCCTAGTTCCGAGCACAGTATGAAAATAATGCTGAGCCCAAGGAGCAAGACTTGTGACAAAGAGTGAAAGAAGGCAACACTGAAACAACCTTTCAAGTGACAGTAAACGGAGCTCCTTCTGCCTTATAGCATGTTGCCTCTCTGTCTAAATGCCTCTAGAGAGGCTGAATCTGAAATGCCTACCTGCTAAAAATCCAACCCTCTGCTTTTCAAATAACTTAAGAAACTTTTTCAGGTTACTTCATTAACATTAAATAGAATTATTGACGTAGTATCTGGTCAAGGTCCCTACTAAAATGCATTCTATGCTATAGTGGCTCTAGGGGACTGTTGGAAAAAGACTGGCTTTATAGTGCCAGGGTTACTGTGACAGACTAGACCAGACACAGCAGAGGAAGACAAAGCAGAAAGTACTGCTGAAAGGCCAGAGAAGATTGCACAAGGTGAAACACTTCCATAGAAGCTAGTACTCTACACCATTTCTGTACGTAACAGGTGCAGAAGAGGCAAAGTTTTACAAGGTAATGCTGAGTGCCTGCAGTACAGTGTATGCACTACAAATGATTTAAGACATCAAAAGCATTTAAAACTGAAATGATCTCTACTGCTTCAGTATGCTGTAGGCCCACCGCTGATCAATGAGTGGGGAAAAAGAAAGGGAGAGCTTTTGTGTCCCTGGCCTGAGAAAGTGCAGTTCCTCACTCCGCAACACAGCATGTTCCTTAAGAACTTGGCAAGAAAGTCTGCTGCTGTCAGACACCCGTTTACCCAAAGCATGTTCCCACGAAGGCACTGACATTTAAGTTTTAATGTTTAGGTGAAGGAGAGGACTTGATTTTATTTACTATCTTACCTGTCACAGGGGCACGGATTCTTGAGCGTAACAAACTGTGGTGTTCTTCCCTGCAGATGGCTGAGCAAAAATGCAAGAGTTATTCCAGTGTTTGAAGCACTTGCGAATGAAGATCTCTTGACCAACACAGCAGAAAACATGTGTCCAGTCCAGAGGTAAAGGTGGTTCTTCAGGATAAAACGATACCTGCTGTTTCTAGTACAGCTGTTAGAAAACATGTATGTATGACCTAGCGCCTCATGGCTTCTGCTAAGGACACCTCAAGGCAACAGTACACACACACTCAAGGATTGTGCAGTCCAATTCACAGTCTAGTGCCATTTGAAAGCACTTCTAATACATAAAATAGGCCCGATAAATCCATTTGTATTTAAGCAGTTAATAAAAGCCTTCCGAGCACTGTAAGGGGTTTTGTTCTGAAGAGAGACTAAAACACGAATTGCACTTTTTGACATATACAGGCTTATTTTCAGAAGCTCTTCAGTCAAGGTTAAGGCATTGACAAGATTGATGCTTTTGGAAGAACCCTTTTTTAAGATACTGAGAAAGTATTGTTCCTGAAGTGTTTACCTGCACCTGTTCCATCTGTCTAGATACTACTGCACTTCCCCCTAGGATCAAGCATCCCACAGGCTGGTTTGCAATTAGAGGTAAAATATTAAATCAGTTACGGGTTTGATCTCTGCTAAGATGTGGAAGCTAGAGATCTACATCTTTCTGCTGCATTCCTTATGCCCCCCACTTCTTACGTGTATGTTGAAAACAGATTCACCTCGTGTCTAGTATGAGTTACAAGAAATCCCATAATGAAAGAAAACACTAGAAATACCACCTTCTCGCCCTCAGAGTGGTTTACAAAAAAGAACTGCCCTTTCTTGAGGTTTAACACTTAATATAAGTAACTTTGAGAAGTGCATACCCACATTCATCAATGCTGACGTGACAAGACTGAGTTCTAGTTTGATGGAGGCGCGTAACAGCTTTGCTCTGAATTCTCCTGTACAACTACTGCTGTTGATGGCAGCCCTTTTGTCCGATTCTGTACCTTGTAACTGGACAGCTTCAGCTGCTTTGAAGCAGACCCAGTTGCTGTGGGGGACAGTTCTTCAGGTGCACAGTAGCAGCTCACAGAGTACGGGACATCAGTATTTTGCTTCAGCTGCCAGGGTAGAACAGATGCAGATAATGGACAGGATGTCTCATCTCTGACAATTCACCTGAGTGCAGCTGGATTAGAAGACAGATGTAGCACTGACTCATGATAAAGTGCAGAAGGAGGGCATTCCCCTAGATGTCAGTCTTTTATTCCATTTTGTTTCAAGCCAACAGTAATCAAAAAGCAGACCCCATTAAAGATATGTCCTTTCCTTCACACACCGGGAACAGGAACAGCTTGACGTGTGCAGGCAACCTGTGCTGTCATGCCGCACCTATCGAATGTGCAAAAAGTTACAAAGTAAAATACATAAGAAGTGCTACACACACCTTCACAGACAACTGGCTATTTCCACTCCAGATTGCCTTAGAGCAGGCAGGTTGCACAGGCACTAGTTTTTGGCCCGCGCTATGTAAGCTGAGAGAAGTAAACCTCTGCGTATCATTCAATTAAACTGGGCAAGTACAGTTTGCCTAATGTTAGGGCTACAGTTTTTATTCCCTAAACTAAATGTGTCTTTAGTAATGAGATTACTAGACTATTCTCGTATCCTACATAGAGCAGAGCTTAGGCATGCAGTGGTAGCTTTTTGAACATTTTGGTGGAGGGAGAGGAAATGCTGTATTAAAACTGAGCTTCTCTTTGGAGGTTCTCTTTGCTTTTTTGTCCTCAGCACAATCATGTAGGTTTTATAAAACAGTTTTATAACAACCTGGATTCATTCACAGTGCAAACTTCCTGAATTGATGGATTTATTACACAAAAAGCTTAGTGTTACAAATACTAGTTTATCCAGAAATTTATACAAGTTTATCTAAAAATGAATTCTAGTACCTCGGGCTTTTTACAACAAAACCCCAGACCTCTGGTTTTGGTACCTTTTGTTCTGGATGAGCTGAGCAGATCAGGAGCCTGTCTTTTCAGCTGGCCTCTACAGCACGCAGGTTTCCAGTAACATGGGCTACAAAGCATCTTAGCAAGTGAACCCCCGAAAACTCCAGAGAACTGTGGAAACAAAGGCATGGGTGTGCAGTGCCAGATACTGCTGTGTCTTGGAGTAATGCAAGCAAACCCAGCTACCGGCTGTATGAAATTACATTTCCCGCAGTGCAGTACGACCTTGGCAAGAGCAAGCACCACAGCTGTGTAAATCAAACGACAGCTTGCTACTGTCAACGCGAGTCCAAACAGGATGGCAAAGCCCACTAGCACGCAGCGTAGGGACTGCTGCCCCCTCGGAGAAAGGCCAAAGGAAGAAGCAGCTTTGAAACTGGAACTCCCACTCGCTTGTAGAGGAGGGGGAAAAAGGAAAGGGGTGCTTCCCCATCAGCAGCCCACCGTCCATCCTCGGGACACAGAGAAGTGCCACCTCTAGAGCAGACAGACCCGTTTCAGGTAGTTTGCCCTATCAAAATCATCACCTGAAAGGCAACGGCAACAGAGAAGAGCTTTACCTGACCAGGAATAGCTGAGGAAAGCATCCCTGAGTTTTCTCCTTTACAAACTCCTGGATTTCCAGTACATTCTTTAACAACAGTCCTCTGGAAGCACGGTCAATTTTTGTTAACACCATCTGCATGGATCCAGAAAGGGAGGATTAAAAGAGGAAAAGGAGATTATTTGGTTGCTAGTCTGGAACATCTCTAAGAGTCTGAGCCATCTTGCAAGGCAAGCTGAAAGCTCTGGGTTGTATCTAGGGGGGAAAAAATGGTATAATGCAGTTCCCTGGAACAGTTCTATAGTCTGCATAAGGAGTGGACCTTCTCAAGCTTAAGCTGAGCACTGAGAAAAAAAAAATTGTCCACTTAATAAATCAAGCAAAAAATCCTTTAAATCCCACTTGCCGCCCTCAACATATTTTAGCCCTGTTTTATTAGCAGTAAGGGGTGTGTGTGTGGTTTTTTTACTTAGGTAGGACACCTTGCATAAGCTCTGGTAGCGGGTACACACCTTTACAGATTATCTGTAGTTTATAACCAACACGAGAACAAAGCATTACCTACCACATAAGGAATCCCAAACTCTTCCAGCATCTCTACAGCAATATGATCTTTTTTCTGGAGTCCTACTACACCATCAACTAATAGAAAAGTCCTCTTCAGGCTGCCAGAAATACAAGCAACAGTAATAACCACCTTTTTTTTCATGCCTGCTCTGCTACTTCCAAATTCATAACCAAGAATAAGTCACATGGGATCCAGGGATAGGAAGAGCCAAGAAGAGCCATGCATGCGAGCTGAGGGTCAGCATGGAACAAGTAACATGGGATCCGGGGAGGGGAAGAGCCAAGAAAAGCCATGCAAGGAAACGGAGGGTCAGCATGGAGCAGCACCTCGATGTTTGCTGCTGGTTTGATCTCTCTAGGCACGAACGAGGTTCCCAGTGAAATGACATGTGAACTAATCGATACTACCACTGGAAGTAGCTACCCCTTCTGCATTTTTTCACCGAATTACATGACGTTGTATACAGGCATCTGGCTTCCATTGCTCTGTGAAGGTACAGGTAAGTCCCTTACTTGTGCCGCTCCTGCAGATAGGCCTCCACCATCTCCACAAAGTCTTGCGGGGCACGGTAGCCGTATCCTGGCATATCCACCACAGTAAAGTACTTCCCTACTTTGAAGAAATTCATCTTCTTGGTATGGCCCTAGGGAGAGGATTTAGGTAAGATGAAGGAAGGGGGTGCTTTTAAAAAGGTGGTTTGAGGAGTGGACTAGGGGCTGCCCTGCAAAACAGCTCTGTACTGTACCCCACCTGCGCAGGGAAGGCTGCAGAAATGTCTCTGTTGCTTTAAGCTGCCCAGTCTCTCATCCTTGGAGCGATCCTGTGCGGCTCTAGCCTTAAAACAGACTAAAAACCTTCATGGGTCACTGCGCTCGGCTCTTCCCCAAAGGGCTTTATGGCACATCTGCCCAGGTGCAGCCCTTCTGTCTGGTGCCCGTGCTGGCCCTGGGCAAGGAGCAGCTGGGGCTCCTGCCACCTTTCCTTCGCTGGTGCACGGCCTGCGCCAGCTCCGAGCTGCTGGCCGCTGTGGCTGGCACCTTCTGACGGACTCTTCAAGTTACTGAGAAATTGATCCCCCCTGTCCTCAGCCCTGCTCTGCGGTTGGCACTGGCCTCTGACCGTGCAGGAGGTGGGCTGCGAACGGGGCTGAGAACGGGGCTGAGAACGGGGCTTACCGGAGTTTTTGACACTCTGACCTCCACCTCAGGGGCCAGAGAGAACAAGGCTCGGATTAAAGACGACTTGCCCACGTTGCTGCGGCCGATGAAGCACACCTGCAGCGGGGAGGCACAGAGCATTTCCACACCTGCCCAGCGCCCCGCACCCACGCCGGGCAGGGGCACCTGGACCTTGGTCAGCCTTTGGGGACGGCGCCGGGGGACAGCGCCGTGCGGCCCCGCGGGTCCCTCACCTCGGGCGGCCCGGGCGGCGGGGCATGGCCCATGCGGACGGCCGAGCTCACGTACTCGATGGCGTGGCCGTGGCCGGGCCTGAAGAGCAGCTCGGCGCGCTGCAGGGCGGCCAGGCCGGGCTGGAAGAGGCGGAACCGCTCCGTGTCGGCGCCGGGCGCCAGGTACCGCTCCAGCTTCTGCAGCGGGAACACGACGCCGGCGCGGCGGCTCGGCTCCAGCCGCAGCACCTGCGACAGGGCGGCCAGCGCCGGCGGGCCCCGCGCCGCCACCCCGCCCGGCAGCAGCATCCCGGCGCGGCGCGGCCCGGAAGGCGGCGGGGCCCGGCCCGGCCCCGGAAGGCGGCGGGCAGCGGGGCGGAGCGGGGCGCGGGGCGGCCCCGGAGGGCGGTGAACGGGGCGGAGCGGGGCCCGGGTGCGGCCGAGCCTGGGCCTGGTGCGGGTGGCTGCGCCCTGCCCGGGAGCCCCCGCACCGCCCCCGCGAGCAGCCGGGCTCCCCGGGCTGGGCTCCGCGCTTTGCTCTGGCTCATGCCGGCCCTGGGCAGACCCGAGCCGGGCACCGGACGGCGCTTTGCTCTGGCTCATGCCGGCCCTGGGCAGACCCGAGCCGGGCACCGGACGGCGCTTTGCTCTGGCTCATGCCGGCCCTGGGCAGACCCGAGCCGGGCACCGGACGGCGCTTCGCTCTGGCTCATGCCGGCCCTGGGCAGACCCGAGCCGGGCACCGGACGGCGCTTTGCTCTGGCTCATGCCGGCCCTGGGCAGACCCGAGCCGGGCACCGGACGGCGCTTTGCTCTGGCTCATGCCGGCCCTGGGCAGACCCGAGCCGGGCACCGGACGGCGCTGCGCTGCCGCGGGCGCTGCGCGGGGAGCCGCGGTGGCCGCGGAACGGGCGGAGCAGCAGCGCCCTGCGGCCGGCCCCGTCTGCTGCCCGGGTCGCTTCTCCGGGAGCGGCTCCGATGTGCGACCTCGCCCCCCCGAGGGTCCTGGGGGACGCTGCCATTGCTCCGAGACCCATCCTTCCTCTGCAGCCACCGTCCTCTGCGTAAAGCCCTGTAAACCTGGCTGGTTTCTTTATTACAGTGAAAAGATGTAAGGCCAGGAAGGACCGTTAGGAGATAACACGGTCTGTAACCGGCTTTCCTTTGAGACCAGTTGATCCCTGCTACAAGGCTCTACGGAAGGAACTTCTGGCCCCTAAGAAAAGTCCAGCCACCGACCTACATGTTTCTCATGAGCAGTTTCTTCAACTCTTTCCTACGAAGACAAGCTTCTACTGAAATGCATACGCTTCCATGGTCAGTGGAAGCAGTTACTGGTGACAGGCTAACAGTGTAAAACTAAGGGAAAAACCCCTGTATCCTACTTTATTCCTGTAAATTAAGTCCTCTTAGATTTTCGCTTCACAGCAAGGTGGAGCTCAGACGTGCGTAGCTCAGGACAACCCGCAATCGCTGGCTGCTACGTGCATGCTTAGAAAAGTGCTCCCAAATAAATCTACAGATGAGCTTTGATTCCCAGCCAGTCTGAAACTTACAGATCTGGCCTCTCCCCAGTGGTGGAAGTAACTGTAGGTAAATGTAGAGAAAAAAAAGCAGAAAAATAAACTGTTCAAGGATCACTTCAGCAACACTGCTATTTTTTTTTTTCTTTTGTGGTAATGCAGCCACCTAATTCAATTAAAATCTGTGGTGAATCTAGTAACAGAAAAAAACCCCAACACTGGCCAGAGATGATGTTCATAACGACTCCAGCAGGCAGATTTCCACATTTCTATACCAAACCATGGCACGTGAAACAGAGCAAGTGCTCTTAGGTATTTTTGCCTCAGCATCCCGTGCAGCTCACCGCCACTGGCAGCAGGCTTGCCTGCTTGAAGTGACCCTGCAGTGGTTGCCCTTAGTGCCCGTGTTCTCCAGCACAGTACCCCCAGACCAGCTGGCCAGAGGCACGAGGGAAGGCAGCAGAGAAACTGATGGGCCCGTGTAACAGCACATGTGCAGGCATGGTGATGTGAGCAGCGCTCAGTTCACAGTGCCCTAGCCACTAATTAAGTCTCCCTTTTTAATGTGACAGTACCTACATAGGCGACGGGAACAGATTAAAATGGCATAGAACTTTCTGAATGTATCTAATTTTAGCAAAAGGCTGGATAAATAAGAGCATCCAGTAGACCCACATCTCAAACCTGAAGATCAGAACAGTGCATTTCAACAGAGGGTGGTGGTTTTTTTTTTTCCTGGACCAAACTGCAGTGTAGGTTCTCTGGAAGCAGATGGTATGGAGACTGGAAATGGCAGGTTACTGTGGACAGAACTGGTAAAACATCATTGAAGCCTACTTCATATCTCCCATGAAAGACTAGTTTCTATTCTGTGTATTATTGCCAAAAATTAGGCATTCAGACTAAAATTGCCTATGGCTCATGTCTGTGGCAGCAGATGTCTCTTTTCAGTTGTGGGTTATGTAGTTCAGATGTTAGGGAATGACTACAAAAATAATTCAGTCCACATGAAAAACTCTAGCAGTCATTCCTCTGGAGTATGAAAGAGGGATCTATAACCATTGACACCGACCTTAAATCCCAAAGAACTGGTCAAAATAATCCCAAAGAAATGGTCTGAAGCATGAAGCTGGAAGGAAATAGAAACATCGGTTGTCTGTTGTGATCTGATCTTGTCTATCCCAGCATCGTGTGACAGGTCAAACTGCCATTCACCTCAGATGCCTCTTGGAGAAGCAGAGCTGTGAGACCAGCTGGAGATGGAGTTCTGGGAGAGCATGGGGGCTCCTTGTGCGTTTGGGGCAGTCAGCTCGAGTATTGTGAGCCAAAGGCAACCGGGCTTTTGAGCACCTTTTCCAAGAAGAGGAACAGAGACCAAATACTGTCACCAGGACGCATACCAGAAAGGACATGCAGGAACCTTTCTGCTTTTCTGTGACATTAAGAACACTACTAACTGTGTCCAAATCTGTGCTTTCCCCTAAAATACAGCCTATGTATTCCAACTGGAATTCCACTTCCACTTGGAAGGTGGTTTAGCAATTAAAGTTACTAGGATAGACAGTTTTAAAGGATAAATTACTTGTATAAAATACTAAACAGCTCTGCATTTTCTCTAGGCAAATTATTTTAAGGGCGAGGGGTGGGGGGGTGAGTGTCTCTCTTTCCTCAAGAAGGAATTCAAAACCAGAAACCTCTCAAGGACTGGATATTTTGAGACAGAAAAAAAATTATAAAGTAAAAATAAAATTCAAGTACTCAGTGGGAAAGTTTTTAAAAAATTCTCAAGGAAAGTAATGGAAGAGAGAGGCATTATTGTTCGTGCAGCAGCCAACACTGCTAGTCCTAGCTGAAATGTAGTTACCACTGGCTTGACAGAACTGAAATTTTCTTTATGATATTCATCTAAATTCAACTAATCTCTTCCATTTGTACCTGGTCTGACCCCTGCTGCAGCATTTGTTTTTGCACTTTGGCCTTTGAGGAGAGACAAAGAGCAGAAGACAGAACTGCTCCATCCATTTGCTCAGTTAGCCGTGGTCACTAGCACAGTGATACACAAGAGGAGGAAATTCTGCATCTTAAGGCCACTAAATCCATTAGAAACCCCATGAGTTTGGGCTGAAAAAATAGAAGGGCCAATAACATGGACTGGTGAGGACATTGAAAAGGGAGAACCTCCCATGACCGGTGCAGGTGGGATGGAGAATCGTATAACCATTACATCAAGAAATGATTTGGGGAAAACATTTCATTTCCTTAATGCCGGTTTCTATGGCTGTGACCAGGACCATGGTAGCAGCAGGTAATTCTCAAAATAAAGGAATTGGTAAAGAAAGAAGACAGTGACATGTGTTTCCTCCCCATACTTGCTGTAACTCATATCATACAGTGATTTTATTGCAGAGACATTCAGACTATCAGACAAAGCTATGTGAGGACACTTCTGTACTCCACATCTTTAACCAGGTTTATCAGCAGAGCTCCTGCCTTCATATGATCCGTATCTGTGCTAAAACAGTGCAGTGGCATGGGGAAAAAAGGGTTCAAACAATAGAATTCCTACTACAAATTTCCAAGCAAAGTACCAGCTTATGCAAGAACCTAGTGTTGCATGGCTGAGATCCCACAACCTACCGCTGGTTTGTTTATGATAATCATCTAGAAATGTAATCTTACTGCCTCATCAGCTTGAGATTGCCCTTTTTAGCATACTGAAATTGTTGTGGACGTAGCATCCACAGGCTGCCATGTGATGCAATTCAGGGTTACTGACGGCTCACATAGCCCCACCGTTCTGAGTTTTATGTTGTAAGAGCTGGTGGGGATGGTCTTGTTCTGTCCTTTGCAGATCTATGGCGTGTTTGCTCAGATTACAACATTCTCTAATGATCTGGCCCAAAAACATTTCTGATGCAAGCAAAGTGTTTATTTGATAATTTATAAATCCAGTAATAGCTTCAGCAAATGCCTGCCTTTTCATTCCCAAAAGGAAATGTCCTACTTCAGGAATTACAAATGCTCCATTAGAAGTTAACCCAAACTTACCACATCAATACTAGAAAGCAACAATGAAGATCCTGGAAAGTGAACTGTTCTGGGGTTTTTGTTCATAAAAAAAAAACAACACCAAAAACAACTTTTCAAGGTGAGTGCTGTTGCTTGCTTTGGCCAGGAGATGAGAGGAAAGCGCAGCTAGAGCCTGTGCTCCCACAAAAGCCCTCACAGATGGACTGCACAGCAGCAGCAGCATGAAGCCAGCGTTTGCAAAACTGTGCTCTCTCCAGGGGATGAGCCGCTAATAACCATGGAGCAACCACATAGCAGCATGTTCTGAAAGACCCAGGAGGGTGGTTGGATGTGGTACATCAGCAACTGGGGGAGAGGCGGGGGAGGCTGAGTCCTTCTCCTAAGGGGATGATGTACGGGTAGAGCCCTTTGCCAGGCCTTTGCTCTTGCAGAATGGCTCAAAAAACCCAAGGTAGCAAGTGAGAAACGACAAAAAGGAAACAGGTTATCAGGCCAGTCATTCATGGTACTCTATGACCTCAACTAAAACAGGCTCTCAAACACAGAAGTCTTCTGAGCTGAGGAGGAAACTAACACTGAACGACACTTACAACCAGCTCCAGGGCTGTGCTGGAGGTGGATGGAGAACACCCAGGTCCAGCAGATCAGTTCCCTGGATCTGCTGCCTGGGGCACAACAGTGGTGCTCTTGCCACAATACTGCCATGCTGTCTGGCTCCAGCCTGAGTGTCAGACCAAGGGTCTGGGCTTCCAAAAATCAAACCAACCCCATCAATCCTCCCTCTGCCAATTTGCCCATATAAAACCTTTCCACTCTTCATAGTCATGCAGTAAGTTGCTGTGCTGTGGCCAGACTGTAATCTGAAGACTCAAAACCCAAAAGGCTAATTAAAAAAATACAAACATGATTTTTTCAGCCATCAGCTTTGTTATCAGAGAGCAAGCAGAATCTTTAGCAAAAAAACCAAACCCCAAACCCCAAAGTATTAGACCTTACCCCAAAGATAATTGGGCTAGGCTGCACCATGTACTGTAGGGAATTCTCCCTTTCATTTCATCAGTTTTCCTGTCTTCGTTTCTAAAATGACCCTAGATTCTTCCAGGTGCCTGGGTGCATTGCTCCCAATTAAATCCCAAGTGATTAGGACCCTGAAAGCTTCTGATTTTCATGACTTGGACCATTATTTCTTGCTACCTCCGCCAATTAGTGCTGAGCTACACCACCCACATCTGTGGCTGAAACTATGGTATGTCTTGCACTGCAGGGATCTAAATGTGATCTTTGCATCTACCTCTAAACATGAGAAATGGTTTCTGCACTTAACCACCAATCCGCACAGCACTGGAGCAGAACCTGCATTGACCAAGATGCTGATAGCTGCCTAAAATTGTCTGACAAAGTGACTTTCGGAAAGTGTAACTGCAGCAACCACAGCCAGCAGAGATGAAGATTTCATTGTATTGCTGTTGTTGGCTTTTCTGAATATAAGAACTGTAAACACAGGTTACCTAACTTTCTCTTTGACCTTACCTAGATTTTCTTTTGAGTCATTAATGGGTGCTGTGCCTCTTCTCAGTTAAATGGCACCCGCTGTTCGGCTGGGGGAAGAGACGCGGTTGCCTGCTGGCCAGTGATCCCCTCCATTCTTGGATGTCTTGCATCTCTCTGACCACAGAACTGAAGCCCTTCCAGGCACATTTCAGCACAGCAATGGAAATGCATAAATCTGCTCTAACTTACGGAGGCAGAGTTCTCTTCTTGGAACAAGCAGATAGTCACCAACTCATTTCAGCTTGGTGGCTTCAAACTTTGGGGAAGCTAACATTTTTCTGATAAAATTAAGTTCAGTGCATTCATTTCCAGGGAGGTTCATCTTATATCTAGGGAAGCTGTCTCTGCTGGTATAAGACAACAGTCTTAATCACACGGGAAGATCGACAGTAGTAGCTTGGGGAAAGCTCAAGGACCTTGTAAAAACTAAGGGACTTTTTTGGCTCTAAACAAAATCCTGCAGCTGACCACTGGAATGACCTTCAGTGTTCACATGTGTATGTATGGGGGCAATATAATACCAAACAGTTTGAAAACCAAACAAAACAGTGGTGCAAAAAAAGTAACTTCAGTCTATCTGTAGATTTACTATCACCAGAGAAACAGAGCTCTTATATAAATTTACCATGCACCTATCTGCCCTCCCTCCCTGCAGGGGAGAAGCAATCACCAGTGACTTTTAGAGAAAAGGTCATAGCCTGTTAGGTATGTGGGCAAGAATAAACTGGGGAGGAAGAGGGATTTGTTTTAAGAGATTTCTTGGAGTATGTTGAGCATCCTTTGAGTGGTAGGCTAAGAATATCCTTCCCCCAATTCCCAGTGATCAAATTCTCGCTGTGAAATCAGAGCCAGGCATGAAAAATCACACTGCTTAGACTTTGTGCAAGTTCTGCAATAGAGTTTGTCTTCTCACGGTAACACAAGACAGAAGGCCAGTGGTCAGAAAGCAAATACCAAACCATTTCCTCTCTGTTCACCGAAGCACAAGAAGCTCTATAGTAGGAAGATGAGCCACATCTTTGTTTCCGCGCTGCGGGGCTGTCAGGAGCGCAGGAAGAGCAGTGACTCTGGCTGCTGAGGATCGCTGGCAGGGGATGATGGGGAGCTCACAGCAAGTGGGATGGTGCAAGAAACCCACATTGCTCACAAACACAAGAGCTCCTTTGAAAGTTGTCGGGGAGAACGTGTACACCATTGCTCTGCTCACCATCGCTGTGGTCACAGGAGCTACAGGTACTTCTGATGGTACCGGTGAGGGCAGAGGAGGAAAAGGCAATGTGTCAGAGTGATGTTTACTGAGTTCTTCTTTGGGAACGAAAAAATCTCGGGCAAGGGATCTTTACAAATTTCTTAAGGGACTTTTTGATGGAAAACCAGTAACCTGCAAATCAAAACATTTCTAGCTGCAACTAGATCTTTTTCACTTGTCAGCCAATAAAATGCTGAACTGGGGCTTTTCATTGATTTGATGAAAACCGGTAATGATTTTCTTGGAGAATGGTATTTTTCATGATAATTAACACATTTACTAAAGACATGTTTGATAGGAGGTTTTCTGATCAGTCTGAGCACCTTATCAAGCTTTACTTTTAGGTATCAGTGAGTTGTCCTGGCAAATGAAGTATACTGGGATTTTACAACACTAGATTCAGATGAAAATTTTAGTAAGACTTAATGGGAAGGTTCTTTGCCCCTTGCAAATTCAGTTAAATACACAGAAAAGCTAATTAAAAAAATGTGGGATCTGAAGATGCAGCTTTAATAATCCTTCTTCTCCCTACTCTACATTAATCATGCAAATTCTTGCTTGTTTTTCTTGTTTGTTTTTGTTAGGACAGGTGAGGCAGGTCACAAGGCAGTGACCTTGAGTCTATCGGGGATCTCTGCATCTAACAGCAAACACAAATGTGTTTTCTTTCCAGTTACATGTTATGCTCTTCTATTTCATCTGTCACCACTGTAATCAGGGAATTTGGTTCATAGAAGCTTTGGAGTGGCAGGGCAGAAATTGCCACCTGTGCTTGACCTGATTAAGAGGGCTGCTTATATCCAGCACAAAAGTGGGGTGAATATCTTCAAACGTGCGTTTTTCTGCTGTACTGGGCAGTGTGGCTGAGGGAAAAGCAACCTGAGAGATCTCCCTGTACAGATGGGCTCTGCGGCTCATTCAGACACTGCCTCCCAGCCAGGTTATTTATCCACTGTCCTAGGGAAGGGAGCTTACAAAGGGAGGCAGTGAAAACAAGGACCAATGTACGTGGACACAGCCATGAGTTTGGAGACCTGCTGCAGCCTAAGAAAAGAGATGCAGCTTTGGGGTGGCACGGACAGGGCCTCACGCTGGTGTGTGACCACGCACACCTTTCTCTGTGAGGCACAGAGCAGAACTCCAAGGCTATGGGTGATGTGCCTGGCACATTCTCACATGTCCTTCTCCTTTCTCTCCTGCAGGGAACCTCGAAGTGTCAGCAATGGTAGGTAGCACCTCTGTGCTCACCTGCACTCCCAGGCCAAATACAACTTTTATAATATGGAAAATGAACCCCAAAGTTGGAGGCCCCTGCACCTTGGGATACAGGGCTGATCACCACAAGATAGACAGAACAAACTGCAGTGACAGCATAAACTGGAGATCCAGACCAGATTGGGATCCTGACCTTGAGATACGGCAAGTGGGAATAGCCCATGAGGGAAACTACACCTGCGAAGTAGTAGCAACAGAAGGGAATTTCCATGAGATGTACCACCTGACCGTGCTGGGTAAGGGGCTCCTTCCTCATTTTACAGTTCTGCAAAGGACCCTGTCTGTGCCTGGACATACAAAGCTCCTCTCTCCATGCACCGGGGGAAGTGTGCAGTAGGAAAAGGACCTTTCTTGCTGGGAGAAAGTGTCATGCATTTCATTGGTAGTAGCTGTGTGTCTCCCTTCTTACTTCCCAAACCTCTTCTCCCTTCTGCTACCCCCTTTTCCACTGTCTAGTTAGAAGCAAGAGGTGTGAAGCAATTTCCAGTATACTAAAAGAGGACCCTGCACATGCATCCACTTATCCCATAGACTAATTTAAGAGAACTAAAGCAGCTGACAGTAACACTTCCAAGTGCTGAGATACTCTGTCAAATATAGGATCACAGGATGGTCAGGGCTGGAAGGGAACTCTAGAGATCATCTAGACCAACTCCCTCTAAAGCAGGTTCTCCTAGAGCAGGCTGCACAGAATCAGGTCCAGGTGGGTTTTGAATGTCTTGAGCAGGAGACCCCACAGCCTCTCTGGGCAGCCGGTTCTGTGCTCTGTCACCGTCAAGGTAAAGAAGTTTTTCCTCATATTCAGATGGAACCTCCTGTGTTTCAGTTTGTGCCCGCTGCCCCTTTCTTTCTTCTGTTGCATTCTTTCTCCTGGGTTGTTCTTACTCAGACCATAGGAGGGGACCCATTTCCTCTCATGCTGGCATTCAGATACATCTTAAACCACGTGTACTATGGCTGCTTAGCACAAAAGTCTACTTCAGCCCCGCATTTGGGATAAGCCCCCCTGCAATGTCCAAGAAAACCTCCTCTAATGGCACATGGCTGCGGTGACTCACCTGAATGGGGGAGAGTTGTCCAAAAGGGAAAAAGGAGGCACGATCTTGGTCTCTTGTGACTTTGGCCCATGTCGCTGTAACGGGGTGGCGCCTCCAACCTTCTTCTGCTCTTTGCACTGTACATTTTAGGTAGAGAACAAGAACATCATATCCCAACTGCAGCAAACTAACTCCATGCATCTCCCCCCCCGACACTTTGCAGTCCCCCCCAGGCTGACCGTGCGCTGTGATGATGACGATGGGAGGCCGGTGTGCGAGGCAGGGGCAGGGAGGCCGGCTGCTCAGATCTGGTGGGTCCCAGAGAGCAACTCCCCCCCCAGGGAAGAAGCCCATGACAATGGGACAGTGACTGTTCTCAGCAAGTTCGCAGCATATAGCACCAACGTGACTAATGCAACCTGCTTCATGTCCCACCCAGTGTGGAACCAGAGCGTGGACGTAGGCTGTCCTCCCCCAGGTAAGCTTCTCTTTGTTCGTTTATGTTTAAAACCCTGGTTCATGCACTAATGAAAACATCAGTGGCACTGGCAGGATTGCAGCAGGAACTCTGCAGCTGAGCTGAAATTTCCAGTGAGAAATTTGTTGGGAGGGGGAAGGATAAATAGCAGTGCTGTCAGAACTGCAAAGTCCTTTGTGAAATTCTAGGAAAGATGGATGTAGCGGTCTCCCCTTCCACCGACAGGGCTGAATGGAAAGGCAGGATTATTCAGAAGTTCATGACACACAGAGATGTAAATGGTATGGTCACCCAGATCTATGCATTGTAACCCAGCGGTACCATTACATCTTGCTCATTGTTGGGTTACACGTAGGTTGTGACAGGGAGACTGAAAACCAGCTTTCAGCTTCCAAGTACTGGCTGGTAGGTGAACACTTTAGGTGGTGAAGTGGAAGGCATTGCTGGGAAGTTGTGTGCAACAATATGTACTTCACCGAAGTACTCGGTTGGAAGAGAATCAGAGCTGAAATTTGCTGGGATGCACATGCAAGGCCTGCGGCTGGGTTATGGGAAGTGGTGACGTGGAGGACCTAGTTAGTGCCCCTACAGCAAAAGACTAGGGTCCTCCATCGAGTGCATGGGAGGGCGTTATTTATTCCCAGTTCTGCCTGGCACTGTGTTCCAGCTGCCTTAGGTCACCCTCTGAAGTACAGCACAAAGAGAGCATTGCCTACATGATACCATCCTGACAGGGGCACGGGGTAAGCGAACCGTCTGAGATGTACCTCAAAGAACAACTGTTTCTCTTTAGTCTTTGTAAAGGCTACATGGTTTCTTTGCTGTGTCACCAGCCTTGCTAGTCTCCTGGGCCTCCTCCTCCTGCTCGCTGTTCTTCACCTCTATGGCTTCTGTGATAGAAGGTATGTATGGTGCATGATACACACAATCCCCTTTGGCCAGCCCTGGGGAAGTTTGGCAGGGCTTCTGGCACTAATTCGTGTCATGTACAGTCACCTTAGTCTGTCACAAACACGCCAGTTCAGCACATGTCCGTGGAGGTTTGTCTGAGGTCTGTAACACCGCAGCTGGGGCAGCGGGGAAGGGAGTCCATAGCTGAGCGTTAGGGACCTTCTCCCTGCTGCCATAATGGTTCCTTTTTATTTCCACCCAATTGAGGGATCTGAACAAAGATTTACCAAGCTATGAAGATTAAAGAAGCAGCAAGATATTTTTCTGAGCTTGGAACCAGACTTTTGGTCCATTTTGTCCTGCTTAAAGGAAGCCAGGGAAGGCAGGTCCAGTGCAGAAATGCAGCAAGTATTGCAGGACAGCAGAACAGGACTGCTGTTGTAACTGCTCAGGAGCTTTGGCAGCAGTCTGGCAGTGTGGCCCATCATCGGAGCTAGCCTCTCTGTCACAAAGTGCCACTGCTGCCCAAAACGACAGCGCAAACACCGCAGAGGCAGAACTAACTACTGTGTCCAAGTTGCCCGTGCTCCATGCTTTGCCAGATCACCAAACCTGATCTGGCTTTGGTGCCCAATAACTCCACAGAAGACACCACCTCTCCTGTCCTGAGTGACCACCATAAAAGATGGAACCCAAACAGACTGAGTGAACTCACTGAACATTTTGTGGACACTTCACAGGGGGGTGGTCAACAAACTAAGAGAATGATATCTATGAGTATATATCAAAGTATGGGAAGAGGGGTGGTAGTTAATGAGGATGTATTGGATAGTGTGTGGCCTAAGCAGGACGTAAACAGTAGGCAATAAGGGGTGGAGAATGTGCTGGTTTTGGCTGGGGTAGAGTCAATTTTCTTCACAGCAGCCAGCATGGGGCTGTGTTTTGGATCTGTGCTGACAACAGCGTTGATAACAGGGATGTTTGCATTGCTGCAGAGCCGTGCTTGCCCAGAGCTGAGGCCTCTTCTGCTTCCCACCCACCCCAGCAGCGAGCAGGCTGGGGGGGCACTAGAAGCTGGGAGGGGACACGGCTGGGACAGCTGACCCCAACTGCCCAAAGGGATCTCCCACACCATACGAGGCTCAGCATATAAAGCTGGGGGGAGAAGAAGGAAGGGGAAGACGTTCATAGTTACGGCATTTGTCTTCCCAAGTAACCGTTATGTGTGATGGAGCCCTGCTTTCCTGGAGATGGCTGAGCACCTGCCTGCCGATGGGAAGCAGTGAGTGAATTCCTCGTTTTGCTTTGTTGCGTGCCTAACTTTTGCTTTACCTATTAAACTGTCTTTATCTCAACCCATGAGTTTTCTCACTTTTACTCTTCTGAGTCTCTCCCCCATCCCACTGGGGGGAACCAAGTGAGCAAGGAGCTAGGAGATGGGCTTACTTGCTGGCCAGGGTTAAAACATGTCAGCAGGAAAAGATTGCTTGCCTTTCTATGGGAGTTTTTTGTTTGTTTATTGGTGGGGGTTTTATGCATATACCAGTTTTACTACAGACTCACTTTTCTGTCACTTGGTGAGCCTGCCCCAAAGGATTACATAAAACCCCTTTCACATCCTGTTCATTTGCAGAATGATCTCAGAGAGACTGCTCCAGTATTACCAGCTGTGTCTCTTCCACGTTACCACTATTTCAGTGTTACAAGTTGCTAGTACAAGTCTCTTCACATCTCTTCTACCTCCGAGTATGGTGAACGGGCACACTGCGAGACCAAAAGATGCTCTCACTTCAGAGTATTTCTGAAGCTTGGTACAAAGATTCAAACCCGCATTATCCCACTGACAAACTATCATACCAATCTGTAGAGCATCCTGCTTTTCTTCTGCATGCTGTGATTCATACAAGTAGAAACAGCAAGAGAAAATGATCAGGGAAATGTGTTGCTCACAGTGACTTCTTGTTTTGTGTATATAAACACACGGACAAAGGTGCAGATAGTGGCATATATTTGTTTCCCTAAATCCACCCGTGCTAGGTAGAATAAGACTGGATTACTTCAGAACCCGTTAGGAAGGCTTTGCATCTTTTTGCTTCTACATCCCCTGATGTCCCTGAAGTAGTAATGTGTGCTGAGGTGCCCAAACTGGCAGAGCACTGGCAAACATAGGCCTGTCCTGCCAGGTGTTTTCAGGGTAGCTGGCAAACATCCTGGCTTTAAGGTAAGGGTTCAAAAGAGGAAAGGTACTGCAGCGGCCAGAGCTAGAGATGAAAACAAGAGAAATCCCACCCTCCCCCATGATACAGTTTGTTGTATTGGCAGGATTTGTACATAGCAAAATGCTGTTGCTTCTTAGGCATTTTGTGCCATTAGAAACTGGCCTCAAAGTCCCTCCTACCCACTCCACAGCTGGCAGCTTATTCCCACCTCCCCGACGTCCCTATCGCTGACATTGGCACAAGTTTATGCAGCTGCTCACCAAATGGAGTTAGGGAGCTCAGCAGGCAAGAACCAGTCAATGCCACAGTCTGCCGTAAGGTGAGGGGACCACAGGGGTGGAAAGGACCAGCCAGGGACAGGGCAGGTGAGCACAGCAGCTTAAACAGCAGCGCCTGCTTAGTCCTCTCCAGTGCTGATGGTGGTCCAGTGCAAGAGTGGGGCTGTTATAGCTAGAGGCAGTATCTCTTTATGGTAGGAGAGAAACTGCAGACCAGACTTGCAAGGGAAGAACAGAGATACTCAATTTTAACGGTTCCTCTTGTACCTAAAAATTAATAAACAACAGATTTTTCTACCTAAACTTGCTTATTCAGTTTCACCCATGCCAGCACAGCAACTTTCAGTAAAAGCAGGTTTAGAGCCCCTGTTGTTACTTTTCTGTCCTGGGACTTGTTCAGGCACTGGCCTTCACAGAAAAGATCTCAGGTTGTTAGTTCTTTTGGGGAAAGCTGGGGTCATGCCAGAACAGTGCTAACACCTTTGTAAGTACTGAAGGTAAAACATACTTCCTCCGGTTCCCTGAACAACCAATGTAAAAATTGTCTTCACCCAGCTGTGTGAGAAGTGAAAACTAGAAGGCATAGTCACTGTATCTCTTCCCACATGCTTTCCCAGACTGACACCACAGGAAGCTTGGTGCTGGGGAGAGGGATCTCCAGCTTCGAGCAGCTAATCATTCAGAGGCAGGCAGGTCAGGGCAAACTGGCACAGCAAACAGCAATGCTGAGAGCACAGCAAGAAGGTCCTCCTACTCAGCTGAGCGTCACAGTCGCTTGAGCGGTAAAAACAAGTGTTGCTGGCAAGGGGGTTGTTGGAAGGATTGCATGAACCTTCATGCTGCTTGCTGTTGGAGCCACAGGCAAGGTCTACTGCTTAGGAAGAGTAGCTGTTGAAGCTGGAGGTCAGGGCAACACAGGTCAATTGCTTTTTAGCTTTGTTATACACATGGCTAGGTAGCACGGTCATATCTGGAATTGGATGCTAATCAGCACCTGGATGGAAAAATGAAGGAAGAAAATTCACTGCAGGAGCTGCAATGTAATTACATCAGCCTGTGTTTGCCAAGAATCAGAAGTCTTCCAAGAGAACAGGACCAGGCAGGTGGTTGCTCCCCAGATTTCCTTGTCATGAGGACACATAGCAAACTCAGAGCAGAAAAAGCATCAGAATGACCTTTCCTGGTCCTCTGCTGGATGGAAAGAGGAAAAAAAGAAGTAAATGTTGGGGGGGGAGGGGGTTGTTTCTTGGAAGGAGGTGGTAGGGAACAGCTTAGGAAAATGCTTGGTTTCTGTTAGGAATACGACAAGCCCCAAACTAGAGGTTTCCAACCATGTATCCATGTGCCAGTTGCTTTTACAGAGCTTTTTAACATTTGACGTAAACTGCTATTTTCTCTGTGTTCAGGCACTCGTCAAAATATTTTAAATTAAAAGATTTTAGGGAAAAATTCTTCTTATGAAAAGCTCACAGGAACATGCATCAAACTGTGCTTCTTACTGGCATGTAAGACTGAGGGCAGGAGGTTGCTTTGGAGCAGACTGCAGATCCAAGCGGCCGCCTGGGGCCTCTGCCCATTGAGACACGGGCCCAGGCACAGCCTCCACAAGGCATGCCAGAGTCTGACATCGTCCAGAAGAACAAAAGCATTTTCTGGGGAAGACAAGGAGCACATTTTAAGTGAGGACAATTGCACGCTCCGGCAGTTGAACTGAGTTTATTTCCATCCACACTTTTTGGTTTTTCAAGCTGTCACTGCAGCACGATCATAGCGTTAACATGGGCTTCAGCAGTGACCGTGTAACCAGGGCAGTGACTTGGCTGGCTCTGCAGGGGGAAGACCTGTGGACACTTCAACTCCCAGACTTTTGGCACAGTCTCCTACAACATTCTTAACAACAAGCTGTAAAAGGATGGGCTAGGTAAGTGCACAGTGACATTGGATTTAAAACTGCCTGAACAGCCAGTCCTGGGGGGTGGGGTGGGGTTGGGGGGGTGATCAGTGGCAGAAAGGCCGGTTAAAGGCAAGTCTCTAGCGGTGTGCCCCAGTGTTTTGTTATTTGTTCATGAAGTTACCTCTTCATTAATGGCCTTAGCACTGGGACAGCGTGCATCCTCAGCAAATTCACAGGTAACGCAGAACTGGGAGAAGTGGCTGATACACTAGAGGATCATGCTGCCATGCAGGGGGACTGGACAGGCTGGAGAATTAAAATGAAGGGAATCTCATGAAGTTCAGTAAGGGAAAATATCAAGTCCTGCATCTGGGTAGGAAGTTATTCCTACCCAGGTACCAGTACGGGCAGGAGCTCACCAGCTGGAAAGCACCTCTACAGAAGAGCTTGGGATCCTGGGGGTCACCAAGCTGACTATGAACCAGCAACGCATCCACAGGACAAAGGCAGCCAACAGCATCCTGGGCTGCATTAGGAAGAGCATTGCCAAAAGTTCAAGAGAGGTACCCTTCCTCTTTACTGAGCCCTGGTGAGGCCACATCTGCAGTGCTGTGTCCAGCGTTGGGCTCCCCAGTTAAAGGAAGATATGGACTTACGGGAGAGAGTCTAGCAGAGGGTTACAAAGATGAATTAGGGACTGGAGCAACTTTCTTATGATGAGAGGCTGAAAGAGCTGGGACTGTTCAGCCTGGAGAAGAGAAGGCTTGGTGGGTACAAGGTCAATGACCCCATCCCAAGTTAGAAAAAGGAGGCAGAAAAGCCAGAAAGAGCAGATCAAGAAAACAGTTTTCCTTGTCTTGTCAAGTCTGACACAGCAGATGTCAGACTGTCAATACTACTGAAATGAGCACCTTAAGCTGTGCGTGCAGAGAAGCCTAAATCTAAGCATTATGCTTAACTGGAAAGGGAGGAGAAGAAATTCCACCTGATATTTTTTGTAACGTTACTAACAGGATGCACAGTAGCATTCCATGTTTTCAGAATAAGAACAGCTCCCCTAAAAGCACTGGTCAGAGTATTTAGGAAAAGGACCATGTGTCAGAAAGGCCTTTCCGGCTCATCTCTGTAAGCACTTCCCTGGCTCACTGCAAACAAACTGCCTTTTACCTTTAATCAGCTGAGGGTACCAATGACCGCCGCCTCTCACAGTAACCAAATGTATGCCATCTGCCGTAATTCCCCTTCACCCACTGGAGCAGCTAACCACAAAGATACAGATAAGAATCTCATTATCTTCCTTGAAGCACTTAAAATACTATTTGTTGGCATGATTTCCAAACAACAACAAAACAAACCCCACATATTCAGGAGCTGGATTGTCCCTGTGTGTTGAGGAGACTGCTTAAAAAGAAGCTGCGTGCACCATGGTTTCCGCAGTGATGCTTCTGTCTGTCATGGTGCTCCATCCTTGCACAGAAACTCAGGGCACCAGGTAAAGCAGATAATCAGCCACTTCAAACCCCTTCAGGGTGACAACTGAAAATACAGTGCAGAGGAGACCAGACAAGAATTCTGTACCAAAGGCAAAGCTCGGAGTGTATTTATGACTGATGCTGTATTTCTGAATGTCTCAATTTTCCACAGAAAAAACCCAGACCCCCTTAGAATTAAACATTCAGATTCACCATCTAGAAACCTTTAAGCCTTCCCTGAAGCCTAACAATAATGGAAAATGCACTAAAAATCCCCACAATGAATCAAGTGCTGTTTTGGCTCAGTTAAAACTCTCATTCCACCCTAAAAGGTAAGTGTTATTACTTGCTTGACACAAAATGGAGATTAAAAAGCAGATAGTACATTTTAGATTTGTTCCCTTGGTTTTACACACAACAAATGCAGCAGAAAGAACACCAGCACATCTATGCAGTCACATGCACAAAGACGTGAATAACTAGATAATAAAAAACCTGTAGGCATATAAATAAATGTATTCCTAGGGGAATATATGAGAAATAGCATTTTCAGTCCACATTTGAATCAGAGAAGAAGCTGGAGATGAAGATAACAGTGGTTCTGCCCCCACGTTCACCTAGGTGCTTGATTTTTCTGCGTGTCTGCTCATGATGTAACAGCAATATATTGTATGAACGTAGCATTTGGCATTATGCTGGTGAATGCAGTCCTGCGTGAATTACGGCTCCATGTCATTCCCACTACTGCTCTGAAGGACAGTGCAGCCTGAGACTCGAGGCAAGTGAAATTGCCACATAACTCTAGAATCTGAGAGTTTATTTTAATTGGATCTTTGCTTTTGTTTCTTCTTCAAACATGAACCCAGGTTTTATCTCACCCTAATCTGCAGAAATCAAAGGAACAATGGTTCACATACTACAAAGTAAGTAAATTTCCCCTAGTTCAATATAATTTAACTACAATTCTTTGTTAGCATGTCTTTCAGAAACATTTTCCTGCAAGAAAGGTATAGATTTTTCCACTGATCCCCCTGGAGCAGGGATAGTAGATATTATCCTTCATCACAGAAAAGACCAAACCTGTCCTTTTCAGAGGTTCTGTGGGAACAGTCCTCACCATCAGAGCAGGACTGTTGGAAAATACTAATATTAGAACTAGCTTTAGCCTTACTGTAGAAATAGAAAAATCAATGCGTGCCTGCTTTCCTGTTTGAATTTGTTTGGGTATGCCTTCCAGCCATTAACAGGCAGTATACTTCTCACATGGAAAACAGGATCCTTTAACATCTAACGGTTCTTCTTGAGTAGCCTCCATAGGTTATTTGCCAAAAGAATTAGTTATTAAACAAGAGTTTTTCAACAGACCTAAGGAAATAAACTAGGGCCCAGACATGATGAAAGTTAGTGGGAGGCAAAATTTTGTTCCCTAGAAGACTGGAAAAGACAGGCACCTTTTATTCATAAGGGACCTTCAAGATTTCTGGACCAAAGTTTTTCTACAAGTCAACCTTCCATTGGGGTGAACACATTCTCGCATTCACATCTGCGGAAAGTTTCCGAGATGGGTTGAGCTGAAAGCAGTCATCAGGGGAAGAAAATTCTATATCCCATAAGTCTATTGGTCTCCACAAAAGATTGCCATCTATACTACCAGAAAATATCTTTTTTAACTCCTACAGCTTAAGACTGACTACAAGCATGGATTTCTGTGCAATGATATTCGTCCACAGTTAGTGAAGTCACTATATCATTTCAATCCTACAGAGCAGGGATGATATGCAAGTAAATCATAGGCATGAGAAAAGACTTAATTGCAAATACCACTTTTATGGCTGCTGTTATTGCTTTATGACACCAGGTGCCCACCAAAGCTGCTCTGTCACTCCCCCCAAGATGGACAAGGGAGAGAAAAATACAAGGAAAGGCTCGTGGGTTGAGATAAGGGCAAGGTGAGATCACTCGCCAATTACTGTCACAGGCAAACCAGACCTGACTTGGGGGAAAATGAATTTATTAATAATCAAATCAGAGTAGGATAATAAGTAAAACAAATCATAAAACACCTTCCCCCCTACCCCTCCCTTCTTTCCAGGTTTAACTTTACTCCCAATTTCTCTACCCCCTTCCCCTCCAGCAGCATAGAGGGACAAGGAATGGGATTTGTGGCCGGTTCATCACACATTTCTGCCACTCCCTCCTCAGGGGACGACTCCTTGCTCTCTTCCATTGCTCCAGTGTGGGGTTTCTGCCATGGGAAACAGTCCTCCATGAACTTCTCCAACATGAGTCCTTCCCACAGGCTACAGTTCTCCACAAACTGCTCCAGCGTGGGTCTTTTTCACAGGGCACAGCCCTGCAGGCACAGGCTGCTCCAGGGTGGGTCCCCCACGGGGGCACAGACCCTGCCAGCAAACCTGCTCCAGCCTGTGGTCCTCTCCCCACAGGACCACAGATCCTGCTAGGAACCTTCTCCAGCCTGGGCTGCCCACTGGGTCACAGCCTCCTTCAGCATCGCCCTGCTCCAGCATGGGGTCCTCTAGGGGCTGCAGGTGGGGATCTGCTCCACTGTGGACCTCCATAAACTGCAGGGGCACAACCTGCCTCACCACAGGCTTCATGGAAATGCCCATTCTGGTGCCTGTAGCACCTGTCCCCCCTCCTTCTTCACTGCCCTTGGTGTCTACAGAGCTGTTTCTCTCATATTCTCAATCTTCTCTCCAAGCTGCTGCTGTGCAGCTTCCCCCCTGCTTCTTAAATATGTTACCCCAGAGATGCTACCACCACCGCTGATGGGCTCAGCCCGAGCCAGCAGTGGGTCCATCTTGGAGCCGGCTGGCACTGGCTCTATCGACATAGGTGAAGCATCTAGCAGCTTCTCACAGAAGCCACCCCTGTAGCCTCCCTGCCTACCAAACCCTTGCCACACAAACCAAACACAATAAGCAATCTGTGTTATCGAAAGCCATATGAATTCTAGGCTCCACAAACCACACTGACCCAGATCACATTCCTGCTTACACTGCTGAGTGAGTTTCCACAGTAAACCAAACCTACCACAATGGAAGACACGCAACCGATTTGAGTCAGTTGAGTTTTGCACACTTTGCACGTTAGGACACACTTCACCAATGAGCATACCTACATTTTATTCAACTTTGAGTGCAAACAACATGCTACAGCCAGGTGCCACCACTAGGTTGGGTCAATATTTCACAAGTGACACAGAAAAGTTGCGCTGGTCATTCCCCATTCATGCCTATCAGGCTCAGATTGAAGCAGTAACCTTATTGGGGGTATCCAGCCACAGCATGAGAGAAAAGAAAGAGTGAGCATCTTTAAAGACTCCTTTCAACACACACAGCCACAGGTTTCTCTTCCCTCAGGGACAAGAAGCCTCAGCATCATACCATTAGACACCATAGGATCACAGGCAAACTGGAGCTTCTCCACAATTTGCAGATAATCCATTCCTGAACCCCCCTGAAGGAGTGAAGAGAGCAGAACCCAGAGCAGCAGAAGACACTACTCTGAGTTCCAGCACGGTATCTGTGTCAAGCAAGTGAAAAGCAACCCTATTAAGCCATCAACAGTACTTCTAACAAAGCCATTTCCCTTGTGGTTTCTTTTCTCCTACAGGCTCAGTTTGCCTCAGCTGCAGGCCACTCCACAAAATGCCCAGTCGCAGCTAGGCAAAATAATGAAGACCCTTTTTAATTCTTTCTGGATAGTCTTTCCCTGTGGTCTGTGTACATTGCAACTAATTACAGACTGTAAAATAATGCAAAAATGCTATGCAATGTTTGGTTGTTTCCTTACTTCCTCTGACTTCATTTTCAAGCCTCTAATGTGCATTTTACATATGCTTTTCCTTGCCTTTTTTACCCCATCATCGTTTTGATGCAATATGTTTATCCTAATGGTAAAAGGTGAGCAAGTAGTAGGTGGAACCTCCAGGGAGAAAACCAGCCATTAGTTCTAACTTTCCATTACCAAAACAAACTGAGATCAGTAAGTTTCAAGTCCTCCTATACCACGCATGCTTACTTGCAAGACAGCAAATCTGTGACCACAGGTTCTTTTTTTTTTACTCAGTGTATCTGTCCAACATGAGAGGAGTATGAAAAATCCACCCACACCTTCTCAGCATGTGAGCTCCCCAGTGACCTCTGTTCTACCTATCTCAAACTAGCAATACCTTGCTAGGTAAGCACCTCTTAATCTCCGGTATGTTTACTCATAGCATTTCTAATATTCATGTGATTGTAGTTAAAAAACTACATGCAACTACTAGCTCCGCAGCAAACAGGACGTCTGAGATTTGGAACAAGGCTGGTTTCAGGTTATGCTACAGACAGCATGGCACCTTAATCCATAGGCGCTTTTCTTTTATGCAGTATGATGAATGGAAGTCATAGGAGTGTCTTCAGGACCTTCTGCTAAGTGGAACATGTCACTTCAGAAAGGGATTAGATAAAAAGGGGAGGTTAAAAAGATTTAGTCTAGAAAGAAGCCCCTGAAACATGAGTAGGAGGAAGAGCCTTTTAGTCTGACCAAACTATACTGTGTTTTTTCACAAGTAGGCTTTATGCAAGTACTGTGCAGAAGCATGGGTGGATGTTTGTAGGTGGGATGATACAGTCAGCTCTCAAGAGTGTGGGACAGTTCCCACTATAAGAGTCTGTTTTCTACAGTTCATGATATTACCAAATGTTATGAGTATGGGCTGGAATTATCTGTGGTAGATGTCTGTCTCAGCCTGGTATTTGATTTTTTTCCCTTTACATTTTAGATTAGATCAATAATTCAACTACATTTTAAATGCGTCTAGATGCTAGGGAGAGGTTTCTTTCCATTTTTATTCTGTCCTGTATCACTGAGACACATGACATTGCAACTAGTGTTGGGGATGTCCACAGAAGCCATAATATGGCTGTGTGAGATAAAAACCTCATTTTTGGTTTGGTGTTTTTTTTTTTTTTGCACAGCATGGTCACATGTCCCGACATACCAAACTCTTCTCTTATGAGCAGAATGACCATGGAGATGACTAGATACAGCAAGAGGCAGAGGCTGAGACAAACCTGATTTTGAAGGTCTTGATATTCCCTGTCCCCACATTGCTCATACTCTTTCCCTCACAGCAACTCTTGTCAGCAGTATAGCTGGAGAAGACAGGCACGAGCCAGCTCTCCACCCGATACAGTCAATACTTTGACAGTTAAAAAAGGCTTCTGCACAGCCACGTCTGTGTTTTATGAAGTATTGTGAAGAAAAGTTAATCTACTAAGAGGTACCACCTAGGCATACAGGTTTCCGTGTGCCTGTGTAGGCAGTACAGTTTCTAAGCAGCCTAAACCATACAAAGTGTGGTGTATAAACCAGCCATCAGAACAAAGATAACATTTTCCTTTTGCACTGAGAAACAGCACAACAAGAACTTCACAGGACTAAATTGGGGTTGCTATTAGTTCTTTGTGGTAATGTAACTGCAAGATTGAAAGCCACAAAGGATTCAGTAACAGAAAGCTACACTGCTTGGAATATATATTTTAAATGAATATGAAGATCAGGTTCACACAGTGAAAGTGGTCCTGCTGCAGCTGAAAGGTGCTTGATTTTTATAAATCCTTTTTTACAGCAGCAGCAGAACAACCTGTAAGTTCACATCCAGTCACACAGAGGATGCACAGCCGGTATTGCTCAGACACAAGAGGAGCCATTCCCTGGTCACAAGAGAAGTTTATACATCCAAGATCTATGTAGATCTCTCCAAGACGTTACTGCCCAAGAGTACTCTGGGCAAAGGGTATACTGTAGATTTTGTGGATATCATTCTTCAGTGTCCTGACTCATGAGACTATGGGCCTTGTCATGATTTCTGATACTACCAGAGAAATACTTTGTCAGCAACAACCTCTCAGTACCTGTTGTATTTGATTTCCACCAGTAGCCTTGTTTTACCTTTTATAATCATTCTGTTAATGGTTCTTTCCAATTGGTTAGATGCTGTCTAGATAAACTGTAAGAGAAATAAATAGCAAATTTTCCCCAGAGGTCTAGAAATTGCCTTCAGTTTTCCCCTACCAAAGACGTCCAGTCAACAAGCTTCAGGACTGAAGTGAACACAACCTAGGAAATAGCAAAGGTCCAACTACAGACTCCAATGCTTTATTACTACTCTAATCCATTATTGCTCACCAGTTTCTCCCAGAGAATTACACAGAAGCCCATCCCCATCATCTTAAACTGGATGCCCTCAGAGACACAAACTTTCTGCTGATCAAGGCCTTTATAGGTCAGAAGTTATGTTTAATCTGGTATCTAAGCAAGTGACCCTCTACCACTGAGGTAAGCAGGTGATTTCATTAGTATTTTGGAGCTGGGGAGCAAAGGGCAGAAGTATAGGATATCCTGTGAGGTCTGGGAATAATTGTCAGGCCACAGAAGGGGCAGTAGCAACTTAAAAACCCCGCAGGGCTCTTTCCAGCACAACTTCTTACTTAGGCAAGGATCCAATGGACAGATATGCCTGATACATTCTCAAAGCTCCCCCAGGTTATGTGGTTTTGCTTCTGATTATGCTAAATTTTCCAGAGAGGGGTGGACAATATGCACTAAACCAGGCATACAGAACAGGGTTGGTACCAGTTCCCGAGCCTGAGAAGGACATGCCAGGGGTCCATCATGTCTGCCCTATTCCTCATGTTCTTTCCAAGTACCTGGGAGGCCTCTTTGGACATGGGCTCAGAACTCCACTCCTGCTAATGGCTGAGCACCTCTTCACCAGAAAAAGCATCAACAGCACAAATATAAAAAGACATACATTGCTACCACTTTGCAGAAATCTTGGGGAAGGACGGTATAATTTTTAGCATTTTCAGTGCTAAAGAAAGAATGTTTCTTCCTCTAGCTCAGAATAAGAAAACTATCTCTGATATGAAACACAGACAAGAAGAGACTCCTGCCTCATTTGAGCTCTGCTGTGGGGTTTATCAGCTACAAATCAGCCCTGTGAAGAGAGGCAAGGCAAAGAAGGCACAGGAAGCCCAGCTCTGCAAAAAGGCAGGTGATAGAAGCTCTCCAGCTTCCAGGACGCAATGTGCCGGACCAAGGGGGAGCCACAGCACAGCTGAGAGCAGTGCCTCTGGCTGCTGAAGATGTACTGGTACAACAGGAATCTGGCACAAGCCAGACCGTTCGGAAGACCTATCGGAGACAGACATGAGCAGACTTGAATGTGGAGTGCAATAATCACTTGTGCCTTGCGTGAGAAGACCACAAATGCAATGGGGGGTGTGTGTGTGTCAGACTGTCCTTTAGAACACGGCACCATTAAACACCAGGGCCAGGGCTCTGTGCCCAGGCTGTTTCTTTCTAACTTTGTCACGGTCTTAGCCAGACACTGAGATCACATCAGAGACCAGGTCAGAACACCAGGTGTTCATATGAGGCATGGGAAACAGAAGTTGTGGAGGTCAGTTGAGGAAGGGTCACATTGCTTCCTGAAATGGCATGTAGGCCAAGTGTTTATCACAACTGACCGGGGACTAAGTGCTGCATTAACCCAACATATCAGAAGCAGTCACAATGCAGAACCACTCTTCCAAAGATAAACATGCTCCAGGATAATATGACAGAAAGAGCTGGCCAGAGACCAAGTTCTCTGGAATTTAGCAAGCCTCATACTGACATTAGGGAGGAGAAAAAAAAAACCAAACAAACAACTTATGAGAACTGAGTATCAAACTTACAACTTATCTTATAAGCTAAACATTAAACTTACAAAAAGTAAATAGCAAATATCATTGAGGACCCAGAATATACACACAGTTTTTCTGCAAGTGCTTGAAAGAAGGGACTACATCCCTTTGTAATGCCTCTTCTGCTCAATCCTGACATTTTTCTCAACATGACATTTAAAAGCAAATAGTGTCACCATTCATTGATGATTTCTACTCACAGCAACATTGTATGGGAGTTTTAACATTTCATTCAGACATGTAATTCTAAGAGCTGACTGAAACTTTTCTCGTTATTATTCCCAGCGATTTAGACACTTTTTCTCATTAGAATTAAAAATATATGCTAAAAAGAGCACAATATAATAATGCAGTTGAGATCACTGCCTCTTATCCTATCATTGGTAATGATTTTAGCACCATTAAAAAGGATGTTTATAGCGCCCAGCTTAGCAAGCCAGAAATAAAACTACGAGGTAACTATTAGGGTTTGCAGACATGCCTTCATCCAGGTTTCTCTCAGTGATGAGATTGCAAACCTAGTAACACTACTGGAGCCAGAGTTAGTTCCTATTTACAAGAGTTAAAAGGCAGAATTTCTACTACAGGAATATGTGCATTAACAAGAAGTTAATAACAAATAGAGTATTCTTGCCAGCATAATTCAGGAGAACATTAACATATCTAATAACATTCTAATACATAAAAATAATCCTTACCCACCTGTGCCAGTCTAAGACTTCAGCTGAACTAAAGCAAGGGCTCTGCCTTACTGTTCTCTCATCTAGTACAAAGTGGAAACTCCACTGGCCATAGATAGAACAGCAGCAGTCTAGGGCTGAGAAATACCCACATCAGGTGGGGTAACTATCAGGGGTAGGAATAAAGTTACTCTCTCACCACTCTCCTGTCAGAGAAAAGCAGGGTCAGAAGGCTTCTTCTTTCTGTAGGCCAGTCCAGGGGACAGCAGCCCAGTCCAGATCATTAGACCAGTTCATGGTGGTAAGGCTGCTCCAAGGTCATGCCAGGAAGTTAATCCATAAGTCAAGGTCAGGTCTGGTAAAAGTAACAAGGGTCAGACACAGGCCATCACCTTCACAGCCACAAGACATATCTGGGAATCAAGCTGTAAAAACCGTTCAGAGCAAGACACAGGCAGGGCTAACTTGGACATCAGCATCTCTACGGGGCAGCTCAAACCAGAACCAAGGACCCACATCCAGGCTTAAATAGCACTCCTGGCCCCGTGGGCAGAGAGCTGGGGTGGGTGCCCAGGTGAGGCCAGTCAGGGCCATTAAGGCTTGTTAGTGCACCCTGACAACTAGGAACATAAAGGGCAAACTAGCTGTACCGAGATGAGCTTTATAAATTTACCCAGAAACAGTTATTGTCACTAGGTGCTTTTGCAGCTGCATCTAGAGCTACACAGAGCATAGTCACTCTTGAGGGCTGAAATGTAAATATGGAAAGAGGGGAGAGACTAGCTGCTCTGAGTTCTGCATCAGTAGGGTAGCCACAAAATGGGTTGCTTCTCGTGGGGCTGTAAAATAGGCTGTGTGTCACTCATAGCTACCACCGAGCAGGAGAGCCTTGGGCTGGAGGGCTGGGCTTAAACTGGACATACTGCTAGGGCTTCATATAGGCTTTGTCACCCTCCAGGCTTTTATTCACAACCAGAATTGTTTCTTGCTTCAGGTTTTTTTCATTCCTTGGGTAATAATCAGCCTGGAGAAAGCCATGCTTGTCTCAGTACAAAAGGAATTAAAAAATCTACAAGTTCTAATCTGGCCAACAGGGCAAAAGGACCTCCTAGCTGGGGTGATGGGGGACTGTCCAGTGCCAAATCTTCAGGATAAGACTACAAATATTCACAATGCAGCTAGCGTAACTATGCAAAAATAAGTAGTGCCTGCCTGATTTTTTGCTTATTGATATCTGTCTTTCCATCAGTAGGCTGGTTGGCCCTAGTTTATTCTTACTGCACGTGGTATTTCCACTCATGCATATCATACTTTTTCCTGTGAAGTAATTTGTTTAACATCTATACATCAGGAGGTTATCTTACAGTGCATCAAACAGTTTATTCATTTCACATGTTGCCTGATAGTGTCATCAAAATGCAACATGTTATGAGGCAGGGCAAGCACAAACATCCCTCTGAACCAGTGAGTCTCAGCTTTTGCAGGTGGGTAGACCATTCCAAAATTTTTGGAATATTTGGAAAAATATTTAATTATGAGATTCCTTTGATTATATGGCACAGTAAAAATTGTGCCTGCATTCTGTAGAACTGGCCCATTCATATACACCATGTTGAAAAGCGACTACAAATTCAATCTTGTATTTAAAAACAATGAGTTAAATCACATCTATCAAGTACATGAGAAGCAATGTTCCTCACAGCGAATTAAGTTCTGCTTATTCTGGGTGTTCTGCCATGGGGTTCAAGCAGCAATACTTACGATGCTTAAATTCTTAAATCTTTAGATTTAGTGAGAAAAATCTCACTATATTGTTTTTTACTATTTTTTCTTATGATCAAATGTACAGAAGAATGAACTTCCTTTCATTAGACAAGGATGAATCTTCACAGCGGTATACATACAGGTGAATGTCAGGATGGGTAAAAAAATTATCACAACATCTTCCAATTTTAATATTTTAAAATAAACCTACATATAATGATGAACAATCACTATGCCTTACCTATTCCAGCAGTTACCTTAGCTAAAAATCATGAAGCTCCCCAGAAAGTAAACCTTCAAAAATACTTTAACCCCCCCCCTTCCCCCCCCCCCCAATCCCACTCCTTCGAACAAATAACATTTTTTTTCGTTGGGTAGAACAAAATATTTCATTCCACTCTACAATGTATTTCAGAAAGAGGGCAGCATTGTCTGGCTTGACCACAAGGTGGAGATGAAAGGGCAACTAGGGTGGGTTTTTTTTAATCTACTGAAAATCACGCACAAGTGAAATGCTTATTATCCCAACTGCCTACTCTTATGCACTGGACGGTGACAAAACCAATGACTATCAGACACCATGTTTTGAAACAGCTGGGAAAGAGATTAAAAAAAACATTTCAATTCACTGTGAATTCTAGCAAAACCTGTGGGATAGAATGGAGAAAAAGGGATAGTTTTCACCTTTAGAAGAAGCGTAACACCCACCTCTTAGATCCTACTGCTAAAACAGCTGAAAAGTAGAGTAGAATATAAGTAGATGCAATGGGAGAATGATGCAACACAGATGAGATGTTCCTTGTAAAGTAATTTCTGGTCTTTCGGTGTTTCTGGTGAAACGGTACCTGGTGACATGTTTATCAGCAGAGAAACCCAACCAGGGAGAAAAGGTGGCTGGTCACTTTGCAGAATTTTTCTCACAGATGGTACGGATGGTAGAAAGTCCATGCTGAATGGGGAAAGCAATGCAAGAAATCTTAGTTACTTCAGCTGTCTGAAGGACAGTTGTTTTTAAGGCAGTCACATGATTTGAGTTCTCAGATAATTATTGTTACCCATCAAGACAGCACCTGTGGAAAGATTTGGAGTATCTGTAGGGTGCAGAGCCTGGGCTGAACTCCATGTTGCAAAGTGTTATCCATTTTCTGTTGGTTCTGATCCTTCTGGACTTAGATTTAAAACTTTGATTCTCACAGAAATCGAACATTAATATGTACCAAAAAGCCTCTGTGATTTCAAGGCATTAACTCTATATGACATTTCATATACAGCCGTGCTATCTTCTAGATAGCATGTACCAAGTCTCGGCAGGCAGCTGTTGCAGATGACGATATAAACAATGTATATATCCCAATCCACCTTGAAAGAAAGCAGAATGTTTAATCACAGAAGATTTAATCTGATGTTGAATTCAGTTTAGGCAGTGATTTGGATCACAACAATCTATTGATAAAGTGATTTTGGGAGAAGAAAAGCTGCCATACTCCTGCTGCACACTCACTGACAACATTTGTAAGCTGCTGTTGGTATTTATAGCTTATCACGGTAAAGAGTTGCTCTTTACAGAGCTCATGTTGTAAGTTGCTGTCACAATCAAAGGGCACAGGGTTCAGAAAGCCATCCCGGAGTGGGAAGCTTAGAAAGCTCAGCTCAATACCACCCTTCAGTCTCATCAAAATTCAAGTTGCAGTATTTCCTGGATTTTAGTGCTGTTTCATTCTACTTTCAGCATTTTCATCCCAAAGAGCGGTTACAGCAGTTTCTAAAGAAAGAACAGAGCAATGTGAGGCAACACGTCATTGCTAGTCCCCAAATTACAATTTTTGAGCTTCTGACTCACTGCTTCTTTCTTAATACTGTTCAGACGAGCTTGCCAAGCACCGGAGAGATGCAAATTCTAAATGTCAGCATTTGTATTCACCAACAGCTAGTTTAGAAATTCTGACCTGATTAAAACATTACAAAGCCAAATTTATTGTAACTACTAGAATTTTACCATCATGTTCTTCTCTTCACCTGAAGTGTTCCTGGTATTGCCAAGTTCCCAGATTAAATGATATTTAGAGTTCTTCTGCCCCAGCTGGAGTCATATGCCTCTGAGTTCTCATATTTTAGATGACGTTACAGAACAAAACCACCCAAGCAAATGCATTTCTTTTGAAGTCATATGATTTGTGGCCAGCAAGTTGAGAAATTATTTTTCAATCTCCAGGGCTGGCAAGACTCTATTTTCCAGATCACAGAGATGCTATACCCCGCCACATCCCATGCTGTTCTTAGTGTACATCGCTACCAACCATAGGCTGGTATTTCCCTGTGCCAGACAGGTTTTGTTTGTTCTGGTGTAGCAAGCCAGGCTGATTCCTAGTCATATATTAGTATTAAAAAGATTAACTGTTCAGGTTAGCAAGTCTGCTTACACGGGAGAAGCCCATGTATTCTCAGTTCCCAATACCTGCATTCCTGTGGTGGTTTGACCCTGACTGAGTGCCAGGTGTCCACCAAAGCCACTCTGTCACTCCCCTCCTCAACCAGACAGGGGAGAGAAAATATAACATCATAACATAAGGATTGTATGTGTAGAATATATGTAGCCTTGGGATTTGAACTCTGACAGAAACAGTTTTTATAATTAACTTATAAAAAGTATAAGTGACAGAATGAGCCAGTAGCAAAACTGGAAGAGAGATCTTTACCTCCAGCCTGTCCTGGATCACCCAGATCAAGTCTCCTGCTTTCCTGAGAAAGTGGCAAGGATAGCACCATGAAATCAGGAAATTCCATCCTACACATTAAGAACATTGATACTATTAGGAAAAATCAAGGCTTGATGAACAAACTAACCTTTCTGGAGTTATGAGATTTTTTTAGATTTTCACATCTTAAACTAATTGTAACTGAACTATTTTATACCTAACATAACTGAGATGGACTAGACTTGGCTAACAACCAAATGCCCACCTAGCTGCTCACTTACTACTCACACCCTCAGCAGTAGAGAAGGAGAAAATAGGAAGAACAGGAATGAGGAAAGTCATAGATCAACATGAAAACAAGGTGATTGCTTATCAAGTACCCTCATTTTCTGTGGAAGTATAGCTGTCTTTGGGAAGCCCTTCTGATGCAGATGCATAAAACAACAATGAACTTAGCATATATTGTTAATCACTGTTGTAACCTTCCTGCACATGTGGGCCATGATTGACTGAAATTATCTATAGACAGTAACAAGAGCAATACACACACCCACACATAGAAAGTTCATTACTGTATGCCTGGTCCACACCTCAGAAAGACTGTAGATTTTGAAAGTTACAGGGAACATTCAGACCTGGCAACACTTTGAGTTCTATATCTTTCTCCAAGTGTAGTGGGGAATGTATTTTGCACAGAAAATCCTCCTAAACTGCAGTCTATCATTTCAGAGTAGCATTAAAAACCTGGTCACATATTAGCAAATCCCTCCGCCATGAGATATTTCAAATTTGAATCACGTTTCTCTTTACTTCCTTCTTTATTTCTTCAGGTGATGTTAAATGCAGTCAGAATTGAAAGGGAGAGAAACCAGTTTTTAGAAAAAGGCAGAGAGATTAGGATTCAGACTTGGTATTATTATGACTAGAAATTAGTTTCTGTTTCCCTTGATCACCACCATGCAGGAACAGCAGGATGCCTTACCTCATCTCGTACCAACTTCAAGGCAAGAAAAGGAAGTAACTTTTCATTCGCTGCATAAATGGGCTGTGTATGTTCTTCTCACTACATATTGCTGAAATAAGAAAACAAGCAAAACTCCATAAATTATCAGATAATCATGAATTGAGGAAACATTAGAAATCAGAACAATGCAGGTGCAGTACTGAAAGGGATATTAAGCTTCATGTACTGTCACTTAAACCAATACCTATCTCCTGAAGATTAGCAAGTGTCTTGCACCTTTCTGTGAACGATTTGATGCTGAACTTTCCTTCACTAGAAATGTCCATTCTATTAGATTCATCTTCTCTCAGCCTTACTGGCGTTTATGAAGCAAAATAAGACAGAAATAACTGTCCAAACACCAAACCAGGCAGAAGAATTTCCTGCTTCTGCTTACATGTTGCAGAAAATGAAATAAGTGCCTCTACACCCTGCAAATGTTTCCATACACCAGCTTCTTTCCACTAACCTCCATTGATTTATGTCAGGGAAGAATTTCCCACAGATTTCTCATGTTTCCTTACTCCAGCTACTTGAAATAATAGAGGACAAATCACATAGAGCCTTAGTGTTCTGTGCAGCCACACTGGGGATAATAGACACAGCACGGCGTGCAGGGTAGTGCAGAGGTCAGTCCCAGCCTAACTGAGCTAGTGGATTTCCAGGCCACATCATTAGAAGTGCTGCAAATGGCGTTCAAATGCAGAACTTCCTCCTTCATATCCATAGTTTGCCCACCCTCAACTGGGAGACTGCTAGGAAGCATCTCCACTGGAAGAAAAAAAAATGATAGCCTCAGGCTTTGCTGTCAAGTGAAGATAACCGGTTCATTCCTCCAGCCAAGGATTTCAGCGTTTTAAGGAATCAGAGAAGTAAAACATCTTCTTCCTATTGCTCAAGAAGAGCCTTAACAATTACTTATTTCTGGGCAACCTCCTGACCAAAGAAAAGAGGGGTTGACTCCAATGCTTTGGACCTCTGGCACAGAGGGCAGCTAAGATTCAACTGGAGGCTCCTGCTCCTTTCCTCTCACCAAACCTCTCTCACTTCATCCGGTCCTCTGAGTCACTTCCTCCTGACTTTTCACTCATCTGCTCTCAGAGCACTTCTCCAAGTAAGCCAGTTGTCTTGGCCCACTCTGGAGCAGGGTTCAAGGGAAGCCCTGCTGGGAGGTAGGC
This sequence comes from Falco cherrug, assembly GCF_023634085.1. Lineage (NCBI taxonomy): Eukaryota > Metazoa > Chordata > Aves > Falconiformes > Falconidae > Falco > Falco cherrug. Next base: position 6,951,603 of record NC_073701.1, read on the forward strand.
TAGAACATAACCACAACATTATCACAATGCCAAGCTCCTACGAACTGTCGTCTGTGCAGGAGTTTGGGGCAGGTAAACATCACGCATATTAGTGATCTTAATGCTGACTTCAAAAGAGCCACAACATGTCATACCAGCAGGACCTGGTGTGTGTCAGTGATCCCAGAACCAGCTCCAAGCAAGCTGGTATGTCATTGCATTGCACTGGCTGGAATCATTCGTCCCCACCAGGTAGCAGTTTGTTGCATGAACAAGTTGCCGTGCCCCGGCTACGTGCAGCGCTGTGCTGACTCGACTGTACCGCTTCTATTTCTGAAGCAGCTCGAAGGCAGCTCAGGGGAGCTCTGCACTGTCAGCAACTGCACAGCATGGACGCGGCCCGCAGAGGCTATTGAAACAGGAATCCAAGGAGTGATGGGAAGCAATATTTCAAACTAGGCTGGACGGTGGTGGTTCGTACGTTTTGCCCCTGCACCCAGCACCCCCAGAAGTACTTTGAAACACGAGTAATATTTTATTTACCTATACATGTGTATAAAAGGTGCGCAGCAGCTCTGAATTCAAAGTCAGGCTTTCCAATTTCAGTCTTGCTATTAAACACAAGCTTCCCTGAAGGGAGAGGGACTCCGGGAATATGGGCTTCACCTCAGTCTTACCTACCCTCCAGTAGGAGTTGTGTAAAAGAAACCATATTCTCATTAGGACTTTCAGGTGTGTGGGTGTTTCCAGGAATAAACAACACCCAACCACAGAACAACCAGGAAGCAGCTTTATAAGCATATTATGTTGCTTTGCGGGCACAAAGTTTATGCATTTTATCTCCATAGCCAGCCTACCACATTATGCCATTCTACAAGGGGACCTGCCATGTGGTGGGACCCATGGTATGCTGAAAGCAAGAGCTGGAGTTACAGTCTGCAATTGCAGACATTCAGACAACCAAATCCTGGGCAGACCTGTCAATCACGTTCCAGGTAGACTGGATGAACTCTGTTAGAGTTAAGAACTGGAATAGTTGGACGAACAGCCAGAGTAAAGTGTATCAGCAAGGTAGATACAGGAGAAATCTTACATCTGCCCACACAAGAGGTGATGCTATCCAATAATTTTGCTTTCTCTTTCACATACACTGATATGCAAAAATAATGTATTTTGTTACGGAATATGCAAATAATACTTATGAAATTACTTTTCCTTTATTATAAATGTAACAGGTTCTAGGCTCTAAGATGGGTCATCAAAAGGCCGGAAATTCACTAAGTGTGACACACACTGCTACCTCTGAAAGAATTACAGTGGGTTTAATGCCCTATACATCAGACAAGGCCACTGTGTAGTGTAATCCAGCCTTAATTTCACTTCCTTGCCAAATTTCTAGACAAAACCATTGTACTTCATTGCTGGGGTGAGTACTGAGTGAGTAAAACAGATCTGTCATTACACAAAGAATCACGATGCTTTTCCAGAACCATTCGCAGCTTCAGAGATAATTGGATTCACTATGTACAGCCTGTTGAGTTATCTGTATGGTTCCAAGATTTAGGATCCTCAGCTGACACGGAAAGAGACAGCAGGGAGAATTCTTACATGGAGAAAGTAGCTCCATAAGTCAACAGAACTAGGCCATCTTAAAAGTTTATAACAGCTGAGGTTCCAGCGCTCTGATATGCATGTCATTGTTGGAAATTAAGTCCTTGGAAAGAATGTAATTTCTGTCTGCACCTTGTTAATTAAAATCCAGCTTTACAGCTCCTGCACTACTTGTTGAATGAGTTACTAGCATGGAATCTGCTGTCAGCAAGGACTTTAGGCAGAGCAAAACCACTTCAAACAGAGCAGATCACAGACTCTGCCTTTGTCAAATAATATCTGATGACATTATGATGATTAACATAAAATGGGTCTGCAATAACCCACACTGAAAACCACAGGCAGAGCCCAGATCTGTGCTCTCAGAACACAGAAGACAGGGAAAGTTCAGTCTCCACAAAAGCTGTGATGGCTCTGCGTGGCACCTTATAACAAACTATGCTTGAGTTTTCTTCGCTGCTGTGCAGAAAGGCGCACTTACCGAAAGCGTATCTTTAATTGCACCTTGTTGGGAACATCTTCATCCCCAGCTACATCTCAGGCTTCAGCTATCACAGTTTATCCCTCTCCTCTTCCTTTCCATCAAATGCATGCTACATTTCTGACTGATGCAGCCAGCAAACCCTGACAGCTTTCCCTCCTCTACATGCATTATTGCTCCATCTAGGCCAACCTCTGTCCCCCACTGGCCTTTCTCAGGGTCATTCCTGTCATGGGATCCTGTCTCTCAATGTGTCACTGAGAGGACAGGCTCCAGTGAATAACAAATGAAATACTCGTCACTTCTTGTGGTGAATTTATGTTTTCAGTCATGTTCTGCCACAGACTTCTCATATCTGACTTGCCAAGTTCTGTTGCCTGTAGCAGAATTTTAGAAGGAACTGTTTCAGTACTTCCCAGATTCAGTCCTCCTCAGATTTCTAGACATCATCATATCCCTATGGATGTGATCATCAAGATAGCAACTGTGTCTCCACCAGCTAACAAGAAAGAAACACAAGCTTTCCTAGGCCTTGTGGGATTCTGGAGAATGCATATTCCAGATTATAGTCAGTTTGTGAGCCCTCTCTATTGAGTAATTGAAAGAAGAACTATTTTGGCTGGGGCCTTGAGACACAACAAACCTTTGAGCAGATCAGACAGGAGGTGACTCATGTTGTAGCTCTTGGGCCTCTCTGGACAGGACCAGCTGTGCAAAATGTACTCTACACTGCAGCTGAGGAGCATGGTCTCACCTGAAGCCTTTGGCAGAAAACATCAGGAGAAACCCAAGGCTGACCACTAGTGTTTTGGAGCCAGGGTATTGAGGATCAGAAGCCCACTATGCCCTGACTGAAAAAGAGATACTAGCAGCATGTGAGGGGGTTCAAGTCACTTCAGAAGTTGTTGGTACAGAAGCATATCTCCTCTTGGCACCATGATTGCCTGTATGTTCAAAGGAAACATCCCCTCTGCACATCACCCAGCCAGCACTACATGAAGTAAGTGGGTAGTGTTGATCGTGCAGTGGGCTCGACTGGTGAAACCCAGCCACCCAGGAATCCTGGAAGAGATCATGGACTGGCCAGGAAGCAGAGATTTTTAAGTATTGCCTGGTAAGGTGGCTCATGCCCAGGAGACACAACCATATAACGAGTTATCAGCAGATGAAAGGCATTATGTTCTGTTTACTGATGGATCCTGTTGTCTTGTAGGGAACTGTTGGAAGTGGAAGCTGCTGTGTGGAGTCCCACACAGCAAGTCATTGAAGCCACTGAAGGAGAAGGTGAGTCAACAGTTTGCAGAATTGAAAGCCACCCAACAAGCCCTAGGGACTGCTGATTAACAGAAGTGGCCAGTACTCTGTACTGACTCATGGATGGTGGCTAATGCCCTATGGAGGTGGCTGCAGCAGAGGAAGGCCAACTGGTAGTGCAGAGGTAAATCCATCTGGGCTGCTGCACTGTGGCAAGACATCGCTGCCTGGGTAGAAAACATCACTCTAAATGTATGTCATGTGGTTGCTTACATGCCCAAAAGCCGTGTCACTGAAGAACATTGAAACAATGAACAGGTAGACAAGGCTGTCAAAATTGAAGTAGCTCAGGTGGACCTGGACTGGGAGTGTAAGGGTGAGTTATTTGTAGCTTGATGGACCTACAAACTATGGGGACATCTAAGGAGAGAGGCAAAATACAGATGGGCTCCTGATCAAGGCATGGACCTGACCATGGAGGCCAACACACAGGCCACTTGTGAATGTGAAACATGCCAGCATCAAGCAAGCTACATAAGCAAAATGTCCCTGGAACAGAGGGTGGTGGCTGGGTTCTCAATATGGCAAGGCCTGGCAAATTGACCATATTAGACCACCACCATGGACACGCCAAGGCAAGGGCTACATACTCACTGTGGTGAAAGCAGCTACCATTTGGCTAGAAACATACCCTGTGCGTGGCATTGCCCAAAAGACCATCTTGTTTTGCCTGTGACAGTAACTGTTCAGTGATCTCCCTGTCTTTATCCTGATCCATGAGCCTTCCATTGCATTTTTCTCCCCTGTGTCCTGTTGACGAGGTGGAGTAACAGAAAGGCTTGGTGGGTACCTGGCAGCCAGCCAAGGTCAATCCACCAGACCTTCTCATGTGAGCTCCTCACTTGTGGCTAGAAACCCAGGCTTCAACCAGAAAGTTGCTCACAAAGCATCTTAATGACATCTTGAATAGCATTGGCCTAGCAAAAGAATCCAGCTGTGTAACTTCTGGTTCCAAATGAATTCCTATAGGAATGGCATAGATCTTTCATTATGACAACTTAAAGTAGGACTTTTCTTATTTAGAAGATTGCTGTCTTCCAAAGTCTTCTCTAGCCCATTGTATTTTTTCATGTTTATGCAGCAGTCATTACACAATATGCCACAAGTCTGCACATTTACACCACCTTAGTTTCCTCTTGTCATTTCATTGTCATGAAATTTGAGCACTATTTCTTTTACACAAGGCTTCATACTGCTTGCATGTTGCCTACTTCTCTCTCCAACTTGTATCTTAATCTCTACTTACATAAACACCTTTTCTTCCTCTCCATGCCCTTGTCTAAAATATAGCCATGATATTTATTCACAAACATTACTAATTCCTAGATCAATGGTAAATACTCGGAAAATAACCCAGAATGTTAATGTGAATGACATATCGAAAACCTCAGAACAATGTGGAGGAGTGTCAAAATGTTAAATTGAATTTAAAAAAAGCAAGTGAGGAGAAATACACAGAACACTCTCCCTCACAAAACTGTAGACAATAAAATAATCCTGGGACCAAGATGATCCAGCTGGATTTCTGTCATATCTGATTTTCTTTATATGATCATAATCAGTCTTTTTAATTTTTTTTTTACATAGGACCTTAATTCACACTCAGTGACCATCAATGCAGACCATTTTTGAACACCGGTCTGATCAAACAAAATTACCAAAACATCATACTACAGTCATCAGCACAGCTTGCTGATGTTCAGACACGGTGTGCAGTCCTAGCCTCTGAGCAGTTCAATTTCCTGCCAACTTTGATCTGTTTCCTCTTAACCTCTTACTCCTCTGTCCTCAGCGGTAATTATTCGGAGCTGTAGCTTTCAATAGCTGAGGCCTTTTCTTTACTGCTGACCCACGGAACTGTTCTGGGGGAGTGCTGTGGCTTAAGAAAGGAAAAGAAACCCTGAATCTGAACTTACTACATCAGTGAGGATGTGGGGAAACAGATATAGTATTTTTTAAAAAACCACACAAGTATTCTGAAAAAACCAAACAGTTTTTCAGTGAATTATGTGGGTCAGCTTCAACTACTGTATTATTTCTGTTGAAAAGTATGTAAAATAGGGTTTTCTTTTCCCTCAAAACTCGGTTTCTCTTATTTCCAGGGTCTGGAAAACCTTGTTCAAGATGAGAACTATGCTGCCAGTAGCTAAATAGCTACTGAAGGGAGAAATCATTAAAAATATCACTTACAGAGAAGACTTGAGACTGCTGATTCTTTTGAGGGAGACATGAGGAGGAATTTTCTTGGAGGTGGTGACAAAGAAGTGATAAAGAAGGAGCAGCAGCAGTAGTAGTAGTGGCAGTGACAAATATGAAGAGTAAGTTTTTCTCTAGCTTTCCAAGATTAAGATTTCCTTTTTGATATTAAACTCAGCCTTGAATAATCTCCTCGACTTTTACCCCCTTGAGCTCTGCTGCAGAGTTTATCTCCACTCATCAGCCTCCCGAGCAGAGCCAATGAACGGAAGGCAGAGCTGTTCAATCTGTTTCCTCAGTGTTCGCCCAGGCTCTCGGCACAGGAAGCCTAGCGCTCTGAAAAGACAGAAGGAGGAACCTCTCCAGCTTTGAGGAGCCAGTCGACCAGGAGCACGCACAGCTGGAGGAGAGGAGTGGGAAAGGGGGAGAGAAAACACTGACACTGGCTGCTAAGGATGCGCTGGCAGGCGAGAAATACTCCCCATGACCACAGCTAGGTTGGCGGTGGGATGGATGGAGTGACGGAGCTGCCCGAGTCATGAAAGCAGGAGGCGACATGAAGATCGCTGGGAAGGCTGTGTGTGTTTTTGTGCTGTTCACCATCAAGGTCATGAGTACAGTAGGTGAGTCTAACTGGGACCAGTCAGCCACAGGGATGGAAGGAAGGGAAATATGCACAGCTATTTTCTTTACATAAAAGCTATTCACCATGCTGTGACTTTCCTTAATTACTAAAAGTTATGGAGCACAAGTTAAATGTGCTTCCCCAAAATCCAATCCTACTTTTCTTTCTTCAGGGGCTACAAGGCTGCCGGGAGTTATCCCTATGACTTCCATGTAGGCAGTTATTTAGCGACCCTTAGCCGGGAATGTATCATTTGTCACAGATAGACTTTTTACTCAGACCACTGAATCCACATCATCTGAGAAACTGATCCGTTTGACATATTAAAAATATTCCTGGGAAAGTATTTGTGAACTTGAAGGTTCTGGCCATGTGGTTTCTGCTGAAGAGAGGCTGTGGGTGCTCTGAAAAAGGGCAGGGATCTCTTGTGTCTTTCTGAGGAGTGGTGGAAGATCACTGATGTGCTGACAGTAGGGAGCAGTTTCTGGAATTTTGTTCTGAAGCTAACGGGCAAAATCAGCATCAATAGCAGGAAAGGCTTTTGTGGCAAAGACAGTGGCATTTCTAAGCCTTTCTAACCTTGCCTTCTAGTGTAGTTGACTTGGTTTTAATACAGTTAATGTCTCCCACATTTGCATTTCTGGAGCTTGTGCTCTTGCAGACAGCACACGGCAGTCCAGGGACTTGGCAACAAAACTAGGGATTTGAGCAGCAGTTCCAGAAACTTAAACTGTCTGTGGATAGAGGGAAAAGGCAGATAGGTCTGTGAGATACAAATTAAAACATGGATATCTATGAATAATATGTAACACATAAGCATGTGTCCATTCCTATTAGTCCATTCCCATTATGCACAGGTAGAACTAAACTACATGAACAATAGTTGTTCTGTTCCATTTGGCCAGAAAATAAAAATGGCTCCTTGGTGCTGTTTTAAAGCAAAATGGATGCAGTCATCATTGGCAGTGAGGGAACACCTGCCTGTAATGTGTTTGGCTGATCAAATAAGGTGTCCAAAATGGTTACCTCAGTGCTACCCATTGGAAAAAATTTAAATACTTCACAAACATTATTAAAGTTTGCAAAAAATTTAAATTTAAAATTTAAAAAATTTAAATACTTCACAAACATTATTAAAAAAAACCTCACAACAGGCACACTGGAGGTAAAAATCCTGCCCCTATTCTGCAGGTAAAGAACTATCTCAGAAGAATACTGAGGAACCTGCTCAGGGTCGTACAGGCAGGTTATGGTAATGTCAGAGACAGTTAACATTTTAAAATACAGCTGCTCAAAAAGTAAAGGAGTATGGACATGTCACAAAATGTTGAAGAAAATGGGGAAGACAAAGGAAAATCCTACCAGCAAAAATTCTTTTTAATAATTGACTTTGCTGGAAATATTACAAAAAAAATCCAGTGCCAAAAAGTGGGGTTTTTTTCACCCAAAGGTAATAGGATTTTAACTTCTTAGTGTCTTGGAGAATCAATGATATTCCCCTTCAAAGAACATACAAAAAGTTGTTCAGTTAAAATCTAATTTCATGTTTGAATGCTGCGCCCCCCTCCCCCCCCAAAAAAAAACCAAACCACCAAACTATGTCCCCCCTTCTGAAGACTAGAGAAAGCTACTTTTAATGAAGTAAGGTCATGAAAAAACTGTTGTGTGTAACCAGGCTTTATCTACAGTAGCATTTTCCTTAACATTTCCTTGGGTTTTGTGGTTTGGTTAGTTGTTACAAGAGCAGAAGAGGCAGCTTGGAAGCAAGGCTGAGGTCACTTCATGATTGTCCTATCTAGATCTGCCCCCGGGTAGAGCTGGATAATATGCTGCTGAAGCTGCTGGTGCTTGATCTGTACTAACAGTCCTTCTGTGACAATCCTCGTAGCAGCAGCAGTGGAAAAGACTCAAAATCTTTTCAGTAACACTTTGAAGACTTCTCTAATTGAACTAAGCAGACAGGACACCACAGGTGGTTCTGTACATGCTCCAGAGGAAAGGTTATAATGGAGGGTGAGATCGTCAATGAAAGGCTCATGCAATAAATTTCTTTTTATCGGATTGAGATTTGCAGTGGTGGACTGTGTAAGTCTTGCACCTGTAGCTGTATCCTGTGACGATGGATATGACCAAGTGCTTCAGAGGAAGCTGAAAGAAATCCATTGTCAATAATGAGACGTGATTCTCTGTGGTTGTTCAGTTTTACCAACAGTGAAAAATCAAATGGCATTGCATCAGTGCTGGAATTAGAGTATGTGAGGCGTATAAAAGTGAAGTAGTTTACTGAGCAGCCTGGCTAGAGTTCAAGTTTACCTGCATACGCAACTTTCTTGAATGCTATTGCTTTCATTTAGTTTCTTTCTCAATATAACTTGTTAATTCTCTTTCACTAGTGTACTAGTGTTTTATTACCTTCTGACTTTTTCTGTCCTCGTGTGTTTAGTGCTCCTATCTCTGCTGCTTCCTATTCTAGTTTACCATGGAATCTTGGTGCAGATAAAAAAAAATAAAATCATACTCTAAAACCTGATTCTGGTAAATTTACATTTGTCTCCATTTCAGTATTTCTTTGCTGCTCCTTTGGGTTTATGTGCTGGAATCTTTCTGATTTCTTTTGTCCTAAACACAGCTGAGTCCAAGCAACCTGTTTCTCTTACTCAAATACTTAAAACAGAATTCTGTACTATTAAATTAAGCAAAAATTTCCTCAGAAGACATCTAAATTGCCCTAATACAATCTCCAAAGCGTGTCCTTCTGACATTAATGTTTTATTTTGCTGTGGTCCAAATGCATTGTCTGAACGTGTCTAGTTTCAAAACCATGGAAACAGGGAAGTTCAGTCTTGCAAGCTGACCACGTACTCCATGACTACAAAGCAAATTTCTGTAATTGTGTATGCGCTTGTAGAAGTACATGCTACTTAAAACTCACAGTTGACGTATTTTGTATTTAGAGGTACAATCATTTGTAAGAAAAAAATGTAGGGAATCTTCTTACGCTGCCTTACCTTTGTGCTGAGTAAGAAAATGTAGGAAGAAAAGTACTATGCTAAAGCTAAGCACTGAACAGGTATGACTGAGATTTTAACCATATAAAAATGAGGTCATAAATGTGTTTTCACAGCAGTCCTTTATCTGTTCTCTGCAAAGTATGAAAAAGAGAGCATACAACCTATTGTTTGCAGTCAATGATCTATTTTTGTTTAGAATAGCAGGACAATGCCACTTAAGCATAAATAAACAGTACAAATTATTTTATTTTTCTTCTCATGAGGAAGAGAGTAAAAGGCCAAGTTCAGGATGCAGAACAGAATATAAAACATGCTGTATTTTTTTCTGTACTGACAAGTAGAAGGGCCCTTTGCACTGCGTTACACATGGTGTCACAGTGCTACTCTGGAAGATATACTACCCAAGGCACTTTGGCATCCAGCGTAAATCCCTTTTCCCCTCATCCATTCCAGCTCACATTCTGCAAGGATGAAGATCTACTTACTTTGCACACAGAAGTTGCTGTGCCAAGTTTAAAGTCTACAGCCAGACAACAGCTTGTTAAATTCAGTGATGACTTATTGTCAGCTGGGGATTTGGCCAATGGTGTTTGTTCTGTAAGCTGGATGACACTAACACATCATTTAAACACCAATTCCTCCATTAAAGAAGTGTAGCCATCCTTTTTTCTAGAGTTATATTTATATTGAGACATAGCCCATCATATGTGAGGGTGGAAACAAAACTTCAGAAAGGACCCCTACATCACTGCATCAAATTGCCTTTTTTTGCAGGCATTGTATCATTAAACACTTTTCATGAGCAATCTAAGCATCAAAAAAAGCACCCACCTTATTGAAAGGCTGTTTTTCTTCCTGATTGAAGCAAGATTCTCTATTCTAATTTCCAGCCTGAATTTGTTGTCCTACTTATTTTTATTGTTATTACATTTTGAGCTGCTGAATTTCAGCACACATCTATCATTCTACTCATCAAGGTCCTTTTTGTGTGACATTTCCATTCTTTATCTTAATAATGCTATATTCTTGCTTTCAGCAGATTTCCTCACACACTCCTGATGCAAATGCCAATGCCATCAGTAAAATCGATAAACAGAATTACCATAAATATCTTCTGCTGAGAAACTTTATTAGCAAGCTACTTTTAACCTGACACCTTTTAACACTGCCTTTTGCTTTCTCTCCTTAATCCAGTTCTTTATCCATCATGTTTCCCTCCACTTGTCCCTCTGTTCTTCAGCTTAATTTATGATTTTCAAGAGGACACTGTATCAAACTGCATCTCTAACTAGGTGAGCTTTAACATCTTTCCTTTGCCCTCAAAATCAGCCGTCTTGAATGACTGCTTGAAAGGATGCTGGAGAAAGCTAAAGAGAATTAAAAGATCATAGAAAAATTAGAAACTAGAAATGGGCAACTGCAAAGGTATATTCTATCTTGAATGGGAAGACTGAAACCTTGGGATCATTATTAAGTTCTGTCAGTGTGCCCACCTCCCTGCAACATCTACAGTCATATTAAAGTTTGCAATCTAAAAAAAATCCAGCCGTGCTGCAGGCATGTAAACCAGAGTTTACAATGACAAAGTATATTTTTCTGACTGTGTTTTAGGGTTGCTATTTCAGCTTGTATGAGACAGAAGGATATTTATATTGCAAGTGACACAGTAATGGTGGCAGAAAAGAAATGTGTTAAAAGGAGACCAAAAGAAGATTTTGAGTACAAGGAAGAAAGGAATTTCTGAAGACAGGAAAAAGCCTAAATAGAATTAAATGGGAATAGGAGGTATTTTCAAGGAATAAGGATGAATATGGATAAAAGAGTGTCAGTAGGAAACTAACAATAAAGGTATAAATCTCTTATTGTGTCCTTTTAAGGATACGAAAAAGCTGTGATCGCACTTCAAAAAACAGTCATATGAGCTCAGGCCGTATTTCTATCGTGAAGGTTAGAGTAGCCTAACTACTTACTGCTCATCAGACACACAGGGCTGGTTTTCAGCCTACACTCTGTCCAGTGCTGTTGTGGCTACATTTTTGGAGCCACAAAGCTGCCGTATATGAAAGCCTGTCAGTACCTTAGCAATCCCTGTGCTAATATGAAGCACTTCTATTTGTCTGTCTCTCACCTCATTCCAGACAAGCCTTGCCAAGTGCCACAGGCAGCCTGTGGCAGTAGTAGGGGCGAACAGATGCAGAGCTCAGCCTGTTGTATCTGGCCTCTTCCAAGCGTCCGGTAGGGCATTTTTGATTATGACTTACTATGACTCATAGAATATGTTCCTTCCAAGATATAGTTAGTCATTTTCTTGTGGTATGATCATTGTTTCAGTTCATTATACCTCCAAGTTGAATACATTACAATCTGCGGGGTGGGGGTGGTGAGATGCACCAAAACACCGTGGTAGATTGTTACTGTAAGAGATAAAGACACGATAGAATGTTGTCTGAGGAAGTAACACAGTCTCTTTACAGTGTGAAAAGATCTTTAACAGCTACATTTCTGAACAGTCTGTGATGGACTTGAGCCATTTTGAGGGGAAAAATATGTTCTACTGTGTGTTAAAACCTGATATAAAGAATAACAGAGGCTGGAAATCTTTTCTATTTGAAAGCAATCAGAAGCACTTTCAAGCTGTATAGCTGTCTCTGATTTTCTGATGATTCCCCTGAAAATTTTAGTGGCTTCACAATCAAATGTTCCTGTTTTTAAAATCTTTCTTTCTCCTTTTACTGTGAGAAAGACTGAGAAACAGGAGAAATGACTGAGTAAGTGACACCACAAAGGAACTGGTGCAACTAGTTGTCCATGAAAGCTGTCCAACACACTATGTTTAAAAAATAACACACCATGTTAAAAAAAAGCAGAACAAAGTCTTTCCCCCAATCTTTTTCAATTACAGTAGTTTTAGCATGACAACAGTAACCAGAACATTTTTGAAACACAAATGCAAACTCCTCAGCTGAGTTTGTTTTTTCCTAAGAAGATATGTCCGTTTTCAAATGTAAAAGTGGGATCTGTCAGTGCATTGGAATGTGCACTCAATGCACTGGAAAAGAGCTTGAGAACCTTCTCAGACATGGCTTAAAATCTTTAACAGTCAAGGAGAAACAATGAGGGATAGCATAATACTATTGGTATTATAGTTAGAAGTCAAATTGGAGGACCTCAGTCTAAAGGCCTCCTACCCTACCCACCAGTCAGATGAGTCTCCAAGATGAAAACTGCTCATGATGGATTTGCACCCACCACCAAACTAGGATTCTGTAGCCCAGAACTGTACAGAACTCCCAGAACCTGACTTCCCTATTTTTCTACATCAGCGTGACAGATAGCACATACTCCTGGGCTCCTGGCCTCTGCTCGTTCCAGCTAACAGAAAAAAGTTATTGTCATTTTCCAGAGTGCACTCATTTATGAATAATAAGACTGAAAATGAGAAGTTATTTACAGTAAATGTGTAGATACACAATGCTTCATTTCACTCTTCACTCCCGTGTGCAATGACATAGTTAACAGTACTGACATTTAATTGTTGTCCTATGGTTATCACTGCACAGGGATGAACCTGATAGCTCACACCTCTTCAAATTTCTTGTTCTCTGCAGCCCCACAGGCAGTAAGGTCCTTGCTGCACTGGTTATCCCCTTCTTCAGCTACACCAATCTGTCAGTTCAGCTCAGCTACAACATGGGTTTTCACCTTGAGAGAAGTAGCAATGCAGTGTACTTGTTTCTGGTCCTTTGTTTGAATAGATGAATGCTGACGTGTATGCCACATACACCCTAATGCATCGGGCATAAACTAAACAGCTATCACAGAGGAAACTTTAGCAACTGACTTTAAGTCATTTTAAAGCATGAAATCACCATTCCAGAAAATAGTGGTGCAGTGACAGGGTTGAATGAAAACACTTGCAGCACTGAATCTGTCCTCTTTAACAGAGTAGAACACTGTGATGGTTTGGGCTGGGGGATAGTTAATTTTCTTCACAGCAGCCAGCATGGGGCTGTGTTTTGGATCTGTGCTGACAACAGCGTTGATAACAGGGATGTTTGCATTGCTGCAGAGCCGTGCTTGCCCAGAGCTGAGGCCTCTTCTGCTTCCCACCCACCCCAGCAGCGAGCAGGCTGGGGGGGCACTAGAAGCTGGGAGGGGACACGGCTGGGACAGCTGACCCCAACTGCCCAAAGGGATCTCCCACACCATACGAGGCTCAGCATATAAAACTGGGGGGAGAAGAAGGAAGGGGAAGACGTTCGTAGTTACGGCATTTGTCTTCCCAAGTAACCGTTATGTGTGATGGAGCCCTGCTTTCCTGGAGGTGGCTGAGCACCTGCCTGCCGATGGGAAGTAACGAATGAATCCCTTATTTTGCTTTGCTTGCGTGAGCAGCTTTTACTTTACTTATTAAACTGTCTTTATCTCAACCCATGAGTTTTCTCACTTTTACTCTTCTGATCTCTCCCCCATCCCACCGGGGTGGGGGGAGTGAGTGATCAGCTGGTTGTTCTTAGCTGCCAGCTCTTGTTAAATGACAAATATTTCTGTTTGTTTAGTTTGCCTGCACAGCAGGCATACACCCTTCAGATTTAGTGAAATTCCCAGAGGGAAGGAGAGATTGTGGCTTCCCTCAGAGCTGCTGAGTACGTATCCAGAGTGCAGGCAGGCACAGGCAGCATGAGGATGGCAAAGAAAGCAGATGGGGAGACGTTGGCAAAGGGCTTGGCTGGAGCAGACCCACAAGAAGTCATGGAAGTGATGGAAAAAGGAGCTCAGAAGAGATCATGTGGAATGTGTGCAGCCTGACAAGTCACTGAAAGTTGGTAGAGCAGAAGAGAGGGCTGGGGTAAAGAACCTGTTCTGTAGGTGCACAGAGAGCAGGGGAGAGTTATTTTCAGGCCTTTTTTTTTTTTTTTCATGAGTATAGCTACCAATTCTGTGTTCACTGAAGAGCTTTCGCTTTCTAGCATATTGTTTTATGTTCTAATGAAACACATTTTTAGAGACTAGGTGGATTTTGATATGCTCACCAGAAACAGAAAGCAGAGCATGTCCAACCTCAGCCCAAAATGAGGTCCTGTCAACATCTACAAATTGAAGGAAATGCTATGGCTGACTAGGAAGGACAGGATAAAGATGAAGATAATTTTTATTTAAAGGATTGCCTTTGTGCTAGTGGATCCCGTACCTATTTACAGATTGATTCCTGACAGTATATATTTTGGACTGCTTTTAAAAAAATCTAACTCTGTAATAAAAACCAGCAGGTCTTGACATCTGATAGACTATATTTTAGCTTGAAATGGACAGAAAAGAAAATCTTCTTTTCATCAGAAAATTTTATGAAAATGGCTGAAACTATTCTTCATCATTTGGAAGTTTCTCATCAAGTATTACCCGATCCCACGCCCATTTTGCTGGTGAGTTACAAGACTTTAGCTCACACAGTTCAAAACCCTAAATTATCTGAACTTGATACTATGCTCTGTGGTAAAATGAAGCAGAGGTATTTTTTTGCATATGCTTTCTTGGAAGAAGAGGAAGCATGGTGGAAGATTTCTGCACCATGTGATAATGTGAGTATCTATGGAAATGGAAGCACTGTAACTGTCCACATGGCTGACAAGCAGGGCTAATGAGCAAATGCCCAGCAGTATCAGCCTGGCTACACTGGGTTTGGGACTCAGTCTAGCAGGTATCCACTGCACTCTGCCATCACAGCATGCTTCCATGCCACATTGAACCAGAAGACGATCAAAATAGGTACAGGCTTTGCAGTTAAACCTTGCTCCCTTACCGTTGTGTGTGTGTGGGGGGGTTGTTGGGGTTTTTTTGGTTGGTTTTTTTTTTGTTGTTGTTTCTCTGACTTCAACACAAAGGCAGTTTTAGACAGTTCTTGGGAGAATGTGAACAGGCTAACAGGATCATAATATAGGATAAAACCCTCTCTTAATAATATATTTCTGTTCTACAGAGATAAAAACACATTCCTTGTTCCACCTTAGGAGGAGGTCTTCAAAGTCCTTTCAGAAATACAAATTAGCCAAACCCTTCAGGATTTTTGGCATATGCATATTCTGTAAAAGAATATGATCTAAAGATCATGTTTCTAGCAGCATGCATGAGAGAAGAGGCAAAGCAAGGAGGAAAGTACACAAGTCATATTTACACTAATGCCACTTATCTGCACTCTACCAATGAAAGAGGGTAGTAAAGTGAAAGCAATTTAAATTTATTATGTTTATAAGGGCTCTTTACAAAAGTAGGAAGCTGTATGGAAGGATAGAATAAACAAGAAGATTTTTTACTAATTAATCTACTGTCTGGGGAAAAGCTCTTGCCTTGCTAAAAGCCTTCTAAATTAGTAAAAAGATACAGGAGAATTCAGAATCCTTCCACAAATTTGTTGTAAACCTAAAAATGTATTTAAACATGATTCAGTAGATTTTAAGATGACTGGTGTGGCTTATAATTTGAAGTGAGTGGTACCTGATTCATTCAGGGGAGAATATGACAGAAAGGCATAGAAGAAAGCACTGCTTTCACTCCGTTTTCCTTTACAGTCTCGAAGCACGCAAGTGGTTATGTTGAGGAACTCGTATATTGCAATAGGCTGCTTAGGAGATGTAGAGTTGAAAGTCTAGTAAAATGATCCTGCTTTAATATGTAAATAAAAGCGTACACAATTAAATATGCACAACAGTGTCATTCCTGCCCAACATTTGCAAATATCCAAAAACCCCCCAGCCCCGACACACAGGCTGTTTGAATGCTTAGGTTTGCTTAGTCATTTTTAGATGAAGTCAGCCATACTGATGACATGAGTCGGAGGTCTGAGGCTCTTGGCAATGTTAAACTGGGAGAGGAAACACTTTGTTCTCCAATTTTCAGAGACATTCACAGAACTCACATCCAGAAACCATCATGAGACAAAGAGCTTCTTTCAGTTCCTTTCCTGGTAAAATCATCTCAGTTTAAAACACACACCTCACATTTTCTTGAAATGTCATCAAGCAGAAAAATCTTGTCATTTAAAACCACTTCCAATGTAATAGTACATCACAGGACACTGCTGACAATTGAATCAAGGAAACAAGCATTTGTGGGGCTGGTGGGTAATTTGTGTATCAGAAAATGGTGTGAATAGATAGAACTTTTCTTCTTAAGCCATGCTTGGAAACATTAATCAATGAATCCTGGCAGTATTGAGCAGCGGGAAGCTAAATACTGTTGCCTTTATGTAATAAAAATGGGAAGCAGATGGCTTCAGTGAAATATTATTCCCACCTGATTTTCCTCTTCTACCAGCAACAACCCCCCCCCCCAAAAAAAAAAACCAAACAAACAACTTCTCAGAATTACACTTTGACTTCCAAATTATAAAGCTGGAGGAACTGATACATTACAGCATTGTACAGTGTGGGGCAATATTACAGCTACACCTACATCAATCTGCATTAGCGAGGTCTAGGTTTGGAAATGTCTTCACACAAGGGATATTTAGCCCTCAAAATGAAAAGGCAAAAACCTTTAAAGGAATCTGTAAGTAGTTTAAATGCAGTGAACTGTGTTCATTTCGCAAGCCAGAAATCATTTCCCAGGAACACAGTTGAAACAGAAGGAAAAGTGACTGAGCTCAAATGGCTCAGAAGGTAATGAGATTTCAGACAATGTTTTTAAGGTAAAACCAACTGTAGTTTTCTCAGAGAGGATAATAGTAGTGATTTGACTAATAATTTGAAGTTGATGCTCATTAAGACCATTTCTTACAGCACTGTGAATGTTCAGGAACTGGGCTTCCCATTGTGCCAGCCAGCAGAGGTCATGAAATTCCAACTCTGGGTAGGGGATAGTGAAACACAACAAAGTCAGGTCTGGTGTTTCTGAGGAAGACTTTGACAAAGGTTTGATTAATCATGCAAAACTAGGGTCTTCTAGTTCTTTGCATATTCCAGCTGAACTTTCAATTGCTGCTTTAGTATATCTGCTTGAAAAGTTTGGGGAGGGGGTTAACATTTTTGGAATAATTTGTGAAAAACTCATTTGTCAGTACAAATCAGGTTGGTTAACTCTTGTTGTCCTTCCAGATTAATGCATGGTTTGAAGGTAGTACTCTGATTTCTCCTGACACTCAGATCTCCGAATGCCACTAAAAACCATTACTCAGCCCAAGTAAAGAGCAACTCAGGGTTCCATCAGAGACACAGAGCACTCAGATCAGTGGTTTAGTCTCAAACTTAAATGGTCACCTATTAAAAGAGGGAATGAGTGAGGTGGGAAATGGAGGCTGGCTTGGGCTACAGCTATGGATATTATTCCTTTTAACTCATCAAGTATCGCATTTAGGAGATTATGAATAAGAAAGTTATTTACCTGTGACAGGTCTTTTCAGGCGATTATTTATATACACACATTGTGGATTTTTGGGGTTGTTTGCTTTTAATTTCAGCAGGATCTAAAGGGCACAAAAGTCCCATTCTTTCATGTACTCTTCACACTAGTTTACAACCTGTGGCTGAGACTCTTGTTTTCTCTCAATCTCAAAAGTGCCTCACAAAGGAGGGTCAGCTGCCAATGTAAGTGTAGGCAGCACTAATGCACATATAAGCAACTCATCTTGAAGAAGAGTTACAGGTAACCTTTCTTTTGTCTCTAGCTGCTCGCTCACATGTACACGTGTACTGCAAATAAAACCCACCATGGAATACTTTATTTAGGAAAAGGTCCCAATGTGACTAGTTGAAATAAACCAAAATAACCAACAGTCCCAAAGGTGGCATCATGTTGAGAGGCTTCAATGATCAAAGAAATAGTTAAATTAATTTGGGGCTAGAAACTTGACCCCTTGGATGTGTCAGCTGAAGACACAGGCAGATGAGGGGTCCCAAATCTGGTCAATATAAAGACAGCAAGCATGACTCATGTTAAATATGTGCAAAAAAGAATTAGTCCTGAAAGCTCGTAGAGGAAGAAAACCAAGGCAAATTACTTTCTTGGCTAAGAAGAAATTCAGGGACCCATAGTAAAAATATATATATATATATATATATATAAAAAAATATATATAAAAATATTAAAGGCAATCCTGAGGGTGAATCTTGTATTGAACAAACACTGCACACAGAGGAGCCATAATAGTGATCTGGCTCTCTGTCCTTCTGTGGTAACTTCCAAAAAACAGGAAGGGAGAATTAAGTCCAAGATTTTCTATACAGATAATCTGGCTTCAAGTACATAGTTCATGGATCATGAAAAGATAAAGACAGGAGGTATTGTGCCTGACTCCAAGCAAGAGTCATGTTTTAAAACCCAGAAGAGTCAGTGTCATAGAAAAAATAAAATAAAATCAGCATGTTTCCAAGCAAAGGCAAAGCAGAATTCAAGAACGAGACATACTTACTATTAGAGAGTCAACACAGTTGATACATTAACTGAATAAAGTTTCTCTGAAATTTTAGCCTTGCAAGCAAGAGGCATAGGGATATGGGCATATTTAACACCTTCGTAGCTGTGTGCCTGGCACAAAAATGGGTAGGTCTTACATTTGTGTCCTACAGGGACCACTGCAGTAAAACCAGAACAGACACGGTGTGAATGCATATGTACACATTGTGTACACTCCCAGTGTGAATTTATATGTTCACAAAGATTCAGAAAATGAAAAGACACCTCTGAGAAGTTAGGAAAAAACCTTTACTCCTGCACAAAGCTCCACCATGGTTATTTGTTACACCTCTAAGAGGTATATACAAGGCCTTAGCCCACAGTGTTGTTGATAGTATTGACAGGGTAAACTATAATAGTCCACTGGCTCCATAATCCACAGCTGTAATAGGAGATGACAGACAATTCGCAGATGAGCACGGACAGGGCCTCACGCTGGTGTGTGACCACGCACACCTTTCTCTGTGAAGCACAGAGCAGAACTCCAAGGCTATGGGTGATGTGCCTGGCACATTCTCACATGTCCTTCTCCTTTCTCTCCTGCAGGGAACCTCGAAGTGTCAGCAATGGTAGGTAGCACCTCTGTGCTCACCTGCACTCCCAGACCAAATACAACTATGATAATATGGAAAATGAACCCCAAAGTTGGAGGCCCCTGCACTTTGGGATACAGGGCTGATCACCACAAGATAGACAGAACAAACTGCAGTGACAGCATAAACTGGAGATCCAGACCAGATTGGGATCCTGACCTTGAGATACGGCAAGTGGGAATAGCCCATGAGGGAAACTACACCTGCGAAGTAGTAGCAACAGAAGGGAATTTCCATGAGATGTACCACCTGACCGTGCTGGGTAAGGGGCTCCTTCCTCATTTTACAGTTCTGCAAAGGACCATGTCTGTGCCTGGACATACAAAGCTCCTCTCTCCATGCACCAGGGGAAGTGTGCAGTAGGAAAAGGACCTTTCTTGCTGGGAGAAAGTGTCATGCATTTCATTGGTAGTAGCTGTGTGTCTCCCTTCTTACTTCCCAAACCTCTTCTCCCTTCTGCTACCCCCTTTTCCACTGTCTAGTTAGAAGCAAGAGGTGTGAAGCAATTTCCAGTATACTAAAAGAGGACCCTGCACACGCATCCACTTATCCCATAGATTCAATCATTAATAGACTAATTTAAGAGAACTAAAGCAGCTGACAGTAACACTTCCAAGTGCTGAGATACTCTGTCAAAGGCGGGATGTTGTTACCCAGACCGTAGGAGGGGACCCATTTCCTCTCATGCTGGCATTCAGATACATCTTAAACCACGTGTACTATGGCTGCTTAGCACAAAAGTCTACTTCAGCCCCGCATTTGGGATAAGCCCCCCTGCAATGTCCAAGAAAACCTCCTCTAATGGCACATGGCTGCGGTGACTCACCTGAATGGGGGAGAGTTGTCCAAAAGGGAAAAAGGAGGCACGATCTTGGTCTCTTGTGACTTTGGCCCATGTCGCTGTAACGGGGTGGCGCCTCCAACCTTCTTCTGCTCTTTGCACTGTACATTTTAGGTAGAGAACAAGAACATCATATCCCAACTGCAGCAAACTAACTCCATGCATCTCCCCCCCCTGACACTTTGCAGTCCCCCCCAGGCTGACCGTGCGCTGTGATGATGACGATGGGAGGCCGGTGTGCGAGGCAGGGGCAGGGAGGCCGGCTGCTCAGATCTGGTGGGTCCCAGAGAGCAACTCCCCCCCCAGGGAAGAAGCCCATGACAACGGGACAGTGACTGTTCTCAGCAAGTTCGCAGCATATAGCACCAACGTGACTAATGCAACCTGCTTCATGTCCCACCCAGTGTGGAACCAGAGCATGGACGTAGGCTGTCCTCCCCCAGGTAAGCTTCTCTTTGTTTGTTGGATGTTTAAAATCCTGGTCGGCTTCCAGTGCATTTCTGTTCCTTCTAGGGACAAAAATCCATAAAAACTATAGAAACCTTCAGTGAAGTCCTATATAGACAAGAGCACCATCCCCAGCTGCCTTTGCCCCGAAACATCACCAGCTTGTTTGTGTTCTAGACACTATTTTCGAATGGGTTCTTCTCTAAGAAGGATATACATAAGTGTGATAGTATTCTTTTGGTATTGGAAATGTTGTTGGGTACAGAGAAAAAGCATTCATGACTTTATAGTGTTAAAATAATCTCTTTGAAGCAGAACATAAGCAAATTTTTTTTTTTTTTATATGCAAATGTAAAGTCTCTTGCTGAAATCATGGCAAGGGAGAGAAAGAGAACCAACTCTTCTGTGGCCAGCAGAAAGAAAGAAAACATATCATTGCAAGTTGTGAATGTCTGAGACTGTACGACATTTGGTTTCTGGGTTTTGCTTTTTTTTGTTGCTTTTGAGAACTATGTGAGTTGCAGTACTGAGATATGCTGAGTCCTTGACAGGATCTGAGGTATGGCTTAGTGAAAAAATATTGTGAGTGTTCACTGTGGGATTTGTGGGATCTGCTTTTGTCTCTGATACAGACTCCATTTGTGTTTCTCAGACAAATTTCGTTACTGACTTTCCCTTCTGCTGAAGCGGATTATGTTTATTATATGAGCATGCTGAGAATGTGTGTATGTGCTAAAGCAGCTTTAATCTGTACTGAAATAATAGAGAAATGGAGCAGTGAGAAGATACAACTGATACTAACTCTTTGTGTTTAGAGAACATGAACCTTACCTGGTTGTATGTCTCCATCATTCTTTGTTTCCTGAGCATTATCCCCTTCGTGGCTGTCATGTACTATTTTAAGCTCCACATTGACAGGTATGTATGATAGGGTGCTAAGGAAAGATCTTCTAGTGCTAGAAGAAATCTTTAAGTACTGTTTCTGTCTTGAAATCATATAATTCTGTCAGTCTGTGCTGTTTATGAATAACTGAATGAACTACATCAGATATTTCTATACTGCAGACACTGTACATTGCACACATCTTCACTGAATAATGCACCTGAGTAAAATAAAAATAGGTAGCATTTGCAGAGGAACCTCATTGCATTGACTGTTATGCTAAAGGGGAGCTCTTCATTCTAAAGGAAACTGGGAGAGTAAGGCTGTTCTTCAGATACTGTGATAGTCTGTCAGTGTCTCTCTTGTTTAGATCAGGGGTTGCTCCTGATGCCTAATAAGTTCTATCAAGTACCAGAAGACTTAGCCAGTGCTATCCTGCCATATCCACAGAGGGGACAGTAGATTGTATCTGTATTTAGGAAAAAGCATCCTGGGTGAAGCTGGACTCTAGCCCCTTTAGGATTTGCTATGGAGAAAAAAGCAGTAAATCATTTGTGCAGAGAAAGGCTGAATTAGCATCTGTACCGAGTACCTCAGCTATGTTCCCTCCTTCCCCTATTCCAAAACTGCTTTTCTCTCAAACCTTCTCCCTCAGAGGTGAAGAATTAGTTCAATACAATTTCACTAACTTCAAATTGTACAACCTTTCAGAGGACTTTGATTTTAATCTGCTTCCACTTTGTGCTTAAGCACCCACAAACATGAGAAAAGACCTCTAAAGAAAGTCAGGATGCCATATTTTCAGGATCAAAAGTCAAGAGAGAGAGGCATGAGAAGGATTTTTGGCTTTACTCTTGATGAAAAAAAAAAATAAATGTTTCATAAGCTTGCGAGCAAAGAAACCGAGCTGTGATCCAGCCAAACCTAGGACTGAGGAAGGATTGTGTTTTAATACCCGTTTTCTTTTCCACAGACTGTGCCACAAAACCAAAACTCCTGAAACTGCTCCCACAGATTCCCCACAGGTAAGGAGAATGATGCAAATTCAACCATCACCAAATCAGTGATCTTCTGGTAGCCCTGAAAACATGGTCAGTAAAGGGAAACCATGAAATTTTTACTCTCTGCTTTCAGCAGGTGCTACTGTGTCTTGTCTGTTTGCTCTTAACTGTATCTGAGGACAAAACAAAGCCTAGCATCACCGTCATTTTGACTTAGAGCAAATAATAGAGGCATGTTTCAACAGCAAAGGCTCAGCAACTGCCATCTTTACCTGAGTATAAGAGTGAGTTCCACTACATCTCCCTGGTCATATCGGATACGCTGACCACAACTGCTGTACAAACAGCAACAGTACTGAGGAGGTGAGGCAGTATCATAGGAATATTAACAAAGCTATTAGTAAACAAGAGGATCAAACAACCAAATTAACAGACACAGGGGAGAACAAGAATATCCCTCTTGCGATATTGTGCAAGTTTTGAAGGCCACTCTTTATCTTGTATGGTCAATCCACAATCAAAGAACCAACGATACTGAAGACAAAACATTTATAAAACAATGGAAGGAGTGCTGAGCTGCAAGCTGGGGGGTATTTTTGAATTCCCCATGCTGTTTCAATTGCTCTGTGTAGCTGAGCAATTCACCCAACAGCTCTGTGTCTCTGTTCTCTGCTACCAAACATAAATAACAGCATTTCTATGCAGGCAAGACATGTTACACCTATATTATGAATATCTGTGCACCTACAGTAAACACTAGGTTCAAATTCTGTCATCAATTAAAAAAGTGTTTCAGTTTCAATTTCTGAAAAGACTTAGTTAATTCTAGTTACTGTTATTGCTGTCCTACCTCCCAGTTGTTGATGACAGATGCAGCTGCATTTAATGTAAAATAATGACTGAAGTACCAGTCTGTCACATCATGCAACTTTCATTAGCGTGTCTGTAGACTGAAATTGTAGACTGATGGAAGAATCTATCACGGTCAAGACTCTACCATGTTATTTGCTCTTTCTAGAGAATTAGACCCTAATACAATTTTTTTCAGTCCGAAGTAAGTGGAGTAGGAGAGGAAAAAGAAGCAGGTGAACAAATACCCCAGCTTTACCATTCAAATCTTTAACAGAAACAGCAAAACAAGTTCTTTGCTAGAAAAAACAATAGTTGTTTTTATCTTGAGTCCAAGAAGAATAAATATGGGAGCACTATTTCCCAGTTACATTCTTCAGTCCAGACGAAATGCTTGCAGAGTCGTGCCAAACTAAATTGCCCCTTGTATTTACAGTTTTTGGTTTTGTTTTGCTAGGAAGACACAATGGAAGTGGAACCTTATACTATTTATGTGCAGAAGGAAAATGTAATTTACAACTCAGTATCTGATCTGACAGCGGGGCAGAATCTTCCACAAGGACTGTCACCAGCAACATGAATGATTCAACATCACTGGAAAGGGAGAGAGACACTTTATAAAACACCGGTTAGAGAAAGAAATTTCTCAGAGGATTTCTTCAGATTTTGGGGCAACAGAGCTCACTACGTCTGTTCAAACACCTGTGCTTGCTGATGAGTCTGTATAGTTCTTTTTTCCCCTGTTTTGCCTTCTTCCTTGGGAAAGAGGTTTCCTGTTATTCCTTGGGAAAATGTGACTGACCCCATGCCATAGCTTTTCCTGGAAAAGCTGTTGTGATCAGTCTTCCTTTTGCTGTTCTTGCCTTGGAGATCCTAGTTTTGTCAGTCACTTCTAGGCATTACTTTGATGCACTTGACACTATATTGCACACATTCGGGAGATGGGAGGAGTGTTATGTCTGAACTAAACTGAAACACTCTTCAATCAATAGCCACTTTTTCTAATTTACAAATTACTAACGTAGTGGCCTGAGTACTGATCATCACAGAATAACTCAATTGGCAGAAGGTATTGGTAGGGAAGACCTTTAATACCCTAGCCCTGAAAATGGAAACGAGTGATGAATTTAAAGGTCATCCACTAAGAAAGACACTTCACTGCGTGGTTAATTACTTGTTAGATTCACATTCAGTATTTCCACTAAATGTTTGTTCTGTATTTCAGATCATTGTTATGATTATTTTTCCATAACATTTTCTGAAAATAGGGTATTCTTTCTTAAGAGTATTGTCATCAAGAAACTGTAAAAGAATTAGGTTACTCAAATCCAGTAAGCTACTTTTAACAGAAAAGAAATCCAATATTTCACAAAACGAAACAAGTTCAAATATACCTTCTATAACTGTGCAATAATGTACAAAAAGGATAAAATGCTTGCTAATTCTAATCATATTTATTTTAACTACCACAACTGAAGATTTTTTCATTCATATGCCTAGATATTTTATTGATATTCCTTTAAATATATTTGCAAGCCCACTTTTTAATGTGTAAGTTAGCTTATATTTCTTAATTTGTCTCATGTTGAGGTAACTTCTCACCTTCCCAAAATATCCTTTGGGAATAAGTCAAATAAACTGTCCTCTATATACTAGCAGTTCTCAAACTTTTTGGATTGATACCTTACTAGCTAAAATAGGAACTGGCTTTACAGTAAGAGTAAAGAAATCCTCTGTTTAAAGTAAACCTCTGTTTACTACCTCTTATTCCAGTATTTTTAAAGACTGACTAGATACTTGGTTTGATGGTGGAATCAGAAGAACTAGATTTTTCCTTTAGATCACAGAATCATAGATCATAGATCTTCAAGAAGACAGTCTTAAAGGTGCAGAAGCAGGCCATCCCCGTGTGCCGAAAGGCAAGTGTTGGAGGAGAAGCCCGGCCTGGCTGAATAAAGAGCTTTTTCTGGAACTCAGGTAAAAGAAGAGAATTTATCACTTTTGGAAGAAGGGGCAGGCAACTCAGGAGAACTGTAAGGATGTTGTTAGGTTATGCAGGGAGAAAATTAGAAAGGAGAAAGCCCAGCTAGAACTTAAGATGGTCACTGACATAAAGGATAACAAAAAATGTTTTTACAAATCTATTAGAAACAAAAGGAGGGCCAAGGATAATCTCCATCCTTTATTGGATGTGGCAGGGAACATTGCCACAAAAGATGAGGAAAACGCTGAGGTACTTAATGCTTTCTTTGCTTGTCTTTAATAGTCAGACCAGTTACCTTCAGGGTACTCAGTCCTCTAGCTGGAAGTCTGTGACAAGGAGCAGAATGAAGTCCCCACAGTCCAGGAGGAAACAGTGACCTGCTGCTCCACTTAGACGTGCACAAGTCTATAGGGCCGAATGGGATCCACCCGAGGGCACTGAGGGAGCTGGCGAAGGAGCTCGCCAAGCTGCTCTCCACCATTTATCAGCAGTCCTGGCTAACCAGGGAGGTCCCAGCAGACTGGAGGTCAGCCAGTGTGGCACCCATCTACAAGAAGGGCAGGAAGGAGCATCCGGGGAACTACAGCTCTGTCAGCCTGACCTCGTGCCGGGGCAGGTTATGGAGCAAGATCATCCTGAGTGCCATCACGTGGCACATGCAGGACAATGGGGCCATCAGGCCCAGCCAGCAGGGGTTTATGAAAGGCAGGTCCTGCTTGGTGAACCTGATCTCCTTCTATGACATGAGGACCCACCTAGTGGGTGAGGGAAAAGCTGTGGATGTTGTGGATGTGCCTGGGCCTTGGTAAAGCCTTTGACACCATCTCCCACAGCATCTCCTGGAGACACTGGCTGCTCATGGCTTTGATAGGTGAACTCTACACTGCATAAAAAGCTGGCTGGCTGACCCCAAAGAGTGGTGGAGAATGGAGCTACATCCAGCTAGTGGCCGGTCACAGGTGCTGCTCCCCAGGGCTCGGTACTGGGGCCAGTCCTGCTTAATATCTTTATCGACAATCTGGATGAGGGGATCAAGCGCACCCTCAGTAAGTTTGCACACAACACCAAGTTGAGGGGGGGAATGTTAATCTGCTTGAAGGTAGGAAGACTCTGCAGAGGGGTCTGGACAAGCTGGACCAGTGGTTTGAGGCCAGCTGTGGGAAGTTCAACAAGAAAAAGTTCTGGGTCCTGCAATTGGGTCACAACAACCCCATGCAATGCTACAGGCTTGGGGCAGAGTGGCTGGAAAGATGCCTGGGGAGAAGGACCTGGGGTGCTGGTTGACAGCCAACTGAACATGAGCCAGCAGTGTGGCCCACGTGGCCAAAAAAGGTCAACAGCATCCTGGCTTGTATCAGAAGTAGTGTGACCAGCAGGACTAGGGCTGTGATCATCCCCCTGTACTCAGCACTGGTGAGGCCACAACTTGAATCCTGTGTTCAGTTTTGGGCCCCTCACTACAAGAAAGACCTTAAGGTGCTGGAGCGTGTCCAGAGAAGGGCAACGAAGCTGGTGAAGGGTCTGGAGCACAAGTCTTATGAGGAGCGGCTAAGGGATCTGGGGTTGTTTAGTTTGGAGAAAAGGAGGTTCAGGGAGGACCCTGTTGCTCTCTACAACTACATGAAAGGAGGTTGTAGAAAGGTGGGGCCGGCCTCTTCTCCCAGATAACAAACAATCTGACAAGAGGAAATGGCCTCAGATTACACCAGGGGAGGTTTAGATTGGCTATTAGGAAATGTTTCTTCATGGAAAGGGTGGTCAAGCATTGGAACAGGCTGACCTGAGACATGGTGAGATCAGCATCCCTGGAAGTGTTCAAAAAACATGCAGATGCAGTGCTTAGAGACACGGCTTAATGGTGGACTTGGCAGTCCTGGGTTAACGGTTTAAACTGATGACCTTAAAGGTCTTTTCCAACCTAAATGATTCTGTGATTCTACAATTCTATGAAAAGTCTTTGACACACATTGCTAGAGATTTCTTTTGTGATAGCCTCCTGAGGGCTATGACCCCATGGCTGGAAAACAGATTTCCAAATTGATTGCAGTTCCTAAATGTATTAGTCATGTAAACTGATACAATTGGTTATTTATTCTCATCTAGCAGCTATGAAACAGCCACTTTTGTCCAGGTGCTCTCTGCATGCAAGAATTGTTCTCCATTTCTGTATGTTATTTTAGAATGGAAGGCAACAAAAGTCAGTATGAATCAGCTACAAACAAGTTTTAAAGGAACCTCAGTTTCCAGTGACTTACCAAAGAGAGCCAGTCAACTCAGTCATTCCTCTGAAATTCCCCACTTAAAATAGGTGTAATACTGTCCAATGATTTCTTCCCACGCAAAAACAGTGCCATCACTTCTTACACTTTTTTTCTGTGGACTAGAAAGTCATTTATGTTGTTCAACATCCACAAAGTTGATCCTATGAGACAGCAGCTCTTGAAGGTAGACTCTTGCCAGTTTACATGTAACATATTATAGTTACGGAAGTATAATACCTGCTGACCTGCTGTCTGTAGGGGTTTATGATCCTTTACAGGCCTATTACACTGGATTAAATCATGTATGTTCCAGACCTGGATGTTGCTAAGTTGCTAACTGGTTGATTGTATCCTTCATCCTCTACTTTGTTTCACATTCAGGTCTGCTATATTTGGAAAGCAGGATTTTAATTTGTGACTGTAATAAATAATATGAGCTAAGAGTCTTGCGTACACACACACATACAAATATGCTCTTTTTCCATAGTAGCACAGAAGGTCTAGAGGAAAGTCCTTCCTGCACTCCTCTTCCTCCATCAGGGTACTTGCTACTTCTCTTTGCAATGTGCTGCTGTTGTGCTGCAGTCATCCTCCATGCAAAAGTGCTGTGTTGACTGTCTCTCAGCAGTCAGGCAAGCCTGCCCTCTAAACTCCCCAGAATGTTGCGAAGTCACAGGAAGAAAGTCAGCAACTTTTCAGCTCTCCCCATGAAGAAAGGTTTTGGCTTTAACCACATTTACCAATGCTATCTCTTGCTGCAACATTTCATTTTGCTAAATTTGTATCGCCCGGTTTTACTGCTATATTTTATCTTCACACACACATTCCAGTCTCTTGACAGTTTACAAGTGCCATTCCCGCTCTAATCAGGGTGTTAATAAACATGGTTCTCTTACTGAGCTCACATGCACAGCAAGTCCGCAGATTCAGTACTGTTGTGCATCCACAGAGCAGCTGCTCACCCAACAGCAGCAGGCTTCCTTCAGACTAAGGGCATAATCTTTAAGATGGCACTGGCAGTACTAAAAAATGGATACACTACAAGTCCTGAGACTGAACATAGCTTCTGTACCTACATCAGTTCTTGGGCCTCTCTAACAAGAAATAATTTCCCAAATAATAAAGAACAAAATCAAGCCTGTCATCACCCGTTTAAAGCACCGTGTAAGATTGCATTAAATCGCAAATTTGGGCAGAAAGGTCATTATATCATCACTTACCTGCTTCAAACAGCTTCCTTAACAACAGAAAGTGGTGTTTCAGATATTATCCTGTCTTTGCAGCCCAACAGGTTTCAGGACTTACAACTACAGTCTCCTGCCAGTATCATCTACTCATCTTTGTGGTTTACTACTTACAGCCTAGTTTGCAATCCTGCTTCCATCATAGACCTTCTGGTTCAGTGTGTGACTGCTCTGTAGTTCTGCCCAGCTAACTTCCAGTTATGAATTAAAATTACTTCAGTATCCTCTGTTTTCATCCGACTGGCAACAGAAATGTAAGTTTTTTCATTAGAGCTGGATGACTTTCACATGAGCACTGACATAGGCACCTGCCTCTAGACATGGCAGGGACTTCCTCATACAAATCTAAAGAATTAGTGTGTTTCCTTTTACAAATCTAGAGAATGAGTGTTCTCTAGTGTTTGTTGGCAAACAAACACTACAGAAAAGTTTTTCAAAAACATTCCTTAAAAGAAATAAAAAAGATCAAAAATCTTTACAAGCAGAACAAAAGCTGATTCATATGTAACTGGTAGTAAAAGAAAAGTAAGCAATGCATTTAGTCATAACTAGAAAGCAAGCTCAAAAAATACATTTGCACAGAAAGAAGCTATGCAGTCAGACCAAAACCTTTTCACTGAAAATGCTAAGCAAAGAATTTTCACTACTGAATATATTTCACTAGTGAAAAAGTCAGAAAGGCTTCCATAGCCTAACCTGCTCTCCCTTCCATTCACTATTGAGAAATCATTTATCTCTGATGGACTAAAGATGCCAGGTATCTTTGGCCACATGTTCATTTTACAAATAATTCACCTTGTGCTTTTTGTCATTTACCTCAGATGGGACACTCCTCAGTTAGGAAACTGCATAAACATCCAGAAATGTATCTCATTATTTTTCTTCAATGTCTTTGCTTCACTTCTGCGATGACACCTGTTGAATAAAAATTACTTTTTTTAGTGTGGGGGACATGCTGGAATTGCTGTTAATTACACAGGTCAGATTGTCTTGTAATTCCCTTACAGTCTCCATCATCTGCCTCTGTCAGCATTTCCCCTCAATATATACTTTAAACTGTAGGCATTACAAGGAGATGTGATCTCGAGGTTCTGAGTTTGCAAACCTTGACTAAAGAAAGAATCCTAATCCACAACTGGGTCTCCAACACCTTATGAAAATACAATACACAGAATCTGCAAACTGAGCTAAATGGGAAGACTGTTTGCTATGTATTATGATTTACATTAGACAATTTGCTCCAGGGGATATTGCTTGCATAGCTTCCTCCCTAATCAGTACGCGTGAATCTCTCCATATAAAAATCTGAGAATTACGCTTGTTTCAGTCCACAGTTATCACACAGATCCTAGATGCAGGTGCTAATGCTATGCAGCAATATTCTAGCCTGACTCATCAAACTCACAACACTGCACTTTGCCTGTTTTCCTCTTTGTAAGAGGCTATTCTTACTAGGCTCCGCTAGTGTACCAGCCCCACTGTTTTTCACATTTATTTGCTGAGTTCCAGTCATTATTGTCTAGGTGTTAGTATTAGCTTTACCAATCAGACAGCTGCAAAACACTAATACATTACCAAGCCCGTAGTAAGGAGATGCACATAGTCAGCTCTCTTCTGACAGTATCAATATACTTGCTGCAGAGTGGTTTATGTATAAAGAGGTCTATACTCAAAGACCTAGAAGCCTGAGGCTATGCCCACTCATGCTGTCTGTTGTTTCTTGATAACCCTGCAGGTTTACTACAACTTGCTAAGTCAATGCACAACAGAAGACCTCCATCTTTAGGCTGAAGGCTATTCTCCCTTACAACCTGTGCTTATCCAGCTGAAAACACTGGCATTGCACTGATGCTGTAACAAAATTTGACCTTCTAGGATGAGTTAGGGTGAAGTGTTGCTACTATTTTTAAGGGGAAATTTGAAACTGAGGCTGACTTGTAAAATGATTGTAGTAGGATACCTAACAAGTTCTTTTGATGCCCTATTTTAGCTTCAGTTATCTTGATCTTCAGCCTCCCACAGCTGTTGAGTAAGGCAGAAGGCAATATGTCACTGTGGTAAATTGTGGGAGAGAAGAAAAAGGGAGTTCACAACCCTGCTGTTCAAAGTTACAAATGTGTTTATTCTTTATCAAAGATTCTAGGGTTTTTCCCTTCACCTCAAAGCTTCCCAGACATATATATATATATATATATATGTATATTTTTAAAATTTTTAAATACTTTTTTTTTTTAGCTTGGTATTTTCAGATGATGCATCCTGGGAATAAGAAACATTCTGGCTATATCCAAATGTAAATGGTGATTCAGGAACACCTATTATGACCACTAGATGACAGTTTCACCTCACCCTGTGAAAAGCACTGCCGCTGGAGAAACATTAGCACTCCATATACTCTCTTATTAGATCTGGGATTCTGGTGACTCATTTTCTTACATGTGGAGCTTCATTTGTGACAGGATGTTCTCACACCAAAAAAAAAGGCATTTTCCCATGCATGACACCATTGAGCAATATGGCAATTTTAAGGAAAATCAGCAAAAATAACGTACTATGCACCAAGAAGCTCATTCAGAAATGATTGGAGATATCTCCATGGTATGTGCAACACTCAAATATGCAATGGTAGGTGGGTTCTGAGTGTATGGAGAAAAGAACAGGGAAAAGCCAGGGGGATTTCTAGCACTGGGGTAGTAAAAGGCAAATTGGGAAGATGAGGGTGCGATTAATGAGAATTCAAAGGACTGCAGTTAGTAACAGGAGTTCCTCTCCTTTTTCAGCTCTCCACCCACTCAGTGGGAAGGCTCATTCTTCTCCTCTTTATTATAGGAATCAAAATCTATCTACCACCCTGGGGTCCACAGAGCAGCTAATTCCCTCTTGCAGCCCCCACTGTTTCCATACTTCCTGGGTTGCTGTTTCAACACAGGAGGTAGGTGCGTGTGAGGTCCCAGCAGAAAGCCAGCAAAGGACAGGCATGTCTGGGCTAATTAGTCTGGCTGCTGATAGGACCAAAACCACAGATTTGCAGTAGAAACCTTAGGAGAAGTCCTATGCCTTCAGTAAAAGCCATCTCCTCTCTTCCACAGACCCCTGGCCTCAGTACGGATAGCAGCAGAGCAGAATACCATCTGCTCCAGCGGTTGTTCTATTCAGAAAATTGGACCTTATATTCCAGAAAAAAAATAAACATCTGAAGTCAGCTTTGTCCAAATTTCCCACTCTTCTCCCTTGTATGCCACTCACCTGCAACCCAGAAAATTACACAGCTCTTGACAAGGCAGGCATTGTCATCACATGAGAGTTGATATCAAACTTAAATCTCCACGTTTCAGCTTGAGGAGAGGAAAAGGAAATGGGTGAGAGATCACTGCAGTGGGTAAGAGTGATCAAAACCTGATGGAAAACATAACAGAGAAAGCATGCCACGGCCACACTTTCTGCTTCCATGAAGGACTGAACTGGGGAGAGACTCCTAAACTATGGAGAGTGGATGCCGGCCCTCCTTTTAACTGTAGGACATATGTATCACCACTCTGCTATGTGGGGCCTTTCTGTCTTAAGAAAATCCTGTGAAACGTGACCAGGAATTTCTGATCACAGGAAAACACAGGCATATACACCTGTCACAAACATACATTTCACCAGCACTTTGCCCCTTCCCCTGTACCTTTATGGCACTCCCACAGTGAGAACCAGGGACAAAATACTTTTTAAAGGCGCATCCCATCACAGTTACACACCTTAATCCCCTTCGCATCCTGGTGAGTAACCACTTCCCACCCTCAGTTCAATCTACCCATATATGCTTTTTTCTCCCTTTCCAGTTCTCTGTAGACACTCAGACCTCGTGTTACTGAAAAGCTAATGAAAATGTTGAACATTGCCAAAATAAGGCTCCTGTATCTAGTCACATCACAGACACATTGCAAGGGTCTGAAGATGCGCACACTAGGCTATATCATGTGAAATGCTGTTCATCCAAACACAAAACAAACAGATGTCTGGTCATGGACTTGTGTGATCCATCATGCTCCTTGGTGTGCTGTTTCAAGAAAGGGAGTGAGTGGCCCTGGTGTGAGGTCCCAGCAAAGAACAGGGGCATCTGGGCTAGCTAGTCCTGCTAGGATCAGCACAGATCTGCAGTAGGAACCTTAGGAGTGGTTATATGATGGTGGCTTATAGATGAATGACTGTAGGAACATGCTGACAACACCAAGCTGTGTGGTGTGGTCGCCACGCTGGAGGGAAGGGATACTGTCCAGGGGGACTTTGGCAGGCTTGAGAAGCGGGCCCGTGTAAACCTCATGAAGTTCAGCAAGGCCAAGCGCAAAGTCCTGCACCTAGGTCAGGACAACCCCTGGTATCAATACAGACTGGGTGGAGAATGGACTGAGAGCAGCCTTGAGAAGGACTTGGTGCTGGTGGATGAAAAGCTCAACATGGCCTGACAATGTATGCTTGTGGCCCAGAAAGCCAACTGAATCCTGGGCTGCATCACAAGAAGCATGGCCAGCAGGCTGAAAGAGGTGATTCTTCCCCTCTATTCAGCTCTTGCGAGACCCCACCTGGAGTACTGTGTTCAGCTCTGGAGGCCCCAGCATAAGAAGGGCATGGACCCATTGGAGCAAGTCCAGAGGAAGCCATGAAGATGATCAGAGGGCTGGAGCACCTCTCCTACGAAGACGGGCTGAAAGAGTTGGGGTTGTTCAGCCTGGAGAAGAGAAAGCTTCAGGGAGACCTTATAGTGGCCTTTCAATACTTAAAGGCGGCTTACAAGAAAGATGGGGACAGGCTTTTTAGTAAGGTCTGTAGCAATAGGACAAGGGGTAATGGTTTTAAACTAAAGAGGGCAGATTTAGATTAGATATTAGAAAAAAAAATCTTTACTGTGAGGGTGGTGAGGCACTGGAACAAGTCATGCAGAGAAGCTGTGGATGCCCCATCCCTGGAAGTGTTCAAGGCCAGGTTGGACGGGGCTTTGAGCAACCTGGTCTAGTGGAAGGTGTCTCTGCCTATGGCAGGGGAGCTGGATCTAGACAATCTTTAAAGGCCCTTTCCAACGCAAACCATTCTGTGATTCTATGATTCCAAGAACACGCTTTTTAGGAGTGTTTACCACTGGCTGCAGTGCAGTGCAGCTGCCTCTTTCTAGCTCCAGGACTCTCAATGCAGGAAGGCAACTCAGCACATTACAAATCTGCTATCAAGGTGAATCTGATGTAGGGAATATCCAAATCAAGAGGATGCCACAAATGTAGGAGATGCCATGGGAAGTGATAAAAAAGTGAGGTTTTTTTAATAGTTCTCTTTACCTCATTGATCCAATGAGGTTGATGTAACTAGGCAATCATGGCTCTCTGGGCTTAGTATTCAAGTACAGTATTCAAGAGCAGTCCAGAATACTGTAGCAGAATAATAATATTGTTTTGCCTGTCAGTAAACACTTCCTAGCCAAAGATCTTACAGCACTTCACCATTACTTCTAAATCTAACATTATTAATCCATTCTGAATTATTTTCAATATTTCAAAATTAAAATCAAAATATCATCCATATATTAAATAGACAAGAGTATGAAGGGAAAGAAGGATTCACTGATTTGCATGCAATCACCAAGAGCAAGGAAAAGTCATTATCAAATTTAACATCCTCTAATCATCCTTAAATAAAACCTAGCAATAATTTAATAAACATAGGCAGATTTCTTCACTTTTAGGATGCTCAATTTTTCCTTAGATAAAATAGGGTGGTAATACCAACTTTGTGAAGTGCATGGTCTTCTACTTACAATAGATCCTGTGTAAAAACTAGTATTACTTTTATCATCATCATTAGCCACTTCTGAGCCTGAATACAGAAAGCTGTGAAAATTGAAAAGTTATTTAAGAGTTACAGAATAGAAAGTGAAAATAGTAACATCAAACTGAAATTGCCAAACTGAGTTTAGATGGGCAAGCTGTCCTTCACCCCTCATATTTGCACCATGTCACAGAGTGTATAACGTCCTTACAGAGAATAATACTGAGATTTTAAGGGGAAAAAAATCAAAATCTTTCAGTATTTGACTTAAGATGTCACCTAGCAGCAAACAAATCACTGTTTTTTATCTATTTATTAGGTAATGCTTTCTGCAGGACACTGGCTTTTGATTGCTTGCTGGTTTTCTCGTGGTCTCCTCACTTCACACTGACCAGTGCCCAGCAGTGGTTTAGCTGTACAAGCTGATGAGCTCATGCCCTAAAGTGGAAAGGTTACACAAGACTCAGCTGCTAACACTCCCAAGGCTGAAAATCTACAAACACTGCCACGTGTATGCGGGGGTGGGAGAGTGGATTTAAAAAAAAAAATAGGAAAAAATCTGCAAAAACAATGTATAGTATTGAGACTTTAGTTGCCCATCATCTGCTTTCATTTACCGTTTCAAGCTCTATTGCACCAGCTGAAAGTAAACATTTTTTTTCCTTTTTTATAATTTATATCTGTAACCATATATAAAATCACTTAGATGAAGTGAAAGAGAGCTCTAGGAACTGAAATAAAGTAGGGTAACTTGGAAAAATTCTTAGATATTATTCCAGGTAAATATATGCCATCCTTACTTTACTCCTCACATACCACCAAAAGAAGAAAAAAATTTCTAGAAAGAAACAAGTTACTTTTGGAGGGGTAAAGAAGAGAGAAAATTTGTAAAAATTTCCATGGCAACTTTTCAGCTTATAACCAGATTCCATGAACCTTATTCATCCCATAAAGAGGGCAAATCTCAAGTCACATACAGTCCAACATGTGATCACTTGATTGCTTTTAATGTAGGAGGATTGTATTTTCCATGCCCTGGCTAAAGATTAAAAGAAAACTGTGAGGGCTGGAGGTGGACACCAAAGCTTTTTTTGATGCCAGCTATTTTTCCCCCCCTTTTCAGACTTTCATCCAAAACATGCTTACTTTGGCAGCCTACGGAGGGGGCTGCGAAATCATAAAGAGCCACTGTCCGGTTTTTACTTCTGTGAGACAGTAGACCAAATCTAATCCTTGCAAATTGCAGCTGTTTTGATCAAAACTGTTTGCCAAACTATAAACTCCTTTTTATTTTTTCCTGCTTTTCTGTTTTTCTGTTGTTGTCAAGACCTGGAGGGTGTCAGAAGACAAATTTTTCCAAGAGTTTTTAAGGTTATTCTCTTACCTGCTTTTTAGCTCCATAAAGGAAAAGGGGGTGGGGATTTCTGGGAAAGAGGAGTGGGGAAATCATTTGTGCTGTTCAAGAGCTTGCTTTCAAAAGACTGAATCAATGGTACAAAGGATAATGAGGCTTTGCCTTTATGCTGCTGGCTCACATCTGAGGTGACTGAAGGTTCCTAACTGCTTTGTTATTACCCTTGTTTATTATTGTAATACATAGGGACTAATCAAGATGGACAAAGATTTAGAAATTGCTATACAAACAGGGAGCTGTACACAGCCCTTGACCTGAAGAACTTGCAGTTTAAACAGACACACCAAACATGATGTTACCAGTGATGTTGGAAAACACATGCAATCGTGGCGGCATGTTAAATACTTTAAGGCCCAGTTACATCTTCCTGGATCAAAGTTAAGATTTTCAAAAAGGGTGCGAGATACACAAATGCATTGAAAAAGCTCACCTTAAATTACTAACTCTGCAAGCTGATATGTTTTTCACTGCTAGTTTCCATTTCTGTCGCAACATCCTGTAGAAACAAATGCTAAATCTTATGCCATTGAAGTTAATAGTGCATTTTCCATTTCAAAGCTCAAAGCAAAAATAACAACCTAAGTTGTTATGAGGACTTTTCTTGGGCAGACATAAAGGCACTTAAATCCAAGGTATGTAAGCCTCGCTGCATTCATTCCTATTGTGGACTGGGGAAAGCAGACAGCAGATGGAATTTAAGGCATGAAAAATGGGACAGGAATCAACTACAGATACACAGTAACTCAAGATTAGATGGGTAGGACAGAATTTGTCCCATCACCTTGAGCAAGACAGGTCAATAGACTGCATATCATCAGAAATCTCACAATTGCAGGTACATTGAGACAGAACACAAAGTTATATGTAAATTTGAGTAGAATAATTCCTGCAGTAATAATTCCCCAGTCTTTGGGTGCATAAAGTTCTTCATTTGAAGTTGTGTTGAGGCACAGGCAGCGATTTAGGATAGGGAAGACTGCGCAAAAGTTACTTATGTGAAGATAAGCAGTGGATTTCAGTTCCAGGGAGGTTTATGGCACTTTTTCTGGCATCATATTCAGATTTTAATACCCTATGAAGTCAAAATGTAGTCACTATAGTCTGCTAGGCATTAATAGATGATGCTGTAATGCACGTACAAATTGTATCCCCCCTTGATCTGCAATACAAAAAACTCCATGTGTCAGTAATGTGAGAATTTAATCTCACAGGAGAATTGAAGGACAGATTAGCTAAACCCTAAAACAAGTAAATAATGTTCTTTAGGGAATCATATCTGGCAGTTTACTAAGGAAATTCAGAAGTACAAATATTTACAATAGGAGGTACACAGATTTCTCATAATATTATAGCTGATTCCAATTTGGAATACTTTTGCTTAATTTTATTCCATGTGCTTTTGACATCTGACCTGTACTCTACATATAAACTTCATTATTTGCTCATCCTTTCTGTCCATATCCCTGCTCAATTATTTTTCTGGTGTTTGAGTTTTATTGGAAATTTCATGTGCTTTTAAATTTTACCAAAGAATTGCCTTGATAAAAAGCGCTGAATAAAAAAAGCAGAATCCTAAGGTGGTATTTACAAAACAGATTTGTGCTGTATAAATACTGTATGTTTTTATATAAATGTATGTATGTAATATTATTATTATTTAACTGCATTACAGGCAAATTTAGAGATCCTAGTGAGAACCAGGGATAAAAACCTCTGAATAGTCAAAATAGGTACAGTATAGAAGAAAATAACTTAATGTCTTCATGACAGATGTATATTTTCTGTCCTTTTTACCTCATTCCTTTCATGGAACTTAAAAATTAAATAACACAGTTTTATACTCATCGCGAAAAAAAAAAAGCCACCTTGTAATAGGCAAGGCCAAAGAATGAAGCCATTGTCAGCACAGCATGCCACATCTGCATTAGGAACTTGCAATAGCGTTAGTGCATCAGGGCCTCTGCACCCATGCAAGGAAGATCATAATTAAAACAAACTGTAAAGCTCTAACTAGGTCTGGGCAGACCTCAGACTATGCAGAGATTCCCCACAGCTTTTAAGTGTGCAGATGCTGTCTGGGCCTTCTCTGAATAAGCCTCTTTCAGAAGCGTCCACTCTGTCTTCAGCTCTCGTTAACAGTCAGGCTCCTATCACAGTTTACTGCTTGCCATTTCCAAAGCAGAAGCAGACTTAAAAGAAATTATTTGAAACACATTTCTGTCAGGCCAAAGGGAGCTGACCTTAAGTTTGGAGCATGGATAGATTCAGATGCAGAAGCAAGTAAGTTCTGATTACATCCAACATGTTTTGCCCCTCTTTACAAGTTATCAGTTCATGCACTGAGAACCTGATTCTTTTGCTGGAGGATTCTCCTGAATCAAGTGGAGATACTAGTGTCTGGCCATAGTATAGAAATGGGACTGTCACAGAAGGTAGATGAAAACTCACAAAAATGGGAAGCTTGGGGGATTCTGTAGTCTAATGAGGAGCACACCATGACACTCATCCTTGGTTGACTGGAAGCTGGAAACCGATGGCACAGAATCAGGTCTGCAAACTGCCATCACTACTGGTAACAATTGGAGTGATAATGTGATATGTTAATCTTGCCATGGAGGCAACAGTTTAGATACACACAGTAGGCAGTACACTCACAGAAGAGCGTAGTCACTTCTAGAACTTGCTCCTTTTCTGAAGAGATAGCACTGCAGAATGTTTTATTTGTGCTCTCTGTAATAAAACTATGATCTCCAGTGCCATTAGAACTGTCAAAAAAAAGGACTTTTTACCAGCTCCCAGAGAAATATCCAGCCACAGGTGTAAGTACATTCCAGGGTGAAAGCCGTGTTAGCTTTAGCCAGTCTAATGTACATAACCTTGATACAGCTACCCAAGAGATGTATGGATAACCATATCTTGAAAGCTCAGCCCTCAGAGATTTGAATCAGGCCTAAATCTGAAGTCCAAACATAGCATTAAGGTAGCAACAGTTAAACTAGGCATTAAGAAAGCAGAAATGTATCCTTGTCCTGGCCTCATCTTATTTGGAAGTAATATAACATTTTTATTGGACAGATCCCTAGATTGTTGCCAAGGGATTTAAATAAGGTCTTGTTATCCACTGGAGTCTCAGGGGTCCAGGAATATAAGCAAAATCTTGTGATTCTCTCATAGATAGGGGACTACTTTGCTTTTAACAACCTATCATCCTTCAGGCCAGGCAGCTTCTGCTACTCAGGGACTAGTTAAAAAACGGCTTGCAGAGGAAAGAGGAAAGCACAGCCAGGCAATAAAATCCCAAGGATTTACTGTTTTAGGACTGCATTATCCTCAGCGAAGTAGCTCTGAGATGTGATTTTTAGGTTTAGAGCAAAGATTTGACAGTCCATCTACAGCTTTGCTGGGATGGGGAACAGTATGTATGATACATACCACTTTGTGGTGCACTTATACATGAGCAAAGCAGCACCCACTATAGTAGGTTCTTTATCTGTGACTGCAGCCAGAAGGCACTATGGCGATAGTGATAGCAGCCAGCATAACAGCCATACTCAGTAAATGACATTCTTAGCAACTGTCCCTAGTGGGCCATACTCACCTGACTTAATAGCATCTGATTTGAGAGCATTCACAGGACTTCAGAGTGTGTGTGGGCATAGGACACAGTACATTGGTCCCATACTGTTTCCAACATTTTGCTGTGTTCTTGCAAAAATAATTCTGGGGCTGTTTGCTCCCTGCCTCACAGCAGCAAGATTGGGAATAACTTCTTCCATGGCAAGAGAAAGCTCCTGTATAGTCATACCATTGACCTGTAGGTTAAAGTCTACAGAAACCTGCATCTGACAGGAAAATGGAAACAAATGGAAGGTCAGGAATATGCAACACGTGAACAATAGCTTTAAGAGGAAGAGAGACATATCTAGATCTTAAAACTCCCCTGGGGAGCCAAATTGGCTCCAAATTTCCTAGCTGGCTTGGATCTCTAGGCCGAGCCAAAGCCAACACAGACCTTTCTGTTCTAGGTCACGCCTTTTGTGTATTCAATACACAGATTATAAAAGGGGGAACAAAGTGGTTGTCTCTGTCCACTGGGAATCACCAGCTATTGGAGGTTTTTTTCTTTATCCAGTTTTATCCCATGCCAATGGGTGGCCCAAGACCAGAGGAACCCAAGAACAGGGGAGTCGCATGGGTGGTGTAAAACTAACTATAGCTGTGTCTGCAAGACCCCTTTGGACTGCTGCCAGGTACAGTTGAGGCAAGCTGGAGACCATGGGCCAAGCTGCACAATGCAGGCCTGTGGTGGTTTAAGACCTGAGGCACATGAATACTGTGAGGTTCAAAGGGATGCAGGGAGAAAAAAGCACACAAAGCACAAAGCAGTATCTTTCTGTAGCTGCGAGTTCTAGACCCAAGAGTTACTGCCTTGTCTCAGGGAATAACCTGGAGGCATAATGAGCTCTGACCTGTTTGTTTTCATCTCCTCCTGGGAGCCATTATATGATATTAACAAAATAAATCAATTTAAAATAACTCATTGTGTAAGCTTACAACAGAGTGGTTGTTTCTGGCATACCTCAGGGACATTGCACAGTCCTCCACCATTATGAATGAATGAATGGGCCTTAGCTGTACTGCAATAGAGTAATTTGTTTTAATAATGTCTGAATATACACTGAGGTAATATTTGTGCAATCCCTAATAGTGTTCTTAGGGCAGAAATTCGCATATTAAGAGAACAGTGTTTATTTACACTAAAAGAGCAGTTATGGACAGAAAAGAGGCTCTAAAAATGACACCAGGAGGATCATATTTACTCTCTCCCTGCGGTTTCAGTTCAGACTTACTTGGCGCCCAAGTCAAAGGTATTTTCTTTAAATGACAGTTACAGAAACTTTACATGGGATTTGAAAGACATCTGCTTTTGATCCCCCTACGCACAGCAGAGAGCCTGCAACTGTATTTAACTGAAGAGCTGGCAGCAAGGAGAGACTCCAGATGCCCAGAATCTTCTTAGTCCTTTACAAGAGTCAGTCATCCTCCTTTTAGGACAGGAACATTCTGGTTGGTGGTAAGTGAAATCTATGTATGTACTAGAAGCACCACAGAAAAAGCACTGTTTTCAGGGTGGGAGTGATTTTCCAGTCTGTTTTCTAATGTTAATTCCTTCTCACATTAAAAATGGCAGGATGGTTGAAAAGAGAAGATTATATTATGGTCTTCAAGAAAGCCTTCCTAGGGAAGACTGCATCGAGACATGTTGGTGCTTTTAAGTAAGGTTAGGAACCAAACATTGTGCGTCTGTCATTTTCGATTCTCCGCAAGCACCCTGGAACCAGTATCTCCTCTCAGTCCAATACTAAACTGTGCTGAAGGCATTTTCTATGCTGACTTGCTTCTGCAGGGATCCTACCTGTTTCTTTTTAATTTATGACAGCTCCTTGGTACACTTAGTTCTGACTCCAAGAGCAACTTTTTTTAAAAGAACAGATGAAATATCATTAACAAAATAACACACAAGAATAAATTGCTGTAGGCCAAGATCTAAAGGCCCAAATTCTCTGTTAATAGCCAGCTATTCACAGTCATTTGATAAAGGCTAACCTGTATTTAATTCTGGCACATCCTGTTTGGCCACACAGTGTTTCAAACCAAAAGAAGTTTAGTTGCTGAGTTTCATGCAGTGTATGTATAATTTTTGGAAGGAACACCGATGACTGCTTTCTATTCACCAGGTTACCTGATTACTAGACTAAACGTT
The DNA here is from genome assembly GCF_023634085.1 of Falco cherrug. Classification (NCBI taxonomy): domain Eukaryota; kingdom Metazoa; phylum Chordata; class Aves; order Falconiformes; family Falconidae; genus Falco; species Falco cherrug. Next base: position 6,993,350 of record NC_073701.1, read on the forward strand.
TTGTGATGTAGGGATTCAACACATATTTTTGTTGAGGCACTTAGATGTGTCATAAAGGTAGGTCTGCTGCTCCTGGATTGCTGCTTCAGCAGTGGTGCAGCTCGTGAGAGCGCAGCAAAAGCATGATGCTGAAGATAAGGTTGAGATGGAATTTCCAGGCTCAGCATTGCGATCAGCTATAGCTGTCTCTCTCCAAACAACAATATCCCTTCTGGGCAGCAGTTACTGATGTTTGGCTTTGACTCAGAAGCAAATCTCTGCAAGCTTTGGAAAGTTTGAATGTAATAATTTGGCTGCCTTGCAGTTATCTCAAGTGAACAAAAACGTTTTTCATCTGTTAGGAACTTGGTTCAGCTCAAGGCAGCAGAAACATCATTCCAACACTTCACAAACCTTTATGCTTCTCCTTTTAGTATTTTGTTTTGTCAGATTCAGGATATAGACTCTTTATAGAAACTGCTTAACAAAGTGAATAAAACCCAAATGCCTGACACTGCTGTAGAACTCAGTTTCATTGGGGATGACAGCTGTGTATGTCATCTGTACCTGACACGTTCTGTTAAAGCCACTAACTACCAAAAAAAGTTCTTCTTGAGGAAGAAATATAAGTAACACGAGTAAAACCCCTTGTTGGGTATCACTTAGAGGCAAATTGTTAAATTTATACCTGTAACAGAAGCTCCATGACAACCTACACAACAATCCCCATGATAGCACATTGGCATGTCCACATGATATATTCACATTGACAGGAAGGTAAAGGTGAAAAGAGTGATTAAAAAAAAGTACTGACTACATAAAAAATACAGAAGAACATAAACCAAGTTTGGTCCTTACAAAAAGAACGTTGGCAATCATTGCTAAGTTATTATAATACCCTGAATTTACAGTAAGCATTACTTCATAAAAGTAACAAAGTCATAATAGGAAATCTTATCACAAAACTGTGAGCCTGATTTACACAAACCCCCTTATGTTTACACCCTAATTTAGGAATAGTTTAATGTGCTTACCTTTGATATAGCCTCAAGCGCATTTCTGAACTGGAATTAGGTCTCAGCAAGTATTTCCTCATGGTTTAGAAGAGACTGTTGTAGGAGTTATGTTATAAAAGTGAAAATTAATGGCTTTTGAATATATTTTGATTGCCTTTCATTTCCTTCCATCTGTGGATGGACAAAACTGCACGATTTTCATTCAGTAGATTAGCATACAAAGTCCTGGTTTTAAGTTAGGATGGAAAAGACCTGATTCCTACATTAGTGCTGAAACCTGTCACTAAATTTGCTCCTGTACAGGCAGTGAAACACAGTCATTTTCAGGTGAGGCAGCAACATCAAAACTGCTACAGGGAGCTCCTGTAGCATACCCCAATTATTTCCTGCCAAACAGCCGGCTCAGTGCCCTTGACAGCAATATGCACATTGTCACTCACCTATTATGTCTTAGACTAAATATTCTTAAAAATTGCTGTCTGCTCTAAGTTGCCATCATTAAAGGTGCTCGAAAGGATTATGGGTGGTTGTATCTTAAGGCAGCTGCCTGGTAATGTGAAGAGGAAGTACCAGAAAACATATATAGAAGTGAAGAAAAGCATTGAAGCAGTTAGCAGTGCCAGTCTAAAGGGGACAGTGCTAATCAATGGAGCTTTTTAGTATGCTTCAGTCAAAATAGTATATTTTGTCCTGTAAAATGGGCTGTGATAGCTGAAAAATGCCTTCCTTTAATACAGCTGCTTTTAAACCACATTATTCTTATCTTGACTTAAGGAAGTGTGTGTCTACTTTTAAAAGTAAGTTAAGGATCATAAATATACAGCCTTCAGCTGTTTTTCACAAAACTCAAGCAATGTTTGTTAGTGTGACTTTAGTAAATCAACATTCAGAGCCTGAGCCAAAGATCACTAAAGTAAATTGGAGCCTTTTTGGCTGACTTCAAGGGGCAAATGAGCTATCATGTACCGAGGATATTTTGTTATTATTACCAGCATAAGATATAAAGATCTGCCTGTGATCTGCATAAGCACTTTCAGGATGCTCTTTCAGGAAAAACAGTGAATTCTAGAAGAACATAAAGAGCAAGTGAAAACCAGCAAAAGAGAAAGTAACATCATTTATCAGTACTTATTTTTGTGTTTGAAGAAAAAATACTGTTTCATCCACTGATGACAGAAAGTATAGCTACATGAGACTATTCTCTGAACCAAACTGATCTGAGAGAGAATCTGCCCTTTCCCCCCTTCTAAAACCACATACAAATCTATCCTGCTTCACTGGAAGAATAGACGGGTGACGGAATTCATGGTTGACTGCAACCAGTTAGAATATGCCTTTTTTATTTTTTAAAGGCAATCTTTCTGTGCAAATTACAAGCCTCAGAGTGGACTTTTTTTTTTTTTTTTTTTTGCTAACACTGGCTTTGTGGTTTATTTGTTGTTGGCTTTCACAGTCTGCTTTGGTCTGGAGAGATTCAACATGAAGATTCTCCAGCTTAGTTTTCATAGACCATGCATTCTTATAAACAATTCCCAGGACAAAAGATTTTAGTCCAATGCCATTTATTAAATGGCATTGAAGGGCTAACTTTTTCCTGTCCTTTCTTCCTCCCTGTTTCCTTATGTTGAAGCACATTTCATTTGGCAGTAAGCAGGAAATGAGTCACTGTTAGCATTTGAACCATCAGGTACTAATCAGGTCCTAGCAACATCCAGTAATTAAAATATTGCAGGTCAGCTTTAGCTAAAGAATTCACACCCAGATCCAAAATTTCACCAGTGATTAGGTTCACAGGAACTAAAGATTTGCTTTAAGCTTAACTTGATTTACACAAGGCAAAACCACATTGTATTTCATTACAGTATTTTATGTAGCTGGTGCTTGTTTGTGCATTAGACAATGAAATATAAGGACTTGGCTGGCTGCAAAGACCAGCGGCCATACGCCCAAAAGCCAGTGCAAAGTCTCAGAGACAAATATATTTGGTGTTATGCAGAAAACACTTTTGTTTCCTCCCATTTGATCTTCTCCATAAACAAGTTTAAAGACCATACAGACAGGATATATCTACAGAAAAGCAATGAGGCTTAAGCAGATGAGGATGACAACGTATAAAAGCAAAACTCAGTGACAAGCCACTACAAAGCAAATACACAGTGAAAAGTTCTGGTTCATGATAAAAATGTACAAAATGTTTGCTTAAAGAAATATGGAAGATTTCTGGTTTGCTAGTAAATTAGAAATCTATTGAAACAGAAAACTAAATGTGTTATAGAGACAGTGCATTTGTCTATGAAACACCTGTTACTGTAGGGCTCTGATTCTGTCTAGGGGCTCTGTATTTCTGAGAGAAATAATAATAGCAATATTAATAATAATAATAATAGTTCAAAGCACATGCTGTTAGCTAAACTGGAGGCATCCATGTGTAATACTACAGTACAGTCAGGAAACCGCAGAACCAAAATATTAATGTTGGAATGCTGGAGATGAAAGGACAAAGAACACAGGATGAGAACAGAGTCTGTGTTAGGAAACACTACTCTGAATATACAAACTCTGGAAGAGGAAATAAAATCTCCCTCAAAACCTGGTTATTCGTAGAGAAGCAACAAACTGACATGGGCTTCCCTCTGTGAAGAAAAAGTCTGACGTGCCACATCAGCTCTCTCCTGGACTTACCGCAAGAACGGTTTTCACTCCATGTGTGACTAGATGGTTCTCTGCTCTGTTTCCTGGGGAGCAAGATTACACTTCTAAGCGTCCCACCATCATGAGGTGGGGTATAGTCTGCAACAGCCTCTGCTAAAATAAATATTGTCTCACTTTCCTAGTGGTAATGCATAGGAAGGGATATAAAAAGTCCAGCTGGATTTTCAGAGATCAGCATTTGCATCATTGATTTTGCGTATCTGCATTTGAAAAAGAATAAAAATAATGGAGCTCTTAAAATCTGGTTTAAAGCTCAACTGGGTCCTCTGGACAAAGTCACTAAACACAAAGTCATTAAAGAACAAATTATCAAAGTCTGATAAGTGTAATAATAGCAGCGGATAGTAACCTCAAACCACAGATATATCAACCACCCAAAGCATGGTCAAATGAAAAGCATTTGGAAACCTCAAACACATCAGGAGAACAGCTTCATTAGGCACTCAGTTATACCACAGGGGCAAGCATGAGCTTCAATGGATTAGAGTGTGGGGCAGGAGATATGCAAGCAACAGCAAAGAAAAAAAAGAATCAAAACTCAACCTATCAGTAGAAGCACTGGTAACTGAGAGAAAGTGTAGAAAGGCAGCTTTTACCATGCTGTTACTAAAATGTTAAGAACTGAAAACAGACACCTTCATTCCTACTGTCGTTTGGGGGAATATGTCCCTGTATTTGCCTACTTTGTAAATACACAAGATGACATCAAAGATACCTAATCCATTTTGTGTCATTAGACAGGATGATGCCCTCTTCAGAGACAGAGAAGTTCTATGACAAATCTTACGCATCTAAGTTCCATGCAGAAAGCTGGATGTTCTGATAGCTCCTTTGCAGGGTTTTACTGAAGATTTTGCTCCTGCAGGATTCAAAAAACTGGTGCATTAAAGCTTGTAGTCCTTGGTAGAGTTTGGGTACTCAATGACAGCTGTGGCTCTGCAGGGCTCCACCCTATGAAACATGGAAATTCTGTAAGATTACAGGTGCAAAGGCAATGGGCTCCTTCAATGACACACTTGAAAAAACAGGTCCAGCAGGCTCCAAAGTCTGCATTCGAGTTTATTCAAAGATATTGGAATTACTGGGCTTGTATAATATTAACCTAAAGCCATGTCCTCAGCTCTTAGGCAAAACTCATCTCATCGTCAGCACCTCTGCCTTTCATTTCCATGGAGTTTTGCCAATGCAAACACAGCTCAAGCTGAGCCCCACCAGACACGGTCTCATGGCTGTTGCTGGGCTGGACCACGACAGTTAAAATTTCCGGGCCACTATCTGACACAGAGTACAACCTAACACAGTAAAAATCTTCATTACTGGATTCTCAGCTTTGAGTGTCAAGTCAGCTGTTGGAGATGATGATGCAAGAGTTCCAGGGACACACATCTCTCTAAATATGCAGAAAGAGCTTGATGTCTGCACCTGGATTCTCACAGATCTTGCCATCTGCCTCTGACATACCATCATACTGGCACACCAAAACTTTTAAAGAGCAAAACCAGCTTCTTATTCATACTCACTCTTTGCTCAGATTCAATGCAAAGTGGATTTTTTATTTTTTATTTTGTATTATCATAGTTACATTAAAAAAAACAAGATGTGAAATTGTTCTCATTTCCCAGAGAAACATTTCGGTTTATTTTTCAGATTATTTCATAGCTAACCACTTCTAAAAATTTTAAGATATACACAGGCACTAAAGGATTAAGGAAGCATGCTGGGATTCTAATGTGTATATATAGACATTACATTGGAAAGGAAAAATATTTGTAATTTTCAATGGTGTTTTACTGCTGCTACAGTTCTGTTCACACTGAGCAAATTGGCAGCACAGATGATTCCACCATCTATCCCAGTAACAGATTTAAGGAAACTGAGTTGTTACACTGAGACATGGTTCTGTTTATAGCTTGTAAAGGTGGAGGACTTATTCAAGCCTAGGGTAAACAAAACATGTCAGGAAGTCAGATGGGAAACCCCAGAGTCTTTGCTAGGGATCAAATAACAAAAATAATCTCCTTGTGCTTAGAAGGGAAACCGGGGGCCCACATTTTACAACCAGCTCGCTAGACTTTCAGAGGGAACAGGCTTTACAGTAAAGGAATGAACCCGTTTCCAGGCAAGCTCGCCTTCCTCAGTGGCAGGGGATTGACAATACATCTATATTAACAGTGCTGGGAACTGCAAGTGTGATGTGAAATGAAATATTTATGATGTTATTGCAAGCGCTACATACTTATAAACTGCAAATTCCTATTACTTTCACTGGCAAGCTTGTTCTCCACTCCACACAGTACAGGCTCACAAAGTCTACATAGAATCATAGAATCATGAAGGTTGGAAAGGACTATCAAGTCGAGCCATTAACTGTTAAGGTCTACAGTTTAATGTCTAGAAAATCAGCTTTCTGGCCTGGAGATAGATAAAAGAATTTATAAGATAACGTCAATATTCTTATGAAGTTAATGCTTGCTTCAGAGTTCTAAAAATGAAGATCCTGTTAGGATAAATACAGGTTTCTTTCTCTCATTATGTCCTCTTCATCAGCACCTGACTGATGCAGAGAAATTTTAGTAAGGGAATAAGATATTAAGAGACAGCAATTGAGTCCACAGACCTCTGCTGGCAAACATTAACTGGAGTCTGTTGCTGCGGTGATTTCTTTAGTATGACAACTGTTCTCTAGATAGCTCATTGAGATCACTCCCTGCCATCAACAGATCCCTGGTAACAATACATGCACGATGTTGGTAAGGATAAACAAAGCTGAACAGAGTTTAAGGTCATGTAACGAGACTCCCTCTCCCAGTGATATCAGGACATGTAGAACACGAAGATTTAGCCTCAGTAAAGTGAAAATAAATCACTGAAGAGAATGGTCAAATTCTCTGGTTATAAGTGAAAAAGCAGCATGTCTCAAAAATGGTAGGTCAGAGCAAGTGAAATCTTCTTTAGTGTGCCACAGTGATCTCCATCCCACCTGTCAAGCTCCTCTCCTGCAGGTTTGATATACATTATATACATTAAGGCTTTTATTCCTATGCAGTTGGGTCAGAGCCAAACAATTCAGATTACCACTGAATTTCAAGCTTTTACTTTAAACACTGCTATGTGAAGACACGGGTCACATATGTTTCTTATCAGCAACAAGAAAGCCAGGCCTTGGGGATCATCAGGAAAGCACCCAGTATCCTGACAGAGAAGAGATTTCTGCAGTGCAGCTACCAAAGGCAGTGAGGACAGCTGCCTCACTCTCATCCCCTCTGCCTGAGTGTGTGGTGGCCCCAACCCACTGCTGGTTTTACTAGAGAAGGCGCTTGGGTGCTGCGTTTCAATAGGAGTGCCCAGCTCACACCTATTAGGCTCAACTGGTTACAGGGAAGGTGCCAGGGGATAAAATTTCAAATTCATTTCCCAGTTCGGTACCTGTTTGAGAGCCCTACAAATCTTGGAATTACTAGGCTGGGTAATCATTTGTTTCTCTCACAGCTCACAGTGCAACAGCCTCTTAAGCCAACCCAGAGAGACAGTAAAAAAAAGCAAGAGTTGAGGCCCCAGCAAACTCAAGTTCAAGGCACATGGAAAGCCTGCCGGGTACTTAAAATTCTGAAAGCTGGAATTCAACATGGGCATTTGGGAGTTAATCTATGAGGTTGTGGAGTAAGAATTTGACTTATTTTATTCTGTAAAGTACAGAGCATATCTATACATCTACAGATGTGTTTTACTTACTGTGACAATAAAACTTTCAGAATCTGCTAAGGACTGAATTTCACAGAAGATGGATAAATGAAGTTATAGTGTCTGCAGAGTTCCTGCATGAAATTTCCATAGCAAAATGCATACAAACATTCCACACCCATCGAAGACAATAAGCTGAACTTCCTCACACCTCCCTTCATCCTCCACATCACAGTGTTCACAACTCCTGCTTACCTAGTAAGATCATTTGGAGTGCCTGAATTTGCATTTCATAGGATCAGCTGATTTTTTCTACTAGCACCTAGAAGGGATTTATCTCATTCACAACAGCCTGTTTGAATGATAGGTTTCTAATAGATTCATCTGTCTTCCAGTGAAGCCAGGTTCTGACCCAGCCCAAATTGTAAGCAAAACAGTGCATGTATAGTACAAAAGAGACCATGTAAGCCTGGTGGGTATGCAGTTGTACAGTCATGGCTCACACGCTCAAAGATAAATTGACTGGGAGACAGAGGAAGGAATTTTTCTCCAAGTTAGGTTCACGTAGGTACTGGAGATACTCTATTTTCTTTCCCACAGATTCAGACATGCTTATTTGCCAGAGCTGATTGCATTCATCAGCACCTGTCTATTGCAAGAGTGTTCAGCAGTAGGATCATTTTAGTCCTATTTACTGACTGCAACTAATGACAGCTAAACTTTCCAAATATACCAATGCTTGCAGCATAATTAGCCTGAATTTGGTTTTATAATGGCAATTCAACTTCAACACAATGGCCTTCATTGTGACAGATAAAAGATTGAAGCATTTTTTACGGACTCACCATTGCTGGGTAACAAGCAAAGACTTTGCTACAGAGCCTAGCAGTGGTCTCTGTAGATCAAAGAGGAAGGAAAGGTCACTTGTTCTCAGTCACATGAAGAGACCTAAGAGGAGACAACTACCAGGACCTACTCCAGAAACCTGAGCATCCACACAACGATGTGCTGACTGTAAAGGTCTAAGGCTGTAAAAAGCATCCTAAAATCTAAACTCTGCCAGTGAGGAAATTTATTTCCAACTGTAACGATGGATTCATTATAGTAATTTGCTTCATCAAATGCCATGCAGCAGGTGGAAATAGGTCAGGGCTCAGAGGAAAAGTTCTCAGTAAATAACCAAAGAATTTTTAAGTGAAAAAGCCCACAGTGAGCTGTTTTTCTCTCCCCCTCCTGCAATCATGTTTGTCATGACTTGGGCTCACAGGTGATCTCCCCAAAAAGACTTGAAAAAACCTTTCACCATGATCTCTTCTCAAATCACAGTGAATTCTCTCAGCATAATGCCTTTTTTTTTTTTTTTCATTTCTTGATAAATTAAAAGAATTTCAAAACTGGATGGCAGCTTGCTTTATTTCTACATAACTGAGAAGTTGAGATTTATTTGATGTGATCTCCAAGTGAAGTGTAGAGGGAAAACAGGATACTGTATCTGGCAGCAAATATGTGGCAATCACGCAAAGTAAACTCTTGATACGTCTGTAATCTCTTTGTTGGCTTATCCCTGATTCAATTTAAGGGTCTGGAAAAAGCCACCAAACCTCTTCATGTGAAGTGTGAGATGGAACTTATTAGTCATGGCAATTTGCTTCTCGTGGGATGCCATCAGTCAGAGAGCACAGTGTACTGAAAGGAACAAACCTAGAGATTCAAGTCCTGAGTCCTTAGTCCTCCTCAGAGTTACCAGTGAGAAGAGAGCTCCAGGTAGTTAACACACAGAGTTAAGCATACGAAGGAAAACCTGAGGGAAAGTTTGACTTACAACTTTTGGGTTTGGGCTTTTGACAATCTTTTTGTCTTTTGTTTTCTTCAGTCCCTAATATGCAATCAAATGTATTTGCCTTAAACCCATTACATCAGAGGGATGGGAAGAGTGGCTGCAGGTTTTTAAGGGGGTGTAATTCTAAAAGGGCACAGGTAGAACACCAGATCTATTTCCAGTTTCTTCTCTGGGCACCATATTTCTTGCATTTTTTCCTTATTCTTTTTGAGTTTTTAGGTGACAAGACACTATTCACTGAGAAAAACAGACTCATCTGTGCCTATTTCCATTATCAAAAATCACATTTTCCACTGTTCCTTCTACCTCATTCTAGACTGGTGAAATAAAGCACAGGACACATACATGGGCAACAGGTGCTCCAGAGACTTATACATACCATTAGTCATTGGTGGCCATGACACAAGGGTTGGATATTTTTCAGGCACCTAAAAACACTACCAAGGCACACGGGGCTTGAAAACAGGAGCAGGATGAACCAAGAATTCCCTCCTCACTCAAATATCCCAAGCCTCACCTAAATCCTACATGAGGTGCCCACACAGCTTGGCTGCAGGGCAGCTTGACCACCATGCATTAGTTTGGACCTGCCATGACTGTGCGAACCAGCAAAAGCAAATGGGACCCTGGCTGTGTCACAGCCCTTGGGCCCCATCCTGCTGGTTTGCTTGGTGGCAGAGGATGGGAGTCCGTAGAGGAATTTGTGAGTAAAAGCAAGGGGGAGCCGTGGGGTGGAGGCAGAGAGGAGGAAGGAGCCCATAGCAGGGAATATAAAAATGAGTGCAAGGGAGCTGCGCTGCAGCAGCTGAAGAAAAAGACCAGACAAACAGGGAGCACAAGGTCTCTTCCACTTTTAGAGGAACTCGAGGCATCCATGGCCACCAGCTTTTACCTCAGCAGGGGCTCGCATAGAGTCCAGTCCCCCCTGTTGCTCCTCAGGAGCAGCTCCCCTAAGCCCTGCCGGTGCCTCCCCTCCCACAGCTGCTCCCCTGCCCTGCCCAAGGGGGGACCCTCCCCTCACACCTGCGCTGCTGGAATGTTCCATGGCCAGCTGCCAACAACCACCAGCCCCTCAGCTCCCCACTGCAGCACCTCTCCGCCCGGCCTTTTCCAGCCTTCCCCTCCCTCAGCCCCAGGCGGGCCCTGGCCCCGGCAGGCAGGAGGCAGCCCCCAGCAGCAGGGCTGCCATGCTCGGGTGCCTTCTGCAGCCCTCCAGGGAGGCACCCACAGCTCCTAGGCCGTGGGCAGTGGCGTCATTGCCCTGGGGTAGGGCAGAACGGCCTCTTCTGCAGGGCAGGAGGGTCAAGGCAGGGTGTAGTGCAACGTGAAGCGGTGGTTTTGTAACAGAATCTCAAGAGTGCTTGAAAACAGCTGTTTTCTTCACTGCCCCCCTCAGTGCAGTGCACTGCCAGCTCTGGTATAGTGCTAGCAACACCGCCCTACCCTGCCTGACGAAAATAACCAAGGACAGAGTCATGTTTAACTGCTTTTTGTCTCAGGGTGAAACACCTGGTATCTCAGGGTGTCCTTTGCAGGACAAAGTAAGGGACAATTGCTAACCCTGAGGGTGAGTTGTGCCGGCTTAGCCAGAAGCTCACCTACACCCACCACCATTCCTCAGGGTGGGCTGCAGGGCCATGCTCGGCTGCCCCTTGGTGCCTCCTCTCCGGTGCATCCAGCCCTCTGCCTCAGGAGCCATCCATCTTACTGAGCATCAACACCTTTTAGGATGAAAAAAAAGCGCCAAACCAAACTTCACCAAGATTTGTTTTTTCACTGTTTCAAGTTCTTCAGTGAAAAAGCAAAAACTTGCAGGGTTTTGTTCGGGTTTATCGACTGCTTTTTTAGCTTCCTCCTTATTTTCCTCTTGTTTCCTTTAAAGGACAGGCAAGTATTTTTAAAAACAACAGCTTAATTAGTTGGAAAATAAAGCAAGAGGCAGTGAGAAATTTTGAGTTAAATGGAAAAAATATTTTTGGCAAATTTTAAGGAAAACACTTCCAAATGTTGACCACTCTTTAAAGTGAATTCCTTTAGCTAATTTCCTTAGTTCTTTTCCTGAGTTATGAGACAAGCTGCAGAAACAGATGGACTGAGGATTATACTTGACTGTATCTACAATCTCTCTGTAAATTCTTAACCCTCTGATCCTGCTTCTCCTTCCTTTTCCTCAGTTAAAATGACGCTGAAGGGGACGTCAGGCTAAATTCAGGATTCTGCTGAGACAGTGACCACAGCCTATGCAGCAACAAGAATGGTGCATCACCAGCAGCTCTCCTGTGCAGTTCTTAGCATAAAAGAGGCTGGGCAAGACAAAGTAGATTACGGCTAGAAGAGAGATATAGCACAGATGCTAGTCCTCCCGAACTCCAGAGTAGTCCATGAACAGATAGGTAACCTTGCTACAATCTGGAGCAGCCCCTTGGGTATCCTTATATTGAGGGCCACATAAACTTTGAGGGACTTAGGTTGATGATAGAGGAATCATAGCACACATAGCACTAATTCAGGTTTTATCCCTTCTATCAGGCTGCTCCTTTGCAGCTTTCTAGGAGGCACAGCAATGAGCCAGTCCCAGCATCCCTATCTTCCAAAGTCACTGTAGAGATATTCCACTACCTCAGTAAGCTCTATCCTACTTAGCATCCCAAGAAAAAACAAACAAATGCTATGATGGACTAGTGCAGGCTCACACCAGACATCTTTATTTAAGAAGAAAATAGCCTTGGTTCTCTTGTATGACTTTCCCTGTCCGCCTGTTGTCTCACCACATTTTTTTTTCTTCCTGACAGAAGAAAATCACTGACCCATCTGTCAATGCCATCTCTGCTTCAGTGAGCTGCTTTACGCGTTTGTTCACGGAGGGCTGAATAATGGACCAGTGCCAAAGTTCTAATCAAGAGAAAAGCTACTAGTAGTTACAGCTCCTCGGCATTATACATGTTTCTGAGTGGGACTGATTAAGACTGTTGTTTGGAACAGGGGAACTGTGTCAGAGGTGCCACATCCCATAAATTAGTTTAAGCTGAGGTAATGTATGTGCCAGCATACAGCAATATGTCTGCTGGCTCAACAAATCTGGGAAGCAAATGTCTGGGAGAAACAAGACCATCAACACTGTCAGGCATTTAATCCAGCTAAGACAGAGTTGCACGACTGAAGGAATGCTTACAAAACTCCCGATTTATATATGGTTTAGGAAAACATTAAAAACTTTGCATTTTATTTACTTTTAAGGGGGAAAGAAAAAAAATCTGAGAAAAAAAATTTGGTGTCCGGGCTCAGTTTAGCTAGATGGGAAGAACAGTCTAGTTGTCAAAGTATGACATTTGCCACAAAAGACTCCTGAGTTTTAATCCACCTCCTCTGCAACCTCTGAAGCACTCTATAGAAAAGTCATTTAATTCTAGTCCAGACGGTGAACTTTGTATGCTGCTGAGCAGATTAGTCATACAAGTGTGTTCCTTTCTGTGGGACTACTCATGTGAGTAAGTTATCAATGGGGACAGGGGGAGCAAATCTGGCCCTCCGTATGGAGTTACACAGAGGGATAAAAAGCTACCACAAATTTTAATTGGTCTGGCCTCCTTGGAAGAAAAATTATCTACAGTGATGCTAGAATAAGTAGTAAGACAATTAAGAGACCTTCCTGACGAGAAAATCTGTTAATCGGAACAGTAGTCTCTCAAGTAACAGAAGCTTTATTGACTGTTTCAAATACAATTAACTGGACTAAGGAATCTCAAATGCAGGGAATAAAATAGACCTATCTCACCAGAGACACTGAGTAAATGAGTTAGTAAGGCTCTTCTGTTTGTAGCACCCATCACATCTCACAGCAGGTAAGACACTAAGACACCTGAGAAAAGTATGCTTGCTGGCAATGCAACCAGAGAAATGAAACCAGTCAAAAGCTCCTTAGAAATACCATTTCCCTTTTGAACCAGAACTGGAGTGTTGTTTTGGAGATTCGTGGAACTTCAACTGGAACTAGACCCTCTCAAAATTTACTTCAGTTAATTAGCAAGGGAAGGTAATATTTTCTGTGCCTGAAGCTCTGTTCTGCTGGATCTTTTCCAGCAACTGATTGTTGTGAGTCAGTTCCAAGTTACCAACGTTGTTAATAAACCATTAGTGGCATGAACTGAAACTAAGCGGGAACAGTTTCGGTTCCAGATAAACCTGAACTGGAACGGAGGTAAAAAACCCAACTTGCCTGACCCCCTGATGTGACACATCCTTGCTGATGCTGTAATTACCTGATCACATGGATTTACCTGAGGGGAAATATGATGTGAAGCAATCTTTCTTTTGAAAACCATGTTCTAATCACAATGTCACCTTTCTTTTACTGTTAGTAGATTGTGTTTTCACTACTTGTCTTTCTCCCACAGGATCCCAAAATACTAATTAAACTTCCCCAGTCCAGGGAGGTGCTGGTTTCTTCTTCTGTAAGAAGGCTAAGATGCCATACAGAGAATCCAAACCAGGGCTAGAAGGAGGATGCGGGAATCCTGGTGGCAGTCCAGTTCCCTGGCCTACTCTACCTGTGCAGTTCAGTAAGGAGCTGGTGCTCTAGGTACTTGCAAAATACCTACTTTGCTTTAAAGGAGCACAACAGGCAGGTTCCAAGTAATTCAGCCTTCAAGAGCACCATCTTCAAAGGCACAACTTCCTCAGCCAGGCAACAGCTCTGTTTTGTGCCAGTGCTCATGTAAGGTTTGATTTTTCTCTCTACCCCGCATACCCCTACACCCCCTCACATTAGCAATATTAAGTAGATTTTCTGGATTGTGACTTACACTAGTCTAGACCTGAGCTGGGCTGCAAAAATGTATTTAGACAGGAAAGTGTATAACTGAAACATTGCATGTCTCAGCATCCCAGTGGGAGTTCTAGCTTGCATGAGACTGATATTCTGTGGTGTTCTTAGGCCTTGATTATGACACTTGGATGACTCATAACCAGAATATTTTCTAAAAATCTTCTTATCCTCATACAGAGGCTGGGGAGAAGAACATATGAAGGTGAACCCCAGTGAATGAATACATTGCCTTGTGCTGCAGAGAATAAAGCTTTTAGCTCACATGGAATTTACTAAAGTTACAGTATACTGGAGGACATGCATCATAGTTTATTCATTCTTTCCATACCAGAGAGGCCTCCCTCTGAGCAGAGCTTAGTCCATTTTCCATCTGGAAATATTCCCCTTTCAGAAGCCCATGACCTGCAAGGGTGGTCATTCTCATTTCAGGGGAAAAAAAAGAAAACCTCCATGAATTCCAAGGACCTAGTGTTGCTGATTATGTTGTATTATCCAGAATAAAGAGCTTAATCACCATTTACACTACAGCTGTTAGCACCGCTCAGGCAGAAAATTATACTGTCTCCTGCTCTCATATTCATGCACTCTTACTTTGTCAAGAGCTTCGAAGTGTCTTAGCATTAATAACAATGAGGCTTACAGTTTTTGCAAGTGTGTGGATGAAGGGTGGCAAAGAATTCCAGAGACCACGTTCAGGCCTTGTCTCTGGAGAGTTGTGTTTGCACTGTCCAGATACCAAAACCAGTTCAGAAACAGTTTAACATGGAAATCCACTTGGGCTAATTGACCTCTCTGAGAAGGTGAGACCCCTTTGTACACAGAACTGAGGTTACTTACAGCTGGCTCGCATCTCTCTCCAACATACTACCCTTAAGGTATGCATGTACATTATGTGGCAGAAATTATATTGCGTTACCCAGTCCAAACTCAGATGGGGCACGAGGGAGCTAATACGCTCTAAATACTAAGTTATAGAAAGTTCACACAGTCATCCAGCGTATTCAGATACGCAGCATGTAATTAACAACTTACAGGAAACTCAGAGCTGTAACTGGAAAGGCAGCTGCTGGACAGCCTGAAGATGTGCTTAACACTCAAAAGTGTTAGGCCTGCTTGGAATTTGTAGAGAAAAACTAGTTAAAGAAGAGGGCAATGACTGTTTTGTGCAGCACTTGGCTGCACTGCCAGTGAAAGGAAAAACAGACTCACGTTCATAAGCACTTCACTGATCTTTGGCTTTGTTTTCCCTTACCTCATCCTAACACCTTTCAAATTACCTTATTAACATAAACCACTCATTGCATTACACAGACGTTTAGTATTTGCAACAGTTTTAAGGAGGAGTGATAGTCACACAATGGCATCTGCAGCTGATTTACATTTATTTATCCAACAGTGTTTTCAAGCCTCTTGCCCAAAATCAAAACAGCCGCCCTCTCAGGGAATGCAGTGTCAAAAGAATGCACACATGCAAGGCTGTCTGAAAATTTAATTGCATAAAGGTCAGGAAGTTCAGACTGAAAGTTCCCAGGGCAGCCCTAACCCCTCTCCCCTGTGTGTATCACATTGTCACAATAGGGTCTTTCATTACATAATCACGCAGAATGGGCAATTCAGCCTGCTGTTCAACGTGCAAAATCATCTCATACACTGTAAAGGATTTCCACTCCTTTTCTGTCACCTCAAAAGAACTTCTCTGCTACCTCTTCGGATCCTTAGTGCTACTCATGTTCTGAAAAACCCTGCAGGACGAGTTACAAGGGAGCCTGCATGGCTAAGTAAAGACATAAATGCAATGCAGTACTGAGTACATTCATATCTTGAAGAACACTGTTGGGCTCACTGATTAATGCACTCTCTTCAATTCAGGTACATCTTTAAAGAGTGCCCAGGTGAGTTACAGGACCCCAAACTTAGAAGAGAGGATTGATTCCAAGTTCTTTTCATTGTTGTGATATACAGAAGTTGATAAAGTAGGTTGTAGCGAATCACTTTTGACGATGACAGAAAACCCTAAACGACTGTTGTAAGATCGATTTGATGAGTAAATAAACAGTGTTAGAAAAACTAAGAGATAACATCAAAAGGCTAGATCTAGAGAGTCGGCAAATGTTACCCAGCCCTGTGGTCCTCTTTTCCTCTACGCTCATTTGGTTTACACGTCAGTGACTCAGTTCTGTATCAGCAGTTCAGGTGTTACTGCTACCTCCCAGCAATTCTGAATCAGCTGCCAGAGCTGATGCTCTGTAAGAGATTTCAAAAGTTCTCTGAAAAAGATGTGAATCATTTTATGCGGGCAACCAACCAAAGCAAGCCTCTGCCTTGGCAGACAGTTTCAGTGGGTCTGACTCCTTCACCTGGCATGCATGGAATGCACAGGATGCTTATATGAAGGCCTGCATGTGAAAAAGATGCTTCCTCTTTCCATATGGTTTATGCATGTGCTCATTTGGGAAAGAAGAAAATTGAGAGATTGTACCAGCCAAAAATATTCCTAAAAGGCCAGAACATTAAAAACTGTCCTGGTTTCAGCTGGGAAAGAGTTAATTTTCTTCTTAGTAGCTGGTGCAGTGCTGTGATTTGGATCTGGAGTGAGAACAATGTTGATAGCACCCTGATGTTTTTCGTGGTTGCTAAGGGATGTTTACGCTGAGTCAAGGACTTTTCAGTTTCTCAGGCCCTGCCAGCGCAAAGGCTGGAGGGGCACAAGAAATTGGGAGGGGACCCAGCCAGGACAGCTGACCCAAACTGGCCAAAGGGATATTCCATAGCATAGAGCATCACACTCAGTATATAAACTGGGGGGAGCTGGCCAGCAGGAGTGGATCGCTGCTCGGGGACTGGCTGCACATAAGTCAGCGGGTGGTGAGCAATTGTATTATGCATCACTTGTTTTCTTTTCTCCCTTCCCTTTGGATTTCATTCCTCTCCCCTTCTCTCTCCTTTTCTTCTTCTTCTTCTTCATCATCATCTTCACCATCATGGTTTTGTTTTATTTTATTTTATTCCAACTATCAAATTGTTCTCATCTCAGCCCTTGAGTTTTAACATTCCTTCCCTGTGGGTGGGAGGCGGGGGTGGGGGAGTGAGCAGCTGTGTGGTGCTTATTTACCCACTGGGGTTAAACCACAACAAACAAACAAACAAACAAATACACACACAACAAAAAAGGATACTCTTTGTATCATTAAGTCTTTTTAGATGGTTATAATGTACAAAAGCAGTGTGAAGTGTCTTCTTTTCTTACAACAGTTATCAGTTCTATTATAGCAGAGCCTGCAGGCTGCAACTAAGCTGTCTTACCTTGCTAAATTCTCTACACAGACCAAGAAAGAAGAGTGCTCGTTAGTGGTTCTAACATTACCTGGATAAGACAAGTGTTAGAAGTTTTATAGATGGAAAAACAAGGTGTGAAGAGGGTTTTAAGTAATTTTTTTCAGGTCATACACAAGGTCTATGGCTGAGCTGGAACTAACACACAGGTTTCCCAAGAATGTGCCTTCACTGTCAAGTAACTTCCTTCCCAGCCAGCCTGGGAATACCTGTCCACCCATGGTGCATATGGGTCCAGTTACCCCTCATGTTCTTTCAGGTGTGAGCCAAATGGGTGTCTGCAAGAGGAAACCCAGGCGCTATTAACAGGACAGTACATTCTTGGTCCACTCCAGACAGCTGATACAGACATAAACTGTAGGTACAAACCACACCAGACCCCAGTCCACCTTTACAGCACGATTTCAGCACTCTCAAGCATTCTGACAAACCCTTACGCTACATGCACTGCGCATAACTTATACCACTGAACTCATCTGATGAAAACATCATTTCTGTGAGTCGCAATACAGTCCTTGTTGTGCAGGCATTTCAAATGGAAAGAAATGATGTTTTCAAGTACTGACTATATCTAGGGCTAAATACATGAGGTCTAGGAGAGGTGAAACGGTACTCAGCATGCACATTGCCAGCCTTTTCTAGAGCAGGTTAGCCTTGAGGAGTACAGCTATAAGCCATGCTATACCACCTGGTCTGGGAAAGGTGCATCTGGCAGCGTAGGTGTATTGTCATCAAGTGGAAGATTCAAAAAGCAGAAGAAAACAATTTTTTTCTTTTTTTCACTATATTGATTGCCTGTTATGTTAAAGCCGATTGTGAGCCATTGTAGGGACATGAATTGAGACACAAGGTACTTAATCCCAACCTGGGTAAGCCATCAGCTTTGATAAAAGCAGATCTCCACTGATGCCGAGTGGGACTTACACAGTTTGGACCCAGATTCAGATTTTGAACCTTCTACATACAAATGTAATAGTGCTTTGATCAAGCATGAAGTGTAAATGCAATACCATAGATGTGGGAGTCAGATAGGATCTAATTACAAACACCCCCGGTTCCTCTCCAGCCTGTGGGGTATTCAGGCACGAGCTTTACCTCCCCTTGTTCCCCATCTCTGAATATCTTAAAATGTCTTGCCCTCAAAGACACTCCTGCACAAATGGAAATAAGATTGGCTGAGTCAGAAGTAGAGTTAGTCTCCTAGGGAATGATGTGCTAATTCCACAATACACTATAGCTCAAGCACTAAAGCAGGATTAACTTATAATATCCGGTGATTAAAAAAGGGAAAAGGACCAGACCTTACATTGCACAAAACAAATGACTGGATACCAGCCAGATGTTTGAGCAAGTGTCTACCTCCTCCATTAACGTGTGCTGCCTGTAATGCTCCAGGAAACCTCCCCTAACAGCACTGCTGTGGTAAAACAAACGCTTAGTTTATTCAGTCTTCCCAACCTAGTACCTTCAGAATTCCTCGCAACATTTTCAGCATCTAAGCACTGCATCACAAAGACTTTGTAGGCAGATACCAGGAAGATTCAAGATTTATGGCCTGCATATAACAATGTGCTTCTGCCCAAAATAACATGTGCATAATCCTAGCCCAGCAGCTTCATGAGATCTCATTACTAGAAATCAAGCTTGAGGCAAATTTAGGTTAAACACAATATGCAACAAATGAGTATGAGGGATATCAACCTTTTGAATAGTGACTGGATGTATAATAGGTTCTCCTTTGCTTGAAGACTTTGAGTCAGGAAGTTTTTCTTGAAGGTTAAGCGCTAGCTGGGAGAGTTAAGGATTTGAAGAAGACATTATTGTGAAATCTTAGGCCACACAGCATGGAAGACAAATAATGATCATGGCTTTTTCTCTGCATATCATCTATTTACCTATATAGCAACTCACTGTTTGTGCAGAACCCTAAGAGACTCTGTCTAAAAAGGTCCACACAAATCCAGATATTCCCCAAAAAATATTGTAACGGTGAGACAGCTATTCATGAAGCATTTGTGTGCAGGGGACTGGGGGAAAATTTCATCAAACAACATCCTTCTGACTATAGTGCTGTGATTAATTTTTACCTGTTTAATGATATTTTATTCCCTCTTGCTTAGACCAACAGGCCATTTGGGCACTCCAGGAAAGCCATAATATGTGATTAGCACCTGTTATAATAGAAATGAGCTTTCTTCCCAGGAGAAGAGGGAGAAAAAGACAAATTCAGTGAGTGCTGGTAGAACTGCCTCTGGGCTGAATTACTAATATATGATGTAATGCACCTTGGCTCTCCCTTTCGGCCTCAGAGCGGTTCAGACTGCTGTTCCTGCTGCAAGTAGACCAGGCACCATACAGACATATGTGAGCTTATACGCAGGGAGAGCTTGTGGCTGAGGTCAGGGCAACGTTACTGAGTCTGCTGCAGCATCTCCTTGTTAAATCATGGTAAATCGGTGGTGCTGATCAGAGCTGTGGAACAGCAGTCAGGTCTAGATGATAATACAGATAAGGTGAAACCCCATCTACTTCTTCCTGAGTTTCCCCTCCCAAGCAATTTAAAAATATTATACCAAAAGTCAAAACTTTAGCTGAACACCCTGTCACTTTGTAAGCTGAAAAACAGCCACTTTGTAAGGCTGGGGCCCATATCACCTTGGCCTGGGGCCTTCTGTAACAGATCCCATGTTTATTCACATGAATGTTCCAGGGGCCTGTGGCTAAATCCAGAAGAATTCAGGGGGAGTTTTTCCAGTGTTTACATAAGGGCAAGAATTCACACCTGAATAACTAAGTCGTCAGTAAGCGCATTCCTTTATAGTTTTGTTTAGCGCCAGTTTGACAGTTTTCCATATGCTTCTTCCCCATTATGAAAGCTGTGCAGGTGCAGTGTAAATCCATTTCAATGCTAATTTTAAAGCCAGATTTAGGGTTCAGTTGTCCATAAGTTACACAGTCTGCCTTGCTGCAGAATACGCTGCAGTTGGAGCTTTAGTGCCTGTTATTATACCGCTGCCTGCTAGAATGGGAGGGAGCACAAAACAACCAAAGAGACCAAGGACTAACCAAGTTTTGTTTATCATAGATTTGAACTACTGACTTAAAGGTGAAAGGCTCCATATGTTAGTTCTAATCCCTCTCATCACTCCTCTCCTTAGACTAAATGCTTCAGTAACCTTTATTTCATGGTGTTTCCAAAATCAGCTGGATGGACCCCACGTGTATAGAATGCAGCATGATTAAGGGATATTTGTGCAGAACACCATCACCACCTCTGCCTTTGGCAAAGTGACCAGTGCTGAGAAGTCTACTCTGGAGTTAGTCTGTTCAGACAGTAAAGATATTATACTGTCAGAAACTAGAAGCTCTGAATGAACAAAGAAATGAGAAGCAAAGCCACTGAGTCTGGATAACAGACACAGTAAAAGTCCTGATGGGACCAAAGAACAGAATGGATGAACAGCAAGTGAAAAAATGGGCTTCTCTTATGCCTGACAATTTTTGTGATGACTGGAAGATAGTAAGTGTTGCATCACCTGCTCATTTCCCAAGACTTAAAAAAGTGCTTATTATTACAGAATGAGAAATAGCACATTGAACATTATAGAAACGTATGAGCAATGGCACACACTTGCATGTAATACTCTGTTCACCTCCAAAAGAGCCACAGAGGACATTCCAGAGTTAAGTAACACGTGACTAGGGGCAAAAAGTTTCTGTACAGAGGGAGACTGAGGCTACTGAGGTCAGAATGAAGATGCTTAAGAAAAATCAGGAAATGATCCAAAAACATTGCACCATTACTGAATACTGGATGACTGCCACAAAGGCTGTGTAAATCTGTAGCATTGGCTTTGAGTACCATGGACCTAATCCTATTACTATCACGTTATGTGCAGTGATTTTGAGGAACGTTGAAGTGGGGGAAAATTTGGCCCAGGTTAACATAAAACTGAAAACGTAAAAAGGATTCTAAGGAGGTAAAGTCCAGTTCACATCTCAGAGAGAAGAAAAGAAGAACCAGGAAGTCACTGAGGCCAGGAATTTGGTGGCATACAGGAAGGAATTGGAAATGTCATAAGGGAAAAAACCCACAAAGGGGCAGAGGGTGTGACTGACAGAAACTGCTATGCAATATTTTGTGCTGGGCTTAACCAGTTTCTCACCAGTGCAGGGAAAGGTGGAAGGACATAGTTTCAATCAATAGCCAGTTATTTAGTATTGACTACTGAGACTGTAGTAGCTTTCCTGAAGCAAATAATAGTGGTAATATATGGATTTAAAACATCAGAATAGCTTTAACTAATCCCATGTGGCAATACTTACACTTCTGGAAATACAAGATAGCTTACAGAAGACCAAATGAAGTACAACAAATGACAAGAGAAATGCATTTATCAAGTGGACTGCCTATGATTTCACAGGTTATTTTGCAAGAATTAAAATAAGCTAAAATTTAAGACATGATAATTGTGGAAATGAGATAAATCAAATTCTTTGCTCAGTTGCACCAGTTATTTTATTGTTCTCGTTGCTTTGTCCTGTGGTACAGGTATGACTGAACAGAAAATAGACCCATCCAGAAAAACTTGCGTCTTGTCGCATTTCTCAGTAAATGTTTTACAAATTTTACTAGCAAAAGAAAAAGGTAGAGTCACTGCAGGATGCATTTTACAAAGGAAAATAAAGTCTCCTTTGGAACAGCTCACCAGTTCATAGCAGAGGAACAAATTCAGCTGTAGTTCAAATGGGAAGCCTTATTACAAAATAAACAGTGTTCTACCACCCAAATGCAGCTGAAAGGAACTGCTACATAGCACACTGCATCACTGCAAGACAGCCCATCTAACCCTATCTACAGCAACAGCCCTGAATATTGTGATCCAAATTCTCTCGTTTAAATGTTATGTGTGTGCCATGATTCTGGGGGCTTTAAGTTGGGGAGATTTGGCCCAAAATAAGATAAAACTGATGACTTGAGCACTTTGCCTTCTTTGCACAAAACAAATTTGCTCACTGCAAAGCAGCTGCCTTTCAAATGCCTGCACAGCTTAGGAGACCATACAGTAGTCTAATTCCTCGCCAGTGAAGTCAGGCTGTAACCATGGCAGCTGTGAGTGTAAATATCCACTGTATGAAAAGGTCCAGGCTGATAAAGCAGATTGTTGTACAAGTACATATGTGCCTGTGTATACATAAAGTAAGAAAGCGGATGGCTTAGGATGGGAGTGAGGGAGAGTGGAATAGCCCACCGAAACCTTTACCAGAGCAGCTCTGGGTAAGCTGCCAGCTGGATCCCAGCACTGAAGGACACTGTGGAGGGTGGGCTGAGGGGGTCACAAGATGAGGAGGCAGGCTGGATGGGAAGGGATAAGCCAGCAAAGGAACTTCACCCAGTGCAGGCTGGTTCTGGCATAATACAGTGATGTTGTCCCTCAGGGGAAAAATCACAAATTCCAGCCTGACCTCAGTCTAAACGTTACATTTGGTGCACAGAGAAGAGCACAGAAGACAGCATTTCTGCTCCAGCGACTGGAGTGACTGGGGCCCAGGAGCTGGCACCACACGTCTATAGAGGTGGGGAAAGGGACAGTTTCCCTTTAATCATTCTAAAGCTGGCATTAGGTCAAGCGTTTCTTCATCCTTGTCCAAGCAAACTTGAGCCTTCGTTCCTTCCTTTCATTAAAATAAATGAATGTATGATTGATGATCCTGGAGCCTGATATCTCCCACGTGTTCAAAGATTAGCTATAGCAGTGGCTGCTGCCAACACAGCACATGCTGATGTGTCGCAACCCTAATCTCCAGGCTCCTTTTTAAGGGCAAGAAGCCCATTTCCATAGCCTAGTCAGCCACTGACCTCTTTACTGCTGTGAAGGCACAAGCACAGCAGTGGTTTTGTAAAGAGGGGTCTTTACCTGCTAAGAATTAAGCTGTGGCCCACCTGCTCATCCCAGTGAGGCTGCTGAGTGACTCGGGAGCAGCAACACACTGATTTAGACCATGGCAGGTGCAATCAAGCACAGGCAAAATTGAAGTAAAAATTAGCTGAGTAATTAGAACTCCTCCTCTTGCCATCCAGGCACACTGGTACACTCGGAGAATGGGCAGTTCCTGCGGAGATTAAGTCCATTTTGGAGAAGGTGCTTGACTGAATCTGAACAGAAAACCCTTTTGAGCTGATATTTTTTTATCTCAGACCACACAGGAACCATTATTACGAACATTTTGCTGAAGCTGAGCCAGGATGAGCAAACATTGATTTTTCTGGTTCAGAATAACAGAACAGGATTTGACGTCTTCACCAGGGACCTTCCTGCAGGGGAACAGCGTGTTTCTAGCAGGGTATGAACCTCACAACATTAGCTGTTCATCAGCTTTCCCATCTGTCCCAGGACACATGACGTGTCCAAATATTCACTGTGATGCTGCTTTGCTCTGCAAATCTTCACAGCAGGCTGTTCATCACAGCAACTTTTTCACCTGCCTAAATTGATGCTCCTTGCCAGAGAAGCTTGCGGATTTTTTTGTTCCTCTGTGTGAAATGTCCCGTGAGACTGCTGAGACACCTCTGTGTCTGCTCCTTCCAACCCAAGCACCTGGATACACCCCTGAGTGCAGCTTAGATCCCAGATGCATGTGTGTATGTTCATGTGCTGTGCAGAATCACACAGAATGACAGAATGGTCAGGGCTGGAAGGGACAACTGGAGACACCTAGTCCAGCCCCCTGCTAAAGCAAGGTCACCTACAGCAGGTTGCACAGAATCACATCCAGGCAGGTTTTGAATGTCTCCAGAGAAGGAGACTCCACAGCCTCTCTGAGCAGCCTGTTCCG
Organism: Falco cherrug; assembly: GCF_023634085.1. Lineage (NCBI taxonomy): Eukaryota > Metazoa > Chordata > Aves > Falconiformes > Falconidae > Falco > Falco cherrug. Next base: position 7,017,573 of record NC_073701.1, read on the forward strand.
TGCTCTGTCACCCTCAAAGTAAAGTTCTTCCTCATATGCAGATGGAACTTCTTGTGGTTTAGTTTGTGCCCGTTGCTCCTTCTGTCACTAGGCACTACTGAAAGTGGCCTGGCCCCATCCTCTTGACACTCACCTGCAGGTCCAAGTATTTGTAGACATTGGGAAGATCCCCTCTGTCATCTCTTTGCCAGGCTGAACAGGCCCAGCTCTCTCAGCCTTTCCTCCCAAGGGAGATGTTCCAGTCCCCTAAGTCAGCTTTGTAGCCCTCCGCTGGACCCTCTCCAGTAGTTCCCTGTCTCTCTCGAACTGGGGAGCCCAGCGCTGGACACGGCACTCCAGATGCAGCCTCACCAGGGCAGAGCAGAGGGGCAGGATCACCTGCCCTGACCTGCTGGCCACGTTCCTCCTAACACACCCTGGGATCCCATTGCCCTCCCTGGCCACCAGCACACACTGCTGGGCCATGGGCAACTTGCTGCCCACCAGGACTCCCAGGTCCTTCTCTGCAGAGCCGCCCCCCAGCAGGCCAGCCCCAGCCTGTCCTGGTGCGTGGGGTTGTTCCCCCCCAGGGGCAGGACCTCTGTTGAGCTTCATCAGGTTCCTCTGTGCCCAGCCCTCCAGCCTGCCCAGGTCTCACTGAAGGCAGCGCAGCCTCCTGGTGTGTCAGCCACTCCTCCCAGCTTGGCATCATCTGCAAACTTGCTGAGGGTGCGCCCAGTCCCTTCATCCAGGACACTGATGAAGAAGTTGAACAGGACTGGACCCAGTACTGACCCCTGGGGAACACCAGTAGCTACAGGCCCCCAGCCAGACTGCGCTGTTGATCACAACCCTCTGAGCTCTGCCATTCAGCCAGTTCTCAGCCCACCTCACTGTCTGCCCATCTACCCCACGCTGCCTGCGCTTACCTGTGGGGGTGTTACGGGAGACAGTGTCAGAAGCCTCGCTGAGGTCAAGGTAGACAACAGCCACTGCTCTCCACTTGTCTACCTGGTCAGTTCATTGTAGACAGCTATCAGGTTGGTCAAGCGTGATTTCCCCTTGGTGAATCCATGTTGACTACTCCTGATGGCCTTCTTTTCCTCCACATGCTTAGAGATGACAGACAGGTTAATCACGGAAGGCAAAGAAGCCTCTAGTTCTTTGCTACTGGTGAGCCTGATTTTCCCTTCCCGGCTAAAATACTGCAACCACCCACTGTTATGCTGCAGCTTTACTCCAATTTTCCTGCTCAACAAGGCAGATTTAAGAACGTAAAGACAAACAGTCATACAGTAGTGCCAGAAATGTAAGTAGTACCGCAGCCCTAGCAGAGAAGCAAATCAACAAATTCTTCCCTATCTTGAGGCTGAGAATGTAAAGCCATCCTCACTGCAACTGCTCACCGAAAGCTCCTGATAACGTCAGTGCCAGGCAACATCTCTGTGAACATCATACTATTTTGCCATATACTGAGTCGTCCTCATCCTGAGGTCCAGAGCTTCCCCAGTGTTGCCACATACCTTCCTGGCCTTACCTTCATCCACCCATATAGACTTCTGACAACGAAGAGAGTCCGAAAACTAGAGGACCACAGTAAACCACAGGGTGGAATCCATATAGATGTCCCAAAACAGAATTATCTTTATATTCCTTATTTGCTCAGACCTGTGCCTTCTGTGTGACAGAAGATGCTGCAGTAACTAGTGGGCCACCACTGTGAGGTCACCAGAAAACCTAGAGTTTTACATTGATGCAAACAAAAGGTCATAGGAGTTGTAAGGGCTGAAAGTTCTGGAAATAAAGCAAGATATTAAATCTGAATGGCTTAGTCCCAGACATATCTCTCAGTTAACTACTACTGGGGTATTTCTTTCCTACACAAACAGCTTTTCTTTTAAGAAATCTGACCTCTTTGGGTCAACTTTATTTTACGATGAGAATGAAACAGGAGCACAAAGCTGGAGACTGTGTGTAACGGGAAAGATCAAACTGAGATTTGTTTTCAAAGTTATTTGATATATAATGAATTGCAAATTCAGTAGAGTACCAGCTGGAAACAAGTAAGTTCTTTACCAGCATGAGATGGGAAAGAACAATGACGAAATGAGTCAACAAGGCAGATCTCCTGGAGAGAAGGCTTCTGGCACAGCAGGGCAACATAAGCAAGCGTGCTATATATAGAACCGGTCCTTGGGTGAATACACAGATCTTAAAGATGACCACAAACAGAACCCCAGTTCAGATACACAGAGAAATACATAGGATGGTTGTGTGGTTTGAAGCCTGGGCTGGGAGCCAGGAGTTTCCAGTTTCCCTTTTTCCCAGTTCAGTTTGTCTACTTACAGTGACGGCCCCCAGCCTTTGTTGACACACAGGCAATGATACTGAGGAAGTTATGATCTGCAGGCAAGTTGTGCATGGCTCTTTTTGTCAGCCAGCCGTGCCAGAGGCCCTGGGGATCCTTGTCTCAGACTGTGTGCTCTTCACACCAGAGGCTACGTCTTGCTTTGGGCACATGCCCTGCGATGCAACTGGCCTTCCACAGCGTGCAGCTACTGAGCATTGCTGCTCTCCCCTGTCGTGTGCTCTCCTGCCTTGTGCTAAATGTTAATGTACTCCCCATCAAGGATGAGTGTCAGAATTTAAAGTATTAACCTTTTAGACTGAAAACAAGATGAGGATTTTTTAATACCTTGGCTATAGGCCTTTAGTTACATGCTTTTTTCTGTCTTTGTAGCCTAAAATCTCCCTCTATTTCTGGTGTACCATTTTACTGTAAAAAAATTAGATCCTTATATCTACACTAGATCATGGAGGATTAAGAAAGAATATGTAGAAGTAATTTATTTATGCAATGGGTCTTCTAACACTGACACAAAATGTTTGTTTACTTTTTTTGGTCAGGAAGCACTGAATTCTGGGTTTTAAAAGCAATGAAGTTGTTAATGGAGAGGGATTTAAAATATTCCCCTTGGCAATATGGTTGTTCCATAGAACAGAAATGCTTTTGGATTCCGTTCTGCACTTCATAAATTTATGATTCATTCTGAACAACAATCCTTAAAAATTATGATATGGTGACAAATCATGAATATTGGGCCAAATGCTTAGCTGCTTAAGCAATTGCTCCCACAGTCTTCCTCTAGGCTTCATTAAGAAAAAGTTAAGATGTCTCTCAGAATTTGTTATTTAATAATCAACCATACACAGGAGTAGCAGACTTCAAAAAGACAGATTTTCTATCATATAATATACTTCAGCTTCAGGAATAATTGAATTTGAGAGAAGACATTCTTGCACTGGTTTATGTATTTTTGTTCTCAGCATCATGGATGTCAAATTATTTGCCATGACTCCTTGACAGCTGAAAGAAGTTTGGTCCAATTTACACCTTTAAAGATCCTTTCAGATGTTTCTCATCTGATTTATTCCTTGTTCTTTCCATACATCTGGAAAAAAGCCAAGTTTGAACCAAATTTAGTCTGTCAGTTCTGAGAGAGCAGCACATAACTCTCGAGACAAGGACTAGGTGAATGCTATAGTGTTTCTTGGGGGCAGAGAAAGGTGTTCGCATTTTTCCAAAATGGTTTGATTCACTTTGCCCAAAAATTGTAAAAATATAATTACTTGGCATAATGCCTTTGTAAGACTCTTCTCCCCTGCTTCCCCACTTCAGTAAAGCTAATTTCCACTCTGTGAAAGGTCTTCTGTGCCCACCCCTGCCTAAGAGATGGCACTGCTGATGAAACAAATAGGGCCTGATTGCTTTCTGACTCCTTCGTAAAGGCATTACTTTGGACCTGTTTTCTCCTCTCAGCTGTATAAAACTTGTAGGAAAATAATTATCTTTGAGACTTCCATTAAGTGCAAAGTTTTACTAGGTGAAACTGAAAAACAGGGTTAGGAAAGATAGCCTACTAACTCAGCTGAAAAAAACCCCACCCACCCAACCTCCTTTTACTTCATATTAAGAAACACTATACCTGAGAGAATTTGTCTGAGGAAATTAGAGTGAGTGAGGGTAGGTTGGAAGATTAACCACAGCTCACAAGTAACAGCCATTTTTTAAGCACAGGGAACAAGATAATGAGGCCCTCCAAGTCCACGCTCCTTGCTGTATTTTCTACAGTTTCTGACACAGACAGATGTGCTGCTGATATTAAGCCCAAAATCAACATTCTCCTTCACAGACTTGTCTCACTCAGCTGAAGACTTTTTTAAAGGCCAAAATTCACAGTGAAGGTCTCATCCTCGGTGCTGTAATTTCTCCATGATTTCAAAACATAATTATTTCTATTTATCTCAGTGCAAATAAAGGCAATGAAACCTAAGAATGTGGCGATATCTTCTTGCACGGCTCAAAACTAGCTTCACTTTTTTATTCCAAATGAAATATTTCAAGCCACTGGAATGTATTGTAGTCTGGTTCTTTTGTGCATTTGGGATTAAAAATAGCCAAGATATTTATTTTTTTAAAATAGTCTTCTATATTGTAGAGCTAATTTTTTCCTTCTAATAAAAAGTTAATTAAAGTCTGCTGAATAAAGTTGGATTCATTTCGTAATTCAGAACAGCACGTGAAGCACAGCTCTGCCACAGAAAAACTCAGTTCTCTCTGTTCCTTTTTTTTTTTTTTTTTTCTTTTTTCACCCTCCCTTTTGGCTTGGTTTGCTTTAGCAAGGGAAATTTCATCATGTGAAACGTGCAACAGTATAAATTGTGCTCTCAGTCCTCCCAACTCTTCGCCATCCAGCCACGTTCATTTCAAAGAAGTGTCCCCATTCCACAAGGATGTCCTTACAAGCAAGCCAAACCTTCTGCTTTGGCACAATCACACTAGAAAACTGGGTGATGAAGTCTAGAGCTGCATTCTAATCTCAGATAGTTTGTTGCTTTCAGATATTCAAGACAGCTGTCCTGTGTTCCCAAAAAAATGACTTGGCAGAGAGGGAGGAGACATTTTGTACCTCTGCCGCTTCCCAGGCGGATTCTCTCCTGCTGACCTGACTCCCAGAAGGACTCCCCATGCAGGGAAGTACAGCTCAAGCTCCATTCAACTCATGGCTGCTGTCAAAAGATGTCATGGAATATGCTTGATACTATTTGCAACCTGCAAGCTCTACCTACGGGTAGATAGCAGCATAGCAATGAGTTTCGCTGAGTGCACCAAGCAAACTCTCCACTAGCATGTGCAAAAGAGCTTTTTTTTTGGTGGTAAATTCATCACCTAACAGCAAAAATTGAGAGGCCCCAGTGTAGAGCTCAGAGAATGCATGTGCATGCAAAAGAAAGAAAATGTCTTATTTGACACCTATCAACATTAGTGTCATAACTGAAGCATCAGTGTAGCCCAGTGACCAGTCTATTGAGTATTGGTGTGATCTTAATTTTTTCACCTTCAGATCTCAAAGCAACTTACAATAAGAAGGGAAAGTCTTTTTAAGAGATCAAGGTATGTTACAGAGAGGGCAACTGATGCACACTGAGATAATGCAAACAAGATGAGCAATTTAGGCAGCAATAGAGCGGGACAGTTCTGAGTGGCTAGCAAATCTCTGGAAGAACAGGATTATGTTCTAATCGTTTTGAAACTAGAAGAAGGATAACAGAAGAAAGTTCCTTTTGTTTTTATTTCCCCAAGTAAACCCATGATAGGCCAATTTGTGCTTTCAGTAACAAAAAAAAAAAAAAAAAAGAGAGAGAGAAATACCATCTGGGTCTTCATTAGCTGTGGACTACATACTCTATCAGTTACTGTCATTTCCTAACTCTTCAAAGGATTTGGTACTCTCTTATTCACCCCATCCAAAACAGAACAATACAGCCTGTGGAGACCAAAATTATTCAACTACATAATTCAGTTTCCTCAATAAAAAACAGCTGGTACTGCATGAAACAACAGTCATGGACTAGCATGTCATTTGCAGTCCTGTGCTCCCAGCAGTAAGAACCATATTGCTTTATTTAAGTGTAATCCAACTCAGCATGAGCCACAAGATGAGAAAAATATATAATTAAGACACAGCCCCCTGCAACCTTTGAGATCTCTTCTGCTGAGTTCTAATTCCAGTGTGAACAGTTGCACAGATTTAATTAGAAAATGACAGAGATTACTGCTAGAGGAGAGGCAGCTGACAAAGCGTTTCAAGGTGCCTTGGACAAAGGCCAGTTAAAAACTCTTGTCTTGCATATACACCACAAATGCAAGTTTCATCATTTTTATGGAGTCAGAGTGAGCATTTTATTTAAATAAGTCCTGTGATATAGATAACACTTTGTTTGCCCCAGCCTTAAAAATAAGCTACTTAGAAGATCTGATCGGAGCCCATTAATTTTATGAACATCTACCCACAAGTTATCTGACCAAATATGAAAATAAGGGTTGTCCTTACTTGCCATTTTTTTCCTACAGTTTCATTTCTGCAAGAATACACGTGCTTTTAGTCGTCTATTTGTTCACATCCTCAAGTATGGTAGATAGATCGGTTGGGTATGAGACCCTAAACTAAATGACAACTTGGGTTACCCAACCAACCTTGTTTGTCTTAGGTATACCTTCTTCACAGAGGCATTTTCACATTTCAGCTTTAAAATAACCGTATATGTACTGGGGATGGGGATGTTCCAGGTAGCTGAAGGATTAGCAGAGAAAGAGCTGAAGCATGGTGGGAAAGGTTATTTAAACCCTGCACAGAAGCAACATTTTTAATGGAAGATTAATGGAGGCCAAGCAAACTCACCTGGCACATGGAGATGAATCACACAGGACAAACTGAGAACACAGTGACACCGTCAATTGGCCAGGTGAGATGCACCCAGCATCATTCCGAGGCCACAGGTGGTCATGAAATGAATAAATCCAAGTGAAACCTGAAGGTCACTTATCCTCATCTCTGCACCAAGAGAATTAATGCAAGGGGAGAATATCACAAGAGTATTTTGTATGTGTAGCCACTCAGCCACTAATTACAGATGAGGTTATTGCTTCCAAAACCAGCCAGCTACAGTGCCCTGCTGTGACTGGCAGAGGAGAGAGCTTGTTCTGCAGATGTGGTGGTGGCAGCTTAGTATCATGATGTCAACACTCAGGGCTCCTCTGAACAGAACGCCAGCCTTCTGGTCATGAGATACTCCAGTTCTCTTCTCAGAAACTACAAGAAATCTGCCTCTGCTGCTGGGACAAGACTCTGACCTGGGTGGTTTGCACTCCACGTGCTGTGGGCAGCCTGACCTCTGGGCCGTATTCATCCAAACCACCACATTTGGGACTCAGATGAAAGGTTTCAGTTTATTCTCATCTCTGCTATGAGAGGTAGGTTTAATTTGGTGTCACAAAACCTCACCAGTTTTGGGTTTTTTTCCGTTAGTTCATATATGGGATGGCTCATACCAGTGTTCCTTTATAACTAAATCTCAGTGGTCGGATGGGTAAGATGGTAAAATTCCAATTTTAGATAATTTCTGTTTATAAAACACAGACGAAACTAGCAATGGCCTTTTATCTTAAGCAATGCTAATTTTTGCTGCTGAAGTGGTGGAGCTTGTCAAAAGGAGTTTGAGGATCTCACATTTCTGATGATCTGCAATGGGAGCTACATAGTCTTATAGTCTGTTTTGTACATTCACCTTACCAGGCTTTTCAAACAGCAGAGAGCATAATGATTGGTTCCTTTTCTTTGCTTGTATGAAAAATACTTTAGTGATGTATTCTTTGCAATTTGCTGCCACATAAAAAAATTCTGCTGTAGTCTTGTCTCTGAGTAAAATCACTCAGAATAAACTCATCAAGACTCAATTATCCAGATGATTTTATAATAGCAAAGCAAGAGGCGAGGGTCAGAATCTTTCTGAGGCAGAAGTTCAGTGTAGTCAGCATAATTATGCCACAAAGCTGTCCCCTCTTTAGAAAAGTTGCTTTATTCAGTAAGATGCTTCCCAGCACATCCAGTGGAAAACTTGTTTTTGATGGTTTTTGACCGGTGGAGAAGTCATCTTTCTTGTGGCAGTCCCTCAAGGATACGGTCAGCCACAGTTTTGCAACCAAAACTATCCCGTGGTTAGATGCTATAAATATCAAGATTTAAGAAAAGAAAAGCAGAGACAAGCTGTAGAAGAGCTTGGCTTTTCTATAAATATTCACTTAAGCACACTGTAGTAATTTTTAACACAGATTTCAACAAATATGTCTAGGAACTAGCAAATCATTGGATCAAATATTTTAAAGACTTGTTCCCAGGCAAAAAATTTAGTATTGTCATGCCTTTTGGCTATTAAAAAAAAAATCTCCAGCTTCTCAGAGATAATTTCTTTATCTCCCAACAGGTTCTTTCACAACAGTGTTGACTCAGGGTACCACAGAATGCCTATAAATACTCAGATGCTTTTAGCATGTACGGACAGGTTATCATCTGTAGTGTTCAACATGCTCAGCAAAGGAAAAGATTTTCGTCATCCAGATGAAGAACTTTCTTAGCACGGAAAAGATTTATATATCAAGACAACAGCTTTTCCTGCAGCTAGCTGAGCAGCACCGCCTATGACAGCAGCCTTGTTTGTGTAGCAAAGCGCTGCTCACCACGGGCAAGGGCACTGCAGTCCAGCCAAGTGCAACTTGTCCAAAGCTGGCAGAAGCCTGTAGCAAAGCCAAGTAGATGGATTCTTGAGACTGGCAGCAAAAACGCCCAGAGCCTAAGAAAGATTTTTAAATGAGCACTTAGTGAATATGCAATTGGTTATTGCACTAAGAGAGCAGTTAAATAAAAAGATTAAACTGTGATGTCCAGGGTGGGGAAATGAGATGCCCCTTTCCCACTGTAACAAAGAAATTGAGTAGAGTACATTGAATATGAAAAGCTTAAAAACTACTGAAATGAAGTTATCTCCTCACATCTTTACTGCTTTTGTCCCTCTGCAGAGCCAGATTTGGTGACTCTTTGGACCTAGTTAGACACCTGTTGAAGGAGTTCAGAACACAAAGGCATTTTTCAGTACAACTTCTTTACTTAACAGAGATCCTAGTTAACTGGGGAGAGGAGTAGTGAAGACTACCAGTATGTTTCTTCCAATAGAAATATCTTCTTAATGCCTCACTTATTCGCTACGAGTACACAGTGCTTTTTTGATTTCCATCTCTGTTTAATGTATCTGTTTTACCATTTTCTCAGCTGCAGCAGCACCAGGTTTTTCCCAGCACTGGGAAACCGAATAGGATAAATTCTTCTAAGTCCACCCTTCTTCAGTGGTTGACCTGGCTGAGTTGGAGCTAAGCTGGTACCAGACAAAACCCCAGGTGTCGTGATACAGAGATGTTCAGCCAGCATACTTTGACAAGATGCATGCAATCTCCAGGTATCCCACTGGTTCTAGTTCACAATCTTTTTCACTTTCTGTCTCTCCTACCAGTGACAGCAAGAATTACCACTTTACCTTCCCAGACTTGATACTCTTATCCACCCTCCAGGAAGACACTGTCATCCAAACAGTAAAAAGAACTGCAAGAAAGATTTATTAACTTCTATAGAATGCAAAGCGTTGAACTGCTTAACATTGCTTTCACTTACTGATGTTATTTATCACCAGCTGGGGCAAATATATTTTTTCATGGAATATTTGGAAAGGAGCTGTCATTCATAAGATTAGTCACTGTAAGCTATAGAGGGACTCTAGACTACAAGCTATGGTGATGGAATGACACCGGTTTATCCTGCTTTATCCCAACAGGCTGATAAAACAAAGTTCATTGGAAAGTTTAGTTTTCAGTCTGTTTTTCGCTTCCCAGTCAGAAGTCTTCATTTCCAGATTTTCACAAGATGACCCTTTTTCAGATGAAGTACAATGTCCCTAATGATTGAGAGCCCCCAGTTTGCTGTGGTTAGAAGCTAGAATAGAGGGTGACCACATTGTGAACTAATGTGTGAACTGCACAGGGTACTGGTTTAGCAACACAGAATGGAGGATTTTGATCAGCTCAGGGTACATTCAGAGCAGGCATGTGACAGATGAGCCTGCTAGAATTGAAATATGTCAATCTACTATACAGACATGGGTATGACTCAAGGCAGACCAAATTAATGCTGAAGTGAAGGTGCCACACTAGCCATTGCACTTTTCTACCATCTGTAAAATGGATAGGACACATCAGTACTTTGCAGTGGGATTAGCAGAATTAATGCCTTAATGTTCTTCAGTGCTCAGCTGCTGCAGAAATTACGCCTTTTATGTAGCTAAATAATAGCACAGAGTTAAGTGCCCTGTAGACTGACTCACTAGCCAGTGCCAGCTGCTGGAGAGGACAAGAGATTGGTGCTAGACAAGGAAGATTTTTTTTTCCTTGCATAGTAATTTCCTTAGGTCAATCATTCTCTTAGTCAACTTTATCCCAGTGATATATTTGGAGTTGAAAGGCTGCGGCTTTTGTCTCCATTGTCTCAGTTCTGGCACACAGGGGTAATGAATTTCACTAACCAACAGTACATGTATTCATTGGCATTGTCTGCTGTTGACCATGGGAGTCAATCTGATTTCTTTATGCTCCTTTTTTGGAAACTTTAAAACAGGAATGAGGAAAGGAAGTTGACTTTCAGTGAGCATTTTTAAAAAACCCACCCCAAATAAACAGCAGAAAAATTATACTTTGCCTAAGTCCTCAAACAGCTTTGATTTTGCTCACATCTTGTGAAGGAACTTCATCATAACAGAAGTAGAATTAATTTACATTCTTTCCTTTTTTCTAAGGCATTGAAAATATTAACACTGGCTCTGATTGAGTAGCATTTAACGTCAGTGTCTCATTTGAGCCAAGTGCAATGCTGACTTTAAAAGCAGGCTACAGTCTAAGAAGTGGCTTGGTGAAAATGATAGCGGGGTACTTTATGTTCACTCTTGTTTATCCCATGCAGAAGAGATAAGGGTAGAGGCAGTTTATTCTTAATTTTTTAGCTGCCAGTGTTCTGGTATTAAAAATATTGGAAATTCTACCAGAAATAAACTAGGAGAGATCAGTTGACAGCCTGAGGGAGGCAGCAAACAAGGACTAACTCATCTTCTTGCAGCAGGAGTGGCTGGATGTCACTAAAAGAAGAAAAATGTCTCAGTGGCTGAATTTTCTCCTCATCATATCAAAATCTGCAAACACACAAACCCTCAAATTCTGTCAGTGCCACCCTCACCAGTTAACTAAAAGGATATCTTTTAATCTGCTTTAGAAGTACTGCCTTTCCCTTATACTCCTTTTTTTAAAAAAAAAAAACCACAAAACAACAGAGGCAGTCAGGAAAAACAGCCTTCATTCTGTGTGCTGTTTGTTACTGTATATAAAGCACCATCATACCCACAGCAGAGTTTTATTTGACTCCACAGTTTTCTGAAGAAAAAGAGAACACACAAGGCTTTTTCAGATGAAAGGATTGCCCGCTCACCACTAAACAAACTAAGCAGCAATGAAAAGCTACAAGGCGTTTTTTTTTCTTTTTGCCACCACCACACATACCCCTCCCCAGCAGAAAGCACATCAGGCACAAACAGCCTCAGTATAAGAGTGTTCAGGTAGAGGTGTTTATTTCATTAGTTGTGAAGATGAGGGCTACTTGCAAATATTTGAAGATGGGCTGATCACCCTCAAAGACCATTGCCTTTGCTTCCTTCTGCTGGATAAAGCAGCAAAGAAAAAGGAAGTTAATCTGGAATGAAAATATTTGGTGGGGATGCTTCCTGAAATAACTTATTTACCTAAAAGAGCACTGTTAAATGTTTTTAAGCTAGCACCAGATAATTAAACAATTAAAGGTTGCAGAATTTGCCCTGAATATAGGGTCAGGTGCTGAAAGACTCTTTTGTAAATGAGGTAAACTGCTGTGGCTAGACAGAAAGCAAACTACATACATGATCACAAGCCCTCAAAAACCAGTCCCACGTAAAGGTCTTTAGAAAAGCAAAACAAAAACCACCCCCCAAAAAAACAAGGAGCCATTCAGTTTTCAAATCATCCGGGAACAAATTCTCTTACTTTTGAAAACTTTTTTTCCTGCCAGTAGCAACAAGATGAAAACGCAAGGGCTCTTTAAAACAGTTATTTTGGATTTGCATAGTGCGGACCCACCACCCTAGATGAGATCAAAAGCATGACTCCACACGATACTTCCTCCTCAAGGTGGCTGGAAACCAGAATGAGAAAAGCCAAGACCGAGTTACACAACTTGACAAGGACAAGTGTGATCTTTTAAAATGACAACCTGAAACAGCCCATTTTGTCACGCAGTTTGGATGCAAGAGAAGAGAAAGGGAAGTCAACAACAACCTGAACTCTTAAATGAGCAAGTCCAATTATCCATGCCTTCAGCGCTCTGCTTAAATTGAGGACCCTGGAGGCAGGTGGCAAGAAACATTCAACAGCTACAAGTGTTGGGCTGGGATAACCGAGCACTCTGCTGGAAAGAATGGAAGAGCAAAACAAAACAGCTGTATTGAAAGGACTTATCTATACACACGGGTGACAACCGCAGGTGCCTTAGCACCCCGTGACAGCAGGAATTAAGACTGTATAGGAAGTTATTTTCTTGTCCCATAAAAATTCTTGAAGGATTTCCAATCTGAATAAACTGTCAAAGGACCAAACACTATTCATGCATCATAATTACTATTAAAACATTTTCTATCTGGATCACCAAAACATTTTTATACCCTTTAAGGACTTTAATGCAATCTTGAGAGTGCAGTTTCACAAAAACCAGTATCTGCTTACTTTTTCAAAGACAAGTAATTTTGCATTTGAAAATCATATATTTTTTTTTAGCTTTGAAAATTGCATTTTGATGCAGTTTTTCCTGCAATGTGAGTCAGGACCACTTGAAAGTGATTCTTTCCACGTTCTTACAAGAGCTTGGGGGTTTTCTGGCAAACCAAAATATTCAGACCAGGCCTGCTCTGGAGAGGATGCTGTTCTCTTCCACAACCATCATCCATACCACCTCTTTTAACACCACCATCCTCCGAGAAGAGGATATTCTTCTTTCTGTTTATGCAAGATCCTATCAAACTAGGTTCTATTCCCAGCTGTTTCTAAAGCAGTCCAGCCCTACCTACCTCGGATTTGCTTATCTAAGCACGTCCCATGCTTTCTAGGACCACAACTAAGCGCCAGCAGGGCGGGCACAGGCCTTCCTTCTGTGCAACTGGCTGAACGGAGTTCTTTCTGCAGGGTCTTTTGTGCTGGACCTTGAAATCCTGTCCACTCTGCTCAAATGCTAACAATCCCATGGCGTTTTTCAGAGTTATCGGGTTGTCCTTCAACAAAAAAATTCTCACTTCATTTTCTCCTTTTAGGCAGAAAGCCCGGAGCTAATTGGATGCATTCTCTCTCTTCTTCAGTGACTAAATGTAATGCTGATGTGTGCATATAATGTGGGAATCACGTTAATCATAGGCACACAGATTTGGAAGCCAAAAGTGCTGGTTGTGATGACCTAGTCTGATCTGCAGTGTAAGACCAGGCATAGAATTTCTGCCAGTGATCCCTGCCTCAAGCCCATGATTTTGCACCTCAGTTCCCATCTGTATAAACCGAGTTGCAGCTTCCAGACACAGGGTTTGTTATGCCTCTCTCTGCTGCATAAAAGAGTTCTTTGTTCCCAGAAACCTTCTACCACACTAAAGTCTTGTGGGCTCTGACCAAGCCACCTCTTCACCTTCTCTTTGCTAAAATTAATAGATTAAGTCTCTTATATTTTTCCCCGCAAGGTAAGGTTTCCACGCTTTGAATTATTCTATAAAAAGACCACATAGACCTCCGCTCTTGGTATCTCACAGAAATCTTGGAGATATGAGGTTCCTGCAGTATGGGCTCTTCAAAGGCCACACAGTTAATCATCCAGAAGTGAGTCATTTCAGCCCTTCAGCTGGATCCCCAGCCTTTGGTTTTTCTCTAAGCACATGTGTTAAGTTTTTAGTTGCCATTACCTGATATGTCTCAGTTTATCCAAAACCTTGCGCGCAGGAAAATTCTAAATTTTAAAAGGATCTTAGCAGCTGCACTAAGTAGTGCTTCACATACACTCATAAAAAACACAGGACTTAAATGATGATCAGTAGGAAAGATCTAAGCAATTAGACGGGGGTATTACATGCAGTCTTGGCTGTTCTGGTTTAAACTTAGAACAAACTTCTAGTTTGGTCTGTTAGTGCTGACTTGGTCCTTTAAAAAGCAAACTTGGCTGAAAGAGCTGCTCCCAGTACTTCCCGTTACCCTGCTTGACCTGTCATACTTGTATGCACGTCAAATGCCAGCTCACCAAATGTGCTGTTCCTGTAATTACTAGCAAAAACGCATGTAATCCATGTCAAACTAGCCCTAATTTTCATGGCAAGATTCCCAGGTTTTGCAGCGATCTGATGTGACAGAGAGATCTCGAGTAGCTTGCAAATACCAAAAAGTACTAACCTTGTCAATGGATTCATCAGGAAATTAATAAATAATGCAGAATCCCCTTTGCTGTAGTATCTTAGCACGTTATCTTGAATAGATATACAGATATATGCACACACAACTCCAGTTTTCAAAATCCTTGCACATAATTGCATTACGAAAGTCACTGATTTTCAGAGAGCAAGTGAGCTTTGAGAATTTTAACAGAGATACTTAAGTGCCATCTAAGTCCTTTAAGATGTCTCAGATCTTAAGCAATCCCTAAGAGGTGCATGACATCATAGGGAAATGATCAATAAAACTGTTACCTAAATTGCTTTAATCAGGCTAATAAGAAATGAAAAGTCACTTTAGAGAATAAATTTCAAGTGCCTGCTTTTTCACTGTTTGTTTTTTTTTTTATTGGGTTAGCTGGGGTGGGTTTTTTGCCAATTTCAATCATGATTTCCATGTTTTTTTAATAAATGAAAAGGTTATTTGTGCAACCCCTTTTCAATGCACAGCTGGATTTACCTGTTTATATTTACAATTTTTGCATTTTTAAAAACTGGGAGCAAGAGGAGGAGGGAGGATCTTGGCAAATAGATCAAGAAAAACAGTATCAAAGTTTTTCAGTAAGCCCTGTTTTTCAAAAACAACTTTTTCAACAAAATATATTTGTAAAAAACACCATTCTTTTCATTTTATCATTGAAAATCTATCAGGTGTAAATACAGCAAGTCATGCATTCTGAAGCTGTTATTTTGGACTATCTGCAGACTCCAAAAATATTTTAAGGCTACTTTCACAGACAGTAAGACTAGACGCATCTCTCTCTTTTCTGTAAATGCTGGAAGTCTCAAGCCCCAATTCAGTGGTAATAGATGGTCTAAATTTTTGACATACGTTTGGCACTACTGATATTTACTCTGAGACACACAATCCATTGCCCACCTCCATACTGAGCGTGACGTAATGCCTCTATCCACTGGTCAAGAAGAAACCTAGGAACCAGAGAGCTGCTTTTTCAGCAGAGTTGAGTCGGTGTTTTCATTTTCAACATGCTTTGCACTAAACATCACCAAAGCCCTTTCACTAATTCTGATCTTGTGATTTCTGCCATTGACAAGTAGAAGCAGAACCCAGCAGAGCAAAGTGATGTAGCATTAGGGTATTGTTTCAAAAGCAACATCTAAATGTGACGGCTGCTCCGTTGTCTGGCTTTTTAAACCCAGACTAGGATTTTCCTTATGGGACAGTGCTCTAGCAAAAGAAATAAATGGGCTGTAGTTTAAACTCCAAAGCCCTCTATAAGATGTTATTGTGTTCCAGGGTCAGCAATATATAGGAGAGACATCGCATTATGGCAGATGTATGTTTCTGCCCTTTCAGAAAGATCAAAGCTTGCCCTGTCTGCAATAACTTTGGATAGATGCAAGGTGGCTTGAACCAGCATGGTCTAAAACACAGTAGGGGAAAATGTCATCAACTTCTTATGGGCTAATTTAAATCCCAGTTTCTTCTTATTGCCTCACCAACTGAAAAGCCTGACAACCAGCATACTTGCATGGCAGCTGGTAAGTACCACAGTGGTGGGGGAAACTGCAAGTGGAGGAGGAAGCACTGTAGAAGGGCTTATACCCCCAGGGGACTCCGGAAAACAGAAAGGGCAGAGAGGCCATAAATTCAGGTTGAAATGTTTTAAAAAGGCTTAATTACTAGAAAGCACGTTCCCCACATTTCTTTACACATCAGCCTCAAAACCAAAAACTACGCCAGATCTTGCCCATTGTTCTTACCAAACCAAACTCGGGCAGAGGCGGTTCAAGCCAAGTGGAGCAGCCATCACTAGGTGCCAGATACTCTGCCATGGAAACCTCCATGTAGGTCACTGCTCCCAGCTCTCCTATACCTCCAAAAACTGCCTACGCATGTTGAGATAGGGGGCCTGATGTTTTCTTCGTCTTCTTTACATCTTCTGCCGCTAGCTCTGCCAGAAGTTGAGTGAGATTAAGGCTTATACTAACTGTAGCCTATGCTAGGGATGAAGCCCAGGTGATGCCTGGAGGTCCTCTCCACCGCCCCTTACACAGCAGGGAGGGCTGGGTGGTGGCTGGCAGAGTCTGGAGCAGAGCTGAGCTGCTGTGGTTGCCCACAGCCTCCCGGGGATGGCACAACATGGTTGTAACAGGCTGGACACACCACCAGAGCATGCACTGGCTGAGGCTCAGTGGTCTTTAAAATGTTACAGTTCAACCTTCAGAAACAACCCTTGACTTCTGAATTGCCTCAGCTGGAGGATATTGGCTTTTGGACACAGGAGGAGTTTCAAGAGCTCAGCGCACCCACCACCCCCAGCCAGCCAGCCCTCCCCTGAAGGGATGGTCCCAGTGCCTGCTGGGCTGCAGCCCCAGGACACTCAGCGCCCAGGACACCAGCACCGTCACAGCCCCAGGCTAAGGGGCTGCCAGCGTGGCCATGGGCTGGCTGCCTGGCTGCAGGCAGGGAGCAAGGAGGTGCTGGAAGGGGCTCCTGAAGGCTGCCAGCTTCCCCACAGGAAACCTTGGCTGCGTTTTCTGCTGTGCTACATGATGATATGTGGGCTGTAAATCTGGCTGTTAATGCAGGAGGAGCATGTGCTCCTATACAGACCGAGGGGGGACTTGAACTTTTCCTCTTCATTAGGGACAGTAATAGCCTCTGGAAAGTCAAGCACAGGACGATTGTAGCTTGCTCAAAGACACTGAGTAGTTAAGCAGGACACATGATACAACCCTCACTTCTGCTCCCTTTTGCCTCCAATCTGCTTCATTCGGGGTCGAGGGCTGATGGTCCTGCCTCACGGGGCTGCTAACATAGGTTAGCTGACATGGTCTGGTTGCATCATGTGTCTTCTGTCAGTTCCTTTCAAAACAGTTACACTAGTTCAAAGATGGAAAAATTAGTATGTAGCACACTGTATTCTTCCAAAGTATGGGATCCTACTGCTGACATCAGGTATGCTCCTCATGCAGCATTAGACAATCAGCCATGACCCCTTCAGCTGAAACACACCGTACCTTCCCTATTACAGTCATCCTGCAATAGATTAGAGGTAATATTTCATCCAGCTCAACACACCAAACATCCCAGTCTTGCTTTAACACTTAACTACAGCCACAGATAGAACAGAGTCATCTGTGGAAGACTGAGTGTAACTATTATTAGATGTACATTTTCTCCTGTAGCATCCTTTGGGGTTCCAGTGACAGAAAAGAACCTTGCTATGCTAGATGCCATGCAAAACCAGAGCTAAACACTGGTTGTTTGTTTTTTGTTTTTTTTTTTAAAAGGAGCAAAGCACAAACAAAAAACCACCACACCCACATTTGAATTTAGTGTAGTACAGTTTTAGAAACAGGACCTTTTGAGTCTACAGCCACCTAGCATTTTGATATGGCAATATGAAACAGCTCAAGAAGATGATACAGGAAAACACCTAAATGCCAGGGGGTGTCCAGGGGGAGAAGCTGGCAAGACAGATGACGACAAGCAGCTGAAACTAGTCAAGATTAGATAGAATTTGTATTGGCAGCAATACACAAAAGCGACTGTGGAAATGCAGTGAAAGTTTGGGATCCCCTTTCTCCTGTTTTTAACCTATCCAGCCTCCTCACAAACCTCCCAAGAGCAATAATTCTACAAGTTCCTAGACCACCACTGCTTAACTATCCTTACAGCTAGAAGGAGCGTTGGGTTTGGGTTTATTTTTCTTCCTTTCTTAAAGATATAACGCAAGCATTCTTTACTGAACTTAGGCCAATTTCTTCTTCCCTTATCCCATCTTGACCTGTAGATTTGATTATTGCGCTATCTGTAACACCCTTAGAAATGTCTGAAGACTATCATATTTCCCACTTCTACTCCTGCCATGTTCTCTTTCCTAGACTAAACAAAACCGATTCTCTCAGCCATTACTCACAGTTCATGTTTGCTAAACCTCTTATCACTCTTGTTGCTCCAATAGCCACTCCTACATGTTCATCCACATCTTACCCTCTCCAATAGAGGGGTCTCTTAGGGTGTGGAATGGACTTCGAAAGAAGGGAGAGCATTTGTACTGTAAGAAATACAACAAATTAATTATCAGCAGTAGAGCAGTAGGAGTTATTCCATGTTGCCAGGGACTGATTAGGTGAGACCAAATATATTGGTTTCTTCTGGAGTGGAAGTAGAGATAGAAGAGGCTGTAGCCCTGACTGTTTCCATCAACTCATGCTTTCACAAAGAAGTCATTAATAAGACAGCTCTGCTCTTCTCTCTGGAAAGCAGTCAGTGCCCTATCAGTGGAAAAGCTGGAGTGAAGGAGCCTGTGGCTCAAGCTTTAGTGGCACTAAAATGCTTTTGTCTGATGCTGATGAAGCAGCAGCATGATGATATCAGATCACAGGCACATGCAAACCCTGCAAAGCAAGGGTACAGCAAAAAAGCAGGCTCATCCTGTGCAAAGGAACATGGTGAAGCTCTCCAAGCTGGTTTCTGCTGTGCTGGCTCTGGAACAGGAGGCAGTACTGTTGTATCACACAATTTTGTGCCAAAAAACCCCCACAGCCAACCCCAAACAAACCCCCCTCCTCTGTCATGCCATCTTTCAGGTCCACAGAGGATGCTCCTTGTGCAGCTTTTCAGCCTCATCTAGTGTAAGCCTGGTTTATATTGTTTGCAGGTAATGGGTTCAGAAGGTAGGGTGAATCAGAAAGGCTTCTTGCAGAATTGAGCCCCTGTGGTAATCCAAAACCCATCAAAATCCCTTCCCCCCCCTCCCCCCCCCGCCCCGGTCTTGGAGCAGAGTTTTTTGTTTGGCACTGTCTCAGAGTGGTGGACCCCTGCTGCAGAAGCAGTCTACTCCTCTCCTTCGTTTTCCCCTTCCAGAAAACTCACAGGGAGGCACCCAGCTCTGCCCCGTTCTGCAGAGGGAGTTCACTGGGTAGCTTGCTGGGACCCATCCATCAGCATCAGCTTTCAGGAACAAAGCCTGAAAATCTTTCACAGAACAAGCTGGGGAAAGTGTGAGAAATTGGGGAAGTGGCAGGCGGGGGAGAGCAGGGAGGAGGAGGGTGTTTTTCTTCTCAGTCCTAAAGGAAAGTCTCAGCCTACAATTTGTTTATCTTTTGACTTTATTCAACCTTTGCTATGGGAAATAAGGAAGGGGAAAGCTAGGATTGTCTGGAATAGGCTCAGATCCAAACTATGCTGCTAGGAAAAGAAAAAAATAGCCAGAATAGCCACATGCACAAACAGACAGCTAATTCCGCCAATTCTTTACTTGACCACATCACTCCCCACCCTGTACACCTCAATTACTGCCTCACCCACTTCAAATTAGGGATTATGCTGTGCTGCTTCTCTGCCACTCCCATGGGCTCACAGCCTGATTTTCTGCTCCCGTTTCTTTAATCATTTACACCAATGCCGAGCGTGAGTAGAAAACTATCAGGTCAAGTGCTAGAGCTTCTGCTAATGGAACTCAGATACCCACCATCCATGTCAGCTAGGGGCTCTCCCCTACTGTGCAGCACTTCATGGGGGGAGCTACAGGGAAGAGCGCCCTGCAATTCTTCTTCAAACACACCTCAGTTTGACTAGACATGTACCAGCACTTTCCCAAGTGTCCCTTCACTTTATCCCTCAATACCCTTTTTTCTCATGGGCTCCTCTCTGCAGCTCCTGCCATCTCCAGCAACATTTGTAAGGGCCTTCTGCCCCCTCACATCTTCACCCCACAGAAGGCTCCTTCTCAATGTTTCCTCTTCTCTCTATGTGTGGCAGGGGGAAGAAGGTGTTCTGCAGGTTCTCCCCCTGCTTTGATCTCACTCTGTAAGAGGATCAGACCTATCATTTCCAGAAGAAATAAAAATTAACTAAAAAAAAAAAGAAAAAAAGCAATCTCTGTGCAGCAGAAGATAGCTTAATAAGCACCCTGTTGCGGCCCAGTCTCCACTGCTAACCTAGATCCCTTGTAAGAGATTAAAAAAAACCAAACCACCACCAACAAAACATAGAAAACAGAAAATAAGCTCAAACAAAAAAAAAAAAAAAAGCCACACCCACACGGGGTGTGTGTGTGGGAATTAATTTAAATCAGAACTTAAGTAATAATACTATCACAAAATAGATATGTCTATTCTTCTGGAATCTTTGGTCTTAAGCATTTACAGATGGAAAATATGGACCTCCTTCTGCATATTATTTTTCCCAGTGCATTTCACTTGGCAGCTCAAAACCTTATAGCAGGAAGGTGGCTGTAGAATTTCAGGGATCAGTTCAAAGCCTTGTGCTGTAGCAGATCATCTGGTGTTTGACCTGCACACAAACCAAAAGCCTTGGGAAGAGCACCACTCTAGGATTTTAAGATCCTTTAAAAAAAAAATCAAGATTTGTGTGAGCACTGTGCACGTAAAATGCACACAGGAGTTGAGATCCCAACAGGAATTAGGATCCCAGTTGATACCATCCACATACCACAGCAGTGAGAAGCTGCAGCTCCTACGTGCATCCTGGTCACTGACCAAACAAGTCTGAGTTGCAGCTCAGGTTAATGACTTGACGTATGTCAGGCCTTTCACTGATGCTGGACCTACAACACAGTAACGAACAGGTTAGGCAGCCTGAAGCACCCACTGGCAGCTCAGCTGCCCTCGGATAATGAGGTAAATGGCAATAACCTCACCACCTGTCTGAGCCAGAAGGTGCCTCAGTCTCACTCCACAGGGACGGATCATACCATGCTTTGAATCTGGCCTCCCTATTCCACCTAGTCCCTATACTCCTTGCCTAGCAGGGAACAAGTGTTTCCAAGGGCATTGTTTACAACGTAGATGTTCTTGACGTTCTGCGTTCACAACCTCCAAGCCAGCCTCACACATGCACAGCCCCCCCTGCTCCCCGGGGGCCTGGGGTCACACAGGCAGCTCAATCAGCCAAAATGTGTTGTGTTTATCTGCCTACGTGAGCCAGCGCTCTGCTCCTGCCAACAGCCATTCTTGTTTATTTTATATCTGTCTGTCTTTCCTGGCACCCTGTGTTGTAGCATCTGAGAGCCAGCGAGGCACAAGCAGTTGGATGGATCAACTCATTTTGTTCAGGTGCCCAAGGAGCCAGTGGGTGGGTAACAGCTTTTGGTCAAAAGCCATGCTAAGACAGCATTGAAAAGGAAGGCTTGAAGACAAACTACAGAACTTAAAGTGCCCAGTCACTAATCACAAATTTAAACTAACTAAAAAGTCTTTAAAAAGCAATTTCCTTGGGCATCAGAGAAGTTCAGATCACGCTGGGAGTTCAGGCTTCACACCGTGAAGCACCCTAGCTGACACGCGGTGGAGGAAAGAAGGCAGTTAATTATCATTGATATATACAGCTGTGGGCTGATGTAGACAAGGTGCAGCTGTGGCTGGTTCTGTTAAGGGGCTGGGCAGCCGAAGAAGAGAGAGGATGAAGAAGCAGAGAGAAAGCATGTGTGTCCTGGATGAGGAGGGACTAGCATGAAGAGTATGCTGGTATGAGATAGTAAAAGACCTTGTTGTAGCCGGCTAGTTTGGAGAGTGCTGTGACAACATGCTATGCTTTTCTTCACTTTCCTCAGAAACAATCACCTGATGTTTTAGGATAAACATCTGTCAGGAAGCAGATCATATCCTATAGGAACAGAAGGAGGAAACTAAGCTTTGTTCATGAAATGCGAAGAATGTACTCTTAATGACAGAGGCCTGGGGCAGTTTCCCATAATTAGTTTACAGGAGTATGTCAGAAAGGCTCTGGCGGGCTTCGGAGTGCTCATAAATCTGCATGATTGTAAAGTGTTCCAGGGTCCCTTCAAAGGGACTGGACCAGAGGCAAAAATAGCAGGATGCCCTTTATGTGGTAATCCCAGCCTCCACATACCAGGAGGTATCAGAAATCTTAATGAAGAATCTGCTCGCTGGAGATTTTTTTTTACCTCTAATCTACACCAAGGAGGGGAGAATAAATAAATAGAACTGCTCACATTCTTTAATAGATCCAAAATGGACTTCCAGGGGCTTTAATGTTCCTTCATTGCTGACCAGCCATGACCCAGCAGACAAAAGAAGTCAATATGTTCTCCATTAGAAACAAGGCCAAGTTCCCAAGCAAATTGAAATGCGTGTCCACTGGTTTCACCTGCACTTTCTCCAGGAGAATTGCTCTACTGCTGCATCAGGTAATGTAGAAGGCAGGATTTATTTTCTGCCAAGGTGTAGGAAGGAGTCAGAGCTGGTACATTCAAAATTCAGAGAGAGCGCCCTGCTTCCATGAGGCAGCGTCACCTTCAGCCAGGCTTACAGCACTGGGAAGCTGCTTGAACAGGAGAGAGCACAGCTTCATCTCTGCTGAGGTACCTCCAGGAGAAGCTGCGGTTGTCCGGTGGGTTTGGTTTGTGGAAACAGTATCTTTCCATGAAGGTGCAAACACCCATATAGCAAATTTAAAATAGCAAGTTACCATTAACGTCTCTTAATTGTTCTTTCAAACCCTAGAGGTGTTGCGCAGAAACCCTGATGAATGCCACTGCTCCGCTGGTAGGGATCACAGCTGTAAAGGAGAAACTTTTATGTTTGGGGTTTTTGGTTGGTTTTTTTTGTTGTTCCTAGGGAAGAAGGTAGTGCCAGTCACTGTCACGACTGGCCATTTTTGCAGCCCCTCAACACATCTCCTTTGCTTGCCCACCACCAAGCCCTGAAAATATTTCCTTATTCTCTGCTTGTGTTTTCCACAGACTGAAGATAAAATCTGAGCAAATCAAGAATACAGAAAGAATAAAATTGAAACAAGAATACTAAGAAAGACAGCAGTACTTATTAGCTCCTTCAAACCTTGTCTTCAAGCATCTTAAGGCACTTCACACAGCCCCAGTGTCGTACAGTAAGTGCCATTGCCCTTTCCAGAGCCAGGGCCACTAAGCCAGAAAGTGAAATGCAAACTCCTGACACCCAGATCTGTGTTTTAAACCAGAAACAGATTGTTGTGGGAAAAGTTTCGCCATACCACAGTCTGCACATCTGAAATAAGATTTCTCATGAACTCTTAATTATTTCCAAACTATTTAACAGTTACTCTCCTTAAATCAGTTCTTATGTATTTCTTACTGTTAAAAGAATAAAGTTGTTTGTTTGGATTTTTTTTTAACTTCCAGGTAGGGCGAGGTACTTTATTCTTAAATACGAGTTAAAACACACATTCCATTTGTCAGCTGTTATCATTCATCCGTTTTTGGTCATAAAACCAGATGGTTTTGCTTTCTGGTTCTTGTGAGCTAGCAAAGTCCCTGTGCCTTTTGGGAATATGGTGTGACACAGGGAAGTAACGGTAATTTAAATGTATTCAACAAAAATCAAGAATGAAAAATCTTTATGCAAACCTCCTCTTGAAATAAAGAGAGCAAAGCCTGCACTTCAGTGAGCCCTTTTAGAACACGTAGAAGAATATATAACTTTGACTCCATCTGAAGTCTTTAGTCAGAGGTAACACAGCCTGAGCACACTAAGGAGAATCAAACATCCTTTACCTTTCATTCCTGTAGAAGTTTTCATAGATCTGTCAGTGAGAGTCCTTGGGACCATCCCACATATTCAACAGACTAGAGAAGCTTCACAAGAGGATCTACGCCAGGTTAGACAATATGATCCACTTCCTTTTCCCCTCTGCCTTCCATAAAATGAAATACTTCTTTGTAAACAGCTTTGAAAGTTACAGGTGACCAAACAAACTGAAATGCGGTGAACCATCATTCAGATCACTTACCAGTACAGAGGTGCAAAGATGCCGAGATCCGATGCCAAGAGCAACGCCTGCTGAAGGCACATCTCTTCCCAGCATCACTCAATCTTAGTCAAAGAAATTAGCCGTTCAACATTTTGCATTTATACCAGCTACAGACAACTAAAACCCACACTGGAACCCAAGCAGCCCCAGTGAATTAGTGCCTTTAATTCTCATTATATTCAGAACGGTGGGGCCCAGCTGGGAAAGGTAATCAGCTAACTTCTCACCAGCTGGCAGCAATCAAGAACTAAGTGCATGGAGTGAGTGAGTGCTTCACTTCAGACACTTGAATGAAGTAATGTTTTACAGTGCTAATGTAAATACAGTTCAATGGAGAGGATGCTGGCAGAAAGCCACAGCAAGGACATAAATTCGTGGTGCTGGAAGACCAGCTTGGCTTGGCCTGCTGAAGTAGTTCACAAAGCAATCCAGCATCTCATATAAATAAACCTTTTACCCAGGTAGTAAACCAAGGGAAAGGCTGGATTTTCTATCAGATATCATGGTTTAACAGATGGTTCCATTTCCTCCGCTACTCACCCTTGTCCTGAAAAAGAACAAGTAAAATGTCAGAGGTTCTCAGATACATCTGAGTTATTTCAACTAGCCAGTTCAATTGGACGGTGCACAAAGCAAATGGGAAGCTACTCTCTTCCTTGCATCGCTCAAGATGTTAATTGATACTGGCATCCCACATGAGGAGATTCGGGCTTTGAATATGTACCTTCAGTGGCTGCTCCAAAGAGGAGAAGCTCTTAAAATGTTCATCCAAAAAGGAGCCACAGAATCTTATTGGATTATTAGTTACAGGCATTCTGCAGTCTTCCCGTTTGCTCTCTCGTTTGCAACCTCTTTGTAAACTAAACCTTACGAATGCTTGGGAATCAATCCCTCTAGCACCTGGCTCGATTGATGCAGGAAGAGCGTGATGTCTGTAGGCATTTGCTTTCACTGGCATCTGCAAATAGTCTGCTGAAGGCAGTCTGAGCCCAGGGAAAACACCACGGGGGCGGTTCACTTTTCTGCTCCTGGTCAATCAAGTAGCCGTGTCTTCTGTCATCAGCAATGGATTATGCCACAGATTCAGTGTTGATCCTCAGTTTACCTCACTGCCTGCAGTCCGCTGTTGAACTCTGGCAGTTCCAAGAGGTGCAGGGCTATCGCCTGCAGGCTTTCCATCTCCTTCAACACCTGCGTCCTTCAGCTTGAACGTGTGCAGTGGCTGATCACAAGTAGCTACTACATTTTTGCTCCCTCCCCTGAACAGTTCTGCTTACGCTGATATTTTGGGGGTTTTCTTTTATGGTTAGCTTTTTTCTCTCACAGTCTTTCAAATAAGCTGGAATCACACGTTCCTCAAACCACCCTGCCTTTAATTAGAGAATCATGATGTCTGAAATGCTATCGGTGGCCACCACGGCTGCATATTCTAATACAATGCACCTACAAATTCCTTCCTCCTGTTCTGGTTTTGGGTACAAACCAAAACTGTCTCCTCTCTCAAATCATCTGAGACCACAGAGCTCCACAGACATTGCCAGCATCCATCCCAGTATCTTACCTATATCACAACATTCCCTGGGGGAGAGTCCCCTTGCACAGCTGTCTGCACAGTTCAGAAACTAGGAGAAATATAACGAGCTGTTGCTGTACAGAGGACATCAGCAACGCAGCATGCTATGCCTGCTCTGTAGGGAGACACCTGGCATGTTTGAGCTCAAGAGGAAGGCTGTGGGCACTGGGTCTCTGCTTATATCTGGAATTCACATAGTGTAGTACACAGTCCTTGTCCTCACCCTGCCTCTAATCCTTCTCTTGACCGATATAATCTCCATAAGCATCAATGCAGAGTCCAAGGTGTGATTCAGTGTGGATGCTTTTACCCCTAAATGTGATTCTGTGTTCCCAGTGTGATTTTTGAGAGTCTGCATTTGACTGAAGAAGCAGGAATGAGTTTTACGTAATGAAGAATACCGTGAATTACTAGCAGCTTTGGGTACCTGACTAGAGATGCCATCACAAGGGACCTGGCTTTCCAAAATGTACTAGATTCCCAGTTTTACCAGTCAAACATCTTTGACAACATTTCCTGTACAGTAAATGAATGAAGCAAACATACCCAAGGCATTTCTGCGGTTTGCAGACCTGGTCCAAACAAATGTGAGCTCTTTCTGAAGTCAATTGCTTAGGTCAGCACTCCAGCATGCTGCTTCTCCTCTCCCTCATCAGAACTTCTAATCTCCGAAGAGCTGGGACTCAAACTCTGGACTGGGAGGGTCAGGCTTCTCACAACCGGGACTGTCATCGCCATCTCAGACGTGTCATGCTGACAGTGGGTGCTGCAGGCAGTGATTTACGATGTGGCCATAGCAGAAGTGGAACTGAAATGGGCAAGAAGCAGCAATGCAGTCATTCACAAGCAAGTTTAAACTCCAATCTCCTGGGGTGGGGGGTGGGGGTGGGGGGTGGGGGGTGGGGAGAAGGGGGTCATATCCAATGGAAGAAAGGGAGAAATGAAACGCATTCAGAAACAGTGGTGTGCATGGAGAGTTAGAACAGTAGTGCATATAAAGCTACTTTTAAAACCGGAGGAAGAGGAAAAGCTTCCCAGCTATGGCCAGGGTAGAAGGGAAGGTGCTGAGAAGGGAAGGTTTAGCAGTGACTTGCACTTTGTATCCTTTATCTTGCCATCAACTGCCAGTCCGTCGGCCGCGTGTCGGTGCTGTGGTCGGCAGGGCCGTGCTCTCCCTGTCCACTTTGCCTGGGTGAGCCTAGAAGTTGCCGCCTGGCTTTGAAGCCGGGCCTCTGCTCTCCCCACTGCTTTCCTAGTGTGATCTTGGATCTTCATTCTTTTGGGTTTTCCTTTTCTATGCACAGCTGCCCGCCAGGCTTGCTAAACTCAAAACTTCCCCTGACATCAGGGTGCATAGTCACTGCTACCCATGCAACGTGCTCAGTAAATGGGAGCATGTTGCATAAGCTTTTGGATTTTTCAACAGACAAACCCACAGCCAATGCCGTAGCATTCTATGGAATGGAAAAACTGCATGAACGGGAATCCTATCTTTTGTGGCTAAGGACAGGAAAGGCAGAAATACACAGATGAGGTGATGAGAGGCCCGCTAGTAGCAGCAACAGAAAAAAAATGCATTTTTAAAAATGAATCATACATTCCAGGGTTCAAAATATGCAGTGTCTTAAGACTGGTTGCTTTTAACAGGGCATTAGAGACATTTATAGGCCATGCATTTTAGAATTACAATGATAGAACTTGTGTGGTATCCTTATGAAGTTTTCCAAGGTAATACACAGGAATGCAGGATCATCCAAATGTTTATGTACTTTCCCCCTCTTCTGCATAATCTGTTGCTTCATTGACTAGAAGAGCTGATAAGAGATAACCCCACTTTCAAGAACAGCAGGTCTGACTCCATGCCCTGGGCAGACAGAAGGGGAAGGGGAGCTGACATTCTTGAAGCCTATTCCCAATAGTCACAGATTAAGCCACTGAAGCTTCCTACACCTTTGTTTCCCTATTTGCAAACTGTGCCTAAGATAAAGACTGTCACGAGGCATAGGCACCATTTCAGAAGTGCCTTGCAGATGCCTGTGTATTGCTAAATGTCAGCTTTCAGTTCTAGGATCTCAAATAGGAAATAATAGATATAGACAACATTATCCTCTAAGATAGGCCACAATGTGTGAAACAGGAAAAAAAACCAGCATTGCCATAACAGCTCCTTTGTGAATGGCGCGACAGGGACTGAGGCTTGTGTTTATATGAGTCTGTACAGATCCACGTATAAACACTGGGCTGGGATGGGTCAGTGAATGTACTAAATGAAGGCACCATGGCATTGTCCTGCATTGTCCCACTTGATTCTAATAAAAACACTTAGCAATGCCTAGCCACATGTATTTCTGACCTGCTAGGTAGTGTGTTATTGCACTTGCTTCCTGGAATAACAGAAAGGGAACTTACCTTCTACAGAAATGAATCTGTGGCCAGAGATATTATGATTAAAGTAGGCTTATCACATAAACAGGGCTTCTAGTTATCGCTGCATCACACCTCACAGCTTCTGTTCAAACCACAGGCTGCCTTCTAGAGGCACCCAGTATTTAGCACAGGTGATGGAGAATTCCCCGGGTCTGAATGCATTCATTTTTTCCCCACATACACATGGAATGGGAAGGTTTTAATTACCATTTCCCCCCCTACAAGTGAGTTTAGCATGTGCTGGGTGCTGCGTATCCCTTAATCACACAATCCTCCGGCTGTAGAGTCAGCTAGAGAGGGGGATGAGGGAAGAGAGGTCTGTTTCGGATTAAGGGATTGTTCCAAAACTTTCTGTTCGATGCAAAAAACAAAACACCAAATGTTTGCACCGTGAAATGGCCAGAACCTTTCAAAAGGGACAGGATGGGAAGAATAGAGCAGATGAAAGGAACTTCTTGCTATGACCTGTTCAAGGATGGCAAATGGAGAACCTATGAATGGCCATTAGAGAGGGTGAGAATTAAGTTACAAGCTTGCCACAGGATAATAAAGGCTTCACCATTCCTCAGAATTATTACATTTTTCAAACATAAGGTTTTCATTAATCTTTTTTTAAGTAGAGAAAAAAAGTATCAGTTCCAAAGTAAAAAAATCCCGCATAATTCAACACTTTCCAAAATATTAAACTCTGAAAAAGTATGAGGAAAATATGATTTGTGGCTTTCTAGACAGCTAAAGATTAAGGAAGGAGGTTACTGGCTTTTCTATGACTCTGTATCACTCTCTTCCCCTCTCATTCCTCACAGATTTATAAATCTTGGAAGCTTGCTATATAGCAGGCTCATCAAATGGGGAAGTCATCAGTAACTTCTCAGTAAGTCTTCCATTTTAATAGGCCTCTGATTAAGGGAAGGATAATTTAATGTGCTCTAAAATAACACCACCAGTATCATTTACATACTATGTTTATTTGCGGGCTATTTTCCCATGAAACGTAAATGGAAGTAGTTTTTTGTCGATATGAAAAGCAGAGGGATGTTTGTATATCATGAAGGATCACACCAAGACCTGAAGCTGAGGTAGGGCTGCGAGTGACCATCCAACTTCAGTACTGACTGGGAACAGGTTACTGCTTCAGTGGACAATTTTATTTTTCATGTAGAATAAACCAACAGCTCAGATCCTATGGGTCAATGCTCCTCTCTTAGCTGTTGGTCTGATCGTCACTGCTGAGAAATGCAAACGTCTCTTTTCCTTGCAAAACCATGGGATGTTCAATTCAGTGGAATAAAATCAGGCAAAAGCAGGAGGTTTGAGTGCGTTTGAGGCATCCATACATGTCACTAGATGGCGTTGCGAAACAGTTATGGTATAGACTGGGGGCAAGCCACCAGGCTGCGCAGGTTGGACAATAGGCTGCTGTGTTACCGTGGGATGCCCCCGAGAGCGGTCAGTAAAGCCGCCTTGGGTACCAGCTCCCAGCCCTTTCAAGCTTGCTTAACTCACGTGTGAATAGGCTGAAAGAATCAACTCGTGGAAATCGTCAGCTTGCTTTCCCTACAACAGCCCTCCACGCTGCTCCTGCGAGCGTAGCTAATCCACTGAAACCGGGGACGAGCTGTTTCCATACTGGATACGGCCCTAACTTGGAAAATCTGTCAGGCACGTTTCTCATGTCAAGCAGACGTCTCGTTTGCTGCCTTCCCTTAAAGCCTGGGATGGAGCTGATTTTCTAAAAATGATACAGGGAGGTGCTATGTCTATTAATATTTAACCTTAACAGTTTAAAAAATAAAAGCTAGGAGCTAGCTTGCCGTGCTGCTGGGAGCTCTGGGAATCAAGCTGGTCTCCTGTCACCCACTTCACCTGGACCAGGGCTGTCAGCTGAGTTTCGCTCTGAATCTCAGCTCCGCTCGGCTTGCCCCCCCAGTCTGCCCTCACTGATGGTTGTGTGGCTACAGCTGGTGGATACGAGAGGCGAGAGTGATCGGCCGTGCCTTTACAGTTTAACTAACAAGTTTGCTGATGATGTGTGAGCCCAGAAGAGCCCAGCTCCCCTGCAAGCGCTGCACCTGTTCTGCCGGGCCAGCAGGCTCATGTTTACACAGGGTAAGTCACACCTGAAGCTTGAGTGGGCACCGCCTGTTTTCCTTCTTCTTTCTGCGCGGGATGTGTGTGTGTATCCAGGACTGGAATAGCAGAACGAGACGGAGCCGATGCAAAAGGCTAATACAGTCCTTTAGGACTTATTCCCCTGCCAACGAGATATCCTCCAGTGCTCTGCCCAGCTCAGACTTAAGTGACTCATGCACCATGAGCTCTTGCTATCTCCCTTGGGAAGTTACTTGCAAAGTTTTAATACATCTCCTCCTCAGCCTCAAAAGCCTCACCCTAAAGTTGCCTTTGTCCAGTGATCCCATCACCCTAGACTTCTCGGTAAAAAATCGCCTTCTTTCTGATTCTCTATATCACAGCCCAGTGGCTTGTCATTTTCCCAAGCTTAACATATCTACTCCTTTCACTGTCCCCTCATCAGTCAGTCTCTCAGTCCCTCAATCACTTGTGTTGTTCTTCTCAAAGAGAATTAAATCTCTCCCTCTATAAATAGTTCTGGTTGGTGTTCCAGTCTGCTGCTGATCTTTCCATTACCAAAACTTCTTGAAATTTTATAGCCCACCGTCTGCTGTGCATGATGGCATGCAGATGTTAGTCATACAGATGTCAGACATTTTTGGCTACCAGTACAGCACTAAAGAAATATTTCTCTAACACAAAAACTTGAGATCTTGCCTTAAATGAACTAAGTAATGAAAGGTTAGTTCTGTACTGAGTCCCCTTTGCTTCTTGCTGTTGATGAATAAAATCACATTTTGCCACTCACATTCAGGGGGGAAATGCTCATTCTCCTCCTTCACAATGTTCCTTATAAATCCCTAAAACCACCTCTTTGCTAATGTGCCCCATACCGCTGCCACTGATTTAAATGACAGAACTTTGGCCACCACTGGTGGGCTACCACAATGGCCTGGTGCTCTTGCCTCCATTCTTTTGTTGTCCCTTCAGCTCTTGCATCCATCCGCGCACCTATTGTCTCCCACAGAGATTACAACCCCCCTGAAGAAGAGATTTTCTTGCCGTCCCAGATTTTCAATTGCAGGTACAATAGCATCCTGGCCACAGCCACACTACTAACGGCCACCATGGATGAAATCATAAACCCCTACCCCTTAAATGAATTCTTAGCAGTTAATAAGAAGAAGGTTTTATCAGATGTAATAGTGTATTTCCAAGGCTGAGATTAAGGACAAATAGTCTCAGAGTGTTGGTCACAGTTTTAGCACCAAACAACTATTACCAATAGATATTTGCGGGTAGTTTTCAAGGGGGGGGGGGGGGGGGGGGGCATTACTGGAGGTGTGAAACCAGTATGTTTCCGTAGAGAGTTTTTGAGAAATGGTGTTGTTAGTCAATAACAGAACTGGGTTGCTTTCTCTGTTTGTTTTTGGGTTTTTTTTTCCCTCTGGAAGGGGTAGCAGCTATAATACTAGTAACACAAATGAAAATCAGAGAATAGAGTCTGTGGAAAAAGAACGAAATGGAATGGGTATCTGATCATCTTTGTATCCTGCACAGATGTAATGGATCCCAAATGGCTTCAGAGCACATGGATATGTGGCCTCCTGCTTCTAGAGATTAGAAAACCACTCGCTATAGGAGGTGAAGTGAATGGCTGCTTTGTAAGCATCTGTGTCACATGGCCATTTAACATCAGCTGCCTCTGTAGAAAGGTCACTAAAGAGAACTAGAGATCCAAATACGGTGTCATTTCCAGCAGCAGAAGATGTGTTGTGCCCTATACTGTCACAGCTGGAGGTGGCATCAGCATAAATTAGACTTCTTTACTCCAAAAATGCGGATTTTTAAGATATCTGCAAGAAATAAGATATTTAAATCCTGTTTTACCCATGCCTACGTCACTGTACATAGTACTTAAGACGACAATCTCTTCTTGGTAGATAGCAGATTTCAGTTCCTTGCTCTCTGTTTTGAGTGCATGGACACACATATACACCCACAAAATTTTGTATTTGACTAGATGATGTCTTCTGTATCTTGATTCTCCCAGCACTGACACATATGAGTAAAGCGGCTTTAATAACATTTCTGGTCATTTGTGTGTTAAATTTCCATTGCTACTGGAAAAAATCCCAGGCCATCTCCCCTCAGTGGAAGCAGGAGCTTGCTATAGTAATTATGGAAAAAATAACAACATCCAGACATGAAAACTTGGACCAATTATTTCACCTGGGATCTCTTTCACAACATATTTGCTTTCTCATTTCTTTCTCTCTCCTCTTTAAGTTTTGGAAGGCTGTGATCTCCCTTAAGTTTTCAGCTTAATTGTATCCTATAAATATGAGTAAAATGCAGGAGTCTTCACTGAAGTCAGGAACTTTGCCATTGATTTCAAGGCAGCTGGGTTCATATATCAGGAACACATGTGGATTTACGTACAAGGCCGCCTTTAACATGAAAATAAGAAAGCAAAACCAGCAATGGAAACATCAGTCCTTACTGTGTATTTCTCTGAAGCAATCTGTTACACAGATTTCCCTCCATTTTTTGTTGGTTTTGGAGATCATGAATTGTCAGGGAGAATTTATCACTGATATAATTCTCTAAGGTGAGGTGACAGAGAAATAAATGCACTTATTTTGGTCTTCCAGGTCTGCTCAGTGCACACCTCCTGCCACTGCTTCTCTTGTGACTCAGTCCATTTATTGGACAGAAATGTTGAGGACATTGGACCGCTTTATCCCATGTATTTAGACAGAAGCTGCCTGGACTGGGAAGTCGTTCTCTAGTCGTACAGTATGTAGAGAAGTACCAAACTCAATGGCAAGAACTTACTGCACTATAGTAATACTAGTGCTTCTAGTACATGGGCACTGAAGTGCTCCATAAGTAGCCTGCAGCAATGATCTATTAGAAAAGGGCAGTGACTGTCTCTGAATGCTTAAAAACAGGAATATACATGGTCTCTGTATATTGTAAGGGAAGCACATCCAAAAAAATAAACCTTGAAATGCTATCTAATATATAATATCAGATGTGTCATTTCAGATGTGAGCCTCTACAGGGGTATAATCCAAGAACAGCAGCAATATATTAATAAAACATGCTTCGACCACATTTTTTCTGGCAGATAGTATTTTTGCACTGTAGCCCAAAATATATAATGAAATCCAGATCTCGCTAGTTGCTGGAATGTCCTTTGTCAATAACTGTGAAAAATGTCTCTCACCCTGCAGTGCAAAACTGAGCAGTGGAATTTATGTGCATAAGTTCTTCCGTCCTTAAAAAGTATTTTTTATCCTGAATGAAAATACTGACACTGATTGTGCATGGCAGAGACCACTCCCTACCTCTGCTGTATATCCTAATCCCTTCTGCACCAATTTTGTTTATGTGAATTTATTGCCTGTGAAGTAGACTACCTTAGCAACCTCAAACCCCCAGATTTTCTATTTCTGTTTGATTAAAATTAGTACCAGTATTACTGAACAGGAAAGAAACGCATACATACATTTCCTCAACCCGAGACACTGTATCAGGGACCAGGATCTTTTTTTATTCTTTGCTTTTTCTGCTAGGGAAACTATTAGGATGCAACTGCATTGTTAGTTTTTGGCCTGGTGGAAACCTATCCACCTGGGGGGATACTTGGGGTTTGGTTCCAACCTGAGCTGAGATTAGATCACAGCCCTTAAAAAATAAACAAAACAAAAAAACCCCACCCAGTTCCCAAACCTTTTGGACCAACGTCATGGCTCAAGACTTCTCATACCATTCTGCACCCTCTTCATATGCTTTTAGTTGAAATCACCAGAGTAGTCAGCATCGTTCCATTGGCAGCTGCTGACCCCTCGCCATCATCTCATGAATTATGGTTTGAGAAGTAGCTGCCTACATGGTTCTGTGCATACTTCTGCTTCCAGAAGCAGCTCAGCAGGTTCTGCCCCAACACAGCCACAGAAGGGAAACAGAATCCTGCAAGGCAATAGGAAGAAGCGTATTTGCCAGCCAAACAGCATATTCAGAAGGTCAGCAAAGCAAAAGAAACCCCTTAAAGGAGGCTGTGGATCTTCACCCCACTCTAAATGATTCCATAGCTTCTGACTCGATTTTCTAAATACTCAAGTTTAAAGAGATACTTGCCCATTTCCCCCCTGTCTCCCAGTGTGCTTCTGCAAGGTTTGGGTAATAGATGCTGGTGCTGAAAACTAGTTCACGGAAAGAACTTCGGAGCCCTGGACTTCCAAATACTTGTACTCCTTTCCCCTATTTTTATGACCCCACCTGCAGACCCCTGGCCTGTGGAGCACTTGACAGCCAGAACACCCACCGCAATGGGTGCCCCCTCCTCTGCCACCCACCAAGGAAAGATTCCAAAAACGCCTGCAGAGAAGATCTAGTTCAGCCCAAAGGAGATGAGGGAGAGCCACAGGCTGCCACTGAGCGAGACACGGGAGTGCTGATTCACATGAAGGAAAGAGAAGAGTGTGGCTCCACTGAACATTAAACACCGTAATGCATTTGATAGCATATAAATAAAGACCAGAGCCAGGAATGTCTGCAAGTGAGCACAAACAGCCTGACAAGGAGCGGTAAGTTATCTGCACATGATAATATTCCCAGCTGTCACTTTCAGGCTCAAACAGTCTTCAGCCTGACCTGAAGCAAAGGGACATAAACATGACATTCTCATTCTACTTCAGTCTTCTCCCGTGCCCACCTTGCCTTGCCTTGCCTCCCTAGAGCCGTACAAGCACAAAGGGAGGTGGAACTTCAATATACACTGAAGTGCTTTTCTGACTTCGAACCATCAGAGGATTTGAACCTCCTCCATTGACGAGTAATGAACATTAGGACAAGAATGTGCGCAGCCGTGTAACTATATCAAACTCCAAAGCATTCTGACACGTAACCACTGAGAGTAATCACTGAGCACAGCCCTGTTTTGGAAGGCTTTTCTATTGCTGAACTGTAGCACAGTATGTTTTTTAAAGATGACCCTCCTCCATGCCTACCCCTCCAATTTCATAATCAAAACAAGTCTTTAAAAACAAAAAAGAACAAATAAAAAAAAACAACAACAAACACAAACCAAAACCAAACCAAACAATTCTTTCATTTATATTACAGGGTGCAAGAAAAGGATTTGTAAGCCAGAATATTTTAGGACAGATAATGAGACCCACAAATATGTAAGGAACAACCCCCTCTGAATCAGTGGGCTCTATTTTCTGGCAGAATCTCATTGAAGTTCCTCTACCGGTGCAGAGGAGAAATGAGTCTTTCCCGGTAAGTGAATGAGGTGATTGTACTGCAGGACAATTTCTACTTGATCTTCTTCCAAGTGTGCAGAGCCGTAAGTGGTTGCATTTGGACAAAACAGTTGTCGAAGAGATCAGACCTGGGTCTGAGATCAGAGAACACTAAGAATCCAAGTCCTAGTATTTGTGCAAAGAGCAAAATTGCATAAGCACCAGCTTCCATCCTGCTTAAATCTGCTTTGTACCACAGACTGGGGCCACCAGGGCCAGGAGAGAATTCCCACTGTGTTCAGAAGGGCTCAACGTGGGCTGGCAGTGCCCCAGACAAAGGAAGGGAGAAGGACAAGGAAAGTGCATCGGAGAAAGGAGGTGGTGTGGATCACTGTTCAGACCCATGCCAGCATAAAGCCTTCTGGTGCAGAGGTGCAAAAGCGAGATGAGAATCCAAGCCCTTGCAGCTGGTGAGTTCATTGCCGTGGCCAAACTCATTTAGCCGTGCAGGCATGTGATTTGGGAGGGGTAACTGACAGCGCTTCATGGGACATCTTGAACATTAGCATCGTGAGATGCCAGGAGTACAGCTTCCCTCTGGGGTTATGCTGATGTGAGGAGAGGGATGTTGGCCCCACTCATTGATGACTGGAGCTAACGAAGTCTCCTTTTCCTAATCATCTCAAGAACTATTTCTGTGGCTGCCTGCCTGTAACTACCCCAAGATTATTTCTGTAGTTTTCTGCATGCTACACCTCAGCAGCTGTATCATCGAGAAACCATTTGCAGTGCATGG
Source organism: Falco cherrug (assembly GCF_023634085.1). NCBI lineage: Eukaryota > Metazoa > Chordata > Aves > Falconiformes > Falconidae > Falco > Falco cherrug. The sequence continues at coordinate 7,053,896 of NC_073701.1, forward strand.
CAATGGCTTTCTCACTCCCACCAGCTTGTGACTCGGGAGCAGCGTTTGCAAGGCCGGCAGATGGCCATCCCTGTATTCACTCGCTCTCAGGGATAACACTTTCGCCTTAGTGTACATAACATCGGTTGCATCAGTCAGTTTGGGGTAGAACTTGTGTCAGTCCTGGCCAGATGATGTTTTGTTCTCTCTGGCCGATGTTTCCATCCCAGATGTCAACCAGATGTTGAACACGGAATGGGTCGATGCGAAAGCCTTCTTCTCACCAGGAAGCTCTGTAAACCAGACAAGGTGAGGTGCTAAACTCAAGGTCAGCGCAAGCACGGGCCAATGATAGCACCCAGACATCAGAATTCCACTGCATCTCAAATATAGCCTGAACCTTTGGGGCTGCAACCCTGTCAGTACCTAGCAAGCTTAGCCTCAGGTTAAAACATTTAATTTTAACATTTTTAATCTTTATTTTTAAAGCCTGAAGTGTCACTTTGCGTCACCAGTTTCTAAGCAACGTTGCTGGGGACTCTACAGAAAAATGGATTTTTAAAAAGTGAAGACCCAAATGAGGCCAACCTATTTATCAAAAGCGCTTTTCTATTTTGGGAGCTTGATCTGACTAACCAGGCACTGCTCTTTTTATTACGGGTCACTGCTTTTGCAAGCCTCCCTGTACTGACTCCTTTTCCTGCTTACATACAGGGGGCTGCAGCGCAGTTCCCCTGTTTACACTATTAGTTGTTATTTCTCCAGCTGCTGGCTGGGTTGTGACCCCAGTCAGATCACTAATAATAGCCTCCTCCCCTCTCAGGAAAGCCAGGAGCCAGCGGGGTTCAAGGAACCTGTCCCTTCTTAGAGCATCAACCATGTCTGGCTTCACAGGATTCAGGCTCTGATGCTCTCGGCTCTAATAACCCCCCACCAGCATCAGCAGGGGAACCTACACCTGCTTATCTGGCTCCCAGCTCCCCAGCACTGGACAAAGCAGCTGATGCCAGTTTTCCCAAGCCCCTTGACTCCTTTCACCTTCCTTGTAAGCCGTTTCTCCCACATTCTCTGGAGGATTGCCTGGAAGTCTGTGTAAAAGGAAAGCTCTTCCCACTCACTTCTCTGGCTGCCTCCTTCCTGCTATCTTATTTCTACAGGCTTTGCAGGACTGAGAAAGGATCCCAGTTCAGGAGGTAGTTGGCTTTCCCACTAATTCCTTAGCAGCTGAAATAGTGTAGTTGTATGCTCACCCCTGGACACGCTTGGTGTATGTATACATTTAAGTCTGATACCTAAAGCAGAATATAGAAAGACTTAAGAGTACTGTCATCCTGAAACAGTTATATATTTTCCCTTTGTGGGCATAGCATTAACTTTCAGTTCCTTATTAAAAGCGTTCTGAGGGCTACAGGGTTTGTACATTGCATTCCACCTTCCTCAAATCGCTCATGTCAGTTCAGTGGGCTAAAGAATTCATTTCCATAAGCCTCCACAGAGGCACTCCTCAGGGGTGGGTGCTGTTTTGGTCTCAAATTTCCCATGTAGATGTGTCCATAGGGATCTCATTCCATCCTTTTGCCATGACTTCCAGTCCAGCCAAGAAGGTCTCTTAGAGCCTTGATTTGAAGACTAAGCAACAGAAAACCACCACATTCTTGAGGAAATTATCCCAGGGGTTGACTGAGACCACTATTAAAAATTTCAAGCAATTGCAATTACTTCAAGTCTCCATTTGTCAAGTTTTAATTCCTAATCATTCGTTATCCTTCTGCCTTCCTCTACCGGATTAAAAAGCAATTTATTTTCGGAAGTGTTTCCTGTGTATGCATGAGAAGATCATGGCCAACATGTGGCTGTGCCTTCCACATAGTTCTTTCCTCACCTCCGTTTCAACAGGATCCCATCCAGACACCTGGTCACTTTTTGAACCCTTTGCAGTCCTTTTGAAAAGCTTCGTGTGCATGGCAGTAACCACCTTACTGACATTACACATGGTTTCCCAACTTCTTACTGGGATGCTGTCAGACCTTCTCCTTGCTGCAATATCACATTAAAAACTTATTTCTAGTGATTTATATACTGTGACCAGTAAGTTCCCTATAGAACAGCTGCCTCCTAGGATATTGGTCTTTCCCTTATGCATGTTTCATGCATTTATTATTTTTTTTTTGCTTCTTGCTGTATGGCCCTTTAAAATATATGTTCACTTTACCAGGAGTCCCATGTTGGCCCGTATAAATTATTTACTTTCCAAGAAATTCTGATGCCAAATATTTCCAGCACTCATTTCAAGCTTATTCCTCACCTCAAATAAAGATACTAACAAACATCAGCCTTGAGAATAACCCCTGCGGCTCCCTTGCACGCTAGACCCTCCGTACAGCTGCCTTACAATCCATCATCTTCACTGATCTGCCACCCTTTGATATGTTTAAGACGGATTCTGTAGCATGCTAGTTTTTTAATCAGGTTGGGAGAGCAAAGCAAAGTCCTCACAGAAATTCTTTAGCTTATCTGTAATTGGATGGGATAGGCAGGAGAACAAATACGGAAATCTGTTCCTTTGCTGTCATGTGCTGAGTGTGTTTTCCTTGGCTTCATTCATGCAGATAAGTGATGTTTTGCCTCTGTGGTTTCAAATTATCACAAAACCCAAGAAAATGGAGGTAATTTAGCTTTTTGTTGGTTGTTTGTTGGTTGTGGGTTTTTTGGGGTTTTGGGTTTTTTTTAAGTAATTTACCCCAAATTAAATACTTGGCTTCAGCTTTGTAGGCTCACTTCTTTTTTGAACTTTGTAATAAAGCTGGAGGAAACATTGAAATGAAAACCTCAATTTGAATTATAGTTTCTTTAAAATGTCACAGTGAAACAGTGTAATGTTTAGAGACTTTTTTTTTCTTCTCAAGATTAATAAACTAGCAGACCGGCCACTAATTTAAGTGGAAAATGTTACCCACCCTTGCTCCGCAGAACTCCAGTTTTGTGATCCTTGTGAGGTACAGTCCTCCTACCTCCCAGCGGATGCAGGATGTGATATTCTGGGAGAAGCTGAGCATTTTTGCACTCACGTTCATGTGAGCACAGGCATTCAGCATCCTCCCCTACCTCCAGGGCAAACCACCAGCCACAGAATTGCAAACTGCGGACACATATTAACAAAACCACTATTAATGTTTATCAGTGCATTGGACAACTTAAAGTAAAAATGAAGCAAATGAGGAAAGAGAGAAAGAAAAGAAAGCTTTTTATCCTTGAAACATTAACTTCAAGGGAAATAGAAAGTAAACCTCCCCTCCCCCCCAAGACAACTGAGGTCAAATCCAGTGTGTTATCACAGAAACGTAACAGCATCTTTGTAAATAAGTGAAATATTGGAAAATAGTAAGAGTAATATTAAGGTCTTGGATGTTTATGAGTGTTATCCATCACCTACAATGAAGTGGTGTTTTACACTGAAGGCGCATGACACACTGAAGGCGGTGTGAATTGGCTAAAGACCAGGTGCTGGCAGCATAGCTGTGCCCGTTTACATCAGCTCAATAGAATGGTGTCATTTACACCATGAAGGGAGAGCAAAGGACGTGACCTTGTCCTTACCTATGTCTCCGTAGGGATTTTTGCACCTTTTTTCTTTTTTTTTTCACTGCTAGTGCACATTCAAGGGAAATACATACGACTCTAATTTTAGTACAATAACAATGTAAACATTGTGATCTCTTTAAAAAGTGCAAATTAACAAACAGCCATGCCCATATGATGTTTGCAGAAAACACTATACCGACATACATGAAGACCTGCCAAAGAAATTGGTTGGAAAGTGAAGAGAAATTGGATTTCTCTGGAGAACTCCCAGAAAGAAAAACAAACAAGGAAAGGGCAAACGGGAGGCAGAAATAATGGGGTTAAAACCCAATAACTCTGAAATACTGGAGCTGTTACTGACACCGATGGGGAAACCCACTTTGCACAGGACTGCTTTTCAGCCAGGCGGCGTCTGTTCAACGGGAGGAAAGAGAACGAGGAGCTTGGGGAGCGCCAGGGAGCTGGGACGTGTGAAGGAAAGAGTTAAGGCTGGAGTCACCCTCTCTGAAGTGCTCTGTGATGCTGTGCAGCGTTTCAGCCCCCAGAGCCTTCCTCCTCCTCCTCCCTCCCCTGTCCTGTTGAGTGGGGAGGAGGCGGGTTCTGCTGAGCTGTTAAATCCTGAGCGAAGTTTCCCCCATTTCCAGTGGCCACCGTTGTCTGAGGCTGGTTCGGAGCAGGGCTGGGGTTACCCTGACACTTCTGGGGCCGTGGCCAGCCACGAAAGGAAAGAAGAAAAGACGAATCTTCTACAATTTGCTTTTGTTGAAGTGTGGTGAAAGGGGAAAGGGAAACGTCCTTCTTTTTTTTTTTTTTTTTTCTCCCCCAGCATCACATTCCTGTGTTTTTCTTCAGCCTGGAAAATATATTAATGCTTTCGTCCCTGGAAACAAAGGAGCTAAACGGGACGGAGGAAGCAAGGAGTGAAAAGGAGGCTTGGGAAGTTTAAAAAAGAGAGACTTGGAGCAGCTGGGAGTTCCCTTTTCTTAAATGAAATCCGTGCCTGTGTGGGTAACCAGTACAGTAAAAAGCCAGACCTGCAGGTAAATGGAGAAGCAGAGATCCCAAAGGAAATTTCCGCTAACCTCATCACGCTTGTCAAGAAGGTGAAGAAAAAAGAAAGTTAAAAGTTACACGGGCAGACGGACAGGCTCTGGGACCTGTTGGGCTGCGTAAAGATAAATCACCGGGCAGCAGCAAAGCTGTATGGCATTGGTCTCCTTTTAAAGGAAAAAGACGTGAAACCTCATCTCTGGAAGGAGAACTTCCCTGAGAGTGTAAGTCTCAAGTCCAGTTCTTGGCTTTCTGTTCTGCATACTGGACCCTTTCCCTGTGCATGTTTGCATGTGTGTATGTGAGAGCGTGAGAGAGACAGAGAGAGAAGGATGCAGATCACTGTGTCCTTTTGGATAGACAGAGCCATGTTACAGATGGATGATCTCATTTTTGCATTAAATGATCCATTTTGTGCCTTTCCAAAAATAACTGTAAACCATACCAAGCCACCAGGGCAGGAATCAGGTGTAATCAGCACTTTTAAATCACAAACACTAGCCAGCCTGTGCTTTGCCTTTTATTATCGCTTGTGCAAGGTATTATTATACTGTTAACATCCTACTTTTCCTCCTCTTTCCCTCAAGCGGATTGCACAATGAACTGGAGGCCAGCTCTCAGCTTAGCCCTGCTGTGGGCAGCGTGGCTAGTGTGTGGCTCTGAGACGACAGGGAGGCTAGCAGGGAGAGGGAGCCACGGAGTTAGGAAAGTGCCCCCGGCTTACAGGACTCCAAGCAGCCTCCTGAGAAGGTCGGGAGCATCCCTGAGGAGTTCGAGCCCAAATCCCCAACACCCTGTCACCAAGAGGTATTCTTCAGCACCTCCAAAGACACCTGCCAATCTCCTGCAAGGGGAAGCGCGTTCCCAGGCCAGGGGCATGGGGACCAGAACGAGATGGGTACAGAGACTCACAGCTGCAGCCAAATACACCAAGTCCGAGATGATTAAGGATGAAGGGATATCCTCTGCCTCGCAGTCACGAGCGGTACGTTTCCCTTCAGGGTCAAGTTCCCCCAATGTCCTGGCCAGCTTTGCTGGGAAAAATCGGGTGTGGGTCATTTCTGCACCCCACGCCTCTGAGGGCTACTACCGGCTCATGATGAGCCTGCTGAAAAATGATGTTTACTGCGAACTGGCTGAGAGGCACATCCAGCAGATCGTGTTGTTCCATGAAGAAGGGGAGGAAGGGGGAAAAGTCAGAAGGATAACCAATGAAGGAAAAATCCTGGAGCAGCCATTAGATCCTGCTCTCATCCCTAAGCTCATGAGCTTTCTGAAACTGGAGAAGGGGAAATTTGGCATGGTGCTGTTGAAGAAAACTCTGCAGGTGGAGGAAAGGTACCCTTACCCAGTCAGGCTAGAAGCCATGTATGAAGTCATTGATCAGAGCCCCATCAGAAAAATTGAGAAGATGAGGCAGAAGGGCTTCATCCAGACTTGCAAAGCAGCTGGGGTGGAGGGACAAGTGGTTGAGGAAGGCAACAACGGGGGCAGCATCCAGCCTACCCCTGGTGGTGGTGGCCACGTCCAGGTGTCAGCAAGGAAAGATGAGCCAAGGAAGAACAATAATCAGCCAACGAGGACCAAAACAGTGAGAAAACCAATGACAACCACCGTGGCTACTCCCCTGCCTACAGTAAGGACCACTACCCTCCCTCCCACCACCACAACCACGCGTGCCACAACCCGCGCGGTGACCACAGCAAGCCGTTCTATGACGACAACTACACCCCTCCCCACCACGCAGAGGACCTGGACCACCAAGTCACATTCCACCACAGAGTACCACAGGCTGCCAGTAGCCCCCGATGCCACCACGCCACGAGTCACAGCCTCTGAGGACTTCTATTCTCCTGTGTGGAAGGCAAACCGCAGGGACCGGCAGCGCAGCCACTCAGAGAAACACCCGGCGGCCACACGGAAACCAAGCAAAGCTGCCCGCTATGACAGCTTCACAGAAGTCCCGACAGCTCCCTCAGTGCACTACACAAAGGCAAATGTGGGTAGATTTAAAGATAACCGAACAGACAGGAAGGACTATAACCATAGGGACCTGAATGTCACACCAGGGCAACACAAACCAACTAAGAATAAACCACCAAAAAAGAAGGCCCAAGAAAAGATACTGAGCAATGAATATGAAGATAAATACGACCCAAGCAAGCCTGCTAGCTCCCATTTAGAGGAAGAGTTTGCAGCAGTAAATATTCCCCCAAAGAAAGGAAAAGAATCAAAGAAGCATGAGCGAATGGATAAACCTGAGAAGAAGAAGAAGAAGGACAGACCTGAAAAGCTTCAGAAGAGTGAGAAGCAGTCCAAGAAGGACAAAGCTGAGAAAAAGGGCAAGCAGGACAAAGACCGTAGCAAGAAGAACAAGA